>NC_136814.1:62027994-62627994 GCF_951394365.1 Tetrao urogallus
GGCCTGGGCCTACTTACGGTAAGGCACGGCTGCCTTCTGGGGTATAAACGTAGTGAATGCCTGGGGAGAGCTGATGCCGTTAGTGGCTCGTTAGAGAGAGGGAAGAGCTGCAAAAAGTCTTGACCAATCTTGGCAAAAGGTTACAGCATTTCAGCCTGCTCTGATCTGCCCTCTGCGAACATGCGGGGTGCACGTGAGTTGCAATCACCGCAGCCGTTACAAGGGGAGAGTGGCCTTGCTGTCACATCTTTCCATCTCAGGATTATTTTTGTTTTTTGCCTGACCAGAGTGGCAGTCAGCACGTACCTGCTGGGGTGGAAGATGGATTGGTGATGGGGAGGCTTGTGGGGACAGTGTCCCCTCTGCAGTGTGCAGGTCGTGTTTGTGAAAGTGCTGTAATAATGTTTTGCAGCCTGCGGTTATGCTGCAGATTAATAGTAACAGCTGTGGGGTAACAGAAGATTAAAACTGTCTTAGCATATGAGAACATCGGTGAGAAAAGGCATCTGGTATGAAGTCTCCAAAGACTTACAGGACTGTATGTAAATAGTAAGTATGTTTCTATGGTGCTTTATCTTTCCCTCTGCTTGTGACTGCTGGGCTGTTCGCAGCATTTTTGTCTCTGGGTGGCATGAGGTTAATGATATTTTGAGAGAGGCAGTAATGTGAAGAAGCTGTGCAGGATCTACACAGACGTGAAACATTTACATGACAAGTTTTGCTGGCCAGGTTTCAGATGGGGCAGAGTTTCACGCTTTGCAGAGCAAAAAGAAATGTGGTTACACTCTTCGCTCATGCAGCTCTGTTTCATCGTGGATTAATTTGTTCTACCTTTTTTCCTACAGGGATTTGTTAGGGTAGGGAAAAGATTATGAAATATGGTACTGTAGTTGGAGGTTCAAAAATATTTAAAAATGCTTACTCTGGGCTGTAGCATTTGTCTCGAGCTATTGAATTCCTGCCCATAAAGTGAAGCACTGCTAAGATGTAATCAGTCAGAAGGAGAAAATTGCATAGTGTCTTCAAGGGATGAGTGGCAAATGGATGAATAATGTTAAAACAAATGGGGCAGGGATGTTGTAATAGCTATATCTGGTAAGTAATAAGGTAATAAAAAATGAAAAACGACTTCTGTTCATGGATTAGGACAAATCGTAATAAATGATCCCAGTCTCTGTGACCAAGCATGCAGCAGAAGCCGGCAAGGCTTTATATTTTCTCCCACGGTTACACTAGCACTTGAGCTTGTATGTGGCCTGTTACAAGTTACAGGCATACTCTTTTTCTTGATCTTCAAATTCGCTTCTTCCAAAATAAGTTTGAAGCTTTTTGATTGATGTGCCCTTGTACAGAAAGACACTAACCAAAAGAGCTGAGTCTGAGCACAAAGTTGTTCAGCGTTACATAGTCCATTTATGTGGGCTTTTTTTCTATGAATAGTAAAACTGAAAAGGGAAGCCTCAGATTTACCTATTTATATATTTTAGGACTTGCTGTGGAGTCATCTAAATGCATTCAGTTGCTCTTATTTATGAATTGTCATCTTAAGGCACTACAGAATTGAATCATCTTAAGGCACTACAGAATTGCAACTTGTTTGTACTGAGTTCCCACTCATTGTAATTCTTTATAGCTGAAGAAATAGAGAAATGTTAAGAAGATAAGTTTTGAGCATGCAGAGTTTTATACATGTATCCTATCTTTGATGCTCTCCTAATATTAAAAAAAAAAAAGAAAAGAAAAGAAAAGAAGGAAGTAGAATTAAAGGAGTACATGGAAAATACGTAGAATCAAAGAAGAGCTGAGGTCAGAAAGGACCTCTGAGTCCATCTGGTCCAAACAGTGTTCAAGTAGGGACAACCAGAGCTGCTTCACAGGGTCATGTCCAGACAGCTTCTGAAGATCTCCAGAGAGGCAAACTCCACAGCTTTGCTGGGCATGAATGAAAGCTGTTTGTAGATTGATCGAGCAAGTTGCTCTGTGTGTTTCTGGTAGGTACTGATGACTCCACTCCAGTCACTTCATGAGGTAACCAAGCTCTTCCTAGAGAGAACAGCAGAGCTGGCAGTCTGTCTCTCTCGTGTAACTTGGGCTGGGGTTGAGACGTCTCTTGTATTTGCTATCTAGTCACATTAGTTCAAACAAAGTAATAATTTAAATACAGTGATACAATGTATGATATAATTAAACAGTGATGGAAGAGAGGAGCTATTTCTGTTGTACACTAGCCAAATGATTGGTGTAAGAGGTTTAATTCTTTAGTATGTAGAGCAGGATTTTACTGTAGTGGTGGGAAACGTATATGAAGCAACTAACTTAAAAGGCCTGGAGCAGCATGGAAAGACAGACATCACAGGAAAGCCCTGCAGACTAACTTTTGTAATGACATCTTTTTAATTTTTCTGCTCCTTGCTTTGTAAATCTCTTTAAGCTATGTCAAAAGTCAGCCCTCAGAAAGAGAGAGGAGCCAGAGCACAGTCAAGTAAACTAAAGGTGTGAATTTCGTTTGTTTGGATTCTAATTTCTGTGTAATTCTTGCTACTTTTACATTTCTGGGTGTAAGAAAAAATTACAACAGAAGCTGCTCTGCAGCCCCTACAAAACTGGTATTCAAGTACATATTTCTGAAAGATGAATTTAGGTTTCCCAGTTGAGTGCAGGCCAGTTGGGGGATGCTTAGATGAAGGATGCATGGCAGCTCTAGTTTAATAACTCCTGATGAGATTCCAGTTCTGGTGTTGAACTAGGCTTGTTGCAGTCTAGCTGCAA
The DNA here is from genome assembly GCF_951394365.1 of Tetrao urogallus. Classification (NCBI taxonomy): domain Eukaryota; kingdom Metazoa; phylum Chordata; class Aves; order Galliformes; family Phasianidae; genus Tetrao; species Tetrao urogallus. Next base: position 62,030,764 of record NC_136814.1, read on the forward strand.
TGGAGAAAAAAGAAAAAAAAAAAACAACCCACAGCTAAAGTAGATCCAGGATTATGAAATACTTAATCTGGTTCTGTTGTCTGTTTGTTACTGTTTCATTTGACAGTGTGGAAGAGAGAAACTAAGTTGCATACATCGCTGTAGCATTCTCCAGTACTAGTCTCAAAATCATTTTTTTATTATGATCTCTGTTCAATTGCATTTATCTTCAAATAAAATGTATTTATTACAGGCAAAAGCAGCAGATTAACAATTTACATCAGAAAATCAGAGAGAATGAATTACGAGCTCAACATGCAAGACTGAGCCATCTTGTGAACTGCGAAGAACCATACATGACTAATTTGCAGGTAGGATGGATATTTTTGTTTTAGAGAATCTTTCAGTTACGCAGTAACTGCCACTTGAAATGATGTTCACAGTTCACTGTAGGATAAAATGCTGAGTTTTTATAGTTATTAAAGGTTGTGTCTTTGGATAACTGTAAATTGGACAGAGTGGAAAATCCTGAAAATGTTGTTATTTACTTCAGATTTGTAGAAATTTAAGTTGTATTAATACTGTGTACATGCTTATTTTGAAATCTGAGGAAAGTGGGGTAAGAATCCTCATTCATATTGCAGCAATGTGCAAAAATGATGGTTTTTAACAGCAAGTGTGTAACACAGCTATATAAGGAGATATTAGAAGATAAAATATTTGAAAACACTGACGAAAGATTTGTGGAGTTGGACAAGGAGGTGTTACCCAAAGCAGTAATTACAGAGATAGTATTGATACAATCCATCTCAACACCTCCACGTATCGAAATGGTTGTGCTGGAGGAAAATGTTAAAGGCAGAAATGCAGAGAAATAGCTTTGCCATCCTCTTTTATTACTTGATCATTTTTGTCACAGGCTGCACCAGGATCTCAGCTAATATACTTCAGCCTGATGTTAATTATGTTCTTGGAATAGCACAGCTTTGTGTAAGGTGTGTGTTTTGTGTAAGATGGGAGGAAAGTTCAGGTAGAAATTCAGTATGAAGGTGGATAGAAATGATCTCTGAATGTGAATTTCGGTGCTTTCAGAAGTTTCTTAATAAAATACCCTAAAACTCTGTCTAGGTTAAGAATATGAAAGAAAAAAAAAATCATGGAAACTGAAATGTGAATGTATGTAACCTTAGTATAGCAAATACACTTCAAATAAAGCAGCAGATGCTTTCATCTTTCATACTTTAAAATATACAAGCAGTTTATAATAGGTCTTAGGATTTCTGCTTGATTTGTTTGCTTTTCATAAGATTAACTTGCAAATGAAAATCTGCTCTAATGGAGATTTTAATCTCTTATAATGCTTTGCACAAGGAATGTTATTTTAAAAGCTCTCTGTATAATTTCTTTAAAGGTTCCAGTTTATATTATTAAAAGAATATGAAACTGAAAGCCTAATGGGATGCATCTCCTTTTTCATCCCACGGGCAGTTGATTTCCATTTTGTGCTTTCTCTCTGTGGGCAGTGGAAGTGGGAGAACAATGTTGAACTGCATGAGGTAGAAAGGGAGGAGGGTTTTGGTGGACACGACAGAAGGCAGGAAGCCTGCCATCTGGTTGTAGCGATTATCTCAGACTGTCCCTGCACCCCTCATCTCAGTTGTGATAGCTCTGACGTTTCACTGCTGTCTAATGTTCTACTTTAACAGAGCCTGTGAGGTTGGAGCATATCTTTATAAAATGTCTGTGAATATATTACACTGTTTTTTCTCTGTAAGAGCTAATAGGGTAGTGTAGTGGACTTTTTTTTTTTTTTTTTTGAAAACGCATTCCCTTTGAATTTTAAGGAGGTTTTTGTTTGTTTTGGAAGAAAAGTTGTACCTCTTTGGTTTATCTGAGGGGGAAATGTCACACAATGTTCATTTTCATATGTTGTGAATGTAAGTGTCCGGCTTCCATTTTTTCATTTCTTTTTTTCTCTGCAGAAGATTCCTGAGATACATACCGTTCCCACACATTTTAATGTTTGAAAATCAAACTCCACCCTTCCTGAAAGTGAGGGGAAAAAAAAAACAACAGCAAGACTATTTTCTGCTGTGCTGTTAAAGTATGCAGTGGTATGTGTGTGTTCGTTTATATGATTGTTCTCTTTCTTTTTGAAAGCAACCACAGTATGAGAGTGCATCACTGCAACCTCACGTTTCAGAAAGATCAGCACCCCACCTTGAGGAGCTTGAGAGAAAGATTGCAGTGGCTGAGAATAAGGAGTTACAACTCAGTGAATTTCTAAAGCAGATTTCAAACAAATCTAGCGAGGAGAAAAAGAAGATGGAAGAAAAAGTAAGTGTCTTTCATGTTCCAAATTTCCTTTTGACCTTGTTAAAATGGCATATATTGTGCTTGTTAGGAAGCAACTTTGTGTGGAGATTACAGAGCTATTTTCAAAATGAAGATAAACTTTATCTATGATAGTAGGCATTGGAAGTGGATAAATCTGAACCTGTAGTGAAGAAATATCAATCATTCTGCATATTTCAGATCTGGTAATGGCAATTTTAACCATATATCAGTTAAACTTATTTTGAAGAAAGTCTGCTCAGCTCTAAGCCTAAGAATTCATTTAACTTGTATGTTTATTACAACAACTGAAGTATTTCCTAAAAACACAGGAGAAGCATGGAAATGAAAGCTCCTTTTTAACATGATGCATAGATGCAGGCCTCACACTCTGAGATGTGCTGCAGGTGTCTACTCAACAAAAAGCAATTCTCTTGCAACTTCCTTAGGAAGCATGAAGCAGCCTTCAATCTGAGACAAGAAGGAGGCTTAGCTAACTGTGTTCTTGGAACTCTCTTGATAAGAAGTTTCTTTGGAAACCAAAGCAGTACCTAAGGTGGTTCTGAATGTCTCGACAGCCTGTCATTATTGCAGGCTGGAATGTGCCATTGATCAGTGATTTGTAATGTTCAGTGAGATGTTGGCAGTTACCTTCTCTTTAATCAGTAAACCTTACTGTTGTACTTAGATTTATATTCATGCAGATTCAAGGGGCAGGAGCAATGTGGTACAGTGAAAGAACAGATAAATGCTGTTGTATGCCTTTCATTGACAGTAACGTTCAGGAAGAGCAGAAACTGAATTCTTCTGCTTCATCTTGTTTCTTTTAGTGTTTTTGGTGCCTGTGTTCCTGTGTAGGAACTGCTGCTGTGAATGGTGGCAGTTCTGAGCAGCTGTGCCCCAAAGTCTGTGTCAGCTGGATAGTTGGTTACCAAGAACCTGATTCACTGTACAGATCTGATCCACCTCACAACACCCACCCATTCTGTGTGCTGAACAAAAGGCTCTCAACAAGAAAAAGGACAGGAAAGGAGCATGTGTTGTAGTAATAAATTGAATGCCCTCCTGTTTGAGGGAAGACTGCAGAGGGAGGAAGACGGTATGTAGTGATCCTGCAGTAGGCTGGGTGCCAAGCCTGGGGACAGCCCTCTCTGCAGTTCCTCAACTGTGCCTGCACAGAGAACCCCAAAGCCCAGAAATCTCGGTGTCCCTGCTTGGTGGTACCAGACATTAAGGGACAAAAAAATAGAATTTATGTACTGAACAAAAGGATTATGGCTGGTAGCTGTTCTAGGGTTATTTTTGAGGGAATGCTTATGTTTTTGAAGAGGCTTTTCAATCCTAAGTCAGACTCGGCCAGCGACTGGGGAAATGATAGAAGCCTGAAGCAAATTAGCTATTAGATAAGCTTTATAAGTGCATGTTTAAAAGGACACGTGCTATATGTATCTAATTCTCTAGCTACCTACTGTTGCAAATATTTTTTCTTATGTTGACATTTTAAACGTACAACAAATACAAAACAAATACAGTGTGCAGATCATATGTTTTTGACAGTAAGAGACAGGCTGTGATTGTTCCAGTGCAGATGGGAGGGAAAAAAACATAAGGAACTCTGCCATTTCCTTGTCCATCAATTGTCAGTGATGAAAGGTCTAGAAGAGTCTCCCTCATCACAAAAACAGGATGTAGTGGAACTGGAAGAGGTTCAGAGGAGGGCGACAAGGCAAATATCCAACGGAAGAATATAGAAAACATAACTGCCTCAGGAGAAAAATGGACAAAAGCAACTGGAGACTGGAAAAATGTGTTATCCATGTTCTTTCCTTACTGGTAGATATCTGCATATGGGCCCTGTTGGAAATTACGCACTGAGCTAGAAGACTTCTTGGTCTGAAGTGCTGTATCCCTTCTAATGTAGTGGATACACTGGATGCTTTCCTTTTGAGAAACAGCAGGGCCTGCAGAGGGACATGGTGCCATTTTCTCATTACTGGCTTCATACCTCTCTTCCACATGCTGACATACCAAGGAAGGCAGTGTTTTTACTGCCTTGCAAATAATACTGGTACCTGAAGAGGAGGTTTGTTTTCTTCAGGCTCCACATGTGCTCAGTGTGTAATTGAGGTAACTGGAAGTGCTTCAGTGGGCGCTGAAATTTCAGCAGCCTGAAAAGGCTTCTCTTTTGTGGCTGGCCAGATACCTTGGCAGATTGTGGCTTCCAGGATGAAGGAGTCTGTTAAGGTAGATACTACATCACTCTTCACAAGTGTTCTTATCACAAGTGCTTAGCTTCTTCTTTTCTTTTTGCCAAGCACAAGTGTGCCTTGTGGCATCTGTAGATTTTGCAGCTCTCGCTATAGTTTTGAAGCATTTAATCTGTAAGCTGTGCTGCTGAACTGAAAAACATTGAGTTCAGGTACGTGCACCCTGCTATTTCCTCCTTATCCCTCTTCTGGGATTAGTTGTGAAGACTCCAAGGCACCTATGGTAGTTGGTACTAATGGTCAGCCCTTTGGTTTCTATGGCATGCTTTAGTATTTAATTGCCAGGTAGTGAGAGCCTGTCCTAACTAAGTCATATATGCTTGCATGAGGGATGAAATAATAATAATAAAAAAAACCCAAAACACCAAACCAACAAAGCTTTCTTGTCTTCTCAGTAGAATGGCAGGAGTGAGTGGAGGGAGTAAAGATAAAATGTTTTTTTCATCTCAGGAGAAGGTAGAAAGAGCTGTTGGGCTGATGCTGAGAATGTAAAAAGGACAGAAGGAATCTGAAGGCAAACACTGTAGCTATGAGAAAGGTAGAGGTTGTAGGTGAGAAAATTTCTTAGTGTACATATGCAGGAAAACAAAAAGATTCAGAAATCATGTAATCTTTGTCAGAAGTACTGCAGTATTCAGACTGTTCAACTTCTCATCCTTATTGGTGTGTGAGAAACAAAGAAAAGGGATTTGCATATTGGACAGTCGCATGCTCCTGGCAATTTGTCTTACTTGAATGTATTTTAGTTGCTGTCCTGGGACTTGGATTGTGGGGAGAGTATGTGTTTCTACAGGGCATGCTGTGGCAGAAAGTGATGGCTGAATTGCAACTTTGCATCACTTGAGTATGCGTTGTAGTTTGATTTTTGTCTAATCTGAGAGATTTTAAATTATTTGGAAAGCTTTGCTCAATTTGAGGTCATAATGGGGAGAAAAAAAAAAAAAAAAAGACTTAACCTTTTTTGCAATCCTCAGTTTTCTGGTCTATTTTAGAAGGCTCTTTCTAGAAAAACCTTTCTAGATACTATCAATTTAAACTTTTCTGTTGCCCACAACTCTGAGCTCTGACATTGTCATACTCATTTCTCATTGAGGTGGATGTCCTTAGTACCAAATAAAAGTACATTTTGCATTTACTGTCATGTTAAGTGCTTGTTGTGTTTGAGTTACTACACAGTTTTGAGTAATAGTGATACTGTTTTCCATTAAATTGGACTCTGACTGGAAAATACTGTTGCTTTTTTTGCTTCCTTTCTCTCTCTCTTTTTTTTTTTTTTTCCCCAAAAAGTACCAGCAGTATAAGCAAACTTAGTACAAGGTGCTTTAAGAAAGCAGCTGTTCTGTTCTGATGTCACCTGATGTAATTGACAGATGGCTTCACAGACCAGTTATTGGCTGCAGTTCTTCTTGGGTTAAGTTCTTAGATCTCGGCGTTTCAAGTCATTTTCCTAGGTCAGAAGAAGGGAAGGGACTAAAATATCTCCTCATCATTTTTTGCACTGCATCATACTTCCTACCAAAGTGGTTGATGTCCTGTGCCTGTCAGTGTTCAGGAGGCATTTGGACAGTGCTCTCAATAGTGTGCTTTAACTTTTGGTTTGTCTTGAAGTGTTCAGGCAGTTTAACTTGATCTTTGTACGTCGCTTCCAACTTAGCTATTTTAATTTTAATATGAACGTGCTCATTTGTGAAAAAAATACATCTATTTTATCTTTTAAATTGTAAAGTTTGCTTTTTAGGCATAGGTGGAACAGCTGTGGTTGGAGGGTCTGGAAATTTGAGCTGCTGGGGTTTTTATTTTTATTTTTTTCTTTCAGTAATTAATGCTTTTTTGCAGTTGAGAATATAATTCCTGAAGAGCCTCTGGTCCCAAAGCAGGTTTATTTTCCACTGTAATCTTAAAACCTTTATTCTTATTTTCTAGCTAAAAACTAGAGACCGCTATATTAACAGCCTGAAAAAGAAATGCCAGAAAGAGTCAGAGCAAAACAAAGAAAAGCAGAGACGAATTGAAACCTTAGAAAAATACCTGGCTGACCTACCAACATTGGATGATATAGAAGGTCAGACTAAACGGGTAAGATGAAAGGAGTTGGTTTTACTTTTTAAAAGCAAACATAAGCTCTGTAATATCTGTTGTCAAATGTTTTACTGTTTTCCAATACATTTTCCCCTATCTGTTGAGGAAGAGAAGTGTTTCAGCGTTTTAGGAGACTAAAACTAGTAGCTATAAGGTATTGTCATACTTACATAACTGTGATGGGGCTAAGACTATACATAGAATAAGTGCCAAGCTGTGGCCTGCTGTGAGCTCTTCTGATATGGCCTTGTGTCTGATTAATGTAACCTGTGTTAGCTGCAAATTCTAGAGGAGAAGAACAAGCAACTTCAAGAAACTATGACTGAGTTGGAGAAGAAACTTGGAGAAGCTCGATCTCAGTGTAGAGAGAGAGAAATGCAACTGGTATGTCAGAAGAAAAAAGAAAAAGAGCTGGTTACGACAGTGCAGAGGTATGAACAGCTGCCTAAACTGAACCCTGGAGATGTGCTTTACCAACTAATATCAATATATAATGTTTTGTTTTGTTTTCCACTTACGCTCTATTGCAATATTAAGGATTTTGTGGCATAAGTTTATTACTCTGCAGAATGGCTGTGTAGTGCAGTAGAAAATCCAACAAGAGTTGGTTTGTATCAAGTTGCAAGGAATACCACAGAGAAGTCTGTTTAGAAATTCCTTGCTCCCGTTTCTGAAGATGTAGGACACCACCATAGTGGCATCACAGGCTGCTGCCAGGTAGAGGATAGAGTAAACATGTTCAGCAAAGGAGCACTGTATAGAAACTGTCGGCGTTCCTTCTTTGTAACTAATCTTGTCACAAACTGCAGAAAAGCTCCTGTGGATATTAGCTGAAGGGTTTATCAGTTAAGGGTCAAAGATTTAAATAAACTGTAGCTGTCTCTTATCTTTTCACTGAATCTGAGGGATACTTACAGAGAAATGTAGCTGTTGCTTGTCTGCTATCATTGAACTTGTAGGACTGTATTTGAAAAAAGCAACAAAGCCAACTACAGTAGGGCGGGTTGCCCTGTGAAGATTCCAGATGAAACTTGGAGATACAGTGGTACGTTTTAGATCAGCAGAGATACAACATTTTGTTTAATAACAAACAAACAAATAAAAAAGGTAGGGAGAATCACTTTCAATATTTTATGTGGATGTCACTGCAGTTCAGCGTCCCACCCTTGCGTAAACATGCATGCCATAGCAGTCTGAAAGTGTTTCCATGATGAAAGGCAAGCTAGTGAGGACATCTTGCCAGCCAAATTGTTGACACATTGTTTCCATCTTACCAACCAAAGGCCTTTTTTCTTTGTGCCCTCATAATCTAGAGGGGGATCATTTTGTCTTTTCTGAAAGCCTACAAATAGCTGAAGTGACCCTTCGTTTCTAAATTAGGCAGCAAGATTAATACTAATAAAATCTGTGTTCTTTCTGAGTGAAGGTGAGCAGGCAAAAGCTGTATGATTCTGGGAGCTTGATTTTAGCTTTGGAAGGCCTGAATGTTATGCCTTGGTGTGGAAGCAGCTGGCAGAAATGGCTTCATGACTCCCTGGCAAGCCAGATAAAGAGGGTGTGCAAGGTGGGCTGCCAGTACTCAGTGCTGCCTCAGATTCTGGATTCTGCTTTGGATCACACATGCTCCTGTGACAAAGTTGGATTTTTAAGGCTCCTGTAACTTGGAGAAGCTCAAAGACTGCTCTGACCAGTGCTGGTCAGCGGCACAGAGCAGCTGTGAACTTACACAAAGTTTTCCTTGGTCTTATCTGCCTTCTCCTTATGCCATACTGCTGGATCTGTGCCCTTCTGGAGATATACCGTGTTTGGTCCATAAAATCATTTTTACATAAGTTGACTGTAGTCAGTACCACAGGTACTTCAGTCATTTAGGATTTCTGTATCACTTATCCACTGTTGGTTTGCTCATTCATTAGGCTGGATTCTGCTAGTGTTATGATTTTGCAGTTCTGTTTGGAAAATGGTGAAACTTCCTCTTTTTTTGCCAGAACATAAAGCTTTTCTGCATTTTCTCAGTACAGTCAATTTATTTTTTTTTATATTGAATGGCAGCTTGCAGCAGAAAGTAGAAAAGTGCCTGGAAGATGGTATTCGCCTTCCTATGTTGGACACAAAGCAGCTTCAGAATGAGAATGAATGTCTCAAAGAAAAGAACGAGAAGGCCAGTAAGGTTAGTCTGCAAACTGTATGTGGTATTTTTGACCTTGAATCCTGAATTTGCTTTTTGTTTGTTATTTTGTTTTTTACTTTAGGAACAATTATCTCTGTAACAGATTATACATTTATTGCTAAATCAGTTTTTTCTTCAATATCTGCTTCTGTTCACTGGAATTATTTTGTATTTATTTCCAGTTGTATGAGAGTTAAACTCTGTCTTGTAATTTGGTTTTTCAAAGATAGCATGTAAAATCTGTGGCTGCACACCTCTAAGTTGATCTAAAGAAAAAAAAAAAAAGCCACAGGCTTTAGAGTCTCAAGCCTATTAAATTACTCAATTTTATATTCTAGGTCATAGACAATCAACAAAAACAGATAGAGGGACTGATTTTAGATATCCAGGTAAGAAAGAGAGTTTATTCTATTTACTCTGCCCATGTTTACTTCATAAAGATGACATCCAAATAGGATGTAAAGACAGAAATACTAGAATTTAATCTTACAGACTGTGGTCGGCCCATGTTCTCTTTATAATGTATTTGTTACTGAAGTTTGTAGGGTTTAACACTCTTCAGATACTTATAAAGTGGTAAGCTGTTGCTATATAGCGTTTTTATTCAGCTGGTCTAGTAGATGTCATATCAGAACTATGTATTTTAAGTTTGGGAACTGCATTTTGTGAAGCATCTCATCAAATGTTGGGACTCAAATGATAATCCGAAGTACAAAAAGTGACATTGAGCTTCACTACTGAGATCCCTAGCAAAATGAGTGCCTTTTTATACCATGCAATTTCACAGAGTTAAAATGGATTTCTCTTCTGACATATTGCTCACTTAAGTGTTCTCTTGGTGGATCTTGGACACCCAGGATAGAGAAGGATTTTTCAAGACATTAGAGGTTACTAGAAGTCAGTTGCTGCTCTGTGGATCAGATTAACACATCAAGTTCTTGATCCTTGAAAGGTGCTTGGTGACCAGTGTTTGTTATGGAGAAAAGGAAACATTATACAGGATATAAGGAAGAAAGTACGATTAGCTCTAGAAGAAGCTGAACATTAAAAACAATAAGTAAACATCTGTTGTCGTTAAATATTGAAGCCAAATTCAATAAATTCTAGTTTCTGTGATCTTCCAGATTGGTATTTGTCTCCAGATTTCTTCTTCCCATATTCTGCAGCAAAAATTAAGTTACAGGCTTGACCCCTGAGGGTGAAGAGGGTATCTCTACTCGGGCTCAGTGTGCTTTAGGTTTGGGAGAAGCACAGAATGGTAGCTGAATGCCTTCTCCTTCTGAAGTGGAAGGGAGTTCACTATGGAGATAGAATCCAAGTAACAAAGAGATACAAAACTGCTTGCATAGCACTTGATAGGAAAATGTGCTTTCTTACTTTCACTTCGCACACTGGAGCAGAGTTTTCTTATTTGTATCTGCTGAAAGTAAGTTGTGCAAGTAAACACCAGGTTTGGTGTCTATTGACAACAACATTTTTGATTAAGTGAACTACAATATATTAAATATATCTGGAAAAAAGCAGTATGGAGTTGCAACATAAAGTATGTCTGTTAGCTGAGAAGCAGAATCAGGCATCTAAGCTCTCCTTGGTTTGAGGACAACAAAATCTATCAAATGGTTATGTTTGCACAGAGCAGCCTGCCGTATGTGGAAATTATGGCGCAGGCAGATATACTTTCATTATTCAAGAAACAAGGTCACAAACTGAACTCCATAACCTTCTCAAATTCTCCGTCCCTCTCCATAATTCAGTTTAGATTGTTTTGTTGAAATACGCACGTTATTTTTCACCATCCTAAATCCTTTTGTATTTCCTAAATTCTCTAATCTTTTTTTCACCACCACCTTTATCTTGAGACTTAGTGATTTCAGTAGCCGTTTATACAGACGTTTTTATGTGCTTATTCTGAAGATCTTCAGGGATCTGTGACTGGGAAATGCTGAGTAGCTGTAGCAGACTGTGAACAGAGGAGTGTTCTATTCTCTGGGACTTTCTCTTAACTTTCCCATTTTGAGATGATTTGTATAAGGCCAGAAAATAAGATTTGGAAGTGGTGTTAGCCCTCAAATTACTTGCAGACTACAGCAGTTTCTTTGTATCTTTGATCCTCAATCCTTTTCACTTTTGTTCCATGGGAAGCATTGAAAATTAGTTTGTAAGAAATAGCAATCCCTTATTGGCAGAGAGATGTAATTCATCTTCAGTTGAAATCTTATTTTATTTCCCATCTTCTGCCACACTGTCAAGCTATGCTTGAGAATGTCTTTCAGTTTTTCAAGCTGAAAGAAAATATTCTGCTTCAGACAACAGTGAATTGAGCAGTACTAGCTTCTGTTTGCTCATAGTCATGATGGAGTGATTTTGATCTCTTCCTTATATGGTTTTGCTTGCTTGATTTTTGTTTATTTATTTATTTTCTCCTGACTGTGAGTGATTAAACTTCTGGTTGATCTTGACAAGATGTCATGCTGCATATATTGCACATTTTCCAAAGGACAAAAATGACAACTGAGAGTGGTGTTTGCTTTTTAAATAAAATATTCCTTGTTTACATGATTAATTTAGATATTGCAAAATTAGCATTTTTTGTACAAAACAGCTAGGAATCAACTTATATGGTGTCTGTGTTACCCAAACTACATCTGTCAATCTTGTAAGTCATAATAAACCCAATTTATGCCAGGGCTGGAAATAACGCCAAGTTGTAACTTCAGAAAGCAAAAGGGAAAAGTAAGGATGGGTTATAGAGGACTCTCAGAACTGTGAGTATTGGGAAGTCATAGCACTGTGGGATCTAGCAAGCTGGCCAGCATTTGTGCTTTTCCTGAGCTTTAAGGTAAGGATAGCATAGAGTGATAGATGTTAGGTATGCCTCTCAGAAGTAACACTTATTTCCATTTAGTAGATGCTGTTAGGTTGCACAGTTGGTAAGCTGACCATGTGCGTGTTATTTTGAATATTATTGAAAGGTGATTTTAGAGCAGCTTGCATTGCAAGTTCAATGACAGATGTAATTCTCAAAATATACTGGGAAATGTAATATTTCTGAACTTGTTCTACCACCATCTGCCCACCCTAAGGAAGGCTACACAATAGAATATTTAATGTCTGTCGCTGACATGGACTTGAAACATATATAAATAATACTTCTAGTGCATGTGCCATATTGGGCTTGGGGTGTCCCTGAATTTGCTCATGCAAGAGAAATGCAATAAAGACTGTTAAAAAGTGAAGATACTCAGAAAATGGAAAATCAGTGTTGGGTACCTGTCCTTATCTTGTTGCACTGTTCTCCTTGTCTCTAAGCAACTTCTGCATGGCTGCTAACTGCACAAGAAGTCCTTCAGTCTGACTCAGTATGGCCATTTTTCTCAGTAGACTGTTTTTAAAATAAAATGAAGGTGATTGTTCAAAACCTCTGCATGTTACACTCATCTTCAAGCGCAACAAAGGAAAAGCATCAAGCAGAGCTACTTCCTGCCCTCTCTTGGCCCGCAGTGTTTCCTTTGACATGGAGCCATGATCCTTTTTCTTCCTCCCCTTCCTTTGTAGCATGAAGCTGTGCTTTCTAGCCACTGCTTATCTATAGGATGCACACTATTTCAGCACTTCCTTGCTAGGGGCATGGTGTGGGTGAACTGAGAGGCACATCAAGCATGTGGAAATGTTCTAAAAACAAGTAGCATTTCTGGGTTCTGCCTTATGATTCCTGTCACTTATGATGAAAAAAGAAAAGTATTTTCATCTAGATTGAATGTGTAAATTTTAACACCATTGTTTTCTGGCTTTGAAGAAAGTGTTTTGTTTCTTGTGCACCACTGAGCTGAATGTCATTATTGGGAAATTTTCTGAAAGCTGCACACCATTTTCTCCATTTTCTATTGGCCCTGCCCTGCTTCTCACTATTTCCCACCTTGTCAGCAGTGTTCCTACAGCTGGCTGGTCAGTTAAAAGGCTTCTCCTTATGAAAGCCACAAATGTGGTATAGGGCCGGCCTCAACGCATAAACATAGTTTCCTATGTGTTACAGTCCACAGTATCAGTACCTTGAAAGTTCCATTCTTCATGCCATTTAGGAATAGCTTTCGCATAAGAGTAAGTTTGGCTTTCTTCCCAAACTGCAATTGAATCATAGAATAAAGTATCCCAAGTTGGAGGGACCTACAAGGATCATCAAGTCCAAATCCTGGCTCCACACAGGACCACCCAGAATTGAAACCCAGTGTCTAAAAGTGCAGTCCAAATGTTTCTCAAACTACATCAGCTTGGGGCTGTGACTGCTTTCCTGGGGAGTCTGTGCCAGTGTCTGACCACCCTCTGGTGAAGAGCCTTTTCCTAACCCCCACCTGACCTTGCCCCAGCACAGCTCCATGCTGTTCCCTCGGGCCCTGTTGCTGTCACATTGAGCAGAGCTCGGCGCTGCCCCTTCGCTCCCTGCAAGGAGCTGCAGCCGCCATCAGGCCTCCCCTCAGCTGGTTCTGCTCTGGGCTGAGCATACCAAAGGACCTCAGCTGCCCGTCATGCACCTTGCATGAGGACCACTAGGTGTTTCACCATCCTTGTAGCTCATTTTCTGATGTTCTTTAATAGTTTTATATCCCTCTTGAGCACACCATCATATTGCAACAATTAAAACACGTATTTTACTCAAGATTGACTTTGATCTTTCTGTAACATTTTGTTTGAGCTATGACATAGAATTCCCTATGACAGAGTTCTTTGTTTTGGAAGAGGAATACTTAGGATTTTAACTACAGAGATTCAAGACAAACCACACTTCCCAAACAGTGTCATTCTATAAATTGAGATCCATTGGTTTGTAAAACATTCCATCTCCTCCTCCCATCGTGGTCTCTGGTTCCACTTTGTGGAAGGTTACATTCAAAACTGCCAAAGCACACACTGTTGTCACCAGTGCACCAGCTGTAGTTTGAGCATGATGAGATTGGATTTGCATCCAGTAATTGACACAGGTTTTACACATGAATATGCTGAGCTAGGAGTGGAGAAGACTCTTCAGATGTAATGTTGTAGCACAGCGTCAAATCTGTCAGTAATTAATGGCAAAAGAGGATTTTTTTCATCGTGAAAGATGAAAAAGTCAGGAATACATATCAGCAGTAAACTTTACAAGCATTCAACCTTTTGGCTTGTTTGGGGCTTGCTTGGGGTGCACTGAATGAAGAGAAATGGATTATATTGGGCTGTATATAATAAATACAATATAGTTAATATAAGTAAGTAACAAAACATTTTATTTTTTAATATGTTTTATTAAAACACAAAAAGAGCAACAAAAGCATGAAAATAGTGGGATATTTGACCTTGTTTTTTGTGAAACTAATGCATCGGTCTGGTATAGTGGAAGTAGTCGCAATTCTTAGTGAGCTCTCAAGATGTTTGTTGGAGATTTCTCATGAAATTTTACTTTTCCCGTACTTCATCCTTGAATCATAGAATTACCTCAAGGATCATCAAGTCCAACCGCAGCCTAACCATAGTACCCTAACTCTAACAACAGTTTTCTCTTGAAAACAGTTGTTCTCAAATGTGTGTAACTGCCAAAAAGCGATGACGTGAATAAGATGCGATTATGAACTGAGGGGTACTTTTCTTTGGAAAGATAGGTCTTAGAAAAGTCTGGTGGAGAAACATGGTTATATTTTTGAGTTGAATACCTGATTACAACTCTATGTATTCCATTTAAAAATTCACAGATAATATACATTATATCGACTTGAAATGGAGTCACAAATAAACAAAGAGGCAGATAATTTTTTTTCAGTATTTTCATTAGATTTCAGTATTTTCATTCAGTGTATTATTCAGAAACGTATTCTCAAATTCCTTTATAAAAACAGAAAGCACGTTTTTCGCTGTTCACAGGGCTGCGTTTAGTCAATGTATCAAAATGCATAAAATTATTTGCCATAGCTTGAGTGTGCCATAATTTAAGTTTCGTTTCAAATGCTGTTATGATTTGGAACATAGCACAGATGATTTTCTCTTTGAAGAAGTGTTTGACTCATCTTAATGAGTGGTCAAATCCGACAAAGGTGGTAAATCTGTGAGCCATTTTTCACCTTCAAGTTCTGGCAAAAATTTTCCTTTTTACTCTATAAATGACTTGATTTCATTTTGGAAATCACAAACTTTTTAGCATTTACCCCCAGCTTAGCCACCTTACTTCAGAAAACTAAATGATGTTCTCATAATTTGCATGCATGGTTTTATGAAACTTCTGGAATTGGTGATGATTAAATTCCTTGGACTTTATGAAATTCACAGCTTTTGATTTGCATGATGTTACCAATTTTTAAAGCTTTCGTGCATAAATTTTCTTGATGTAAGGTGCAGTGATATTTCATCAAATATGCAAGTGATGGCAAGTGCATAATCTAATGTTGACTCTTTAAGTCCCTTTTCTTTACCAACTGTCACCGGAGTGCCATCAGTAGCGTTGCTGTAATGAAATTTCTACTGCTTCATACAAATCAAGAGCTGTTGTTGTCTTCTAGTGGATCCAAAGAAGCCATTTCTTCAGTGATGTTCATTATCAATTACTCTAATGAAAAAGACAAGTTGAGCCTTATCTATAGCATCAATAGGTTAATCTGCTGCCTCTCAGAAGTAACACTTATTTCCACATTTAGTAGTTGCTGTTAGCATAAAATTTGAAATAGCACCTTTACTGTCCAAATTTCTTCTGCTAGATTTTCCCATTTCTTCAGTTTGCCTGGCTACGGTCTGGTGAGACAAACTGATTTTAGAAAAATCTGTTTTTTATCAGGAAAAATTGTATCTGCCACGCTTTCTAGGGATTGCATAATAAATTCACCATCAGTAAATGGTTTTGATTTTACTGCAATCAGATTTGGTACCACATAAAGTAGCTTTTGTAACAGAGTCTGTTGGAGTTGTAACTTTTTTTTAAGGATTTGTTGAGGTAATGGACTTTTTTTCAGTTCTGCTATTTTGTCTTTAAAAAGCATTCCTTGATATTCATCGAATCTGACAGCAGGTTTCTGCATGTATTGTCTTTTTCAAAGACAATCTCTGAAAACTGACGTGATTTCCTTACGAATTAAGCATAGTGCCATGTTATTTGCCTTGACAAGAAGGCGCTACTCTCTCTCTCTTTTTCATTGAACACTCTTCTCTCATCTACAGTTTTTCATTCCTTGGATTCCCTTTTCTTTTGAGACTACATTAGGTAGCTAGAAATATTATTGTCAGTAATCACTGCATTGAACTCACTAAGTGGCACAAGCGCATGTAATGTAGTACGTGTGGATTTCAGTTTGACTGTGTACGTGATGAGTGGAAGAGGTAAAGTTAGCACTGCACTGCACCCTCCCCTTGTCCTGGTTTCAGCTGAGATGATGGTAATAGCACACCGATGTTTGGCTGTTGCTGAGTGATGGGTGCGTGGCTGGGGCCGAGCCAGGCTGCTTGGTGGGAAGAACGGCTGCCATGATGGTGTGGGGCAGTGAATGGGCCGCAGTGTGGGCTGTGCTGGGCCATGTGCAGCCCAGTAGGTGTGGGTTGGGCATGCCTGCTATTGCACTGTTACTAGTATTCAGATAAGATGATTTGAACCTTCCCCTTTCTGAATTTTAGCAGATGACTTTGGAAACATATAGTAGAGTGAAGGTGTGCGTTTGACAGCTAAGGTAGCTGTGGCCATGCTGAATTCATTAAAATAAATAATAAATAAATAAATAAAAATCTTACAGGGAGTTGACAGCAGTTCTTTCCATGTTGCAGGAGTTGTTGGTTTATTGCTGCTTATCGCTGGCATGGAAGTCGAACTCAGAAAGCTCTAGTTCCTGAGTACAGCAGCATCTGAGAAACTTATTTCTGATTTTATTAATGATGATTGTAATTATTGCATCTGTTAAAAAAAAGACAATATAAACTACAAATAAATTATGTTGGATTTTTTTTTGCCTACAGTTGTTATTTCAGCAAAGTAAAATTGTAGTACCCTATTCTGATTTATGTTGTGTGAATGCTTTTAAAGAGAATGGTACACTGTGTCAGCTACCAGAGGCTTTCTTCTCTGCAGTATAATAAATTGAGTAGGTAGATACTATGTTCTGAAAGCTTGTAGGAACCCCTGCCACAGTCTTCATGGAAAAAAGAGGGCAAAAATACGTTCAGCTATAACTCTGAAATTGCATAAATGAAGTTAACTTGTTGTTAGTATGCTTTTTTCAAGTGAAATAATTTGGATAGAATAAACAAAATTGTGTGATTGTTTTAACCTTCCATACATCCCTTGTTATCCTGTGTTGGAGTAACATTTTGCATACGTGGTCTGTTTGCTTAAAATCAGATGCTAATACTTTAAAGAATTTCACAGATATTTGGTGCAGCTAAGTTAGTGTCCATAGAGCTCTTGGAGCCCAGTTGGACACTATGAAGTGGAACTTGGTAGAAATTCAGGTGTAATTCAAAAGCAATGAATAACAAACTTAGGAATTTACTGAGGATATGTTTTTTGTCAGCGCTAACCTGCAGTGTGAAAATTTAAAATGATTACCTGTGCTTTCTTTCAATTTAGTCTGTGCAAGAGAAGCTTTTGCAAGAAAAGAGGACAGTTCTGAAGATGACAAATGAGCTTGAAGAAAAAGAAAGAAATATAGAAGAGTTAAATAAAACCTTCTCTGAAGTAAGTAAAAACTCCAAAAACCCAATCCATGACCATGCCAGCTAAGAAGAACCTCAGGAAGTGATTACAGTCACTTGTGGTAGGGCTTTATGAGCTACATACTTTGCTGTGATACATGTTGTGCAGAAATATAATAATGCCATCCTTACCTCAAGAAGAAAAAGTTTTAAGGGTGAAGACCACTAAGAGCTGTGTAAAAGCTGTCTATTTGCTGTTCTTTGGAGAGGTCCAGCTTTTATGTATGGAAGTAACTATTTTTATTTAGTATTGCTTGTGGTTTGATACAGGAAATTTTCTGCGATGCTACATGCTGTAGACTAACTTGACTTTTTCCTTCTTTATTTCTCATGAAGAACCAAAGACTGACAGAAGAAAATGCTTCTCTGAAGGAGCAGATACGGCAGGTGGAACAGTCCCGACAACCAGTGTCTGAAAAAATGCCTGTAGCAGACCAGTTGTTCAAGGAGATGTCCCACTGCTTGTTTGAGTTGAAAGCTTTGTGCAGTATTCTTACCCAGAGAGCTCAAGGCAAGGAGCCTAACCTTTCCTTACTGCTGGGAATCAGATGTAAGTGATGTTATCATTCCAGTGCTTACTAGTGTTTTGGACACAGAATAATAGCAGTTTAGCTAAGTGGCGCTCTCTTGCCAGGTGGAGAGGATAGTCTTCCCATGACTGTGCAACCAGAGCAGTTGTGCACAAAGTATACTCCTGGAGCTCTTGGAAAGTGCTGAGCTGTTAGCACACCTGGGTTGCCAACTGCCTAAGGCTATACAGGTCTTTGTCAGGTCAGGAGGAGATGTCTAGATGTTCATACAGACTCACTTCTGGATATATTCATGCCCTTAAAAAGGAAAGGCATGTATCCGTGTGTCTCCCTTGTGATGCACACAGCAGTCAGCCCTAAGGGTTAATGGGCTTTTTCTGTCAAACATGTTTTGCCCTCTAAAATAACAAAGAAGGTGAGGCATAAGCAGGCCGTTTCTTAAACCCCTTGTGATCAAGTGATGGAAGTGTAAGTCTGCTGTTTGAACGTGTATATATCTGATTTCAAGGGGACAGTAGCTGTCTGTATGTATAAGCCTGGGTACCTGGCAGCTCTAGTTTTGATAATGTTAATTCCATATCCTTCTCCACTTCCTATACTGTAAGCCAGGAGATGGAAAGTACATCTTGATGCCAGCCGTTTAGAGCTCAAGTATAGTTTTTGTGAGGTTTTTCCTTTTAACAAGCTTAATGAACTTTTTTTTCCACTTGAATCTATCATATCCTAGTGCTTTCTGAATGTTAATTAGAACTACTCAGACCATTTGCTGAACTCTACCTTCAGCAAAGTAGGAAGGTAAAAGTGCAGTGTTCTGTAGGCACCACATAGATTCATCTGCACTGGAAACCTCTGAAATGCTGTGAGTGCACGTATACCTGTCTCGAAGTCCGTGAGATCATTGTCAGCCAGCAGGATAAATAGTGCAACATATCTGTAGTACTGTCTTGTAATCTTACATGGTCTCATTTCCCAAGCTTTTGTATCCCTCTTTACTGAGTGGCTAGAAGCTTCAAAAATTGTTATCCTACCCAACTTTTTCACTGTTTTTCACTGTTGAAAGTGATTAGTCATTTCTGAGTCTAGGTGCAGAAAGAAAAGCATGTCTTTCAGTAGAGCAGGGACTGGCTTTAAGTTCACGTGGTACAATGTTTTGTTGGCCTTTCGTCACACTGGAGCGTGGTTTTTCTTGAGTTAATTAGAGTGACTCTCCCTTTATTTCAAGAGAGGCTGACTGGTTTATGTATTCAGAGCACAGCTGTCAGAGCTTTAACCTTGGCTTTTGTTTTTTTTGTAGCACTGAACTGCTCAGCTGAAGAGAATGAAAATTATCACAGCACAGAGACTCTCTCGAAGAAGCTCTCAGACGTTTGTCAGTTACGAAAGGATATTGATGAACTAAGGACGATAATATCAGACCGTTATGCTCAGGACATGGGGGACAATTGCATCACTCAATGACAACGTTTCATCCAGTAGCAAATGACTTATTAAATGCTGCTGTGTCACAGGTCTTTGCATTTCTATTAAGGAGCCATATTAGAAGATAGCAACCACTGCACATGCCTCTCTGTGAGGATCATGCATATGTAATCTTGGGAACCGGGTGGGGAAGGGAGAGACATGGTTTGAACAGAGTGGTACAAACTTCAAGAAATCTTTCTTTTCTCCAAACTACTGAATTTAAGAACAAGCTGTGAAGAATTTTTCAGTTGGATTCTGTTTCCTTCATTGGGTTTCCTTTTATTGCTTCAACTAGTTTCTGGAATCGGAGCTTTGGAACAGCTGTGCTGCTACTACTCTCGGTCCTTTCCTCCTTCAAGGGTTTATGTGGCATTACCTGTGTTCTGAAGTCAGTGCAGAGAGTCAAATGACCTTTGACTGTATGTGGTGAAGATGGGGGCTTCTGAAACTTCACTTAGCTGTAGGAACTGCAGTCGGAACAGTCTCAGAACGCTGCAAACAGTAAATGCTTTTCAAGTTGCCTGAAGAATTTGCTACAAGAAGTATCTTGCTTTTAGTAATGAATGTTAGCTTGTTTGCTGAAGAATGGAAGAAAATCAACTTTCAATTCCTTTATGCACATGAATCCCATAAGATTTAAGCATTATCATATTGCTTTGAGGAATTTCAGTAACATCAAGTCTGTGACAAGCCCAGAGAAAATGGGAGGCGTGAAACTGCAGGGTAGTACATGGCTGTCCAAAAAGAATAGACTGTATTTTAGTGTTCGTACCATAATATTTTTTATTTATGTCACCTCCACTTCAAAATGTGGCTTCTCTGTATCTGTATCCTTGGAGACCTCTGATGAGGTTGTAAACAACCTCAACCATTCTTTACTGCAGCTACAAAATGAGTGTTAGGCATTTGACAAAGTCAGGGCTCAAAACAGAATGTCTCCACTTACCAGTATTAAATTCTCAGTTATGCAAGGACTGCAAAATTTTCCACGTTGTTTGGTTATTCTTGATTTCTCCTTTCTTGCAGGAAGAGGTTACCTTAAAAATAAGATCATATTCCATAGTTTGTTCCATGAGCATCACTTGTCTGTGCTACTTCACTCCCGTGGGCAGATAAAATATTAACACTTCCACTTTCCTGGATCAGTACTAAAAGTTATCTGAACAGTTGTGTGTGGTGTAAGATGGTAATTAACTGCAGGTAACGAAAATGAAAATGTATGACCTTCGGTCATACATGTGAGTTAAAGTTTCAAGTGGCCAATGTGCAAGTCAGTCTGCTGATCTGTATCATGGATAACAGCAGAAATCACTTAGCATGGAGGTTAGAATTGTGTAAGTTCTAGGGTGACATTTTTATAGCAACAGTTTTCTGATGACATCTATTTTAATAGAAGAAAAAATGGTTATAACAATGTAGGCTGGATTTACGAATTTTAACGTGGTGTTTTGTTTTCTGTTCATTGTTATGCAGTTACTGTTAACGTGTTTATAATTTAGTGTTGGTTTTTTTGTTGTTTGGGGGTTTTTTTCTTTGCTATAATGACTAATTTATTTGACAGTTTTCTCTATCATGAACCTACACATGGACTAATCTGTGAAAAATTATGTTGCAGTGTATACTGTTGCTACACAGTATTTTCAGATAGAGATTAATCTGACTGGCCCAGCTCCGGTGGGCACTAAAACATCCAGATTAAATCTCAAGAGAAATTGCGTGGTATCTCAGCTTGAAGGTTGAAGGAAAAAAAAAAAAAAAAAAAAAAAAAGAAGGCCATTTTATTTTAATTTGTTGAATGCTGTTCTTTCAATAGTTTTGAAAGTGTACCGTTACACTAGTGCAAAACTGAAAACAAGGATCTTTGCACTAATTTTCCTGTGTCTCTTGATGCAAAAACATTGGGTTTTTTTTATGAGGGCCACACCTTGTTCCTTTGGTGTAGTGCAGTGGTTTTGGCCCTGCAGTGAAGGAACAGTCCCCAGTCTATGACTTCTGTCTGCTATCAGAAATTCAGCAACAGGGTTTCTAGAAACATTATGTGACAGTGAACACCAACATAGCACACTGTTACTTCCTTAGATGGAAATGCTGTAGCTGTAGAAATGACTGAGCAACACGTTTTTCTAAATTTTGTGGAAATAGAGCATTTAATAGAGAATTAGCTAGCAACAGGAGATGTTTCAAGTCTGTTTGTCCTGTTGTGTTGTTGCTTGACTGGTGTGGCTCCACTTTCTTACTTGCTGAATGTACTGCAGAGTTGAGATCAGTAATTTAATATTTGCAAAGCACTTCAGGAGCTGTGATGCTCTGTAAGTATTAGTTGAAAGTCCCTCAGGAAGGAGGTCCCGTTGTATTTGTAATACTTTGTTTGCAATGCTGTAATCTTGCATTTTAATATTTTTTTTAGGGAACCCGTGATATTTATGTTGACTTTAAGGCACTTGGTTGTTGTTTTGTTGTTGTTGTTTTGTTTTAAATATATATATCAATTGAGTTTACCTGCCTCGGTCAGATTAAAATAGGGCTGTAAATGGTGGATGGTTGAGCCAAAGATGCAGGCTACCAACTGAATATCTAAACTGATACTGTATTTTGCTTTGGTTTCTTGAAATTGGGCCTGTTGTAGTAGTAGCAGTTACTATATATGCATCACTTTAGAGATGCCTCTAAATGGAATAAGCTTTGTCTATGATATGCATGACTGATTAATTGGTTAAAATGTAGTGTGTGTGAATCTCATTCAGCATATTTAATACACAGTTGATTAATGAATGTTAACATTGGAATTGCTTGGATTTAGTCATGACAACTTTTTGCTGTGGCTGTTAGACAATCTCAAGGGCTGAAAAAGAACTGCTAATGAATGGATACTGTACTGTTCTGTTTGTCAGCAAATTTGTACAGTAATTTTTTGTATAGTTTCAGATCGAATTTGTACAATTCTTTTAGAAGGTATTTACAGTAACTACTGTATTCAAGAATGTATTTTGAAAAAAGACTTGGAAAGTCTTGGGACAGGCTATAGATGATGCTCTCTATTTGCTATGTAGAAGTAATGCAGCTCGACTGTGTAAACATGATTTAGGTTCCTAGCCCCAGTTCTGTCACTGTAGGGTGCGATAATTCTGTGAAATTGCCGACACTGCTGCCACCACCCACCCAGACTTCAACATTTGAAGCTGCTGGTGGCTGTGAGGTAATGGCAGGAGCTGAAGTTTTGTCCTTTTCACTTCAAGATGTTTCTTCCCTTCCTTTGCCCTCACTGCCTGCTTCTTGTAGCGCATGTTCTTCTGGCAAGGTAAGAGCACAAGGAAAGAAAGAAAATTCTTCCTCTGTGACCCACTTCCCTAGCACGTGTTCCTTTCACTGGTGTTACGTAGGAGATGCAGATGTCATTGGGGTCTTCCCATTGGTGTAACGAGTTCTGTCAGGAGAGAGGAGAAGACCTGAATTAATCCACTTCTGTTGGCTCAAACCAGTCAGTGATTATTAGTGAAAGGGATGATTTATTCTAGTAGCTCCTTAGCAATATTAATTCCACAGCTGCATACCTTTGTGCCTTTTTATGCCTGAAGTTAAGTAGAAATTCCCTTTGAACTTTAGATGATTTGTTAGAATGCTGACGACTGCACCTTGTTTTCCTCTTACCTGCCAATATTTTGTTGGGCTTTTGTAGTAAGAACTCTGCATAATATCTAGAAACATAAGTGCTGACAACAGGTACTAGGTGTGCGCTCGGAATGTTAGCCTGCTTGTACTATGCAGCTTTCTACGAAGCGTGAGCAGGAAACTCAAAGCATAATGTGATTCTTTTGTGTGTGTTAATTGCAGTATATCATTAGTGCAGTGGGGAGGAGTGTCTGGAGCTATCTGTTAAAAGCACAGCTGACATATGTACTAGATCAGTCCCCAAAGACTGGTAGTTGTGTAAATTGGGTTCAATTTTTGAACCGCTCAGAATACCTCATATGTAAATAGAGTTGTCATGACTTAATCAAAATGTGTTTGTTGTAAAAAGTAAAGGAGCCACTGGCTGGCTCAGCTTTAGGCTTGTTGTTCTTGCCTCATTTTGTAATTTTTTTAAAGTAGGGTTTACAGCTAGAATTTTGAATGCCAAAGTTCTATTTATTAAATAATAATAAAAGTTTTCATTGTTAATGACTGGTATTTTTTCACTGGAATTTGTTTGTTGATGTTTGGGATTTGTATCCACAGAGCAAAAATAAATTTTGTTACAAAATTGATTTCTTCTTTGCTGATTTTTTCCTGGTATTATTTCTTGTTCTGAAACCGAGACGGTGGTAGCAAAATTACTACTTCAGTGCAATGCAGTGATTTTAAAGCATTGTTGCTTGTAATGTCCCTGCTCCTTTTGTAAGAGGATGCTGCTGTTTTTCCTTGCTCGTGGAGAGATTATAGATAGAACTTAAAAAAAAGACTGAGGTAGAGAGAACTGTTATGATCATTAGGCTCAGAGTTGCTGGAGCCGTCATCAACAAGTGGTTTCCCCAACACCAGTCAAGTAGGACAGAAAATAAAAGGAGAGGGTGAAGCAAAAGCAGCAGTGCATCTGAGAGAAAGGGCACATGGTTTTAATGGTAATTTTTCAGCTATGAATTTTTCAGCACTAATGGATGTGGTCATACTGGAGAGCAGTTATGGCAAACAGAAATCCTTCCTGCATGAAACACCAGTTTGTCACAGACCAATGAAACCAAGCTGTGTTGACTTCTTTCAATGTCAAATTAGCGCTGTCTGAGGAGAGTGAAAAGTTACAGTTTGAAAAATCTGAAGAGGAGTCTTCCCAAATGCTGAGTAAGTGTGCTTACCTGGAAATGATTTCTTTTCAGGCTGCTGCCCTTAAAAAAATCTTAGGACCCAGCTGGAGCATCAAGTGTTGAGTGGTCTCTCTTGACAACTGCTCTTCCTCAGCCCCTGGCTTTCTTCACTGTGCAGAGCGTAGAGGTCAAGGATCTTTTTCCTCAACCTTTGGAAGATGATAGGAAATTCATTTTGATAAGCTAATGCATTATATATGGTACAGATCACTTGCTTTTCTCAAACCTTGTGACTGAACATTGAATGACGTGCTTTTAATTCAATTAAAACATGCTGTGCCCTGTATAAACGTATGGAAAGGGCTGCGCAGGTGCCAACTTTCCATAAGATTTCTGAGGGTGACCTTTTGTGAACTGTTCAAAGTCAGGTTTAGATTTCAGAGTATCATGATGAAAGCGCTGCTAACAATAGTAGTGGTAGAAAATGTTCTCTTGCCTTTACACCACAAACAAAATACTAGTCCAAATGTGGTTAGAAATAAAACATCAAACAAGAACACTGCAGGTAACACTACGGCATCTTGAATTTGCTGCAGCAAAATCTGCAGTAGATTGTCTGTTGTATATTAAATTAAATGTTGTAAATTAAATAATTCCATCGGGGTTGCTAATGATGCCGGGTAGTTTGTTTTATAAATGAATGGGTTCAGTGTACCTGGAGAAATTCCAAGTGGTGAAGGAAAGCATATAATGAAGAACTATGATATTAATTACATGAATATACGTTAATAGTACATAGCTCATGCATATTTATTTTCCTTTCTGTGAGTTACTCCCCATCTGGGGGCTGCTGCTGCTGCTTCTATCTGCATGGAGCTGAAGCCTCACTTCCAGCCGTGGCGTTGCATGGCTTGTGGGGAACCCGATAGGTTCAGCTAATGCTGCTGGGCTCTTTCATGGACAGCTTGGCATCTACCCTGAAGAATGCAGCCCATGTGTATTAATAGACCAGAAAAGTGATTCACTGTTCTATGTACCTGTGAAAGGATTTGCCTGGAAGAAGGAGAAAGGGAACTGTTGTCAAATTCTGGACTGGAGTTAACTGTAATGCTGAAGCGGAGGTAAGAGGATTTTCTGATTGGAGTTTCCTCTGAAGGGAGAACTGAGTAGAACTTAGTGACAGAACTAGAGGGAATGGCCTCCAGTTGCAGCGGGGGCATTCAAGTTGGATGTTAGGAAATAATTCCCTAAGAGTGTGGTTGGGTGCTGGAATGGGCTGCCCAGGGAGCTGTCGGAGTCGCTGTCTCTGGAGGCGTTCAAGAAACATTTAGATGTTATACTGAGGGACGTGGTTTAGTGGGGAAATACTGGTGGTAGGCAGATGGTTGGTCTGAATGATCTTGGAGGTCTTTTCCAACCTTGGTGATTCTGTGATTCTAACTTGGTATCATAGATACTTACCTCTCTTACATTAACAGCTGAGACTACAAGCAGCTCCTGACCACCAGATGTCCCCAAACCTTTCCTGTCCAAACTCATGCTGAGCTTCATGGTGACCCTGGGTGTCAGCCTGGAAAGTTGGCTCAGCCCTGCAGCTGTCAGTGGTGTGATGAGGGAAACCTGTGCAGCTGCAGAGCCAGCACTGCCTCCACACAAAGCACCTTATGGCAGAACCCAGCCTTCTTTAAGGGATTTCTCTGGCTAGGACACAAGCGTGGCAGCAAATTGCTTTGGTCTCAAGGAGTGTAAGCCTTGTTCCACAGATGTTGGTGTGTATGGAAGCAGCTATGAAGTCAGATTCACCTCCTCACTGTCTCCCAGTCTGTCGCACTGAGGCAGGGCAGAAAAGTAGTTTGAAGTATTTTGGAAAGTGAAGAAGTGAAGGTGAGGAAAGCACAGCACACAGGGCCCAGGCCCCAGCCTCCTGCCACTGCCACCTCCTCTGAGGAGATGAGACTGCCTTACACTTACAGATCGTAATATTATTTTTTTCTTTTTACTTCCTGTCAATAGAAAATCATAACTTTAATCACTACATTTCTACAGTTAAAGCAGTTTTCCCCTCAGCCTGCACTATAGATTCTCTTAGGCCAAATTAATTGCTGTTTTCTTTTTATGATGCCTGTGCTGAGAAGACACATTATGGAAACCAATTTGGCTGAGATTTTGAAGCTGAGGTAATAATTTCAGCAAGGACTCATTGCACTCTCTATAATCATATCCCCTTCCACTCATTTTCCAGCCTACTGCAACCACTCTCAGATGTTTCATGATTTGTTGTTACCTCTCTAACCTCAATGCTGTCCATGAGGTTTTTGGGGCTGGGGGCAGGTGGGAAGCCACAGTCAGAAGAGCTGCCTGCAGGAGGAGGCTGTGGTGGGCACAGGGGCTGCTCATCCCTCAGCGTTGTAGCTGGAGCTGGGCCATTGCCAAACCTCAGCCCCTCACAGTCTCCTTTTGCCCACCTCATTCGTTGCTTAGGGAGTGGAAAAGGAAGGCTGCATCTCCCCTGCAGAGAGCAGTGCTGCTTGATTGTGCAGTTGGCCCTGGACACGCTTCGTTACACAGGCCTGCCACAGTCACATCATTGGTTACACTATCTCCCCTGCCCTAGCACCCATGAAACTGTGGGGATAATTAATGGGATATTTTTAGTTCAAATTAGAGCTTGAAATTGTTATTTAAAAGCCAATTATGATCAATCTGTTTTTAACATCCCTTCCTTCTCATAGTCATAAAAATTAATCACCACCGTAACGAGCCATTCAGTGGCTAGCCCTGATGCTGCCCAGTGACAGCTTCAGAGCTGGATTTGTCACTGCCTGGGGGCTGCATGCATGGACCCAGCCCAAATTGTGCAGGTGTGCAGAGCTCACCGTGTGTGCAGTGCTCTGAAGCTCAGCACGTGAACTGCCCCAATGGCTGTCAGAGAAGCTTTGCTTCCCAAGCAGACTCAAACTCAGTGCACGCAGCTTGGCTTCACAATGAGAAAGTAAGAATCCTTTGGTTTTAAAAAAATAAAAATAAAAAGGTCATTCACTGAACTTTGCTGTGACCTTCAGAATGCTGATCCTGGCCTGTAGAAACAGATTGGGGCCTTAAAATACCTCATTTGGGGATTAAACGTGTTTCAGCAGCTCTGTCCTCTGAAGCAGAAATACTTCCTCTGCCAAATTGACATCAGCCATGGAGGGCTTTTCTTTATTGCCAGGAGCAAAGAGAAGCTGATGTTATTTCACACTGAAATGGCATTGCATGAGGCTCAAGAGGAAACAGCTTTAAACTGGAAGAGGGTAAATTTAGACTAGATATTAGAAAGAAATTCTTTACTGTGAGGGTGGTGAGACACTGGAACAAGTTGCCCAGAGAGGCTGTGAGTGCCCTTATCCTGGAAGATTTCAGGGCCAGGCTGGATGGGGCTGTGAGCAAACTCATCTAAAGGGAGGTGCCCCTGTCTGTAGCAGGGAGTTGGAACTAAATGATCTTAAACATCCAACCCAAACCGTTCTGATTCTGTTGTTTTCTGACCGTAATAGAGCAAGCACTGCAGATGCTCATACTGAGCCATATTGGGCCAACCTTTAGGCTTAAAAATCAGATCTACTGCATCAGGTTCCATTTTCTGTTATTTTGGTGTTTGAAGCTGAGAGACAGGAATATTCAACCACGAGGCACATTTTTTCTGCTTTGTATGCTGCAGAGGGAAAGCTGTCACATCCCTATGTCAAAAGGAGGACTTTCAGATACTGGTGCACGCAGTGTGGACATAATTATGACTGAGGCCACTTGCTGGAGAGCAAAGTCACAGCTGTCTGGGACTGTGAATTAGCAGCTCTGAGTGTAGCAATTTATGTGCACAATTTTTTAAAGCCCAGCTACTCTTATTTGTACAGCATAGAATTACTAACAAAACCCTCTGCTATTTCCTCAGAGAAAACAAAAACAGGTTATTTGTAATGTACATTGTAAGTGGCAACTTTACAAACCAAAAGGATGATTCTAAGGCCTTTCTTGGATAAAGTAAGAACATCCAGTTGAGAGAAGAAAGCCATATCCTTTCAGTTTGCCTTTTTCTTCTCCACCCCCGCCCCCTCAGAAAAGCAATGACTCACATTGCTACAGGCTCACAGACAAATAAAGTGGCGATTGCAGTAGGAGCTGTAATTCATCAGTTTGTCCATGAGGCTGCTAAAGGAGATAGAGTGAAAGCCTTGCTGAAGTCAAGATGAGATCATTCACTGCTCTTCACTTGTCCACTGAGCAAATCATTCTGTTGGAGAAGTCTATCAAGTTGTTTACACATGATTTCCCCTTCATAAATCCATGCTGACAATTCCCAATCACTCTGACTTTATTATGTTCCGAAACCATTTCCAGCACTGTGTGCTCCAGCACTGTCCCCAGGATCAAGGTGAGGCTGACAGGTATTGAGTTACCTGTATCTTTGTCTTGCCCTTCTTGAAGGTGCAGACAACGCTTGCTATCTTACAGCCCTCTTTGCCACAACCATCCAAAGATAATCAGGATACCTAATGCGAGCCTCCTCCACCACCCAGGAAGGCCTCACTGATCCCTGTGACAGTGAGCAGCTTCCAGACCTTAAAGATGAGCTCATCTCTGCCAGCTATAACTGTACTTAGTGCTGCTGAGAATTTGTTTGCATACAACTTCCATTCAATTACAACCACAAGTCTTCTCCCAAGCTCTGAAGATGGCACTCATTTAGTTCACTCATTTAAATTAGTTACATTCCAATTTGCGTTGCATGTAATAATGCTGGTTTGATTTCTTCCTGTCACACTTTAAACGCACATTTCCAACAACTTAACACCAAAAATTGAAGTAAAACCCTCTGCAAAATCACAGTTACTCAGAACTGAAGCAAAAGCCTGCAAAGTTCCAAGAGATGTGGTGAGCCAGTGTATCACCTCTGTGCTTACACCTCACTCCTTCTCCCCCTTCCACACATCCAGCTCTCTCAGTGCTCTCATACTGAAACAAGAGCTCCTGGTGGCAGGACCAAAGCCTTTCCATACACTTGTAGGAGTCCCCACATTGTGGGTCTGATACCGAAACATCAGGCAACAGCTCTTACCAGGAGACTTCCCTTTTTCCAAGGAGCGCTTTACTTCTTCTGAGAGCTGTGAGTTGTGCTTAGCATATGTGGGGCAACTTAATGAGGAAAATAGCCTGCTGGTGTAGTCTTCCACCACTGAGCCCTGAGTCAGCCGTACTCACACTGACAGCGAAATGAAAGAAAGCAGAGCTCTCCATGGGAGGCAGTCTGAAACAGCAACAGTGGCATTTTCTGTTTATCTGAAAAATACTTCTACAAATACTTTTATTTAATGTAGTTTAACTACCATTATTTATTTGCACATTAATACAAAGGCACAACGTGGTTTCTGCTTAATTAAAGCAAAAACAAAAAACAAAACAACAACAACAAAAAACCCACAAACTTCAGCAATACTCACATCATGTCAGGAACCAGTCTTAAATGGTGGCAGAGAGAGAACTGTACATCAGCTCATTCACTGTACTTACTGCCTGGCACTGCAGAAGCTCAGGGATGCAGAGACACTTGGTTTCGTTTGGTTTGATCATGGAAGAAATAGAGCTCCTGTCACCAGTTCCTGCACAGACAAATGAAAACATGGGCTGGAAGACAACTCCAGCTTAAATCCCTGTGCATCCTGCTCTTGTGCACCTTCTCCCTGTACCATCGATTGCTCTTCTCCCCACTCGACATTTTGCTAGCTAATGAGTGACACGCCTGGCCTTTTCCAGATTCAACAGCATGGCCCTACCCCACTATATCACGCAAAGGTAAAAGGTGATTCTGTCACAGACTGCTACAGAAACATCCAAGTGTTTCCGGATGGAGCAGCACAGACTCCATTCACATAAAGGTTCTCCTTTACAGAGGGGAAGTGTCAAGGAGCAGAGCTGCAGAAAGGCTTACTGGCTGATCAACCAACAGACAGCACTTTCTGAATGCAAATTTTTGGATTTGAGCACCTTTGGCACCTGTCACTAGGCTGCCCAGAGAGGAGTCAGTCATCACCACTGATTGTGCTTGTACCGTTGCTGGCTAAAAGGTAACAGCATGTGAATACTGATCAGGAAGAAGTAAATTTACAGGTGAAATAGAAAGTTATTGCTAAGAAATTCTGGAGAAATGACCGTGTCGCCTTTTAAATAATTGGTTTAATGGTACATAAGCATCATTATCATCCAAGGTGATTATGAAGAGGAGAAAGGAACAGGATACTGTTGCTACCACCCTTTGCACCAGCAGAACAAGCAAAAATTAATTTGAGGAAAACTGTCTAACAGTACAGCTAATAAAATACCACATTAAGTTCAAATGGAAATAAAGGGAATTCACCTGAGGAATAAAACCTGTCCATTCATGCCAAGAAAACCCCTGCAAAACAGCTCCCTAATTGAAAGTGCAGGCAGGATACTTCATCAAAGTCTCTCCAACAAGCAGATCCTATCATTTCCCCTGTGAGAGAAGGAAAAGGTACATGCCCAACTTGCTCATGCATACGTGCCTCACAATGACTCGGAGAGATCTTCAGAATGCAAGGAAACCTCCGGAGTTGCCATATCATTCATGGACTCATTGCCTGCAAACAAGCACAGTATGGGAGTGTAAGGAAAATAAAGAAAAGCAGAGGAAAAAAAAAATATATATATATATTATATATATATATAATATATAT
The DNA here is from genome assembly GCF_951394365.1 of Tetrao urogallus. Lineage (NCBI taxonomy): Eukaryota > Metazoa > Chordata > Aves > Galliformes > Phasianidae > Tetrao > Tetrao urogallus. The sequence goes on from NC_136814.1 coordinate 62,061,787, forward strand.
ATATATAATATATATATAATATATATATATAATATATATTTTATATATATATAATATATATATATATATTTATATATATATAAATAAATATATTTATTTATATAATATATACACACACACACACTAACTCTCCCAAAATCTTGACTGACTCCAAGGAAAGCATCAAGGTTCTAAAGTCCAAATGACTGACATTATGAGTCTGGTGTTTTGGAAACCCCACACTGGGGCTGAATGTGTGAATGCAAGGATTCCCACAAGCAATGCCTTCGTGAGCGCAGAGGCCTCTAATATGGCACAAAAAGCACCAAACACCAGGCTGGCTGTGACCACGAGCCATTGGAGATGCTGTCAACATATCATCTCTACTGCTCAGTGAAAGCTGATGGAGAGTGAGCTTCAGAGCAGGAGCCCCATGAGTGTGAGGCACCATCACAGCAAGGGAGACACCACCGCTCTCACAGCTGGGCTGTGGTAACCCACTGCAGCCACTACACTGGCTCTTGCCAACCTGCCCCAGCATGGCAGCCCATTCATCTTTCCTTTCTCTATTGGCTTTGTCATCCTTCCAGAAGAGATGGCTACAAAGAACTCCCAGGTGACTGGAAAGAAGCCTTCCCAATGTGTCCTGTCACACTCATCCCATTTCACACTTCAGCCCATTTCTCTCTCCCTCAAGCAGGTTGCAGGCTTCTGTTCAGCCAGGCCCTCGCATTCCCCCTCACTTCCCATCCTTGCCCCCACAGAGCAAAGTGGAAACTCTCAGGGTAGCTGCCAGAGGCACCCGGAAACGGGGTGAGGAACCCAGGGCAGTGCTCCCCAGCATGCTTCTTCCTGCTGAGGAAATCTCTCAGAGGAACCTCTGGGGCAATAGGAAGGCAGCAGAGCTTCCTGCCGGCTTGCAAGCTCTGTTTCTGTTCTGCAATTTTCCCTGAGCACTCAGCAAACCATTCAGATGCTTGGACTGTACGGTAATCCATTTGTCTTGGATTAATTTTTGTCTGTATTAGTGATTTATTCCTGGTCACTGTTTATTCTCCAACAACATATACCCTAGCAATGGCCATAACAGCTACACTATTAATGTGGTAAAAAATTTGGCTCCTCTGTTAGCTGTTCTGTTCCTCTCACAAAGACAAGGAAGAAATATTTTAAACCTAGTCCCTAGTTTACCCTAGTTTATCTCCATAACAACAGCTTGCCTCTGGGCCAGCAGGCCAAGCTGACCTGCCTAGCTCCTGCTGGTGTCTGCCACTGAGGCATCGCACCACAAGATCTTCCTCATGGTGGCACAGAACAAACATCTAAGGAGCATAAGGGCTGAAGATAAGGATGCAGGATGCCTCACCAGCTCATCAACCCCCAGGTTGCAGTATGAGGAAAGGAAAAACAGAAAAACAGCTTGTCAGGAGTATGTGGCACACACAGGTACATACAGCAGTCTTGTCTATTCCTGGCTGAATGTTTGACCTCTCTGAATGAGGCATGGGATAAAGAGGGCTAAAGTGCAGAAAGGTGTTCCTCCCAGGGAGCGAGCAATGTGCTCTGCTTTCTCACTAAAAGAAAGAAATTCTACCTTTGTGTAGGATGACCCAAATTTCTCTTTTAAAGCACGCATGAGGCTTGAATTTTTTTTTCACCCTAACGTATCACTTAAATTCAGAGCAGCAGAAGTGTCCATATCCTGACAGACACTCAGCCTATTTCATTCAAAAGCATTCATAAAGTATTTCACACGCTAAAGATGGTTGTCACAATAAAGAGTAATTCCTGCAAAGTTTTAATGTCAGCTCTGAAATTCATGTATTACATTTTTATTTTTTTTTTTTAAACTTGCCAGGCCAAAAGATGCTAAAGGGAAAAAAAAAAGAAAAAAGCAAGCAACATGGTGGTTTCCACACTGGTGGGCAGCTAAACGCAATGCCTGCTCTCTCGTCTGCCTTCTGAAGAGAAGATAGGGAAGAGGTCTCAAGGGTTGGGACAAGGACAGGGAAATCACTCAACCAGTTTCTGTCACAGGCAAAACAGTCTCAGTGTGGGGACATTCATAGAGTTTATTGTCTATCGTAAACAGACCAGTGAGAACTAAAAGCAAACTAACCTCTCCCTTGCCATCCATCCTCTTCCAGGGAGGATTTTACCTTACCTGAGCAGCACAGGAGAACAGGGAATGAGGGCTACTATCAGTCCATAACATCACTGCCACTCCCTCATGGAGCCCTTTTCTCCTTGTTATACAGCTACTCTGAAGACAGCTTAAAATTCACAAATGTATGTTTGCATGGCTTTGAACCTGATTCAGATCTAATTCCGTGCCCAGGACAAGCTTAGTGCAAGGCTTCCATGTAGTCACTCCTTCAGATTGGGTCAATACACAGCACTCACTCCATACGTGGCCAATGTAGACAATACATCCCAATGTGAAGAACTCCACCACTCCTACTGGCCCCCAAGAGCTCACAAGCTCTCCAATTACTATGCACATTACCTAAGCAGCATCTATGTTTTTAAAATAGTAGAGAGAGCAGCTTTAAACTAAAATATATTTAACTTGAGTCCCTCTGGAGCTAACACCCATGATCAAAATAGTCAACTAAAATTCATTAAATCTACTTACCTCAGTATAATTGAAATGCAAATCTCAGTGAAACATTTTAGCTAAACAGGTGAATTTCTCTTTGAATCACACAGTGATGCCATTCTTAGAGAACAATATCTGACACAAAGCACACAGGCTCCAGGGACCTCAAAATCTACCAGCACTCAAGTTTCTGAATGATAAAATCGCCATATAAAAACATAAGTAATTAATTGCTCCTTTCAGCAGGTCTTGTCTGATGTACTCAGACAGGAGTAAATTATAAGTTTATAAGACAAGTTTAAATTATACATCTTTCGGAATAACTCATCTAATGAACTTGGACATAGGGAAAAAATGGTAGCAACACCTTCCACACCTACAACATTTGCAACAGGCTCAGAAAAAGAAAAGCACCATAGCTTAAACAATGGTTGGGGCATCACAAAATTGGCTGAATTTTCCAGGTTAAACAAAATCAGAAACAGTAATTTCTGCTTTCGAATTCATGACATCAAAAGTTGAATCATGTGAATCGCTAAATACCATAATTTCAAAGAATTCATATATTATAAATAAAAAAATATTCTGGCACATGCCTCCAATATCTGAAAAAATATATTTTGTACCTATAAACTGAATGCATCTACAGATGCATTATACATAAATACATAACATAAATACACATATACACATACATGTAATGATTACTGAGTGCAAAGAGTATTTTTTAATGAAAAAAAAAAAAGTAAAGATGTTTGAGTTCCTATACAAAAGCCAAAGTAGATTTGGCTGCTGGATTGCTCTGCATTATTTATGTGGTTATACTTAATATTCTTCTTCTTGTTTTAAAGTCAGGACCTGAGATATTCCTGAATTTCTCAAAGGCAAATTCTTTGCATCTTATCTTTAAAGGCTGAACCACAGTGCACAACTCAGCCTTATCCAAGACAGCCTCCAAACTGAGAAGTCAGCAAACCAAACAACCAAGATAGTAAACAAGCAGAAAGAAGAAGATATCAGTGTTTACTACATACAAGAAACACAAAGATTGAATTCCACAGCTGTTACAGAAGAGACAGCTGGATCTGAATGCTGCTTAGAGCAGATGTAGTGTGCTAACCACTGAGATGTTTCTTGCCTAGATGGAAAAAGATTTTGTACTGATTGTCATTCAGGACATTTCATGAAGAGTACCTCCCAGATTGGAAACTATTTGCTTTTGCTGGCATTAGATAAGGTGAAAAGGCACAACCTGCACCAGAAAATACCTGGTTTCCATGAAGATGGCTTTGAAACTGAGGATGGAATCAGATGAAGAATAAGTAAAACAACTGTTGAATTATGATAATTCCTCTAAGAAATATGAGAAATCTTCAAAGGAAAAATGATAGGAATTATATCATTCAATAATTGAATACTGGTTCTCCAATAAGACATGAAGTATTAGAAAACACTATAAATGCCCAAAAGGTTATCTATTGACTTCATACTTCACAGCTACTTTTGTGCAGACAATGAGGGAGCAAGACCTGCAGAAAACAAGCTACTGCTGTCAGAGAGCTTGTGGTTGAAACCATTTCTATTCTAATGAAATAGTGAATCTGCAGAAGAGCCCTTTCTCCAAGATCAATAGAAAGGCTTCTGTAGGCTTCCCAGCAAAGAATGTTTGTTAGGTTGCAAGAGAAAGAAGACTGCTGCCAATCTCTGACCATTGAGACGTTCACATCTCACAGTAGAAGTATTGCATATACTTCAGTGCCCACTTTAAAATTTGTGGGAATTTTTTGACACCTGAAATTCATGAAATAGATCATGACAAGTTCACCTGAGATGCAAGCCTACTTCCTTTGCTTGATTTATATTGGATTTGAAAGTAGTACCTGCTGGGACTTTAAGTTATGATTAAATTTGAAATGTCACTGTGGGACCTCAAAAAAACAAGAGCTCCAGCCCAGGGAAGGAACCAGTACTGAGTCATCTGGGGAACAGCCATCCACTTTCATGAAAGAAAATCATTACATTTGTCGACCAGAATCTTACCAAATTACAGGATTCTTAACAGAGCAGCCTTCTAGGTATTACATTTTGTTGTCTTAAGAATGGCAGAAGTTGCCAAAATTCATTACAGTGGGGATAAGATAGTCGGACCTCGCGTCCACTGAACTGTAGAATCTGTACAATACCCATAATAACTGCTGCTGGTGGGAATGTTGCAATTCCTCTCTCCAGTGCTGTATCTGGCTGACAAATTAACAACATGGTTGCAGATGCTGGCAGGCAGTTGTTGATCAGTGCTCAAAGTGACAAGTGATGTTCAGAAGTTCTTCTGGCTTGAATGTTTCCTCCCCACATGTCAACCTCTGTCTTCTTTCAGTCAGGTGGCTTTTGCTTGAGCCTCACTGGTGTACATCAGTGACACAGGTAGGAAGGAAACACAGTTTTGGCTTTCTTTAGATGGTTGCTTAGCACAATCCAGACTGGAACTACCTTGTTAGCATTGTGAATTAAGTATTACTGGGAAGAGGAAAATACTGAGACCTAATAGTTGTCACCCTGTGCCATAGATATGTTCTGCTTTAATAGAAAGTGGAAACAGTGACAAAACTTTAAGAAGAATTTATAAAGCTCCTGCCTTTACAGCCTTTTTAAACTTCTGCTCAACCTAACTTTCTGTGACAAAATTAGAAACTTGACTTCAGTAACTTTTTCCAAATCAGCTGGTAGAGTTAATCTGGATGTTTTATAGAATGGCTCTTAGGTGTATGGATCAGATTTAAGATGAGGAATAACTAATGTTACCAGAACTTTTCACTATAGCAGAAAAAGGAAAGAGAAAGAAAGAGAGAAAGAGAACTCTCTTCTATAAAGCTGCAGCTATTATAGAAGAAACAAAGGGGGATATTTGCTATCCTTTTCTGGAAAAAGTGACAGAACTAAAGATCAGTCATGACCTAATAAATACAAGGCACTGCCTCTTACTCTGTGTCTGGACACAGTATTTCTGACTATGGCAAGAAATAAGTTCTGGAAATTGTTGGTTCTGACTTACCTTGCCCTTTATCCTCTCCTCCATGCACCTGCTGCTGAAGGTAGGAAACCTGGCTATGGGCATCTCTAACCAAGGGAAGCCTTTTTTTTTTTTTCCTCTGGTTAGTCTGTCCAACAATTAGCACTGTACAGGCCTACCATAAGAAGAAAAAGAGAAATGGATAACAGATTTATTTAATTGCATTTATACAAGTATAAGACAAAAGATCTCAGTCCATCTGTATACGAAGCATCATGCAAGCAGTGTCTGTTTGCATTTATCCATTTTCATCTTCCACTTTGGAGTCTCCAAGTCTTTACTAAACTTCAGGTAGGATACTAATCACTGGTAAAGGTTAGGAGTACATTTTTTTTTCCAAAATAGACCAGAAACAAGCACAAAGGGCACTAGTAGTGATGTATTTTAATTACTCCTTCCAGTGGCAACCTTATCCAGAAGATGTCACCAAAACACAAGTAGTACTCAATGTTCTTACAACAAGGAACATAAATGGAAGGACTTCTAATCTGTAGATGAACCACAGAAAATAAAATAAAGAAGGATGCTGAAAGAATACCTCAAAATAAAATTACTGTTTTTCAAGGAGAAGATTAAATCCTCATATCATCATAGCAAGAATGCTGGATACACTGTACAAGGAGAAAATCTGACAGAAAATATAGAATGATGTTTTGAGCAGAGATCACATTCTTGCCAAAATTCTTCCCTTAAATTAACAAAACATAGGCAGAGCAACCATTGAACTATTGAACAAAGAAGTTTTTCATTTTCTGAAAGTTTAAAAAAAAAAATTAAACCATAACATGGTGAAATTAGAATTCTTCTTTTATTTGGATTTAAATAAATGAGTAGTATGTCCAACAAGTTCACAGAGCAGGCACAGACCTTAAAAAAAAACAAAAAAAACCAAACAACGCATGGAATCTACCTTGTTACTCGTCTGAGCAATTAAAACAATGTTTTCTTCTAATAAAGTTGTTCCCTTAACAATTTGTGAAGTTAAAAAACCCAGTAACAGAAGATTCAGCTGCACTCGTGCTTAAAATAGTAATAAAAATGCAAATCTGCTTTACTAACATGTTGAGTCTCGAGTCATGAGTAACAGGCAAAAATCAGCATCTAACCTACCATGTAGTTTCAAGTTTGCCCACAGTGAAGAAACTCAACAAGGAGAGAGGGTCAGGAAGCTAAAAGCAATCCCTGCAGAAGTTATAGATGTTGTTCTCCTGTGCTAATGACGAGCATCTGCTTAGTTCAGAGGCTCCTCCTCAGAAAGCTGTTCTGATTTGTTTTCTATTCTTTTTTGGTGAGAGCAATCAAAAGTGGAGGAAGTAGGGTGGGATGCTATTTTATTGTGAGCTAGGGATTGAGATCTGGTTGAGTTACTGACAGGTTCTTATTTGTCACACGTTCAGAAAACAATAAAACTTTACTTATGGGTAGATTTTATATCAAAGTCTAATGCTCAGTTAGATATAAATTAGGAGATCAAGCAATGTGAACAGATATCCAGCCTTAATGGGTGGATATAAGGGCAATTTCAGGCTCTGGGAAGTTTCTCTTAGCACACCTACCAGGCATTAGATCAATGGAAATGAATATTTTTTTCTTTTATTAATGACAGTAATTATCCCCCATTCCATAGAACAGCTTCTTGTCTCTTTGTCATGGCCCAAAAGAGAACGTTTGACATAAAACTTACTTCTTATTAACTTGCTGCTATTTGTGCAAAACCTTCCAGGTTTCACGCAGGCCTGGACAAACAGCATGGTTAAGAGATAAGCTGTTGGGTCAAACAGAATTGGCGCAGCTATCAACGGGGTAACTGAAGAGATCTTTGCAATTTCCAAATTCAGTAAGTTTTTCAGTATATACTTCTATGAGCAAAGGTATTGATACAGAGAAATTAAAATAAGCACTTTTTCTCTTCCATTATGTTTCAAGTGCATCTGTGTTCTGCTCTCTGTACACATCATGACTAGGTTATATGTCCAAAGAGCACTTATCATCCTAACATATGTTGGAGGGAAAAAGTGCTTCCACAAGCAACAGTCAGCAACCTGAGTTGCTATCAACTAAATTAAGACAGATTTTTACATCACATGCTGAACAATCACTCTTCTATGTTTTCATCCAGTGCTTAGTAGACTTCACAGAATTACCAAGGTTGGAAAAGACCTCTAAGATGACCCAGTCTGACCGTTCACCTATCACCAGTATTTTCCCACTAAACCACATACCTCATTACAACATCTAAACATTTCTTGAACACCTTCAGGGTCAGTGACTCCACCAACTCCCTGGGCAGCCCATTCCAGTGCCTGACCACTCTCTTGGAGAAGCATTTCCCATCATCCAACCTGAATCTCTCCTGTTGCAACTTGAGGCCATTCCCTCTAGTCCTATTGCTATTTTAATGAGAGGAAAGGTCAACCTCCACCTCACCACAACCTTCCTTCAGAGGTTGTCAAACTGCAATTAAAAAAACGACACGATTATGAAAAAGTTACTAGATCTTTAAATCTATTTTTTTCCCCCTGTTCTGTGCTGTTTTCTATATTGGAAGAGAATAAAACATCACATACTGTTCTTTAATCAAATTCCATCACACAGCACTTGCTAGTACTAACTCCTTAAATTCTAAAATTCTTCACATTCTAAGAGCTAAGATCATGTTGTTATGCAGTTGGCTTTTGCATAGTACAGATTACTTTAAAATAGGATTGAAAGCATGGTTGTATAAGCATACCTTCAATTTCCTTCAGAGCTCTCCAAGAGGAGAGATCAGGATTAGGTTAAAGCTGACCTCAGGGCCACATCTCTGTATGTCTTGCTGCAGTCAGTGGAGCAGAAGCATCAGTTCAGTAGCAAAACCACTATGGCATGATGATTCACTCCCAAATTTGGCACTGAGAGATCAGAACCAACATGATGTTGCAAAGTCTTTTAAATTCATTTGGCAACAAACACCCAAAAGGTTTGTCATAGCTGTCCTGTAGTACAAACAAAATGGACAAACAGCTGCTAAAGGAGGCTGTGGTGTTTTCTCTTCCAGTTTAGCTCCTCAGTGTTCCTTTTTCAAATGCACTACCTTCGTTTAAGTTGTTTGTTAGAGCTCTTGGAGAATGCAGAGATGGTTCCTACCACAATAGAGTGTGCACGAGCCTGGATGAGTCCTGGTTGTGCTAAGTGCTTCCTTCTTTGAGATACTGTATAGGAGATTGGAAAAAACAGACTTGAGAGTAAGATGCAAAAGCTCTGCATTCCTCTGATGAGAGGGAGCCACGGCCAAGCTTCTGAGCAGATGTGGCTCTGACAGCCACAATCTGGTACAGGAACCTCCAACTCCAACCTTCTGCCTTTAAGTGAGGAATTCCTCTGGGGCAAGTATCTCCTCTTAGAGTTCAGAGAGCAAAAAGATTTACGAACAGTACAATACCTAATTAAAAGTTATTATTAGGGGCAATGGAAAAGAAAGTTATTCTGTGACCCCTGACATGCTTCAGGACTTGCTAATTGGAAGCTGGATAATTCTCAGGCTTAACCTAGAGTATATAGATAAGTACATGTCTGCATGAATGCCTGTATCTTCAGCCCTCTCAGTCACTCAGTGCATCCTGGTATTTGTAATGTTTTGTGATACTAAAAAGTAACCTGCACCATGAGCTTATTGTACAAGGAAGTCAATGAAGAAACCTAGATATTAGCAATTTTCTGATTGCATCAGTGTAGGAGAGTTCTAAGTAAATCACAGTAAGCATCAATGGACTAGACACCTATATCCTTCACCATCTCACCTTACATGCTTATTATTATTGTTTTAAAAAAAGAAAAAACAAATGAAGTAGAAATATGCCTGATCATTCCTTTCTCCTGGTAAACGGCAGCACCACTTCATATGAAACAATAAAAAAGAAATCATACTGATCAGCCACCCATACATTTTCTTTAAAACTCTCATAAATTGGATCAACATTTAGAAAGCACAGCAAGTACTGGCATTTAAGCAATATTATAAAAACTGTCAAGCTGCAGTAGCATATATGTATACTTCCCTTATGCATTAGCTTCCCAATGCAGACATGATGTTACGAGATACTGCTCAGCAAAGCAAGAACAAGAAATCATGTCTGTCTTTGTGCACATGAGGAATGCAGTTAGCTCCCTCCCTCACCCCATCCAAGGTCAGCTATTCACTCTAATTCCGAAGTGATGCTCTGAGCCCAGTGTTTGCATCTCCCTGTGAAAGAGGTTAAGCACAAGCTTCTGTGCTCAGTCTAATCTTTGATCCTCCCACACCTTAATTAAAACTGAATTGTAATCTCACATGCCTTGGGAACAGCAACAGTTATTGCCATGCCATATTCTCCTCTTGTCCAAAGTGACTGGCAAGTTCACTGCTTGCCAGTGAAATCTATATTCTGTTCGCAAGGAAAGAGAAATTAAATTGGATAAAACTATTTTAAGATATGTTCAGCTTCAAAACACAGAGCTGCCATTCCATTATTTTTCGTACACAACACAGTTGCTTGAAAACAAGCTTGGGTTGATTATTTTTCCTCAGTGATGTTTCAGGGAAAAGTTGCTGTGAACAGACAGTGGCAGTCTGTCATTTTTCTCATCAGTCTCTGGCTATACTTAAGATTTTTAAAACGCTCTAATGTTTCTTCTTGAATTTATATTCTTCTACATTTATTTTTAAAGTACTTATTTTTAAACACACACAAACACAGATTTTAGGATGGTCGGCGTACCATAAAGAGGCTGCTCAGATGCATTAATAACCTTTAACAGAACACCAGCTCTTCACCATTCATCCGCTTTATTACCAGTCTCTCCGTAGCATCAGTCTGAACTTCCCCATTCAGAAAGCCCTGATTCAGAAAGCCAACAGTTGTTGGAACTGTTTCCTGATTATTTGTTTCTTTTTATTCTAGAATTTCCAGCAGAGAAGAAAGTTAGCAAGCTATTGTGATCCTCTTCATATTCCAGGAAACTTCCATGCTGGTGTGGTTAACTCTCATGGATGCATTGCCCGCAAACGTGGGCTGGTGACTTCTTTCTGGAGCACTGGCAGAGTAGAGATCCCTTGAAACCACCCTGAAGTCATCTCAAAAACTAGCACATAAAGCACATGCAAGAAAAATGTTCATCAGTTTGAGTCTTCAGCTACCTCACACTTGAAGCTGGGATACACAGGTTAACATAACCTACTGCAGTCATCTCATTTGTAAGCTTTCCACTAAAGTCCTTTCCACCCCCATTGGAACACACTAGTTCTTAAAGGAGATCAAGCACAAGGCTTTTGCTGTAGGGAAGGTTGCTTACTATAGAAGATGGGTAGTGAATTACATAATGAAAGAAGAGTTTCATGGTTGTAATGCTACAGTAGGACAGAAAGTACCACAGTAATAGCAGGATAGCAAAGACTTTGAGCAATTGAGAATGAGTCCAAACACAGCAGCTACTGAAATAAAGGAAAACAGCTGCCTACCTTTGGAAGGCTCCTAAAAGCCAGGGATCTCCAACAAGAAACACCCTTGCTTCCACTGCCAACCCTTAAATGAGGCCTGGGAAGGAGTGCATCCTGGCTCCACCCCTTCCAATTACTCAGGTGCATTGCCTCTGCTTTCTCATCAGGTGCTCAATCAGTTTCAGGCCATGACTTAGCATTTCTGCTACAGCAGTGCTCCCTTTAGTCTTGCATACTGTTGCCTTTTGCTCCTTGAAGTCTGCTGCATTTGTTTGTCTACAGTCACCAGAAGTCATTATTTGGATTTCTTTTGTCTGTAATGACTGCAAGCTTCATCTGTACATACTACAAGAGACAGTGATTCCTCCTCTCTATCCAAATAGGCAAATTGGAGCTCAACATCTGGGAAGACTTTTTCAAACAACTGTTGCTTTTGAAAGCTAGGGAATGGACCAGGCTGTGGAACATTCTTTCTTTAAATAGAAGTTATAATGCCTGCAGTGTGATATTGCATCCCATCTTCAGCACTCAAGGCAATATTTACCCACTTTTTAAGTGGCCCAGTAGATCTAGTTTGTTTGAGCAGAGACCATGCAACTCATTCCACTCTGGAGTGGAATTTAAAGCAGAGTTTAAAACTGCAGACCCAGAAAATTGATCTTAAAAAAACACTCAACTCTGTGAGGAACTCTTAAACCTAAAATTAAAGCTTTAAAATAAATGCAAAAGCCATCATCTCCTGCATTATGTTTCTCAGCTATACCAATTTAAAATTTTCACACTGAGATAATCAGCATAGCCCAGCTCTGTGTCAGTAATATCACCTACACTAATGCCCTGCAAGCACAGCCACAAACCCTCTCAGGTGGGAGGCCAAACATCAGCATCAACTACCAAACTTGGAATCAAATTTTTCTCTCAAGTGTAAATTTATTCTTGTACTCTATGAAACTATCGCTGTGTAGAGGGACAGCTGTACACACGTTTTACAGAGATAACTAAGATGAAACCACTGACTTATTAAATTCACTTTTTGTAGATGTACAGTACTTCTCCCCTGTGCAGCTGTAACAAGAGCAGGACAGAAGTAATGTGATGCAAAGCAGGAGGAAAGCAAAGACATGGAAATCTTTATTGTCTCCTTCTGAAAAAGGAGCCATGTTTCTCTTCCATGCACTTTGTTATCTTACTGAGGGACTGTTTTGAATATTTTCACCACTGTTCTCTCAAGGGGGTTGACTACAGTCTTCATTTTCTCACTCCTGTAACCAATGTAAGCAAGCTGGTATTTGTATTCCCAGTTCTTCTCCCATATCAAGGTCTTTCAAGTGTCCCAAAATAGGCTGGACTTGGAAGAGCCTTTGTAGATTCCCAGTAAAAGAAATACTACAGATGAACTACATACTGCATCACAGCATATGAATTCATCAAACAAATAGTTTCTTGAAATTGGAAGGGAAGAGAAAAAAAGAAGAAAAAGTGTTCTCAAACACTTCAAATAGAGGCCAGCAGTTAGTGCTCTGCTGACAGAAGGCTGCGGTATCTACATTTATTCTAAAAGCTAGCAAAATGTGAATAATCCATTTGTAATGTACCACTGAAGTAGTAGAAACTATCCTATGAATACGTGCTTTTTCCCCCATATTAGACAATTTGCGCACAACCAGCAATTCTTCAACATTTTTAATTCACCACAAGAGGTAGTGAATGGCTCCCCCTAACTCTGGGGTTACAAACCTCAATGTGGTTCAAGTTCATACTTTTGGCAGAGGCAACCCTCCCAGTAAACAGATCTGCTCACTGCAGTGGCCATTTGTCAATTCTGGAACAAGCAGAGACATTTAGGCAGAAGTGCTGTGGTAGTCCTGTTCTAATGGCTCAGTTACCTGGCATGATGCCTGGCATCTTTTGATGTCTCGTTATCTTGTAAAAGCAGAACAGCTGCACACGTGGTAGAGTTTTCCAATGAACAAGTCACAAGACTCTCAGAGATATAGCTGGTGGAAGACTGCTGAAATGCTCTTAGAATAATAATAACAACTTATCAATGGCTGGAAGAAAATCATTCTTTTAATTCACAGGATCTGGGAAGAGTATTTGCTTGTGAAATATCTTCTGCTAGTTCTAATGGTCATCTGTAAGAAGAGCACAGCTGTAAGCTCTTCTGAACTTAGCTCTGCTATCAGATAGCTGTCTTGGGAGACTAATAGATAAAAGCAAAACATGGCTTTTCTCACCAAATAACAACTATTTTGACATGCACAGCTTTGAGTGATAAGCTCCCTGTACATGCCTTCATCTGCAGACCTGTGATCTTGATGATATGGCTCTGTTACACACTGGGTAACTATCTCTACTATGTGGTCATCAGCTCATCTGTGACTGTGCAGAAAAGGAAGCTCTTGAGGGTTCTTCAGCTCTTCAGCCCAGCAGAGATTCCCTTGCATGAGAGCTGGTAATATAAAAGAGCTCTAAATAAAACTGCACCTGGCTTTTATCAGCATTAATAGTGAGAGCCTGTATTTCAACCGCTAGTCAATAATGAATGATCCCTTACTCAACTTACATGACCTAGGCAAAAAACAAAACAAAACAAAACAAAACCAAAAGCATCCAAACTCATATTGCTCATTAGTAGGTATTCAGCTGACAGACTACAATTTTCAGAGATGCCAGTCTCTAAAAGTTACGCTATAAAAAAATAGAGATGAGCAGAAGAAATTCAGCATTAAATAAATTTATACACAGAGAACTTTCCTATCTGAGAGAGGTGAGCCACACTCCCTGAGGACAGCCAACTCCATGTCTTTCCAAAATAAGCCACAGCACAGCTTCTTTCAAATAAAGGAATGACTCAGAGAGTGCCACTGTCACCACGTCTGGCTGTGAGTCCTTCAGAACTCTCACTGACACCCGCTCTGGCTTTGAACACCAGATGACAAAAGCCAGAGCAATCTTCACACTTCAGGCTGCAGAACAGCAGGTGGTTTGTGTTTCTATTTAATACAAGTGGTAAAATATAACACCACACAGCTGACAAAGTCCCCTATAGTAAAGACCCCAAAAAAGCCCCAGAAGCAATTCATTCCCTTCTGAGATCTGTGCTAAGGACTGCAGTAGCAAGGGTCTGTTCAGAACAGCTCCTCTGTTAGGCTAGCCCCAAATGCCCTTGGCACATGAACAGCGCATTTTGTTTGCAAACAAGTCACCCAGAGAAGAAAGGAACCCAATGACACTTTTCTGAGAAGACACACTGGAGACTAAGAGCAATTAAATCAATGTTTGCCTTGGTTGGAAGAGAAAGTGTGCCACAAAGTCTGATTTTAGTCTGTGGCACTCATACTTCTCTCTTGCACGAGGAAACCACAGCATGCCCCACCGCCCTCTGTTGCAGACGCCTTCCCTAACCCCCAGCTGCCCTCCCCTGACTCATCTCCATGCCGTTCCCTCGGGCCCTGCCGCTGTCACACAGAGCAGAGCTCAGCACTGCCTCTCTGCTCCCTGTGAGCAGCTGCAGCCACCACAAGGCGCCTCAGCTGGTTCTGCTCCGGGTTGAGCAAACCAAAGGACCTCAGCTGCTCCTCGTACACCCTGCCCTCTAGACTTCACTGTCTTCGTAGTTTTATGTCTTTCTTATACATCCCTCTGGGCAATACTACATGGCAACACTATGGTTACCACTACCTTATGATAAATTTATTGTTTTAAATAGTGTTTTTTTCTTTTTGTCCAGCTACAATGCAAGGCGGGCAAACACCCTCTTGCTCTTAGCTTCAGTTCTGGCAAGAGATGGTGGCATTTAGAGGGCTTATTTCCTTAAGGAAAAGAGCCCTTTATACGTTTGTCAGCCCTTTGAGCTTGTACTTCTAAATGGAGACAGAAAGCACGTTGTACTAACTCCTCAGGATACAGATGAACATTTTCTAGTGCTGAAACTTCTGCTTTCCTTGCTGCTCAGGTTACAACTTTTTGTCTTTTACCCATCTGAACCTGAAGTCACCTTATGTCCCAACTCACAGCAGAGGGTTTATGTATCATCATGCACTATCAAGGCACTTTGTGCCCAGGGAAAAGAACAGAGATGCCTGCATCTAGCAACAACATACACAGGTCATCAAACACAAAACCCTCTGCTTTGTAGCTGGTCACAAACTTGCCATTGTGTTCCAACTTTACTCTCTTGCTAAGATCCTGATGTTTTTCTTTTTGGTCCATGTTAGCAACTGACTTCATCTTTTATTCCAGTGATAAGTATTGAACATTACATTTTCGTTTCTTTGCAGAAAACCCCCTGCTTGCTGACCATTATCTATCTAGGGTAAATTGTCTGCAGATGCCCAGTATGTGATTATGAAAGATTAAACAAACAGTAAGGGAACAGCATTAGGAATCCAAAATGCCAGTGCTGACAGTGCATACAATTACGGGTTTGTTATCGAAAGGAACGCATCTTTTTGAAGCCTCGATAGATTTTAAAAGTTACAATATCTTTCTGCTAGTCACATAGTGGTTCAGGAAATGAGGGAGATAATTTTCTTCCCAGCACTATATAACAGAATAGATAATGAAGGAAAAAAAAAAAGTCTTTAATATTACTTCTCCACTCTTCTTACAATTCTGTGACAATTACAAAATACTGAAAATATATGTGGGTTGCTCTGAAAGTAATGCTTCCTATTTATTTCCATCTTTTTACAACTGACAGAACACTATAAAATTACTTGATAGAGCAAATTTTCAGCTGCAAAACACTGTTTCTCAACATAGTCACAACCACTAGCTGCACGTTTTTGCCAGTGATGAACAAGAGCCTGCATTCTGTACTTGTTAAAACCTGCACCAGCAGAGGTGATCCTCTATTGCTGTCTTCACTGCTGAAACACACCACCCACTGCCTCTCTGTGCTTACATCCACTCTTTTGTCTCCTTAAATGTTCGGTGAGCACTGAGGAATGTCAATGGCTGCAATTGTTTCCATATGGAGGGATTCAGTGGCACACCTGTGCTTCATATGCACTGCCATATCAGACTCCATTCTGTCAGATTGTCCCTCTGCTGCCATCTGTCACATGGCAACAAAATGTAAAGGAGTACTGGTAGGAGAGTTCAACCTCTACAGCCATGCCACCAACACTCACCTCTGATACTGTGGGCCAGCTTAATAAAATAGGAACATTACTTTTGAAGCATCCTTCATAGCAGAAATAATTGAAAATACCAGCTCTCCGTTAGAAATCTTACTAGATAATCCCATTCCTTGAATTTTAGAGTTCTTTGATTTCTCAGTCCCTAGTAATCTTAAATAAAACCAACGATTTTCTCTAAACCAAAGCCAGAACTCATGGGGTGAACAGTGTTCTCTCAAATGTCTATCTATCTACTGATCGATCTCTCTATCTACGTGCTCATAGATTAGAAAACAATTGAACAAACAACACTTGAATTCTGAAGATTAGAAACAGTGATTTTCCTCAGACAGGTTTATGTATCAACTTCTCTAACATGCACACAATATGACAAGTTAAGCAAAATCTAACTTTGAGTAATGCAGATGGTTCTTTTTGCATTGACTGACCGCTCACCTTTCATTTGTTTATTTTGACATTTTGGTTAGGTGGATTTTATGCCAGTCCTCTGAAATATCACATACTGGGTGAAAGACTAGGTCTACAACTGAAGAAAGAGAGTTTGGGGACGTTGCATTTTATCTACAGTAGAAGAAATCATTGGAAAATTATCTATTTGCCTCAAATGGGGTCATCTCTACCTTTCTTTTTCATCGTTCTTCTTCCTAAATCTTCCTTGTGATACATTGATACCATGTTGACAAGAATCATGAAGAATAAACAGAATATCTCAGATATTTGGGATTGAAGTGTCACACGTAGTCAGGAAAGCTCACAACTATGGACAGAGAGTGTGATTTTGCCTACTGTTATGGTGCCTTTTTTCTTCCTAATGCAATTTTTCCACATTTCAGATATTTCTGATAGTCCCTCAAGACTTCTTATCCTTTCTGCAATTACTCCAATTTGCTGGTACCAATTATCTGTTCTATTTCACATGTAGCTCTGAATGAACTCTGCTTGAACATAGCATGCAGCATGTGTCTGAGGAAGCCAAAAATCTTTATGAGAGATATTTGTTTGTTCAAAAATGGTAAATTCTTCCCACATAGGAGACTTTTTCTCTCTTCCCATTTTTTCTCAATTCTGAAATTGAACTTTTAATTTTTGCTCTCTTAGGTTTATAGTTGCTGTCGTGGAGCCTCAAAACTGGCGTGTACTGAAAAAGAAGATACAAGGCAAATACAAGGAATGTATGAAAGGTTTTCAGTAGTCCTATATAGAATCATAGAATCATAAAATAACAAGGTTGGAAAAGATCTCAAAGATCATTTAGTCCATCTGTCCACCTACCACCAATATTGCCCACTAAACCATGCTCCTAAGTACCACATCTACACATTTCTTGAACACCTCCAGGGGTGATGATTCCACCATCTCCCTGGTCAAGTCCGTTCCACTGCCTGACCACTCTTTCAGAGATGAAGTTTTTCCTAATGTCCAACCTGATCTTCCTCTGGTGCAACCTGAGGACATTTCCCCTTGTCCTATCACTTACCCAAGAGAATATGCTACATTATTCATAATATAAGGGTATCAGATTTCAGGTAGCATTTTGAATGTAGACTTAAAAGATCCCATGATTAGCAGCAAGAGTCAGTTTATTAATTGCCCTCAACATGCAGTGTAGAAAAGTGTCACTGATGGCGGTGAAGAATTGTTAATCAAGAAAATTGTAAACAACTTTAACTGAGAACCAAAGACTTACATTATCCTGCAATGTACTCGATGCATGTAGGATAAATTAATCTTTATTAAACAAAGACATTGTGCAGCCAAGCAGACAGTTCAAGTATCACCTCATTCCTATACGTCACTTACTAAGTTTTTCAGCAAATCATAAGCATTGTTAATTAAAAGAAAGAGTACAACCACAGTGTTTCAGGCAGCAGATGTGATGTCCTAATGTCCTAGCTCCTGCTGCCATTCCCAGGTTGCATGTCAGTGCCCTCTTGCTAATAGCAGTATGCACACACTGCCACTACTTCTACCCTGCATTTGTGTTCAGTTTTCTCTCTGCCTTGTGGGGTCACATTGTGCTGTGTCTCGGGGACCTCATTCCTTCTCACTGGGGACCTGCTGGAAGCCACAGTCAGAGAGAACTGCTGCATTCCAAACCTTGTATCAGTGCGCGTAAGGCACATCCGTGAACAGAACACAACACCCAGGTCAGACACAGCCTCCTTCCACCTTCATCCAGTCAGCTTTGTTCATAACATGCATTTTTATTCTCATTTCTCACATTCTATTGTTGCCTCTGCCCCTTCATAAACAATTATGTGGTGACTGCACTGTACACATAGAGCAAGCATCCACATAGTGAGCTACCACATGTCCTCGAATGACTGAAGAGAAAGAAGGGAAATACATGTTATATATTCATACTTACATATAAAGAATTGCCTTTTACCCCAAGAGAACCAAGATAAAACTCAGACAATATAGAGTTGCTTTGCATATAAATGAAGGAGACCATATTGACCAGAGCTGCGGTGCACGTCTGAAGTTTTCTTTCATGTTTAACACTTGAAGTCAGTTAGAAAAATCATATGTGTCAACTCACAAATCTAAATGTCAATTGTCAGAACAGGCTTATCTACTTATTTCACTAGGAAAAGATTTTCTAAGTATTAAAGTTTTCCATTGCACTTCTATTAAAAACAGTTCTATCAATCGGGTACAAATGCACTCATTCATAAACTTCTTAAGGGATAAATCCTCTGTTTGAATAATTACAAATGAAAAGATAAATCCTGAAATTCAGTTGTAGTGTAAGAAGTTTTCACTGTGGGACAAGATGTTGTAAATGACAAAAGAAAAACTGAAGGATTGGCACAGCGATGTAATTTCCATGGAGAAAGTAAACCTATGCAGCAGTCATTTCTCTCTTACAATTGAACTCATCTTGTTTGGATTTTTAATTCCCATTGTAACTCTATGTTAACTTTCTTTTGACAGAGTGAATTGTTTTCAAGAAGAAAAAAGATGAAATAAACCACTTGATCCCAAAGTGAAAAGAGTGGACCCATCACAGCCATTGCAGCAAACAATTAGAGGTAAATACAGAGTAACTCAAATTTAACCTTACTTGCCTGCCTTTAATCCACAGATGATTTGAAAGTGATTCAGAGCGAACAGTTAATAATACAGAAGCCTACTGAATTCTTTCATTAGTGCACAACATTAACGCATTAATCTTCAAACTGCACACATTTCCAGTGTGGGTTAAAAAGATGAAAAGACTGAAGTAAGGGAAATGAAACCAATTGCTAATTCCTTTCTGTAGAAAGAGCAGGAACAATGTTTTGGATGCAGACATCGAAAGAAATTTAAAACTTCAACTGCTGTTGCAGAAAATAGAGAAACAAAACAATGACTGAACTATGGCAGCTGAACACATTGTGTCAATTTTTTATTTTTATTTATATATTTATTTTTTCCCTTGGCAGATAGATCAGATACAAATAGTTCTGCATAGAGAGGTAAATAAGGAGAAATGACCTGGCTGTATTGACATTCATTTTGAAGTATTAGATGTTAAAATGAAGATGCCTTATTGCTTATGGATAACAGTACAACTCTTGCACACAAGGACTCCAAAATAAACAAACATCATTCTAAGTTTATTTTTTTTATTTACAAACCAGAGACCGTGGTATGGAGTGCACCATCACCTCATGCCAGCACCCTGGTTGGAATGAACATGAAAGATAACAAAAAAAACCAACAGTAGATGAAGTGGGCAGCCTTCTTTGACGATATGAAGATAGTCTCGCACCCTCCCCTATGGGCCTGTATCTTGGCTTTGGAAACTCACAGGAGCTCCAGCAATTCAAAGACAATATGCTCTGTATTCCACCAGTATAAATTAATATCTCACCTATTAGAAGCAAGCTTTCCTCTGCTCCAGAGAGAGGATATAGCAGGTACACGCCATACACCATCCTGGGGTTTTATGTATGTGACCATGGAGAGGATATGAGAAGGTGGGATGGAAAACCCACCTCAGTGTTCTGGGCACAGGTACTGGAGTTGCAATGGAAAACAATCACAAGAGAGGGTGCTTCCAGGAAGACCACAGTTCTGGCTTCCAGCAGGCAGTTCTCCAGATTGAGAAGATGGTCCAACCTTATCTCTGAGGTTGACAATGAGCCTTCTGGTGCTTATAAATGAGATGAACGATGAATACAATAACTAACACTAGAGAGACTCTGCCTCCAGCCAGGTGGACAGTCAGGTTTATTGGACTGAGTGGACTGGATGGCCTGGCACAGAAACATAATGCTCTAGTGGATACCAGTGCACAGCATACTCTAATGCTATCACATTATAAAAGGACCAAACCCATTTGTTTTTCTGCAGAGATAAAGTGATCCCAAGAGCAAAGTATATTGGAGGTCAATGTGAGACTAACTAGAAATTAGTGGCAAAAGCACTCAGTTGCAACTGGCCCAGAGGCTCCATGCATCCTCAGTATGGTTATCTAAGATGGTACTCCAAGGACTCAAAAGGGTACAGGTGGGCTTTCTGTATAGCTGCCTAAGAGACAAAGGGCATAAAGCAGCCGTCTACCAGATCTGGTCTCTCAGAGGACCCTTCTGTTGAGGTCACAAGCTGCTTCACAAGAAGTTGGTACCGAAGCACAACTCCTTTTGGCACCTTGAACTTTCAGCCAGCAGTCAAAGGGAGCATACTGATGCTAAACGGAGTAAGTTGATTGCACTGATCAAACAGCTGGCTCAAATACGGAATCTCACTCATCTGAGAATCTTTGAAGTGATTATGGATTGGCCCAAAGGCAAAGATTTAAGAAAATCAGAAGAGGAGATAGTGATACGTGTTAAAGAAGCTCCACTATATAATAAACTGCTAGAAAATTACGATATGCCTTGTTCTTTGATGGAGCCTGTTGCACTGTGGGAAAGCACTGGAGATGGAAGGCTGCTGTATAGACTCCCCATTACAAGTTGCCGCCCGTCCCCTCAGGGCAGCGCTGCCTTACAGGTGTTCTCACCTCTCATCCCGAGCACCTGGCAGAGCTGGGTGTGAGCGACTCATCTCTTCAGCTTCGGTGTTTGAGAGTCACATAAGCATGAGGTGTTCCTTTCAAGGCAGTATACACATCCACAAACACAATTAAAAATATTTTTTTGATAATTAGTTATTTATAGTGACTCCTCTCTCACATCGCTGCCTCTTCAAGGGAAATCCCTTCTGAACTCAGAAATATCTTTACAGAGAGAAAAGAGTGTAATAAACTGATGCCTGTTTAAAGTATCTGGTCTCTCAGTGACTGTTACATTAATTTGCTACAAGATTTCAGATAATAGAGTATTGTTCTATTGGAAATGATCAAAGGTTACTAGCTACTAGGTACTAAGGAAAAAAAAAGATTCCCCCAAATGTCCCCAACTAGCCTAACATCAGTTGAATACAAAACACTTCAGTGCTAAGACCGAGGAACCTCTATTGCTGGAACGACTTGTGCTAATTATTTCTCCCCCTAATTATTTGCAACAGAAGCAGAAAAGAAGTGGAATTGACCTCTGAAGTGCTGTGCCCAAAGAACAGCCTTTAAGGAGAAACTAATTAAACCAGGATGAGCAGCAGCATCTCCTCAGGACAAAACGCACAACCATCCAAAGAAGTGATGGGTGCAGGACTGGGGGTTTATAGTAATTAAGAAAAGAAGTGAGATGCTCCAGTGGGAAAAGACTGAGAAAGGCTTTAGCAGTGCAGTCACCCATATAGGAATGTTAGGTTAGAAGACAGCTCAGTCTGGATAGAGAATGCTGACCTGAATTGGAGAGGAAAATTTGAGAGTCATTAACATTCACCTGGAAGAGTGAACAAGTTTGCCCATGGGTAAAATGGAGAAAAAAGAGAAAAGGCAACCAAAGAATTAAGTTCTCGAAGATTTGGATAAATAGAGAAGAGCTGAAAGGGGTATAGTTAAGAGCACTCGGCAGATAAGTTGGAATGCTGAGAAGAAAGCAAAACAAAAAGATAAATAGAAAAAAGATAAAAGAGGCTTGCTGGATGATGTTAATATGCTTTGCAGTCAAGCAGGGAAAGACAGTAAGGGTCAGAGATGTGTTCACATAGGTACATCTCTCTAAAGACTGGACAGGAGCCATTCTAAAGCATTAGCAACATCTGGTAGCTGGGCAGAAGGCAAGGGCATTAGCTTAGCGTTTACAAAACACAACTCCAGAAAAAGTCAGTGCTTGCAGCTGTCTGCCATTAAGTAGCCTTATGTAGAATCGCTTCCATGTGTATGTGTGCCTTGACAGTGCCATGTGGGTGGGACAAGGGGCTGGTATTCAAAATGAGAAAGCCCATTGGATTAGAAATATCAGTTAAAAGCTGAAGAGAACAATATATTTCAAGAATTATCTGTGCATTTTACTTTGATTTTGTTGTTGTTGTTGTTTCGTTGTTTTTTTTTTTTTTTTTTTTTTTTTTTTTCAGCAGTTCTCTTTTCTGCTTAAATGCAAGATCTATTAAGCAGCTGCTATGTTTAAATGCAACAGAACATTTCTTTTTCTCACTGGAGAAACAAGAAACCTTAGTAAGAGCAATTCAGCACTTATAGTGTTAGTTTTAAATACAGCAATACAATCAAATTTTAAGAGCTCTACCACATAAAACCAGGAAAGAATAGGTGTATTTCAAACATTTATTCTATTTATCATTTTTAATTTTGTCTTTTAAAAGTTTTTAGAGTCTAGCACAGTTGTAAACATAGAAAATTTGGATATCAAATCTTTATAATGTTTGTAATTCATTGCCATCTTCCTTTTGGGTATCATACTTTCTCTAGTTCTCAGTGAGTGGTGTGACCACACCTTAAATTTCATGGAAATCAGCATATTCAAGTATCTTAGCAGTAGTTTGTTTGGGGTGTTTTGTTTTGTTTTGTTTTCCTTTCTGCCCCCTCCTCCTCCTTCAATGAATTAGTGACAATTACAGATCAAAATAGTGGATCCCTTAGGCTCTGCTGGTAAAGACACTGTCACACAGGAGTCCAGAGCCACAGTAGTTTTTCTCCTTTTATTTTTCTTTCCTCATCTTTTCTCCTTGCAGAATGAAAACTGGAAGAGGTGACTATTTTTTTTTTTTCCCCCCCTCCTAGGCCTGTTGCAAGCCAAGTATGAAGCTAACAGTAGGGGAAATGTTGAACATAAGATCTGGAAGCTGCTTTAGTCCAGAAATGTTGACATAATGAGATTGAGGTAATTTAGAAATCTTACAATTTTTCAAAAAAAAATTTTTTTTTTGAAATAACAAAAAAAAAAAAAAAGTGCCTGGCATTTGTCATTAGATTAAACTGTCAATGCAAACTCTGGATGCTTCTTTTACGGAGCCTCAGATACAAATACTTCCTAATTTCCATTCAGCTTTTGCAAAGAAAAGCCAGCAGACAGCCAATATCAACAGACTAAAATGAATAAAACCAATAAAACCAAACAAGGATAGTTATTCTCCCTCTGCTCCAGCATACAGATCATCTCTCAAGTTCACGGAGATTTTCTCTCTCCACAATACAAGCAACCCACTCACCAAAAATTTTCCCTTACATATTAATATATATTTCTAAAAAATCATTTATGAGCGTTAGGAGAAAACCAAACAAGAAAGGCAACGTTAATACTTCTGCTAAGAATCAAGTACCGTGGTAGTGTTCTTGTTTGACGAATTTTTCTTCTGTCTTCAATGTCTGGGAGATGGTTCTCAGGGGCTTTGTCCATTTCTGCTCTAGATTTCCATGCATCCAACGCAGACACCTCACAATACATGTTGTAGGGAGGAGCCAGCTACATTTGCAACTTATTTATATTTTCATCATAACTTCAGAAAGATCTGGAAGCCCTGGAGAACAATCAGTGTTACAGCCCAGCTGGACAGCTAGGCCTTCTAGTCTGAAGTGAAAAGCAAGATGCCCACCAGCACAAATTGCCACATGATCAAGTTAGATACAACTTGTTTTCTCGGGAGCTATCTCCAGTCTGATAATGTTAACTGAGGGGCCAGGCTGGCAGCAGCCTGCTGCAATGCTGAGGCAACTTGTGGAGATGTGTATGTGGCAGCACCCAGCCCACCATCATCAGGCCTGCAGATACCATCTTGCCTTCAACACTCCATGTGATATAGGCACAGAACTGATCTTCATGTGGCTGGGGCTGCCAATGCTTTTTTTCAGCCTTGTGTTGGTATTTTGCTCCAAGACTCAAACGCTGAGGTGGAAAAGTTCTCTTCATGTCGCATGTGGGCAGAAAGAACAGTAGAAGCACAAGGAAAGCATACAAATTAAAATGGGAGGGCTGGGGTATCTTTTTAATAGACATTACCCCCCCCCCCCCCAATATTTTACAATGTGTATTCATAGTAAAATCTACCTATATTCCCCTGTCATAATAAAATACCTGTGCTGTAGCT
Organism: Tetrao urogallus; assembly: GCF_951394365.1. Classification (NCBI taxonomy): domain Eukaryota; kingdom Metazoa; phylum Chordata; class Aves; order Galliformes; family Phasianidae; genus Tetrao; species Tetrao urogallus. Next base: position 62,086,452 of record NC_136814.1, read on the forward strand.
GGCAGAGATGTTTTTCTTTCCACGATAGTGATAGAAGCCATTGCTAGTGCAGCTGCTGCAATTACTTTCCTTAGCTCAGCAGTTTACAACAGTAATTCTCATTAAAGTAAGCCTGTGGAATGTGCCAGACTGCTGGCTCTGCAGAGCACAGCCCTACAAGTATCCACAAAATTTAAAGTCTGATAGTTGTATCAGCACAAGACATCTTGGACACACATTCCTCCCCACCAGTACCTAGGAAATAATGTGTGCTGAGTTTACATGATGAATGTGATCACGTAAATGAAGAAAATAAGAGAAAAATCTCACCTGGGTCAGTATATCTACTCTCTCTCATGGAGTGAGGTCTGCAGGATAAGTGAAATTTTAGATCTGGGGGATAAGCATTCAGAACTCTCTTCACAGCCTGTGATGTCAAATGCCAACCAGTTCAGCCTCATCTCATATTTGCACCAAACACAGCTCAAGCTACACATTCGTTCAAGGAGAAGGAGAAACTGCAAGTTATCATGGCTTTACCTTGGGTAAACTTTTTTTCTTTTTTCTTAAAAATAAACTAAGAAAACAAACAAACATACAAAAAAGAACCTGTAAGTCTTTCCTTGGTGCATTCACCTGCAGAGAGGAAACATGGCCGACAGGAGAGAAGAGCTGGGAAGAGGAAGCTGGTCTCTATTTATGTGAATGGATTGCCAGTGCTAACCCTGTAATTAATTTAAGTCATTACAAATAGGAGAGACATTTTTGCTTTATATGCTTGTTTCTTTTTTTCTACTGATGTAGGTTACCATCACTCATTCAGTCTAAATGTCACTTTCACAACCTGAAATAATACAGCTTTTTTATTAGTGACTTGCTATATTCAATGACTTCTGGGCTACCTGTGGCTCATCCTCCACCATCCACCCCTCTTAATTTCAACACCAGAGACAGTGTCAGCAAGTAAGAGTTTTCACCTTCTGTGTTAGTCAAATGACAGGCAAAAGCATATTTTCTCAGACCTGTTTTTTCAAATCACGAATGACATGCATATAATTGCTATACCACTGGCTGAATCGGAATAGCATAGAGCAGAATTGTATTCAAGGGGTATTTTGATTTAGGGAAATATCTTTTCCTTTCAACCTACACCTGTTCACTTAAAAACTCTGTTTCCTTCTGTAATTTGTTGTATTGAAACTCAAGGCTGAAATAAAAGTTATTATTCTGTGCTTTTCCCACCTGCCTGCTGGCCATGTGCTTCTTGCACTGCAGGAAGCAGTGTGCTTTAAGGCTGCACCACAGAGTACATCCTGCAACTCCAACACTCCTTGTCAACATGGTTGTTAACTGCGTCCTGCTGAAGGAAGGCTGAGTGTGGCAAATCTGAACTGCAGCATTTTAACATGAACAAAGTTGTTATCCTGCTTTGTGGGCTCGCTTTTCTTAATTAGAGTGTAGACTCACAGAAACAGACTGGGGATATAAAGTCTTACAAAATCCAGACTGATTGTTGCATACCTGTGTGACCTATTTAGCATCTGCAAATCTGTTTAATGCCAAGAACTACATTAGATAATTCAAGCAAAAGCTCAAAGGGAGTCACATAATGAGAGCGTTCAGATTACTGTTGTGATTACTCCAGTCCCTTTCCCCTTCTCACTCAGGAGTTTCATTTAGGCAAGCAGTCATTTTAAGAATATGCAAATTGTGATTGCCAGTTTAGCTATGAACCTGGCAGAAAGCCAGGCTTCTGTGAAACTGGCTACTGCAGGCAGCATGAAGTTAAATATGCATGACCTTGCCTGATGTCAGTCCATAGGATTGCAGGCATCCTGCATCTGTAAAGATTCAAGCCTATCAACTATCAGTTACTAGTCTGTATGCAAAGTGTCTCAAAATCCAACATAATGGAGTTTCTTAGCATTTCAGTGCTCAATGATCATGTAAACTCGGCACATATTCATTACCTCTCTCTTCTTTAGTAAGGTCTTGAATTAAAAAGCCACACTTTTATCCATGGCAAATCCAATAGTTAGCTCTTGACAAGAATGTATACTGATTTCACATAATGAGGGTGGGAAGATTTCATGCTGATGATTTTATTATATAAAAATTGGATAAGTCCATTGTTATCAACAAATGGTGATTAAAATGCAATAGTTAGTATAAATAATGCATTTGACAGTAAGAAATTAATGATGCATTAAGATAAGGCTAGCACTACGAAATTGCCTGAGAGCATTGTACATAATCAAGAGTCATAGAAAAGTCTGCTATCATTCAGGGTTATAAATGACAATTTAAAGTAGAATAAAATCTTTCAATCCAATAAAATCAGCTTCGCCTCATTTCAATTCACAAATATCTGTCAAGTATACTGGCATTGGCAATACCAGTAATCTTTAAAAAGATTCTACAACTATTGAATATATACAGAAGGGCAGATTCTGATCTTGTAAATACCAGGGGAACTCAGTGCATAGTTTTGAATTAAAAAAGAAAAATGCTGCCAAACAATGTCAAGTTTATTCTTTCACAAGAGAAATGGCTGCAGAGGGTGCTGACTTTCCACATGGAGCCTTATCATTTGCTTTGAGCCAAACTTTGATTCTTCCTCATGGCTGCTTTAGAGCAGGGAAGAATCTTCCTTACCAAGGGAAACTGGTGAGGAGCAGATCAGCAACAACCTTCCTGCACTCCAGGGAGAGTTCTCAGGGGGCCATGGATGTAGATGCTGCTCCATGCCATCCAGCCACAAAGTGGCCTAAAGAAACACTGTGAGCCGTGCACTGAAACTGAAACCCCAGCTACAACACAGTTGCAAAATCTGAGGGATACAATTAGACTTTTGTAATCAATTTGGCTGTTGGTTTTCTTGTTTCTTGTCTCACACTGATGGCTCACAGCCAGTCTGTGTCTAATTAATGACCCCAGCCCTATGGAATGAGCTTTCTCAATACAGCAGAATACAGTACAGCAGTGCATGACCCCCCGGTTCAAAATGGAGAGGGAGGACGATGTCTCCAACGCTCTCACACTGATGTCACCACCATTGCTGTGCTGTTCACATTTGGTGACCATCTGGCAGTCGCTATGGCAAGAAGCCTGTGGCTGTGCAAACAATTTCCAAAGCTTTTGCAAATTTTTTATCTTGATTTGTGGAGCAGATTTAATACAATAACATTTATACATGTAAAAAATAATGCTTCCTGAATCATATGCATATTGACGTTAAGCAGGCAGCTTCTGGATTTCTTGTATTTTGGAGAGCTAACGCTAAACAAAGAAAAACCAAAGGGGGACTGGTAGCTTGAATGTGCTTGCAGGGTGGAAACATGTTTGCTGTTAAACAAAGAAACATCTGTTTATAGGTATTTATAATCAATTTATAGAGTAATTCCAAGCAATTACTCTTGGTATGACTCAAAAACTCAGGCTGAATTCTAGCTAGGCAACAAAAAGAGATTTCTGTAATGCTGGAGAGAGACTCTTGAGCACAGTTGGAGGAAAGTACAAATCAACTGTTAGCATGATAAAACTGTGCTCAGTAACTAAACTTCTGGAGCTCTTCATAACTCAGCAAACATTCACACTGGAAAATCAGACATAAAGCAGCAAATTGCTGCAGCAACACTGGGTTTTCAATGCAGCAGGAGACCCTGTAACATCCTGGAGCAGCAAATGGGGGCCAGGTAGGATAGTGACCCTGATGGTATTTGTTTGCAGGCACGTCAATTGCTGCCTCAGAGGAGCTGTAGCTTAACCATTTCTCAGGGGGGAGAAGTCTGCAGCAGACACACACAAAAAGTATGTCCTTGGTCAAGATTTACACTTTAGAAAAAGGATTTGATTCTAAGAAACCAGTAAGGAAGAAGACAAGGAAACTAATAACCATAATTTCATAAAGCATTTTTTTTATTTGAAAACATTATACAGGCATTACATTGCCACAGCCAGTCCATATAGGAGCATGCAAATATCAAAATGAAGAAAGGTTTATTCAGCTTTTTTTACGCAGGATTTGGGGTTGGGATTCTGTTTGCTTGGTTTTGGTTTTGGTTCACATTTCCATCTGCAGTGTCAAGATTAGTGTGCTTTATTATGGCGTTTAACAGTAAAATCCTACCCATGGGGTAAAATTTATATTCATAGCTAGCTCAGGAATACTAAATGGTTTTTTAAAAAAGAAAACAATACTACACGCTTGTCAAAATGTTAATAGCACAAGTTAGCAATCTCTACACTATACATTGAAACTTTTTCATATGACACAATGGTGCAAAATTTTCAATTGCTTGGTCTTTCATTGTGTTGTTTTGAAAGTTTATAGCTGGAACAAGGACAAGGTTTGTCTCCCAGTAAAGGTTTTCATCCAGTAGCAGAAAATTACATCAGTCTTGCTAAGGGCTGCTCAGCGCCAACAGTGTAACAGGGCTTCAGTTTGTTCAGGCAAGGATCTACGAAGAGTAGCTGCCAGCTAGATAGCTGAACCTCTGCTGGTGTGTTCTGAGGTCTTGAACTGCAGGAAACAAGCAGGCAGAAGTAATGTTTTCCTTTACTAGACCCCAGCTTCACAGTCAATACTTGTAAAGCTATACTACTGTCTTCCTTAGAGGTCCATCCAGCACTAGCACACTGGTGCTAATTGAAGTTCCCACCTTTTTTAATGGGAGATGCAGAATGTGAAGCAGGCCCACTTTGCACATGGGACTCCTCCTGTGCAAACAACACAGAGGATGGTGGCTGGGCATCGAGTGTATACCCAGACATTCACACTTTATTTCCAGAGGACAGAGCTTTTAAAAATAGCCTCTAAAAATCACTATAGATGGCACATCGTAGACATCCATGGTTTGTAAACTCTTGTGTGTAAATCTCCCAATCCAGCAAAGTGCCCAGGACATGCCTTCTGCCCAGCTCTTTCTGAGAAGACTCCAACAAACATCTACAAGTTAGTGTCAGAAAAATGAAGAGAAAGAGGTGGAAGGACTACAAACATTTGGCTTGAAAATAAATACTAATAATGAAATAAATCAAAACAGTTATGCAAAACAAAGGAACTGTAAACATAGAACAAACACACACACCATCCTCAAAGATCTCAAGATCAACATGGGGACTAACATTCAGAGAAAGGTATTTAATTGGTATAAAAGGTAGCAAAAAGACTGAGATAACAGGTGCCTGTCAGTTGCCTCTGAGCATTTGACAGTGTCGTGGTGTTTGTGGCCAAAGCCACTGCTCCTGTGAAGGTATGAAACCTGACAGGGTTGGACCCAGGATGCTCACTGGCCCACTCTAAACAAGGGCTCCAGCCAAGTGGACCACATGCTTTCCACCTGGACTTCCACCCTGCTAACATGAAGCACCAGGCGATCATTCTTGAGTGTGGGAGGTCGATTTTTTTGTTCATTTTAACCTCGAATCCTGTAGCATTTGAGCTTTCCTCCACATTCCCAGAAAAAGGACTCTATTTCTCTGTGGAATCTTCTTTTTTTTTTTTTTTTTTTTTTTTTTTTTTTTTCAAAGGCTTAGGAGAAAAAGCTTGGAAAGATGAATGCTAAAGATGATTTAAAAACAGAAGGCAGGAAAAAAAAAAATCTCATTCTTTTTGATTTAAAAATCAGAGAATCTTAACTGAAGGTTTTAGAATGGCTTTGAGTACGGTTTGACAATACCGCAGACCCTTCCCTCAGCTGCAGCGGGAGACTGGCAGACAGCCTAAACACGATGGGACAGAAATCGCCTTTTCTCCTCAGCCACAACACAAGTAAGAGAAAACATATGTCTGCTGTTCAGCAGCATTTTGGCATTTGTCACTTCACGTATATTTGGACAGATATTTCTCCCAGTCTGCTTCAGGGAAGTCTTTTCAATCCTAAAGCAGAACGGGACTATAAAAGATGGAAGTTACCTCAGCAGAAATTCATCCTCTTTGGTTGACCTGTGGCCTTTCTAATCTCCAGAGTACAGGCTTTCTGTTCTCTTTTATTCTTTTTTAGAATAGAAATAGGAAAGCTGTATTTTTCAAGTATGAAGACCTACACTTGCACTTTAGATAGACTTCCTCAGCAGAATGCCATTCAAATCAAATTCACCTTTTATGCCCACAAGCAAAATATTCATCAGCCCGGCTGTAAACCCCATGTTCAAATACGATGAATAAATACACTTTTACTTGGTCCCATAGCACCCCTGTGAGGTAGGTAAAATATAACTATTCCCTTACATAGAGATTGGGAAATGCAGCCACACAGAAGGTAAGTCATGCCCAAGATGATGCAGAGATGTGGCAAATCTGTGAATAAAACCAAGCTCTCCTGGATTTCTTTCCTATCTGTTTGGCATTATACCATTTCCTTTTCCTTATTTTTAAATTAAAAATAGATGATGGATATTGAAATTGTGATTACTTCTCATTGTGCTCTCAAAAGAGCACACACAGTGGATTCTCATGACTGCAGCTAAGATTTTCCCCCTTCTGATAAGGCTCATGGAGCAGAATTGCAGTTGCAGAGCACACCCTTAACTGCTTTCATATATTCCCAGGAATGTAAGAAAACTGCTGAATTCTTCTGCTAGTTTTGTAGTTAACGAAAGATAATTGGCTTCACCCTGCTGGTATGGATGCTTTTGTGCTACACCAGCAGATGGTCCAGTGTTCCTATTCATGAATTCCTCGCATAATCTTCCCAATTTTTACAATTTGTGGGTTTTGGTGAAAACCTGACGAATTTCTACACAGCTATTGTTAGAACAATGAACCACAGGAGACTAAGCACACTGGAACAACAGAAGGCGCCCTCGATGCACCGAGTATCTAAAATAAGTGCCCTGATCCACATGATATGTCATCTTACCATAGAGAGGTACAATACATAGGAAACTAGAAAACGCATTTTTCTTTAACAGATTAAAATTTTAAAAGTAAGAAATCTGTGTTAGTCACAACTACAGAGAAATTAACTCCCTATCACCTGATGCAGAACCTCAGCTGCTAGGAAATCTGCCATGGATCATAGAGAGGTCAATGCTAGAGTACTTCACTTCTTGCAAATATAGAAAGGCTAAAATGCTCACTTTATACCTATTCCTAGAATAGAGACGGATATTGTAAGTTGTCCCTCCTCTGGATTCATGGAATAGATTACCTAGAAAGGGCAACTAGATAGCACAGATGAATTTATTGTATTTCCCTCACCAAATTCAAGGTGCTAGTAAAAATGTGTCAGGGTGTTGTTACCATGAGTAACCCATCTATTTTGTGCAAACAAACAAATCTTAGAGAGAAATCAACAGTGACTACACAAGTGTATTTGTTGTAAAAAGATATCTTTTCCACAACTGGTGTGGCTTAGGCATAATATCTCTCAGTGGGTGCAAATACCCGCTTCCATGAATTTCTTCTTGTAATTTCAGCTTCTATATTGAATATCTTTCATAGGTAGTTTGAAAGACTGATTCAGATACAGCAGTTTGTATGGCAAACATGCTGTTCACATCATAAACAAGGGACATGGAATCTCCTTGCAATGAACACCCTGGAACAACTAATTTGCACTTTTATGAGCTTTCCTTATTTGCTACCTTGCAGCTCACCAGTGTAACTGCACCTGGTAAATACCTTTCTCTATGTACAATACAGAGATAATGAATATACGAGCTCCACTGAATCATCAGCAGGCGACCAATGACCCTGGGCTTAAGCAACTCTGACGTGAGGCTCCTCTTCTGTCTCCTGCCCCAGGCTGGTGTATGTTACCGAAGGCTCCAGCTGGCCAGTGGTTGGCAGGTCTACAACAGGTCCCGAAGGGTTTCGAAACTGCTTGTACACCCGAGGATCTTGGGCTACGTAAGTGGATGTGGAGGAGTAAAGCACTAGCCCAACGAGGATGGTGAAGAACGATAGCAAGTAAAGTCCTGAAAACTGAGCAAAAAGAAGAGTACAGACATTAGACACAGCACTGCTTATCCCAAGATCATGAAGACACGTGGACAGAGGTAGGCACAGGTACATGTTGTGGCATGTACATCACAATACAAACCTGTCAACAGAATGGCAAACTTTTGGGGGAATATCTATTTGAAAGTTGCTTTGTTCCCATTTATTCCCCTATCTTTCACAACCAACTGCTATCTGGTGCTTTTCCAAGGCTCATATGTATAAAGTATTAGTCAGATGGGGCTTTGGAAAGCTGAGCTGTGGTCAATGATCAACAGCTGATTTTGTTGTGCTTTTAGCCAAGTGAACTACCTCTCTGAGTGCAAGTGTTTCTTGCACCAATGTGGGGCTCCACTGTCTTCACATGTTTCTGGTAGAGGACAAATACGAAGCTAATTACAGCCAAACCCTCTAATAAAGTATAACATTCTGTGGGTAATATAAAATTATAAAAATATAATTAAATAAGCAAATAAATAATTTAAATAACATTCAAAATACCATTAACATTTTACTTCAATAAAGGTGCTTAAGAAGCCCACCAGCAGCTTCTTTTGCTTGTAAACTGAAAGCAGATGATAGAAGATTTAGTGTGAGTAAGAACAGGACAAGCGTCTGCTGTGAAATATGCCCTGGTTTGACCTCAAGGGATTTGACACTGTTTGTGGAAGGCAGTTAGGTGAAAAATTAAGCATATGCATATTTTGGCATGGGAGTCCGCTAGATCAGAGCTTGAATTTCTTGACATGTGTGATGGACTAAGAATAAATGGAAATAACTTGACAATATAATTCTTCATGTAGGTAGAGGTAAAACCAGGGATCTAAAAGCATAACTGAATATTAGCCTTAGATGTTGTGTTTCCTGCTATGAGGGATACAAAAATGGCTTTAAGCCCATATAACTTGTCTCTTGATCCTAGACAACAAGTTACTGTTTCTTGCACACTTTGTGTGAGAATACATGATGAGTATACTGTCCAACAAACCTGTTTGTGGACTCGCAACAGATTCTTATTAAGTGGGACTTTTGAAAGTGCTTGTACCTGCAGCTATTGGGGGTTCATACTTCAACACCAACGAGTAACTAGCCTGTAACTGACTGCTTCATGAGGTACTTTATTATTTTACATGGAAGTGTCTGAAAATCTGTTATTCAATCCTAACTTCTATGGTACATCAGATCATTTCAGCATGAACAAAATAGGTAGATCAGACTGTATTACCTTGGCAGAAGCTTTCTATTTTAATATTCAAAGAAATAATCACAGTAGTAAAAGCAAATTTTATTTAAGGTAACTTTGTAGAAATGCTAATTTTGTCTCATGTAATAGATTAAAGAACCTGTGTACAGCTTCCCACCCAAGGAAGCATTTGACTTCATTTATTCTTTGTACAGAATCTGAATTACCTCCAAAAGCTTTGGGCATATATCATGAAGTGACATATCTGCACCTGTTTTTGTTTCCTACAGCTGGTGTATATGTTTTAGAGGAAAAACACCACAACAGGGAAAGTTTAGAAGAAGTTAGAAGAATTGCTATGTAAAAGAATGCTGCTTTCATCACTTGTTAATTGCACTTTTCCAGGGAAGCCATCTTCACCTGTCACCTGGTAGTATGATTTGATGGGAGCCATCCTCCAGAACATCAAAAATGAACTCAGTTATGAGCATCACATTAAATCTGCTGATGGATTCCTCCTGCATGACACAGCTCTAAAAGGCTGGCTTAGGCTTAGATCTCCCTCATGTGGCAATGAAATCCAAGTCTATCATTTCAAAGCATTTTCTGGTGGCCTTTTTTTTTTTTTCCTTTCAGTTTATTTTGTTCCTACACTTTCTCCTCACTTCATGAACTTGTGTAGCATTTGGCAGCAGTGGCTTAAATTAAGCAGAAGAAGAAAAACTGAAGATTAGAATGTGTCCCAGTTTCCCAAATAGGGATCTAGTTCCCTAGTTTCCTACTGTCCCTCCTTTCTATCTTATGACTGAATTTCCCACCCAGGGCAGCCAGCTGGCTTGCTTTGCTGTATAACAGTGCCAGGCAGACCTGTGATTGCCTTGTGTCCTGCTGTGAGGACTCCATGAGGCTTCCAGCAGCTAAATATGCCCTTATTCTTGCTCTGGGAGCTGTCCAGACAGAACCATTTCACTTTCTCTTTATTCTGTGGCTTCAACTCTACCATTTCCACTCCTCTTGGCCATACCTCTCATTCCTCTCTCTGCCAGTGGGTTCTTTTGCCCAATAATATTCTCACTGTGGCAGTTCTCCAGCCTGGGAGAAAGGCTATGAAAATTACAGAGGAAATCTAAACAAAGGGCTGTAAATCATTTGCCTTTTGCATCTATGCACAGCTTTTCCAAAGAGACTAGGATCCTGACAGCCTTATAGCAATAACAGTCTTTACCTTTCTCTCTTGATTAGAAACAAACTCAGCCTGAACTGTTTTCTGCAGTAGCTCCTTACCACCCCAGAAGTGTTATTAATAAGGTTAATATAGGAATATATACTGTAAGGACCTGATAAATCTGTGTTTATTCACTGTTCTGCTAGACTGACCCAAAGTCCTCTGAAATCAATAGACATTTTCCCTCTTTAAGTGACTGTGAATCCAGCAGTGTGATGGAAACAGTTCACCAAATGTGTAATGTTATTCACTGTACTGTGTTGCTAAGACTCTCCATCTGAAATCTCTGTGTTTTATTGAAGATGATACATCCAAGCATACTCTACTGCTCTGTCTACATGTAGATTTTTATATTTCTTTCTTTCTATCTTGACCTGCAAACCTCATCTGTTGAGACTCACCACTATTAGACAGCAAAAGAGATGGCTTCAAAAACAGCAGAAGAAGCTGTTCCAAAGAAATGTAGTGAGAGAAAATCATTTCACACTTCCACCCTACGCACAACTGCACTACCAAGGCACAAGCTCTCAAGTAGTGTGCAATTCCTCTTTTTTGCTGAAATACCAATTGACAATAATATTATGCTTCAATTTTCTAACTTATTTCTCACTTTGTATAGGCAGATACTTACTCTAAGAAAAGATATTTTAAAAATATCCATATTTGCATGCCTCTCCAGATCCCATATCCTTCCTTGCTATATGGGATAATAGCAAGTTGTTCAACCTCTTGAGTCCTGCATTGATTTTTCAGCCTAATATGAATTTATTTTGTGAATGAAAATGATTTTAGATGGCCCTCAGTTTCTTATCATTTAAAAGAGAAAGTAGCACTTGATTTCTTTCTTTACCTGTTTACAAAATAGAGAACCAAACTAATCTACATAATGTGTCCAGCCAATAATTCCTAATAGAGTAGGATTCTGATCTCAGCTACTGCCTAACCAGGCAGAAATAATAATGAGTGCTTTGCCTTCCCTCTACAGCCAGAGAAGTCCATGCACTTTTGTGGATTCCCGTGTTGATGCTGCATCTAAATTTGTGGTTGGGTGGACCTCAGTGAGACAGATAAAAATCTCATTGCAATAAAAGAAAGAGAACAACAACAGTCAAACCAAACTGAAGCAACAACGTACCAAAACTAAGTAAAGCTGGAAGAGTCAAGCTGTTTTTGTTTGCTAGAAACACTGTACAGATATAATTTGGAAATAGAGTAGAGGATCCTCTTTCTTTCTGAGTGATAAAATAGATGGAGCACGTTATTGATGATATCATGAATGGAAGTAAAAACATAGAGGCAACATTAATGATTGTATTCCCACCTATTGTGCTGTTTGCTGTATACAGGTACACAGCAACAACAACAAAAAAAAACAACCAGAACAATTCCTGTTCTGAGTCAGTTAGGATCTTAATAAACATAGTAGACAAAAGAAGACATCCTTATTTTCCAGCTGAGTAACTGAGACACAAAGAGACAATTATTCACCCCAGATCATACAGGGGCATAAGGCAGAGTTAGGCAATTAATTCAGCATTTCACAAGATCAATCCAATTCCTTAATCTAAAAACTTCTATATTAGACTGCTTATACCTGCTGCATATTATTCTGCTAGATGCAATTCTCTGTCATGTAAAACAAACATGGGCTGTGACAATGTGTAAGTTCTCTGGGAGCAAGAATTTAGTTTAAAAGTAGATGATATTTAGCAACTGACATTTTATTTGGTAAATTCCTTGAATAACACATTCCTTAAACACACTGAAACACTGTATTTTGCATTCAGTCTGGACTCAAATAGAGGTCACTGCAATATGAGATCTAGGGACTCACTGTATTGTTGTTTACTGCCCAATTTTGCTAAGCAATACGTACATAAAGAACAGGGAAGAAGAAGGCAGATTAAGTTGCTACAGAATAAAGAAGGAAAATCGCAATATCATCCTCTTTGGGGAAGACAGAGATCTCATTTTTTCAGCGGAAAACGTAAGCCTTTGGTTACAGTAACATTTCAGGTCTCATCAGTGACATCTCTGAAAACATATTAGCCAGAGCAAATAGATCAGCCCTTCACATCTCAACAAGGCTGCTCTGCTCTCATACAAGCAGGTGTCTCTAAATGCTTTCCCAGTCACCAGAATTGAACACGGAACACACAAAGATACTTACAATAATTAAATACTAGAAAGACAAATAGTATGTTGTCTCTAGACATTACTGACTACCTGCAGTGAAAATGGCTTGCTTTAAATTACTATCAGTTTTCAGCATACGAGAACCTAATTTTAGTGTCTATCAATTTGAAGAAAAGCACATATAAAGAAAAAACTAGACAAATTCAACATGATAACATGTATAACAAGATTTGCTCAGTCTATCAAAAACTACATTGATTCTGGGTGAGTGGATGTTTCTGGTATTTATCTATGAGATGCTCCTTAGGGAAACAGTACTTGAATGCATTCACCCAGCCAGGCTTAGCAGAAAAGCTAATGACAGCTGATGGATTAGCTGCAGGAGCAGGGACCTAGCATCTCACGTTGAGACGTGCTAATGTACAACTCTGCCAGAAAAACAGTGCAGCACTAGGGCCAAGCTGACCACAGAAAACACATGGCAAATCAGTCCTACTTTCTGTTATCCATGCACAAATTTGTTTACACTAAGAAAGAATGAACTCAAATATTACTGCAGTAATTGTGTGTGTGTGTGTGTGTGTGTGTATCACAACAGCACTCATACGATTGTGGGTGAAGTTTAAAAAGCTTATTTGAAATTTAGCTCATACACAATATTTTCTTTTCATGTGATTCAAAATTGTGCATTTTGGGAATAAGTTAAGCATCGCAAGCAACTGAAAACTACTTTTTTTTTTTTTTTTTTTTTTAATTCAGAAAGAAACATTAAGTCTTTCAGAATTCACATCCACCCAATTCACTACTTCTTATTCCCTACTTCTTATTATGTCTATGTGCAAAACGTGTCTTTCATATATTTGCAAACCATTATGGCTAAAACATTACTAGTATTTCTGCTTGAGTTTCTTGTGCTTTAAAGTAATCTTGTTGAAAAAACAGGTGCAAAAGAAATTTCTTGATGAGGAGCAAACAGTGCTCCTGATTTCATCATCTTCAATTGTGATAAGACAATGATGGCAGAAGAAAATACAAAGGAAGAAAAACTGTTCAGAGGGCAGTAAATTCAAGACTGGTTTGGGAGAGAGCAAGTCATTCTTCAGTACATAAATCACTGACTTTATGAGGGAAAACAGGAAGAATGGGTATAAAAGAATCCCTGTATCACAGCTAGGGAACACTGCACTGGCTGACTGCCTTCTGCACAGGGAATTTCAAACAAGTATTTCTGACTGTCACAGATGTCCACATCCATGTTACCATTGCACAAGGGCAAAACAACATCCACGCCGACAAAACCTGACAGATGTGAGTCTGTAGAAAACTTCATGCTGACAAAGAACACAATGATTTGCTAATTTTGGTTTTTCACTAAGCTATCATAATGATCATGACCACTATTGTAACTGGTTATGAAAATGCAAATTCCCTTTCACTTGATCCACTGAACTGGAAATAGTCAGAGAGAGCAGATTTTTCAGCTGTGGCACTTCAATTCCATTTGTATTTCACAACAGTAGTAAAGACCGAATATTTTGGTAGGTAATGCAACTCTTAGCTCATGGCAACCTCGCTGTGCTTTCTGAATCTGAAAAAGGATATATATTTTTTTCTTATATGACTAATATTCACTGATGAACTACAAAATGGAATAACTACCATTTCCCTTATCATGTCTAGAAATTCTCCACATTTTGACCAAAATGAATAAAGAAATCAAGGCCTATTAATTCAACTTTTAAACCCACTAGAGAAACAATCTCCTAAAAATTGCACTGATGAATGCCCCATATTCTTGTCAACACTCTCCATGCTCTCCAGTCAGGCAGTTCCCACCAATGCTTCATTCTAGTCAGTGGGTCTGTGCAGTGGGTCTGATGAATATCTCTGTCTTCCAAACTAATTCAGTTTGTAATGTATATTGCATAGCCAAACAAAGCAAATAACGGTTCCTGCACTGGCTTTTGTCTTTTCCCCTTGGGTAATTTCACACATGACTACCTGAGTGGACTGAGCTAATAGAGCAAAAGCCAAATTTCTCTCATTATCTTTTACATAGCAAACAGACATTTCCACTCAGTTTGATGAATTGATCTAGAGACTGAGTTTGTTTTCACACTGTTTTCTATTTTTACCTCAAATATTGTTCCCTACGAAATTCACTGTGAAGTTCAATGAAGATCTCTGTGACCCGGTGCAGAAGTTGCCCTGTGGGATGCACATACTCTCCAGTCAGCAGGAGTACCAGGTAGGGTGAATGCTCAGAGCTATGTTTCTGTTTGCATAACTGGATGTTATGGATACATTATTTTATTAATAGGGAAGCTAGACTATGCTAGTTGTTGGCTGGGACTGGAACTCAAACTGTTCCTGACAATTTTTGTTCTAGCCTGGGAGGGAGATGTTTCTATTCACTCCTAATGGGAAGGAAGGGTTGCTCTGTTTGGGATTCCACATTTGTCCAGGTCTTTATCAGGACAATGTTCTATTGGGTCAGCCTCAATTACTCTTCTCTGTCTTCAGATGTTAGAGATAAAGACCCAATCTTTGACTGATTACTGATACCAGGTGAGAGCTATTGGCAGAATAACAACCTAGACTTTCCTAGGAAGAAATTATTTACTATCAGGGTGGTGAAGCACTGGAATGGTCTGCCCAAAGAATCTGCCTATGTCCCATCCCTTAAGGTGTTCAAGGCCAAGCTGGATGAGACACTGGACAGCCTGATGTAAAGGGTGGTAACCCTGCCCATGGGAGGGGGTTTGGAACCGACTGGGCTTTAGGGTCCCTTCCAACCCAAGCCAATCTTTGATTCTATGATTTTAGGATCTTTGTCATATAAGAAATAGGGTCTATTACTCCAGTTTCGTAAAAACCACATAGCGCCAAACACAAAGATGTTGCTCACCCATTTAAGATTTTATATGTATGGCCCAATCCCTCAGGTCTTTAATCTACAGGTCCCTAGATGGGCAGAAAACAATGAGATAAGTTTTAGCATGTCTTCTCTATTCTCCAACTGCAGAAGACTGAATGTCTGAATAGAAGTGTTTGTTATCCTGATGAGAAAGATACCAAGAAGTGCTGGCTATCTTCACAGTTTAGTGACCTCCAGCTATTTGCAAGGCAAACTGTGAGGATATAGTCAAAAGCGATGACTTACAGCCCACTCTTGCCCTTTGAACTCAATTGTGATGCAAAGTGAAATTTGTAGCTAGTTCATCCACATCTTTTTTTCTTTTCTGTCCACTGACGGGTCCAGTGAGAAAGTTTTCAATGGACGAAGGATGCTTGAGCTGCAGGGCATATGTCTCAATCCATCATTGTTGCCCATAGCAGCCATAATCCAAAGCAAAAGGCATCAGATTCAACAACACTGAAAAAATGACATCAGCATCACTGTTAACTGGTCAAAGAAAGAAAAGAAGCCTAAGAAAATTTAGCCCCTGCCATTTCAAACACAAGAAAAAAACCATACTCCTCTACTCCTGCTGCCTGCTTGCATTCTCAATTTGCTACAATAGAGATGAAATATTGTCTGTTACTGTTGGTTAATCAACCCCTGCTTATACTTAATCACAAATGTTGCATACAAATTGTAATGTGAAGCAATCACACAATGCACTTTCTGCATTTTACACTGGACTCCTAAAGATCTGGCCCTTGTACTTATCTGTTATAATGGAGATAAAATATAGTGTTTAGCATCTCCTGTTGTACAGCAGCACCCTCCTTTCTCTCATATGCTATTCACACCATTAACTATGCGCTGAGTGGAAAATGCCTAAAGATTCTAGAGAGCAATAAAAAAATGTTTTGGAATGGAAATATTTCCTTAGCTTAGTGTGACTTTTTTTTCCTCCTCCTGTGTAAGGATTGTCACGACTGTGTGCATCTCACCATCAGGGGCATTTGGCTGCCTGTGCTCAAGGCCAGCATACAGCCACGACAGGCCTCAGCAGAGACCTGGCACCATCCCTGGGAGCTGCTGAGGAGCTCTTTCTCTTGGTCATCACAGCTGCACCCCTCACTGGCCATGTGTTTGTTTTGCACATATTTCACACTGTTTTGCATAATTTCATACTTCTCCAATGGTATTATTAGAAAAACTTTACAGCAGACTGTCTTTTCTAAATTTGTGCCTGTTAGGACAAAACATTTATCTGATATGGCTTATCTTACTTTAATGGATACTGGGGGAAGTGGAAACGCTGCTTTCTCTTCTGCTTCCCTTTGTTGCCTCCACCATTAGACTGGAGTAAAAATAAGCCTGTGTTCAGTATCCCGACCATATCAGCAGTCTCTCTAATTAAAAAGCACAAGGTACAATGAGTCCTGCAATCTGTTTTAATCCTCTACTATCTAGATAGAAAAGTGGTTTTTATGTGAAGTTAAAACACTTATATTACACTGCTGTAATTTCCTGTCAGCATTTTCACTGTGGTGCCTCATTTCTGGTTATTTTCTATCCATCGCTTCGCAAGAATATTTTAAGATAAGCTGTGGGCAGGGAGAAACCTACACTTATAAGAATAAAGAGGTCCACATAACGATGAGTTTACTCTGTTCACTCCATGCAAATAGAAGACCATCAGACCATGACAAATTTAATCAGTCTATGCAGAAAAACAGCGGTAAAACACTTAACCTTTTAGCTCTTGTCCTCAATGTTAAAAGGAAGACCACAGCAGAAACACTTAGAAAAATAAAAGTAGTTCTCACTCTCTACTTTTACCTCTCAACACTTTGCTGGCTGGTTTTATTGCCACGTCTTTCTGTTTTTGTGTATAAACATTCAATACAGTACAAGCTGTCTGCTGAACTTGATTCTGTACTACTGTATATGAGGCTAACTGTGTTTAAAACAAAGGTTACAATTCATTCAACTTGGATTCTTTGTTTATATTATTACGCTGAATCCTATTAATTTATTTGTGCGGTCATGCTCTTCCAGAATGGCATTCTTTTATCTCAGCTATACAAACTGGGTGCACTCCTGCCCAGAGAAACAAGGAATACGCAGCTGCATTTGCATTTAACATGAATGACTATGTAAGCTGTCTGCAGAGAGTGTGATGCTGCTATTTCTCATCAAGGTGCTGCATGGTCTGCTGTGTTTGCTGCAGGCAAAATCTTAGGAGCAACAAAAGCTCTTAACTGAGTCAACTCACCAGACAGGCATACCAGAATGAAAAAGAATGTCCTAAGCCATTGAATCCAATCCTTCATTGCTTTGTGCAGCCAATCATACATCCAATTTGGCAAATATGCCCTGTCCTCTTTTAAGCACTGTTAGGGTTTTTGTCCTGCCCTTTAATCTCTTTGAAGTCTATCCATGAATCTCCCTGCTAATACACCCAAAAATCCCTCTGATTTCTATTCCGAATTTATACCTTCTCAGTTTCTACTCATATGTTCTTATGTCAGCGTTGGCCTTTAGCTCAAACAATGCTCATTTCCTTCCTGTGTATTTATAGATTAATTTACGTATGTTGACGTATTCTCTCTCAGTTTGAGGTCATAGATATGCCACTTATAACTGATTGTTTTTTTCAATTTGCATATACAGCATTTTTTTAGAGGATGTATGCTTATGCTGCCAAGGTTTTGAAGAACACAAGAGAAAAGGTCTGTCAGCCTTCTCAGGCTAATGCAAAATTTCCACATATACACTGAGCAAAGTGCTGTCCTACGAAAATAAGATGTCCTACAGCATTAGCATTTCTCCATTGTTACTAGAAATACCTAGACTAATGCATTTGGAAGCAACTATACCACAGTTGTGTTTGAACTCCTCCCATCTGCTATCACAGATGTTCCCTAACACTTTGGGCTTCAGAGCTTTCTTCAATGTCATTCAGTTCTTGTTGCATGATATTTCAATACTTCATTCTACTGAAGGTGCCAAAGCTATTGCTACATTCACTACATAAGTCCAGTCCTCAAACACACTCTCTGGAAACTTCATCAGCAAGTTCCCTCTGGCAAACTGTTTATGTTGGCATGTTATCTTGTCCTTCATCCTCATTAGTTGCTATCTTACTTACAATCTTTATAGTGCTAATCCTGTACTTAACTGATACTTTTATACACTGCACCACAGAAAAGTCTTACAGATTGAATCTACCATTTGTCTCTTGTCTAGGAAAATGTGTTAAGTTATGCCACTCTAAATCTTATCTGTCTCATGATTTACCTTTTGTGAAACTGGTTACATTTTAACTAATTTTCCATTTATCTTCGTGACCCTAATAATTTTTCCCTGGTGTCTACTTCTCATTTTGGTTTATTACGCACTTCGTAGATAATTCTTCCATCTATATTCCCTAGCTTGGAAGTATTCAGATCATTGTATTCTCTTCCTACTTCCAATGCAATAATTCTTATTTCTATTAATCACTGTGCATTGTCATTACATTTATCTCTAATCCTTACTGAATGTGACAGAGGGTTCCCATTTAGTTTTGGTCTCTGCTGTCTCTGCACAGTGAAACTATCCTGTTCACAGACAAGAACAGCTTTTTGCTGTTAGTTTAGCTTTCTTCTTCATTGTAAGGTTTGGTTTATCTTTTCTTGCAATCATTATTTACTTATTTTCCTTTTTACATGTACTGTATTAGTTTTTTTCTCAATTTCTAACATTTTTAAAGCGATTTTTTTTTGGTCCTTAAAGATGACAAAAAGAAGACTCTTGAAGACTTCCTAACAGTGACTAAAATATCCTACTGCTTGGATTGAAAGTACATATCAGTGAGATCTCCTGACTGATGTTATGTCAGTCTATTGGCCCATTCCTTTATTACTGTAGGAAATACCAGGTCATTTTGAAACTTCAAACTTATCTGTCTGCAGCATACACTGATTTGGATGGCAGGAGACACAACTGAACTAAGCACTTCATCCACTTAATCAAAATACCATTTTTTTTTCTCCAGTAATTAAATTTCTTGCCACATTGTCAGAAGCTACTTAGGACACAAGCAAGTCTCTTCCATACCCCCTGGCTTGGGTAGTTGCCAGATTACCAAACCTTGCCAACCTTTCTATCTAGTTATTTTAAGTCCATTCATTTGCTTTTCCATGCTTGTCTTTCCAGTGGCAATGGAGAATGTGAATATGCAGACATAACCCTCAACTTCCTATTTTCTTTCCTAGTTACTTTTGGAAACAAGAAATTATTCAATTCCACAAGAAATCTCAAACTGCATAATAGAGGTATTTGTATTTAACTGTTACCCTTCACTTTCAAAGATCATTCCATCTCTGTTTTTAGGAAAATTCCAGCCCTTGTTTCTACTTCTGTTTTAAGTGGAAATAACATTCAATTAGTAGAATCATAACTTGGAAATCTCTCCTTGTTTTGTTTTTTTTTTTTTTGTAACTGAAACATATTTAAGCTTTTGAATACTACTGCTGCTTTGTCAATTCATGATTTTTTTCAGCCGTCACCTCCGGACTGCAAAATATTGCTGAGGTAACCTGATGCTTTAATTGTACTTGTCAAAAAGAGTGCTTTACTTGGGAAATGCTGAGATTCTCATTTAATTTGATTTTTATGTTTTTCCCCACAACTATGCCTAAGCCTCTTCAGGTTTTTTTTGTTGTTTTTGTTTGTTGGTTTTAATCATATTTATTGAGCTTTTCATTTAGAAAAGGTATGTTTACATCCACCTCATAAGGATCCAGCTTAGTAGGATGTCTTCGTTATATCTTTCTGTCTTCACTTTTTATTATAATAAAGTATAAGGTAATATTAAAAAGGAAAGGTTAGAGCATGCACGTGTGACTGTGATTTAACCTCAGCAGGTAGCTCAACACCACACACCTGCTTGCTCACTGCTCCTAGTTGGGGTGGTGTAGAGAACAGGAAAGGTAAAAGTGCATGAATTTGTGGGTTGGGATGAAGACAATTTACCAAAGCAAAAGTATCTGAAAGCAAAGCAAAACAAGGAACTGATTTCCTGCTTCCCATTGGCAGGCAGATGTTTAGACATATCAGGAAAACAGAGCTCATCACATGCAATGTTTTATTGGGAAGAAAAACGTCATCACTCCAAACATCCACCCTTGTCCTTTACCAAAGCTAATCTTACTGAGCACATGTCATGGGGTACGGAAAACCCTTTGGTCAGAGTCAGCTGTCCTGGTTCTGTCTCCTTGTGCACCCCCACAGGAAGACAGAACCAGGACTTTGCTGGCAGGACAGCACAAGGAACAGGAAAGTCCCTGAGTCTGCGCAGCACTGCTCAGCGGAAGTTTAAAAACCCATGTTTTCCTCAATAATGCAAAATACAGCATCATACAAACCTCTACAAAGAAAATTAACTTCTTCCCAACCAAAACCATGACAGTAGGTCAGATACGGGTGTTTTTGTTAGACTACTTTTGCTTTGGAAATTTATTCAGACCTTATTCTTGTTTTCTGTTATATATTTCTATTACTCCTCCCAAATTTCATTTTTCAGTCCATGCTCATCAACACCTTCAAAACTCATATGGTTTTGCTGAAGATTTGCTATGCAGAAGTTAATTATTTCCAATAGCAATTATTTCCAATGAAGATTTCTACTAATAAGTCTGCACTTTCATGCTCAGAAATTATGAGCACTTCACCTTTACTTTCCACATGACTCATCACTACTTTTTCCAAAGCACTATTTATTTCATTGAGGATATTACAATTAATCTTCATAATGTGATCTGTAGTATATCAAAGATATCTCTGAACAACGTTTTCCATCTTTCGAAAGTCAAAACTAATTCAAAGCAATCTGAGGTGACAGTTACTTGTCTAAAAGTTCTTAAAGCCCACTGTTATTGCAATTGGCTTCTTGCATTTCTTTAAATTAACAATGGCAATATCCATTTATTAGCTCCCAATGAAAATGATGGATGGAGAATTAACTGCTAAACACACTGTTGCATGTCTCACCAGTATAACTATTGCTTTCCTCCAGCTGCTGTAGTGCTCTTATGTTTAGAGTGGGTGGGACTCCCTCTTCTGATTGAGGACTGCTGTAACTTCAAATTATAAAATGTAAAAGTGTTTAAATTACACTCAGGCCCCAGTTCTCTAAGCTTTTTTCTCAAGTTCCCAAAACACTGCTCCTCCTTTCCCTCTGCTGCCAACAAAGCACTGAAGATTTGGGGGTGACAGACTCGGTATTTTGCATGCTGTTGAAAACCCAGAACCTGTGAAGAACTGCCTTCTTCAAGCAGCTGAAGTATCTTTCTGTTTATTCATGCTCAACTCACTCTCAACGACAATTCTTGGAATTCTTGTTCAAGAAAATTAAGGTGGACTATTTTATAATCATAATTGAAAGTATCAACCATAAGTGTAAGACCTTATGGAGAAATGTCAGTGTTGGAAACTGACAATCTTCCTCTTTATTTTGTATAAAAAATTGGAGGAAACAAATAGGTTTCATGCTAGGACTTAAAAACTTAATTTTTGTTTGAAAAATAACAACTTCACATTATAAGGCAAGTAAATCACTTTCCCAGTGCCTTATTGGTCAGAGTACCTTAACAACTCATTGCAAGCAAGCCTGACCATCAACTTTAGTAGATTGCAGAGATATACTGGCTATGTTCTTTCTCTGGGGACTGTCTGTGGATAGGTTGATTCTATATATTTATTTACTATAGTTAACACTTAAACTCTGTTTTCATTTAATGTATTTTGAGTAGTCAATATTCATTAGGCATTTTCCTATCCAATCTCACCAAAGGCAGAACTCAATCACGTAGTAATGTTTTTTCACCCTGACTGGCTGGATTGTCAAGTATAAACCATTTCCTGCTTCATTCTGAAATTTGCTCTATTTAAAGATTATGCGGGTCTCAACTAGACTTAAAACTTTTATACAAAAGAAAATTTACTGGTTTACCTTCCACATGCAGGTACTAAGAAAAGGTATGAATGCACTGAACTGAGATGTTCTTTTGAAACCGCAAACAAATCTTTTAACATTTTAATACCTAAGGAATGTAGGGACATGTGATACAAAATATTTAAGAAAGGATATAAAAATATTTTATTCAAATGTTACACGCAATGAAAGCAAGGGTGAAGAAAATGGAAGAAGGGAAGAAGCATTATGCTCATTTGACCACTGATTAAAAAAAAAAAAAAGAGAAAAGAAACCATTACTGAGTTGATAGCCAGTTGTGGAGTAGGAAGGCACAAAACGGTCCTGTTGTCAGTAAATACCATAAACTAGGCATTCACTAAGAACATCCAAATTATAAAGGCAAAAGAATATAAACCCATGCATGGGTAGGAAGATCAGATTCTTACTCTTCTTTTGTTGTAATTCTGAACTACTTCTTGCTTGTGTAAGCAAAAAAAAAAACAAAACCCAAAACAAAACAAAACCAAAATCCCAATCTGAAATGAAGTAAAACCCAAAGCTTTTTCAATACACCAAAAACTGTTATTTGTGAAACAAAGTGTGCTTGCTGGAGACTGGCAACTACTGACTGCAACTACTGGATTGTCTTCACGTCAGAAACCTGGGAGCCTTAAAAGCTTTTCCTTGGGGTTGCAGCCTGCCTAACATCAGACCCGAGATTGGTTCTCTGCTTTCAGAATCAACGAGCTGTGTAACTCATGCTTTTATGTGACTGACAGCTTCCAGTCCCAGAATATGTGGCTGAAAAGTCTGGAAACTATGTTCTGCTCATCCCATTAGATGAGCAGGCAAAACAGCACTCTGACTGGGAAATGCAAGGTTGCTTCATATTAAAAAGTATATATATTTTCATTTAGCATTTTTGTTTCGATAATTAGGTATTTCCAACAAAAATGCATTTTGCTGGAAAACTCCTAATTGGTTCTGTTGCGTACAGACTACTTACATGAAACAAAAAAGTTAAAAACCATCCCAACATATAAGTTTTGAAAACATCCCACATACCATTAAATGTACAATGAACTAATAATATCCAAACCAATAATATCGAAAAGGGAGCCTCCAACACACCTTCTGCAATACAAATGCCACTTCTTTTGCGCTCTTTTTCGATAGGTCCAAAAGAGTGAATATTCATGTGGCACTACTCCTGGTCTGCTATCAAAATGCAACATTGCAAAACGAAGAAAATCCGTGTTAATGATGCAGTGTTTTCAGGGCAATGCTATAGCTGTGCTGCTTTGTTAAGAATCTACTGTCAGATTGTGCAAAATCCTGATAGGAGTAATTTTGCTTTTTAGCTTTTACTCCCTTGTGTCATTTTAATTCAGAGGTTTTTCTTTTGTTCCATGCCATCCTCTACACTCAAAGAGTAAGCGGATGTTAGCCTTTAGATCCATATATGCATACAAGTGTGACCAAAGACACTCCTTACATCCTTCTACCTCGAGGTAGCTATTCAAGTATGGATGCCAAGTTTTCCTACCAGAACTACTTTGTACATTATTGCAATTTGAGGGAGGGAATCCAGAAAGACAAACAAATTTAAACACATGTGAAGAAGTAGCTTCTCAAATGCCACCTAAATGAAAGAAATACACACAGTGTAACAGGAACTGAGTTGCTGAAAGACAGTCCTGCTGTAAGAAATTTCATACTCTGTATAAGAAAGGCAAATATGTGTTTAGGTTTGTGGACATTACCAGTGTCACAAACAATTATTTGGTAATGCGATTTCTCCTCATTATTATCAAAGGCTCAGAACCCTTCACCACAATAAAGGCCCAGTGAAATTAAATTCCATCCAAACAGAGAATTTATGGGTCAGGCAGATGGCACGTCTGATTTAATTGCGAACAACATCCTGAAGAACGTGACTGAGTAAGTATTGCTGTAAAAGCTAGTTGCTTGGCCTTCAATGCCTGCTCTGATTGAAATAATGATACATCACTAACAACACCACTGTCATAGTTTAAAATATGCAGGTGTCAATCCCCTAACACGTGCAAGCAAAGCAAAGGCTCTTACTGACTTCAGTTTATACTTGCAGATGAGTTTAAAAGGACTGAGAACATCATCTGAAGTATTTTCTCAGCTTTGTCAAATGATTTGGAAAAATCTCTCATATTTATGGTAAAAGTGAAAATAAAACTAATAAAGAATCATCTCCCAAACCATACTACTTCTACCTCCTGCTCCCAATCCACTCACATCATAATAAAAAACAGGACTGTTGGAAGGCATTACAATGTTCTTTAGAATTTTTCTTTAAAAGAAGATTTTCTTTAAATAATTATTTATGCAGATGACTATCTGCTTCTTTCAAATTGTTCATATGCTGAAATAGAGCACACCAAGTTACAACAAAGCATGGTCTTTATCTCCACAGCCATTAAGCTGTGAAGCATTTTTAAGAACATTCTTTGCATGGTAGACTTTCCTTACTTACGAAAGTGAATTAAAGGCCACTGAAGCCAGCAGAAAATCTCATACTGGATTCAGCAATCTTGGATCAGGATGGTAGAAAAGATACTTTTAAAAGAAGCTCCTAATTAGGAATTAAGGGCTTCTTCCTACTTCTCCTTTATTTCCAATTGGGGCCACAATCTCAGTCAAGCCTACGTACTTCCACAACTCATGTTGCTTAGGATCCATACAGGAAAAAATGAAATTGATATCTAGAGCCCCTCTTATCTATTATGATAAAAACCACTCTCCCTTATAGCTTGTTTCCAGATGCAATGGAAAGGTTGTCAGCTGCTCCCTTCCATTAAAGAAGCACTGCTGTTAGAACTGGCATTAAAAAGCTATTTCTGGATGCATCAATTAATGAATTTTCAATCAGCACCACTTCAGATTTCTAGTGCTGAAAGGTTTTAAGTATCACGTTTAATTGTGTAGCCAAATTCTTTGACAGTGTTACTGTTTTCTTTGACTAATGTACTGTTACTGAGATATATGACTTCCTTATTATGAAATAAAAACTTTTTTTTTTCATTTGGAAATTATTACTATATGCAGAAATTCTGATTTTTTTCATAGCTAAATCTTGGATAAAATAATGAATGATTTTGCCAAGGCAGAATACTGATGCAGAATCCAGATGCTGCCTGGATTGCTAGGTAATGATAAAACACAGTGTGACCTGCTAGTGCAGAGCATAATCAGTATGCATGCTCTAGTTGGTGGAAAACATAAAATGAGCTGCTTAGATCATTTAATGAGAATGCAAATTGCTTAGAATGACTAAAGCACAACATAAGCTTGCAAATGAAAACAATGAACTCTAAAAATTCACATTAAAATAAAGCCAAGGCTGAAGATAAAATGCAAAAATTAACACATTCTAAGCTGAAAAACAATAGTTACATTAAGGATCCAATCCCTTACAGCTGGAGAGTTGGCCCTGAATTTCCCAAAAGCTCTGGTATTAGTGTACTGCCAACAAATAAAGGCTATTTCAGCCTCTGACAAAGCAAGGGCTGTTCTGTTACTCAGAATTTGAAATTTCCTGCACACTGTGAGTAGACACCCTCATACATGGCATATCTCTCACTGCATCCCCCTGTTTGGTTTCAAAGCTGTTTATTATCAATTATACATATTTACCATCAGTACAGGTGAAACCCAGCCAGCAAAACAGACCCTAGGCTCTGCTGCACAGGTTCATTCTGCACACTGGGAGGGCACTGGACGCTTCTCCTGCCTGTGCTTGGTGGGAATGAGTCTTATGCAGGCTGACTTCAGTACTGCTGGGACCACTGATTTTCATAGGGATCAAGAAACCAAAAAATGAGCTTGAAAGACATGAGATGAAGATGGATGCTGTGTTGGTATAGGATGAAATAATAATAATGAAAAATCTTTGTTTTAGGGCTCTGATTGCCTTTGTTTTTCAAAGCAGGAGATCGTTTAATTGTGCTTAAGAAGAAGGTGAAATGAGAAGAGACAGCTAGAGAAGTTTTGAACATTAAAATTGCATAAAATATATAACTGGTGAGAATTAAAAAAAAAGAAAGATTGAAGATGATGGAATGTTTGTTAAACTCTACTGCGTTAGCCAATATTCAGCCACCAAACAGGCCAAATATCTTTTCCCATCCAATAGAATATTTGAACTCAGTCACTGATTTAAAAAAAGATCTAAAAACTGAGCTGTAATTCGGGTCTGCAGATAACCTTAAGAATGAGTCACTACAATCTAGTTAGTATCCATCTTAAGTTGAAAGTCATAAATCATTATGTTTAAATACAACAGCTTCTTGAACAAATAACATATTGAATGATGAACTTATCACCAGTGCTGTGTCAGGTTAACATACTTTATTCATAACTTCTACAGGCCTGAAAACTGCTCAGTACAATACAAAGACACTGGCAAACAGGATGAAGGATATAAATACCAGCTGTCCTTTATGCCATGATGTTGCAAGTCTGTATAATCAAAGACAAAATGCTAACCAATCAAAATACTTCACATGCAATCTCCTCAGTTTGGTTTCAAAGGCTCTGAAGCCCACTTAAATTTCCTGTGTTTTCCATGGATTTTCATAGAGTTACTGCTACAGACGCAATAAACTTGTTCATTGATAGAAGCAGCAGCACAGGGAATAAGTGTAACTGTTTCTGGTAAGCCTCATAAAATAATATTCTGCAAGGGGCACTAAACCACTCAGTCGATCCTAATTCAGCATAAAACCTTTTGCTTTCTAGTGAAGTGGGACTTTGCGCATTGGTCAGCACAGCAATAAGCAGAAGGAGCTCTGCATTTGAAGGCGACATACAGCTGGGCTGGGAATGAAGCAGCTTTTTTGAAGGTAGAAAACTAGCAAGAGTACACAGTCAAAGGAGGTGAACAAGTTTAGACAGTTTAACATATGAGACTTTGTTCTTGAGTGCATAACATCACATAAAATGATATCTGATAGCAAACCAAAAAGAAAAGTAAGAAATGATCTGTCTAAGGATAAAAACATAGTAACTAAAGAAGAGATCAGATTATTAAGTAGAGTTTTAACTCTGGATACTCTCTCTTAATATAGAGTCTGTTTTTAACTTTTCTCTGCAATTTGAGTTTGAAGGGCATGAAGACAGCTCTGACAGCTCTGGAAGCTGATACTACATTTCAGGTAAAGGTCTTTCTGTCAAGTTCTAACAAAGGTCTTCTCCTTATCAGCACTTCAGCTAGGGAGAACAAAGGAGGCACACGAGTTACACAGATTAAATACAAATGAAGAACAAAGTAGACACACACAAGTTATACAGATTACATACAAATAACAAATACAAAACATGAATGAAAAAGTACATAAAATGTTAATATTTATGGAGTAATGTTTACCAAAGAATTTGAGAGACAAGAGCATTTCACAAGTTGATAATGATACAGGGCCCTTCCTGCTTCAAAAGTGGAAGGGACTAACTAGGAAGGATGAATTTTCTCTGGATAGGAGGAGAACAGAGGAACAGATGGTCCAAACTATGAGGAAAGAATTAAAGACTATTGCTTGTTTTGACTAGAGAATTAGGGGCTGAGAGATGATAATACTGCTCTTTGTTATCTATCAATGTAAAAATGTGAAGGAGACAGAGGTGTTCTTCATGCAAAGGATATTCCTGACCCAATCCATGAGTGGAATTTTACTTTTGCAAAACTGACTTTTTTTTGGTCATGTTTAGCAAATCTGAGCAGAAAATCATCCCAAACATATTGCCTTTCAAGTCTCTCCCTCTGAAAGACTGATTCTGTTAAAACACCACTGCTACTATTTGCAGAGTTAAATTTGTCTTTTATCGTGTAGTATAAACATCCTTCTTAGAAATACTTGACTAAAATCACCTATTTTATTATGATTATCAAATATTATTAGTGGGGGCTTATAATTCTCAGCTAATACCTAATTTTGAATATTCTGGATTTAAAGTATGGGGCAGAACCAAATCACCATGAAGCAGACCTGTAAAGCAGCAGAAAACATTTGCATTTCAGTTTCTATATTTGCCTTTCTTCTGTCTAAAGAAAAGAAGAAGCAGTGAAGAAAAAGGATTTTGTTTGGGACTGCAAAGATTTGGATTTTCTCTGTCTCTTTCAAATTCACACAGGTACCATTAGTATTACAAAATCTGATTTGGCTTGATTAAGTAATCAGTATTTTTAGGCTTCCATTTACCTAACACTCACACTGGCCACCAATTTAGCTAACAAGTAACCTCCCTCTTACACACAAATGAGATAGTATGAAGCAGTTGTCTCCAGCATCCTGGTGCCACTTTCATATACTGGTCACTGTAGGGCTGCTCATTAATAATGCAGTGCAGTCTCTTGCAAATGGAGACCAAACGTGTGGTTGTACAAAACAACCTTTTAAATATTAGAGGAACTGAGAGATAAAAGTTTAACTTCAACATAAATCTGCTGCACATTTTGACATTTTAATGCTGAAAGGCAAGACACTGATTTGGCTGGCTGTAATTCATGGACAGTTATGAGTCATAATTTCAGAATCGTTATGAAATGAAACAAAGCCTCTGTACCTCAAGTGATTTAACAGCTCATCCTAATTTGGCGTTGTCTGCAAACTTACTTTATATACATTTGAATCCTGCATCCAAGTCATTTGTGAAAACATTAAAGGGAATGGCTCTAAAATGAAGCTCTGTGGAACTCCACTACTGACTGGCCACCAGCCTGATGTAACTCCATTTACTTCAATCTTTTGAGCCTAACACATCAGCCATATATATATATATATTGATATGATATGATATATTTGTCTAGCTGTACACTGAGGATTCTGTCCAGAAGGATACTATGAGGGACAGTAGAATCACTGAATCATAGAATGATTTAGTTCAACCCCACTGTCATGGGCTGGGACATTTTCCATTAGACCAGGCTGCTCAAAGCCGCATCCAACTTGGCCTTGAACATTTCCAATAACGGTGCATCCACAACTTCCCTGGGCAACCTGTTCCAAAGCCTCACCACTCTGATAGCAGAAAATTTCTTTCTAGTGTCTAACCTAAATCTACCCTCTTAGTTTAAAGCCATTATCTCCTGTTCTATCAATACAGGCTCTTGTAAAAAATCCCCCTCCAACTTTCTCGTAGGCCCTACTTAGGTACTGAAAGGCCGCTATGAAGTCTTCTCATCTCCACATTGAATGGCAGACGCTCTTCAGCTCACCTTCATAGTTCTGCACTGCTATTTGTACAGGCATACAGCTATTACACAAATGCACCTCTTATTTGCACATACCTTGTAGTGGAAGAGGAATAATCCACAGAAAAGGCTGTATAGGTCAGCTGTGAGTAGGGAGAGGTTGACAGCAGTAGCACTGGTCTTCTTTATGACCACTGGCATAAAGCTGTAGAGGCCAAACATACAGGCACTAAAGCCGACATACAACAAGCCTGCAGAAGAGAGACAACAAGAGTGACCTTTCACAGCCTGTAGACATGACTTATGCTGGAGGGAATAAGGATCTATTTTTACAAAAGAATACTTTTTCAAAAAAATATGGATTCAGATTATTAAAAGGCATATATATAAATATGTATGTATTTGTACACTAGGAGCATTATCCTAAATATATATGAAAACTAGAGAAAGCCACATCTATTCAGTATTGAACATTTGGTACGCTCCCTGTGATTCCCATAACAGCAGTGCTGTTTTAAATTGGTGTCTTATATTGCTAGCAAATATCCCAAATTCAACATAAATTCAGGTGAAATTACATATTCAGACATATCAAATCTAGTCTTTTAAGAAACAAATATTCCCAGAAGCCACTGAGTTCCACTGATTGGAGGGAGCACACACAGCATTTTCTAGGAATCAGCCCACAAGATGTATGCAAAAGTACTTTCACAGTAGTTAATAAACCAACAGATAAACATGTGAGGAGAGCAATGAAGTCAGATTTGCCACCAAACTTGACAAATCACTTCACAGTTTTGTGCCTCCATTCCCTACTACTTGTTTTCAGACTTCCTTAATAAAGCTTTCTGGTGCTGAGACTGCTCCTTGCTACGTGCTTACAGAGTGACTCACACAATTAGATTGTTAGAGGCTAATATAATAAAAATATATTACAGTAAAAATCTAATTTCATTTTAAAAACTAAATAACTAACTAAATGACTTACTGGGAAAGAATTCATCCCTTCAGTTATTACTTGATAAATCCCAAGGCAAATAAATCAATGAGAAGTTAAAAAAACAGCAAACACTTCACTCATCTGTTATAATGCAAATGATAATTCTTAGGCTGATGTATGCTGCAGAATTCCCAGCTGGTGTATGCATGAACCTAAATTTGGACACATGCCAGCTTTTCAGAGCACGTTATTGACTACATGTTGCAGAAAATCTGATTGCCAAAGTCCTGAAAGGAATTAGTAGAAAATAAAAACATAAGCATAAAACAAAACCTGAAGTCCTTACAATGTTCCACATAGTTAAAAACTCTTTAGAAAAGCCATCTAAAGGACAAAATCAACTGTGATAGCTTTAATTCCTCTGAAGCATTTGAACTGAAGTGTACATTAATCTGAAACAAATACAGCACTCAGGAAATGTCACTGTCCATATATCAGTTTCTATGGCATGATAACAAATCAGCATTTATATTCAGAATGTGTATAACCATGGTAAGAGCTGCTTTTATTAAAAGGTAGCCATTTTTTAAGGTGCACATTGTATATGGCAGAGTTGCTTTATACAAAATCTGGAATTCTTCTGCAGTAGTAGATTGCATCAAATGGAGCACAGTTTTGATCAATGAGAAATTGCATGCAGATGACCACTAAGTTGGCTTTTCTTTCAGTCTTAAGTCAAGAACAGGCCAGGCACAGAAACCACTCTGGTCTCTGTCATGGTTTAACCCAGCAAGCAGCTAAACAGCACAGCCATTCATTCACTCACACCCCGTCCTCCCAGTGGATACAGGAGAGAACTAGGAAAAAAAAAAGTAGTAGAACTCTTGGGTTGAGCTGAAAACTATTTGTCAAGACAGAAAAAGAAGAGAGAAATAATAGTAAGGATAATAATATATAGAAAACAAGCAATGCACAACACAATTTCTTACCACTTGCTGACCAATGCACAGTCAGTTCTTGAGCATTGGCTGCACCCCCAGCCAACTCCTCTCAGTTCTGTGCTTTTTTCTCATGATGCCACTTAGTGTGGATTATCTCTTTGGCCACTCTGGGCCAAACTAAAATGTCCTTGACTCTGTACAGCACTGCTCAGCTAAAACATCAATGTGTAATCAACATTGTTTTCCTCTCCTATAGCCAAAATATAGCATCACATCAGACTCCATGAAGAAAATAACTCTGTTTCAGCTGAAAACAAGACAGTTTTCAAGTCAGCATTCTCAAAGTACAGTCTGAAAACCACCAGCTGGCCCACCAACCCCATTAGTCCTTTCGGATTTAACAGGCATATTCAAGTGTTTTGAAGGGTTACACTCTCAATTACAGTATAGTTTTATACTGCTGTCTTGGTGTTCATATTCTTTGGCAGGCAGTTACATGCATTCCACAGGTTGCTTTTCCAAAGGGCATTTCAATATCAGTGGAAAGCTTTTTAAACTGTATTTGTCTTATCAGAGGTAAATGTAAAGTGGCATTTTACTTACAGTGTAAAAATGCAAGCAATATGCACCAGATAGATAGCATCTATTGGTGACAATAATCAAGATGGAAGTAACGTATGATTTTCAGATAGCGTTTCTAGAAGCCCAGTTTTCACAACAGAAATATGTTTTAATTCAAAGAATTTCAGTCTCAGCTTCCTTGAGTGCCACTGCAGTGCTAATGGCAACCTTGGGAATCACCACTAGTGCTGAAGACCCAAATGCCAGAACATGTGCCTAACCAGGCACTGAGTCACCAGGACTGACTGCCTGAAGCAGGCATGGGAAAGAAGGAAACTGGAAAGTTAGAAGGTGCTTTTGCAATGATCTGCTCATGAACTTAGCTGTTTTAAGCCCTGATAAATTCATCATTCAGAACTGCATGCTTTGAGATACTGTCCTGGTCTGAAGGATTAATGTGTATGAAAGCGGCTGTGAGTGGGATTTGCTACACTTAAGTCTGGACACATACTGGAGGTTGGTGCCCCGTGAGGAGATTTGGAAGTTTTAGGGTGCTGGTTGTCTAACCTCTTTTAAACACCAGCTTTAGCACAGTATGATTTGTGTCATGCCTAATTCTTTCTGCTCGTGATAAAAAGATTCTGTCCAACTACATCAGTTATCCACATCCCAGATATCTAAAGCTGGTGCAAGGAATCCTATCTTTACATTCAGCGCTCATCCTGATGAGCAATGTCACCACTTTTGCATGGTTGAGAGCGAGTGTGTGGTGAAGGTCAGAACTGAGAACACAGGATCATAGAATTGTGGGGCAATTCAGGCTGGAAGAGAGTCAGTGGTCTCAAGTTCAACCCCTGCTTATACCAGACTCAGCTGTGAGATCACACAGAGTTGCTCAGGGCTTTGTTCAGACTGACCGCTAATGTTTGAACAACCTCCCTGGGAAACTTGCTCCACTGCCTGCCTGCTCTCAATGTGAAAAAGGTTTTCTTCTTATCCAGCTTGAATCCATTATTTCAATTTCTTCTTGTTGTCTATCCTCCTTCCATTGCATTATGCTCTGCACTAATGTGAAGACCTTGGCTCTGTCCTTCTAACAGCCTCCTTGTGTGTAGCTATTTGAAACTTTCTCTTCTGCAGGCTGAAGAAGCCCCAGTGCCCCAGTATATCCTTACATGTCTTAAGATAAGGCATCTTCACAGAAACAAGCAAGACCTACCCCAACGGATTACTCTAAGGAGTCCCAACAAAACTAACATGCCTTGGGAACTTTTCTTTCAGCTGAGTGTGTTGTTGTATGTTCCATGTTCTAGACCTGACATTCTTAATCCAAAAATTATTGTTTCCTTGCATGAAATTGAATCAACCATTCTTTTTACACTGATCCTTTGGAGTAAAGAGTATTCAAAAGCATTCAGAGTTTCTGTAACATGGAACACCTCCCAGGATCATCAAACTGGCTTTTTGAACAAAAGCGTTTTTTGTTTATTCGTTATTATTTCATGTGTTATTCTACAATCATGTCCTGGTCTTCCTTTAAACCGCTCAATTGGCATGATATAATCATTCTCTGTTCAATGAGATCCTCAGCAATTATTAACATTTAAACCTTCGAAGATTTAAATAGAGCTACACTGATTTATACTAACTGCAAAGGTGATACAATGTATTGAAGGAATTTCGAAAATTAAAATCATGAGAGCCCCAGTCTGTTTTAAGCACATTAGACAAAACAGATCATAGAATCATAGAATTGCTCAGGTTGGAAAAGATCGAGTCCAACCGCAACCTAACCATACTACCCGAATTCTAACAAACCTCTGCTAAATCATGTCACTGAGCAAATTGGTTGGCTTTAGATCTTTATATTCCAAATTCATTTGCATTTTGCATCAACTGAAAGGTTGCTCGTACATTCTTCATGACACAATTATGGCAGATGGCAATGGGCCACCTTTATTTATTAGGTTATTTATTAGGTTGCCTGCTGTGACTTTAACATCGCCATTGAGAAGGCTGGTGATTTAACTCTGTCGTTCTGCGGGTTTAAGTATGCTATAGTAGATAACTACTTAGGACAACGCTGTGAACACCCTGACATAGATTTGTCAATAACTACTTGACAGTTTTGTATCACTGTCAATACAATAGAAAGCACAACAAGTAGGTGTGTAGGAAGCCAGAAAGAACAAAAAAAGATGCAATTATTGCAAATTCATCTGTGTTTAACTACACAGTTTTTACATATATGATGACCTTGCTAAGATGGTCTCATTGACTAACTTTTGATGACATTTTAATGTCATAGACAAAATTTTATTTTAATGGCACATTCCACTGATACTGAGATACAAAAGAACTCCTAAGAAAGTATATATGACATTTACATGTATAGTAAGTAAACTCATGATGGCCATTGCTAGTTCCATTGGCATCAGATTAACTATATCCCTGAACTCCTTATCATGAAGTATAAACAAACACTGCTGCAGTTATGCTAACAACTGCAGTTTAAAGAAGGACAATACATTTACAGGATGCAGTTGAGCATAGTTCTCCATAGAGAGTGTAATTGATGCCATCTAGTACTACAGCACAACCATCAAATCTCCTATATGGAATATTTTATGGAAGATGCACTCTTTTTAAATAGGATAATGAGAGGAAATGTTAAAGTCTGTTTAAAGAAAACAGTAGTGAAATCCAAGAGTTGTATTTCCTATTCTCAGGGATTCCCATATAGTCAGTTGCCCTTGCACACTTCCAAGTTTTTATCTTGATGTTCATTCCAATACTAGCTAACAAGCCATTTCCAATGGATTGCCAAAACTTGAATTCCCTGGTCTGTATTATTAGCACTCTTTTTTTTCTTCTATTGCTGTAAATGCTAAAAGAGTGATTACAGGGACTCATGTTCAAAATGTTGATTTCCTTTCAAAGCAAGTAAGTTGTTGGACTAATTAGAAGGGAGTCTTAGATCAGAAACTCAGCTTCCCAAGTGAAACGGGAAAATGAAATTCACTGACTAGCAAAACACTGTAAGAGCTTCACTGTGCATGATGCTACTTGTTACACATCTTAAAGACATACACATCTTAAATACATATCTGCTATATTCCACCAAGACTAATTGAAAATCAGTTAACCACTTGCATACAGAAATGGTCCCTTGGAAATGTGTTTAAGACGCTACAGTATGTATTACAAGAACTTCTGAAGTTTTTTGTTAGGTCTCATTTTCTTTCTTTGGTATTCATTGAAAAGGCTTGGTTCTTTGTAACTACCTCATTTATTTGTCTCAGTGTTGCACTGAATCTCAGAATAGAACACCATTGTTATTTTATTCCACAGCTATGTGAATAATTATCTTATTCATAAGCACTTCTCTGTTGCTTAACCTAAAGGTGCAAGGGAAGAACAGTCAGGGAACAAATCAGTTAAGAATGGTTGTAAGACGTGCTTCAACCTTTGGCAGACATCAGTGCAAAAATCACAAACATTGGCTTGTGTGTGCCTGCTTCTCCAAAAATCGTTTGGCTCCATACCTCCCTCAGCAACTATCTTCAATGAGGTAAAGAGTTTTCTTACCTATTTGCCAGTCCCAGGGAACCTTCAACAGCTCTTTGTGTTCCATGATTGCACTGTAAGAGAAGAGAAGGCAAAATCTGATGAAAGGGAACAGAAGTTAAATTACTTCTACTCATTCAATTCAAATGCTGGACAAAACAACATAAACAGCCTTATAACAAAAAGTCTCTGTAGGAACCAAATGCAATCAGAATTTGCTAATCCACCCTATTCCTATGTGTTTGAAAGATCTTCAGGGCAGTAATAAGACGTGATAACATACAATTTGCACTGGTTTATTTCCAGCTCTCTGAATACCTGTTCCAAAGTGCTCGTCCCCCTTCATGTTCAGTCCTCTTGTCTTCTTAATATTCTGAAAGCTTTTGAACTTTAATGATTAATAATGTATCTGCCTGAGTTATTCACCCTTCAGAGTGGCTCTGCAGTGAGAGCTGAGTAAATCACTGTCATGAGGTGGCAGATATCACAGGCTGGGTTTGAGGAGAGTGCTGTAATTTGTTACATGCTGAGACAGAGCAAATAGTCATGGCAATGAAAGTCAGGAAACAAAACAAGAGATGGGCAAGCTGCAAAAGTCCATTTTCAACATCTTGTAGGTCTTACTTTACATTAACATCAAGATACCAGACTCAGAAAATTCTCAAGTCTGTTCTTCCCAATCACAAAAAAAAGACCTCTGTAAATTAGGAAGCTTACTCTGACAGCAGATGTTTCTGATCTGTGATTGACAGATGTATGGAACTCTGCACAGCAGTTGGCACTATTTTAACCAAGCATAAAACATGGACTACACACACTGTAAAAAGAAATACCTAGCACAAAAAGCGGTATGTAGGTGACCAAGTCTAACAGTAAAACTACAGAACTCAGTGCCTTCCAGATAAATACGATCTAGAGAGTTGCATCCTGAAAATTCTAATTCGCTTACCTCTGATATGTGGCAAATTTAATACTGTGGACAGAATAATGAGATTATTTTGTTTGCAGAGTAACTAAATTAAAAGTGTCTTTGCACGCAGAAGGCATATGTCTCTTTTATCAGCAATCCGGTAAATACAAACTGCAATGTCTTGCTATGGCAAGCAAATTTTGATGTTATTTAAATACACGAACATTGCCTTCATACTATTCCATATCCAATACAAAAGAAGTAGAAACTGATATGCTGTGATATGTGCTTCATTATGATCTGTGAAACAAAGAGGGGTAAGAGCAACTTTGTGAAAGGGCTTCATTTAGTGACGCCTGATTCATTGAAGAATAGAACCACGATGAATTTTCAAAGGATGTTGTGATCAAGGAGTTCCCTGAGGACTGAAAAAAGAGACAAAACAATATCCAGTTTCAAAAAGAGCAAGAACTACTGCTAGCCAACCTTACTCTAGACTTTGGGAAGATAATGGAGTAACTGTTCCATTTCCAGGCAATTAATAATGAAGAGCTGACTAGGAACAGTCAGCACAGATTTTTCAGAAGCAAACCTGTTGCCTTTTATGATGAGACGTCTGGTTCCATAGATAATGGAAAAGGAATGCACGTGAGGATGGAGTGTAATCTACCTCAACTTTAGCAAAGCTTTCAACATGATTTCCCAAAAAATCCTTAGAGATTGAAAATACACGGACATATATTGGAAGGGTGGACTATCCATAAGGATCAATGGAAAACTGTGTTCAAAAAGTAGTGGTCAGCAGATTGACAACTTCTGACAACTGATTAACGTTATCAATGTAGAAGATTGGATGGAATGCACAGTCACCAAGTTCACAGAGGACATCCCATGCAGCAGATATGCTGCCATTCAGAATGACCTAACAGGCTGGATAAATGGACTGGCAGAAATCTGATGAAGTTCAAGAAAAGCAAACATGAACTCCTACATCTAGGATGAAATATCTCCATGCAACCAGTACAGGCTGGGAGCTGACTGGACAAGAAGCTATACTGTAAAAATCAAGCTTGGAGTCCTGGCGTACAGGAGCCAGCAATGTGTTGATGTAGCAGAGAAGACCAGCTGTGTTAGTAAGAGTCTAGCCAGCAAGTTGAAAGAAGCAATTTATGAGAGAGCAACTGCAGAAACAATTTCAGACCAATCCCTGCTTTGCGAATGCCAACCAAACTTTGACCAGTGCTTTTCCCAGCATGCTGGTAAAGCCTTATTTCTGAGACATTCTTCCCCCCAGGAAGCTTCCTTAAAGCTTTCAGCAAAGAAATGGCTTTTGGAGTTTCTTTACTATTGAGTCCTCTGTACACGAACATACCTTGTGCCAGCACCAGATTCTTCTTCCCAGACAAATAGATTATAGACACTCAGTTGTGACTATCTTCAAGAAGAGTTGAAATGGTACTATAATTAAATTTAGGAATATGAGACCTGTATATTACTGTTTAAATGCACAGCAAAACAAAAGCACTGCTTGATAGCTTTAGAACAAGCCAGTACCTACATACCATGAACAATTTAGGTAACAAAAATGCTTTACCCAAAACATGACATTTTAAGTCATGTTTTCAGATTCTACATAAACATAATAAGCTTTCTATCTAAAGAAACAGAACTAAGTAAGTAGGAATCAATGGGCCATTTCTTTGATGAGTCTCAGTTCTTAAAGCTGAATAGCTCAGATGTGCAGGCAAATAACTTGTTTTTGGCTAATATTCAAAAGCTGTTGGGTATGACAAGCGCTAGTGACAGATCTCCGTAAACGTGCTGATCTTGCAGGGTGACTTTTAATACAGGCACATTAGGCACAGTGTTGCAATATTGGCAGTGAGGTACCTGCTCATTAGGTACATGTGGATATGACTCCAAAAATCCATGTGCCAATCTACTGAGTGCTAAGTATTTTAAAGTGAAAAAGCCAATTTCTTAAGGACATTTTCATTATTTCTGCCATATCATTCTTAATTAAACAAAACAAATCAATCAGTAAAATCTCTTCTGACTGCATATGTGTTTTTCAATCTAAGTAACTTCTAAAAAGTATGAAACAGAACTGTAGAGGGCTGTAGAGAGTTTCCTGTTCACAGACCAGAGCAATATGTGAAATATTTATTTGTCTTCAAGCAATACAGGATAAGGATGTGTTTTCCCCCTCCTCATGGGACTTACATACAAAAAAACAGTTATTGAATTAAAGTACTTATATATATATATATATATATATATGGATGGATTTGAGTACAAATCCAGCTATCTCAGATATCAAAAACAAATTCCCAAATCTGCAGATACTTACTCTACACAGGAAATGGCTACCTTTGAAGAGTAGGGCACAATACCTCAAAGGAGGCCAGAACTACACTTATTTGAATGACCTTAGAGTTCAAACCTGCTCACTTACAGCTGGATTCCACTGAAGAAGGAGCCAAAGAGTCCGATCATGCCCAGGAACTCCACGCGACTCAGATTTCGGACAATATACTCTTCACAAACGTTCGAGATGCCGTATAGTGTTGCTCCACCCAATACTAAGAGATCCCCTATCAGTTTATTTTCACCTAGGAATAAACAGGGGAAAAATCAGAACATGTCAAAACAACCTTTTGTCTAGAACTGTTGTAAGCTCTGCCCTGTAGATATGAATACTCAGTCACAAAGTAGCTCTTATCTGGATCAATAAGATGAACACAAATGTTCTGTCGTAACAGTTTTCATCCAATTATCACAAGAAAATCTAGCAGAAATGAAGCAAGAATTTTATCTTTTCTGTAAGAAAATCTGAATGTAAAGAAAAACTTATGAAAACTACAGAACTCTTCAGTGATCAGTTATTTTAATTTTATTATTTTAACTTTTATTTTTTCCAGGTGGAATGGGACAGTTTGCATCTCATTTTGAAATCTAAGCAAAAACATCCCTGGCATTCAGATGGGAAGCCAACAAAGAATAATTTTATGTACCTGTGAAATGAATGAAGAAATCATTACAACCCCAATACTGACCTCATTCTCACATGAAATTGTTTGACAATAAAGAGAGAAGGAAGGATGAGGTGTAGACAGGGTGATGATAACAGAGGTTTTTTAAAAGGAGGTAAATTAACATAGCAGTACCTAATTCATAAAATGAACAGAAAATTATATTTTCAGTACTTTAAGATATATATAACTACTAAACCACCATATTATCAAAGAATGTTTGAAATCTTTTTAAGTCTTGGGTTCTTTTATTACTTTAGGCCAGAGGGATGCAGAGAGATTTGATCAAAATTAAGTTCCAGCTTGAAAACTGAGGCCCTGTTTTTGTAGCCTGATGCATGCAATTCCCTCTGCACATAAGGCTTACTGAATG
The DNA here is from genome assembly GCF_951394365.1 of Tetrao urogallus. Classification (NCBI taxonomy): domain Eukaryota; kingdom Metazoa; phylum Chordata; class Aves; order Galliformes; family Phasianidae; genus Tetrao; species Tetrao urogallus. The sequence goes on from NC_136814.1 coordinate 62,126,323, forward strand.
ATTTCTACTAGAGTTACAGCTTCACAAAGCTGCCAGACATTGCTGCAGAACCAAAGTCAGAAAGACTGGCTATAATGGAAATTCCTTTGAAAAGGTTCTGAACTTCCCAGTGAGAAGAAATTTATGGAAATTACAATGGTCATAAAATGGTCATAGAAAAAGAATTCGAAAATCCTGTATCTTGTCTCAGAATCACAGAACCATAGGGTTTGGAATGGACCTCTGGAGGTCATCAAGTCTAATCCCCTGTTAAAGCAGGTTCCCTAAAGCACAAGAAAGCATCCAGCTGGGTTCTAAATATCTCCAGAGAAAGAGACTCCACAGCTCCTCTGGACTACCTGTGCCAGTGCTGTCACACTCACAGTAAAGAAGGTTTTCCTCATGTTCATATGGAAGTTCTAATGATCCAGTTTGTGCTCATGGCCCCTTGTTCTGTCACTGGGCACTGTTGAAAGAAAGCTGGCCCCAAGCATTTCATACCTGCCCTTTAGATATTTATAAGCACTGTTAAGATCTCTCCTCACTCTTCTCCAGGCTGAACAGTCCCAGGTTTCTCTGCCTTTCCACATAAGGGAGATGCTCCAGACCTGTCATTATCTCTGTGGCACTCTGTTGGACTCTATCTAGAAGTTCCCTACTTTTCTTGAACTAAGGAGCCCAGAACTGGACACAATAGTGCAGATATGGCCTCACCAGTACAAAATAGAGGGGGAGGATCACTTCCTTCAACCTGCCGGCCACTCCCTTTTGATGTACCCCAGGATATCATCAGCCCCTTCTTGGCCACAAGGGCACACTGCTGCCTCATGCACAACCTGCAGTTCACCTGAGGATGCTCAGGTCCTTATCCACACTGCTCCTCTCCAGTGGTTCAGTTCCTAACCTATACTGATGCTTGAGATTATCCCTCCCCAGGTGTAGGTCTTTATGCTCGCCCTTGTTGAACCTCAAAAGGTCCCTTTTCACTCAACTCTCCAGCATATCCAGGTCTTGCTGAATGGCAGCACAACATTCTGGTGTGTCAGCCACTCCTCCCAGCTTGGTTTCACAGCAGACTTGCACAGGGTGCACTCTATCCCTTCATCCAGGTCACTGACGAAGATGCTGAACAATACCGGACCAAGCACCAACCCCTGAGGAATACAGCTAGCTATAGGCCTCCAGCTAGACTCTGAACCATCGATCATGACCATCTGAGCTCTGCCAGTCAGCCAGTTCTCAATCCACCTCAGTGTCCACTCATCTATCCCACACTTCCTTAGCTTGCCTATGAGGATGTTGTGGGAGACAGTGTCAAACACCTTGCTGAAGTAAAGTTACACCACATCCGCTGTTCCCCCCCTTATCTACCCAGCTGGTCATGGCATCGTACAAGGGTACTGGATTGATCAAGAATGATTTCCCCTAATGTCTCCACAATTAGTTATAAGCACCAGAAAAGTTGCTTAGGGACAAACAAGAATAGAGAAAATAATCAAAACACTCCTACTAATACTTGACTAGTCTCCAGTATCATTTGACTCAGAGACGTGGTCTCTATGTAAACATTACTAGATTCAGTCTCACATTGAATTTCAGCTCTGCATACACTTCGACTAACAGTATGTTCATATTTGTCAATTTATCTTTTTAAGACCTGGCACTTATTTTCCTTTTTGCAATCAGCCATGGAAGATGATGGCACATACCCTTAATTTAAAATAAGCATCAGCACTTTGGAAAACCTTACCCTTGATGCATTTGGTGTTCCACAGTGGATCTAATCATCCCTCACTGAGCTCACTCATGTGGTATTTATTATAACCACTCACTAGCACTTTGGAGAAGTACTGCTGAAAGAGCTTTTGACCTTAGAGTTTGTCTCTGCTGAACTGCTGATACAAACATATCATCCTTTGCATGTACGAGTCAAACACCACAAGACAGAACATTTTCATAGAAATAAGATGGCCCCAAACAGCAGCTTGTAATGGCTCTTCCCCACCTCACTGACACTTAAAGACTGAGACTCAAAATTCACTGATTTCACAGACTGTGGCAAACAAGAGTCAATTCTTCTTGCTCCCTAAAATATAGGAATAACAAAGGAGTTTACTGAGGGCAAATACAAATTCACTGCTTTTGATGAATTCCTTTATTTTGTTTGCCCAGTCCCAAGAAATAACCCATAAACGTTGTGGAACATTTTAATGTAAAGTTTCTTGAGATCTTCTGTTTTGCTGCCAATATTCATTTTAATTTGCAGATTTTTAAGGTATAGTTCTACCCCTTCAGCCAATTTAGTCACAACAACTCTATTTTATTCTGTTAAAGAGAAAGTGGAAACATATTCCTATATTTCAATACATTTCATTTTGCCACTTGAAGAAGCTGAAAACTCTATCACGTGTGGCTCTGATCTTTTATGTCTTCTGTGTAGAAATAAGCACACAGTCTTTCATGTGAAGGTCCAAATTAAACAGCAACAGCATATGTTAACAGATATTCTTTTTATGGGTATATTTCCTAACAGCTATATTCATGCCTTAGTAACTAATATACCAAATAATATCTGATTATTGCAGATAGACTGCGAAGTGTCAGTGTTTTTCAGCCTTTTCTGCTGATGTCCAATGCCCTGCATGCCTCTGCTGAACCACAACTCACATGCCCAAGCACATTATGTTCCAGATTACAGGGATACCTGATGTTTCTCCCAGAACCCAGGGCTGAAATCCCAGTCCCTCCAAATCAGACATTGCTAATGCAACCTTGGCTGCCTGACTCCATGTATATTCTTTCCTTTATAGGTAGGGTGAAGCTATTTCTGGAGGAGAGCAATGAGCTAAAAGTCTTCAGAACAGAGATAAAAAGGGACAGGGAGGTGTAATTAATACTTTACCAAACTTCCTTGTTTTGTTCAGTTGCATCTTGGCAAATGCAGATCTTAGAGTGCTTGCATTTGTATTCAGAGAGAATTTTAAATCCCAATGTATTATGTTCAGCTCACAATTCAGTGCTTTTAATTAAGGATGAAAACTGTGCCTAATTTACAGCCTTTGAAAAGAATTTTCAGCCTTCCCACATCATTTGTGTTGGCGCTAGAAATCAATGAGACAGAGAAAGTTCATCGATGAAATCTAACTGTCTAGTCTACATTAATAGCTATGCACACATTTTTTGTATGATGCCGTGCATGAAAAAGAACATTTTATGCACAAGAAGGTGCTTCTCAATAGTTATGCACACAAATCCCAAATCTTTACTTTGAGACTGTGTTACAACTCAGTTAGTACAGTTGGTCTGGTGTATTCTAGTACCAAGCAAGTGACCTTGTCTCTGTACAAAAAAGGAGCAAAGTTAAGCAGCAGTGGACAGGAGAGACAGGATACTCAGAGATGTAGCCAATTTGGAAAGGAAGCAACTGAGATTTGCTAACTCTAAGCAGAACTACAAGCATTTAGTTTGCTCCTCTGTATAAAAGATGAGATGCATTGCATGCTCAGAGCATGTTCATTTGCAGAAGTGGTGAATTTTAGCTGTTGACCCATTTTTTCTCTCTATCCCTCCTGACAACGAAGCACCCTTGAATGCTGTAGTGCTTTGGATCCATGAAGACACAGGATTTCCTGCCAACTTCCAATTTTCCATGCCCCAAACCGAAATTACAGTTTCTGTGATCAGAACTTTGCAGTACTAGACACTAATCCTTACTCACCTGCTCCTTGCTGTCTCCCAACGAGGACATCTGCTCCTGCCATGCAGCCCATGCCCAGAATGCAGACCACGATCCCAATGAAATGTACTGCCTTGTATCGTACCAGCAAGAAGAACCAGGAGAGCAGTATCACCACTGGGATGACAAAACAATCTAGGAGCTAGATAGAGATAGAGATAGAGAAGAAAAAACAGCAAATCAACTGCTAATATTTTGCCCTTAAATTCTAAGATAGATTTCAGAAGACGATAACGAGATTGTTAATTTAAGAACGGCACTTTCTACCGGATAGAAAATGTATAAAAGTCCCTGTGTCCAACAGGCAGATGATAAGACAATATTCTAACTATTCCACTAGCCCAGGAGAGATGTTGCTAGCCATTTTAAGACACAATTGAACTGTATTGCTCTTTGATTCAGTTGCACATTCCAAATCCATGGGAAGGAAAGCTAGGCCAAAAGAGAGCCACAGTATTCCCCATCTGGTCTTCACCTCTGCTGATTAAGGGCCAGAGACAGAGTCTACTTTTCCTGCAGTCTAGACATATGCTTTGATTCAGACGTTTCAGGTCCAATTAGCAGGAATGTTCATAATACACAAGTTGGCCAGATTTTCAAAATCTGGCCATATAAATCAAGGGGCTTTTGCATGCAGAATACTTATGAAAAATCTGTCCCCTGTGGGGACTGTTAGCTTCTTAGAAAAATAGTCCCATATGCCTCTGAAGGAAAAAAATAAACACCTTGCCTGCAGTGCAAGAAGCTCAGTCTTCCTGCCAACAGACTTGGGTAAGAGCTTTCTCAAATAAGTGTTATGAAATATAACCTTTAATTGGTCTTTTCAGAGATACACAGCAACAAACCCAGAGGATCCACAATTAAAAAAAGAAATACATCAAATGTTTGTAAGAGGACCTTGAGATTTTGAGACGAAATTATATTTTAGGAACTATCAGTATGTCACCAAGGAACAAAAACACCTGCGTAGAAACCACAAAGATATCTGAATTTAAGAACATGAATCCCACTTTCTAAGGGCATACACACACAATTAAGAGATAGGATTCTTCTGATTAAGAATGAGATTTAAAGAGGTGTATGGGGTACATTACGATTCAATGCCATTTGATAGAGTGGGAACTACATCTATACAGCTGCTGCTTCTTTCTAATGAAAAGATTTGGATCAAACAGTAATGGGGAAGATTGCAATTCTAGTTCCCAGAAATACTTCTGGATACTGTGACATTGATTTTACATGATATAATTTGTTGTTTGTTTGTTTTTTTATTATTATCTTTGGGCCTATTATCTGTTCTTTTGGTCTCTCAGTCACTAGTCACAGTAAGGATTATCAAATAATGATCATTACCCTTTCAACTTCTTTGTCTGCTAGTGGGGCTATCTGAAGAGAAACATAATTTTGAATGATCTGAATTTCAGTCAGTCTTTACCTGTGAGCTACTTATGTCATAAATACTAAATTTAGGGGTTTCACAAAAATTCAAAAGCTTTCATTAAAAAAAAAAAAAAAAAAAAAAAAAACAGTTTGAAAAACAAGAGTAAGCAGTTGAATGGCATTCTTTTCAATGCTTCCTCGGTCAGTCAGTAGTAGCAACAGTCTTTAGAAGAGAAAGGGTTCACCAGCAGGGCCACACAGCTCTCAGGCAGTTCATGCAGTCCCAAAGAACAGCAGAACTGATGAGGAAAATTACAAATTGGAAAGGACTATGCTGAAAGAGCGTTCTGCTTTTAAAATGAGAGCTAATAATTTAAAATGCATGACAAAGCCTCTTTACAGTGAAAACCATCTCCACCAGTCCTCAAAATGCAGTCCTTTACAGAGAGGAACAGGGGCTGAAAGTCCAGCAGAACTGGTGCAAGCTCCTTTGTTTTTATGTAACATCTGCTCTGCCACTGAAGAGCCTACAATATATACAGGATACAACTGACCTATCACTCAGTAACTTCTTTTTTAAAAGCGCACTTGGGAAACATGACTTCAACATCTGAAGTTTTTGTTGTTGTTTTTTTTTTTTTTTTTTTTTTCCTAGATAGTTTGCAGCCTATTGGGATGTTTCCCTGCTGTAACCTTGTTTCTCTCTCCTAGAGGGCTCTTTTCCAGTCAGACTCAGGAAGGAAACAGTGGCCAACTGAGATTTTCTGACAGCTGTGGCTCTACTGGTGGCCACTGTTCTCCACCAGATGATGGCTGGGCACATAATCACACAAAGAGAGAGAGTGAGTCACTTGGGTGCTCCTGTGTGAGCAGTTCTTCAGTCTACAGCCCAGGTCTGACAAGAGGCCAAACTGCAGGACTGAAAGGACCAACATCAGAAGCTGTGCTGCTGGGAGCATCTCCCGGGGCAGTACTCCCAGGTGTGGGCATTACATTCTGGCATGTTTATGGGTGAAACGGCACATGGCCTTCTTGTGTCACTGGGAGGAGAGACAGGCCATAGCTAGCCAACACTGACATCACTACTGTATGAACAGCATTCTCTGCATGCTTATCAAGCACTATGGATTTCTGAACTTCAGCATAGTTCTAACACACACCAGTAACAGATAACATGCTTGAGGGATGCTCTCTCTTCAGCGTAAACCTTGGGATATGAATCCAACTGAACACCTCTGTTCTCAACTACCGTTCATGTCATCACACCTGTGCACATGCTTCTTGTTAGCAGCACTAGCACACATTTGCTAAAGGTGGAGGGAAGGTGTAAAGCAGTGTCTCCTGATGTTGTCTTATAGCTAACCCTGAAGGTCTGTATCTATCTCATTCCTGTCCACTGCAGTGCTGATTGCTGAACAGGTGAGCTTAACCTACTGCTAGTTTGCATTAAAGCCAGATGGAGGAGACCAAAATCTGCTACCAATAAGAGTTGCTTCTACCCAGCCCAGAGCAAGTGGCTTCTATTGAAAAGCTACTGCATGCAAACAGCTTTCCGCCTCTATTTTGTGCAAAGCTGTCAAGTGAATCACAGTTACCACTGAACCCACCACTTGATTTTGCAAAGTCAGAGGTCCACAACAACTTTTAAGAGCAGATTCGAGAATATGAAGATGTCACCTTTCAGCCATTAACTACCATATCTCAAGAGACAGAATGACTGTGTGGATGTTTTTAACCCCTACTGTCTGAAATACAGTCCTTGTCCACCTCAAGCAGGACATGGCCCTGTATGTTCACTGTGGGACAGACGCTCAGCTTTATTTACCCTGGGCTCATCATACAAAAAGAGCTTTTTCTTGAAATACAAATTAGGATGCTAGTATGATTTCAACAACCAGTTTTAAATACTGGTCTCTACCTGCAGCATGTGTATTTCACGACGCAAATTCTCATTGAGTCTTTTTTAGGAAGATTTTTAAAATTCATCTAATTCCATAAATATTTAAACACACCTATGCTTTCAAGTATGTGAAATTGTCTCTTTTAAGCACTAATTTCAAGGGAAGCATGAACAGAATGTGTCACAAAGCAGTAATGCTGACATCAGCTGGAAAACATCGCTTTGGAGATAGTAGTCCAAGGTCTGAAATGTTATCTGCAGTACTGCAGCATCAATAGATAAAAACAGTGAATGCAGGTAACATCCACTGACATCACATAATTCTTGAATCGTGCCCAGTTTATACTTGAATTTAACAATGGGGCAGATAGAAACAATGGGGTGGATACCTTACCACAGTGTGAGAATTAAGATTACATGGGGTGTATTGCTAGCTACTGCCTTACATTTCACTTCTCCCAGGCTATATTCACTCTGCCTTTCTTTTTCCTTCAGACATACCTGTCTAGTAAAAGAAAAAATGCACATACATTCTCCAGACAAAAGATGTGCCATCACTGATTGCCTGATGTGTGATAAGGCTTTCTTGAATTCTTTGTTGCTTTTTCTTTTGTCTGCTACTAATCATTGCAGCTAATAAAACACATTATACCTAACTGGCATTTTTTCTGACTATGTAGCCTCAACATTAACAAAGATAAACTATGTTTAGCTTGAATTTCATTCACAGTAAATAAAGGTCAGTCATTTACCAATATTTTGCTAGGAACAGTCTTCTATACTTTCCTTCCTTTTAATTGCTTATTCAAAAGGTACTGCAAACACCCTGTCATTATGTTAAATTAATGAATGACCTGATTTCAGTCAAAGTTATCAGATCACACAAGTTATCAGATCTCAGTAATCTAAAGGAAAACATTTCTTATTTTGCTATGGAAAGATATAAAAACTGATATCAAAGTGTAGTGCAGACAGGTTGAACATTTTGTATAGAAGGAGGCAGAAGAACAGCTCTTTGCCTTGACCCTGCTATGTCTTTCTTACTGAGAGCTCTGAATCAGGTCACTTGAGAAGGCAGGATATAAAAACACCTTATCTACTGATACATAATTTTACAGAAACTACTTGGTAATAAGAGAGTAGTTTGCTTTAGAGAATGAAGACTCTTATTTGATTCTTAAAGATATCACACTGCATCCATGTTTGTTGATACAAAATGTTGAAATTTATTTCCTCTGATTGTTTGTTAAGTACACTCACTTCTTTACACTACTGATTCACAGAAAAATACTCTCTTGCCACCAATAAACACCCAGACTCTGATCTCAGAAATTCAGCAACTGCCTGCCCATATCGAGCAAGAACATGCTGCTAGTGTTTGGAAAGTGGTGCTGGAAGCTTTAGAAAAAAGGTCTGTAATACAGAGTGTGAACTGCTGATCTGTAGCCATATCAAAAAGAAAAAAGCTGGTCAGCAAACTTCCTGTGGGAGCAGCTGAGCTGAATCTTCCTTTTTAATCATTCATTGAATTTTTTCCCCCCAGTTACCAGCTCTTTATATTTCACATTAGGGGTTTCTCATTAGTGCTGCCCTCAAGCAAATCATGCAGAGAGTCAGCTGTACCCTCTACTCAGCTTGCTCTCTAGAGCAGAGAGATCAGTGAAATCAGTGTCACAGCCACAGAGCTTTGTATTGTCACGTAGATGTGATGGCTACTGAAATTCAGCACGAGAACTGATGAGTTTAATACAAAAGCAAGTTCAGTATCCAGGAAGAGACACACCTTTCAACGAGTACTTTGCTTTTCAGTCAAAGGAAGAAATGGTTTGCCACTAATTCCAACAAATTTTTTGTTCCAGTTTTCCCACTGCTTTCACAATCTCGCACTCACCTGATTCACTCCCTGTTACACATGCACAAAACCAGCTGAGATGTAAAACCTCTGTCTGCCTTTGGGCTGCCCCCAAACAGAAACCTTCTGTAAGGAAGGTGTGGATGCTGGCAATGCTTCTGGCAGATTTATTTTAAGCAATTCAAATTAAAAAATGAAGCACTGTTTTTACCTTTTGTGTTCAGATGCATTCCTACTTGTTATCATAAGCATATCACTTTTTTTCCCCCATGATTTATGTAACCATAGATTTAGTTTAAAAACTGTTCATTACTTCATCATACCAAAGCATAGGGTACTACAGGTTGGAAGACTGACGAAAGAATCAGTTAGCAATGTCATCTGCCTACAAAACAATGTAAAAATGCTTTGCTTTCATGCTATGGAAGAAACAAGAAGACTTCTCCCAGTCTGAAGTCTCTTTAATATTTTGCTCTTGAGATCTCTTAAACTATTTTCCTTTGGGCCACATGACTAATATTTCTATAACCATTCCCATCAGCTCCATTAATTCTTTTCCAGAATTTCCTCCTTTTCTCTGCAGACGCTGAAACTTCTTCAGAATATTCACTAGTGAAAGTCCTTCACCTACACCTGTCTTGCGTGCACCAACACTTGAGATGAGGATTATTATGGCTCCAAATTTTTGTGTACGTAAAAGGAATTCATTGAGGTCATACAGACATTTAAAATGACAAGTGGTGGTCACATCAACCTACAGTTCCTCTGCTCTCAAAACTGCGTATTCTCTTTATTGTGAAATTGAATAATTTCATCTTGACTCCTCTAAAAAAAAATATCTTAGGACATACCTCTCACACCTCTTCATTCCTTTCACTACAAACACTACAGCTACGCTTATGCTACGTCTGCTCAAATACCACAATCAAGGAAGAGTACAAACAACTGACTCCTGAAATAGAATTTCATTTAACCAGCTTCCTCCTTTGACTGCTTCCATCACTGGCAGAAGATCATTCTAAGACAGCAGATGGTTTCTCCAGCAGTCATATATTTCTGTAGAAAAAAATGCATTTTCTGTTTTGCTTCTGTCCAAGTAAGAACACTGGATATAGGTTTTGAAGGCCATTTTCTCAAGTTTACCAATTAGATACTTTTCTGTGTCATACTGTAAGGCATGGTTTTGGAAAAGTCAGAGATAACTCCTGTAGCAAATATTCTGCTTTTGCATTGCACCTCCAAGAATATGCAAAATGGGCACAGAATGCCAAATTCTCTGCTGTTGTAATAGGTACAGCTTCACTGACTTCAAGGAGATTTTGCATATTTATGTTAGGAAAATGCCTGGCTTGAGGTAAATCTTGCCATTAGAGAATACCTAGAGCTAAGCTGATTCCAAAACTACATAGAGAGACTGGGGGAGGCAGGGGGGGAGCTGGTTTGTGAACTATGAGTGTGTAACCATTAAAAGACAGAATAACAACTCAAAATACAATAAAAAAACAAATGCCAGACACACCCCACAGATTCTCCCAGTATACACGTATACTAGGCACAACAGCATTCTGCAAACGTGGTTAACAGTGCATGTTTTCCCTCACAGCCCTGAAGCAAAACAGGAAAATATAGCCAAGCTTTCATGCATGGGGACTGGGGGAGGAAGGGAGGGAGTGGTTCTCTCTGCTTCCAAGATATTTCACATTAGTGAGCACTGGGAAAAGTGAATCAACAGCTTCAGTATTGCAAATCCCTTGCTCATCACCTCCCAGATTTGCGTCAAAATTACCTCAAATCTTCTGCCTCAATGCACATCAAGTCCACGGGGACTAAAAACAAAGCAAAGTCTGCCATCCAGCACTCCTATAATAAGCATCTACTGCTGACTTCTCTCCTTTTTTGGTGGCAGTCGTTGAGGTATGAAAACTGCCACAGGTAATTGGAAGTATGATGTACTGCTGAGGCTCATGGTGATCTAAGAGTAGTTGAGAACATAAGAATCATAGTTTTATCGTCTGTCTCCTGATGTCTATAAATCCCAGCTTTTACTATCTTTGTTTTCATCATGCCAATCAAAGGCTTGATTGCCTAAGGAATAAATTACCAGATAAATCACTGTGTGAAAATATAGTTCTCTCTTTGACAGTGCCTTATTTTTTGTAATACCAGATGCACCTGCTACAATTCCACTATGAAAGGCATTGCACATATAGTTCAGTGATGTCACACCACAGAAAAAGGATTGCATTACCACGAGACAGAGTAAATCAACAGCATAATATGGAGAACAGTGTATCTGCAGAAAGGAAAGCTGTGGGGATGAAGAGGGAGAAGGGAGGACAGTCTGCCTCATAATGTAGCTAACAGGATGAGAAAACACTTACCTGGAAGATTACAAATTTGAAAGTCAAAGTCCAAATGTAGTTTCAAACCAATTATATTATCTACCTCTAAATAGTTGCAAGAACTTCAGAATCTTTTCATTCCCTCTGGGGGAGCCAATTTTATCTGCCATGTAAGTGGTGTCTCTAACAACAGTCAAAACACATTTCTTGAATAGTTATAAAAACTTCCACAGGCCTACACCAGAGCTGTGTCAAAATCAGTTAGGATAAATATGGAAAGCATTACCACAGGCAGTCCTGAAAGTTAGGTGTATAGTTTTAAAGTAAAGTCATAGGTTCGAATTCTAGTATGTACTGGAGGCTTTAGTGCAGTTCTGTACCTGCTACAAATGACACTGAAAGGACTGCAATAATTAGTGTAAGTTAGATAAAAACATCAAAGAGAAAATAAAAATAATTTTACAAGATTTTGGCTACCTCAGAACCAGGACAAATGCATCTGGGAGCATTAAATGTGACTGATCTCTAGGAATTCTTGAACAGTGTGTTTTTGGAAGTCTAAATTAGTCCACGGACAAACTACTTCGCCTTCTGTGTGATGTATTCTCAAATTTTAAATGAACTCTTTAGAGGACAGTCTTCACTTACAGGATTGCTGTTCTAAGGATTTTCCTTGATGTAGAATGGTTGAGTTTCAGTTGTCTCCAGCTGAGATAGAATTAACTCAAACTCCTTATATCAGCTACTGTTTTAACAGCTATGACGATATGTAAACAGTGGCTCTACATCTGCAATTTAGAAAGCACTCCAGACTTTCTGTAAGCACTTGAGAAATGCTAAGATCGTATCTAACAAATTGAGTTCTTCAGGGTACTTTGGTGCAAAAATACTTAGCTTTTGAGTTTTAAAATGGAAGTAGATGTTAAGGTGGCAAGTTCTGGAAATACAGAAGCACTATAGGCACATGAGGAATGAACTTGAAGCTACAAAGGAGCAACCTGAACTGCTCATATCCCAAGACCATGCCCTTGGCATCAGGTTAGTATATGCAGACCAAGGGGTGCTAGCTGTCTACAAGCATTTTAGCTATCTATAGAAAATCAGGTGTGGATTTTTATACATTTTTTTTGAATTGTTCTATTAAATCTTGTTGCCCATGGATTGCACTCCAGGTACCTAAAGGATATCTTGAATTTTATCCGTAGCAAATGACTGAAACCTTGGATTCTGAAATGTAAACAGTGCATTGGATGTCATGGTGGAACTGAGCAACAATTTTCAGACAACAACTGTACAATAATTGAGGATTTGAAATAATCTGAAGGACACCCAAAAGCAAAGGGTAGGTAACATTTCCATCTCTGGCTTATGCTTGCGTGTCCTGGCTCACTGTGGTTCTGAAGGAAACTGGTGAAATATTTTAGGAAGTTTTACCACGGAATTCTGTTTTCCCAAACCAAAATCTCTTAAAAAAAAAAAAAAAAAAAAAAAAAAAAAAGTTTAAAGTGTCAATTAGAAAAGATTTGAGTATAAAAAAAGCATGGGAAAGTAGGGCAAAATTTTCAGCCTTCTTCCCTAAACCATAATAAGACAATGTCCACCAGGGAGAAAAAAAGAGATGGAGTTCAGAACAGAAACTTCAAGAGTACAGAGAGTTTAGAGCTACTTGGAAAACAAATGCTGAATACTCACAGTTGTGCAATGAAAGGAGAACTGTAAATCAATTGTAATAATGGTATATAATGCCTTACAGTTAGACTTTGTTTTTTGGCTGGAAGTAGCTTTTTTTTTTTTTTTTCTTCCTAAAGGCACCACAAACCCATTACATTCACTTGCTAGTTTTGTGTGATGGAGCAGGGATGTGGAAAAAGCTGTAAAACCGATTTCCTAATGAAATGGTCCATGTATCACCACTATAAAAACTCTGCAAGATTTCTCATTTACTAAGGGTCAATTTCAACCTTCTAGTAAGTCTAAAATATTAAAAACTTACTTTCTCTCCATCAAAGAAGATTTGGTGTCAGTGAGCATTTACGGCCTCTTATGTAGTAGTGCTCTTGCAGAATGTGGATTTTCCTCTCCTGAAGAGAGTAGAATGTTTGCTTTTTCTAATTCTCGGAGCAGCTTGCTTTTGTACATCTTTTATTTTTTATTTCATATCAGTTATACCAGTGTTTCTTCTTCAGTTGAAATAGGATGTTGTAAAATCTGTCATTTAATTCAGTGTTCTGAACAAATGACCTCATCCACTAACCTATGGGTGTCCAACTTTTTGTCATGTCTGGGCCACACTGAGTGAAGAGGAATTGTCTTGTGGTGCATATAGAATATATATATATATATATATATGTAGTTATAAATTAGTGTATATAAGCAGTGAAACTTACACATTTTTTGTTGTTTTGTCTTTTTTTTTTTATTAAAGCATAAAAGAGCAAAAAATTTAAAACTACTGGGATATTTGAGCTTGTTTTTGAGAAACTAATGCATCAGTCTGGTTTGATGGCAGTGAATGCAATCATTAGTAAGCTCTCATGGTGCTCATCAGAGACTTTGATGAAATTATTCAGCAATCTTGAAACATATTCTTAAAGTCCTTTATCAAAACAGAAAGTGGAACTGCATACATTTTGCTGGTATATATATATATATATCATATATATATATATAAAAAAATATATATACGATATTCTTGGGTAATATGACGTGGATAAGTCTTAAAAGTATTATCATGTTGTCTGGACAAATTTTGAAGAATTCTTAAACCAGTACTCTGACGACAGAGGCATTTGTGAATATCTCGTATAAACCTTGGATTCATAGGGTATTTTTTTTCTATTCTTGTTTCTTATTGAGCTAAATACATTCAGTATTTTCCAATATAACTTGTTCAACTACGAAAGAAATATATTCCTAATTAACTTTGGTTTTGCAGAACTTAAGAGCTGCTCCAGTATTTTACTGTTTCTGAAGCAAACTCCAGGCAAACAAGGTACAAAATAAACTGAACACTATGTAGTGTTGCCCTGTGATTTACAGATAACATAAAAAGGGAGTAGGTTTGCTTTAGAGCAAGTAGCAATGAAGAATGTAATGATTTCCCAAGACAGACAATTTCCAGTCTCTTAAAAATGTTTCTGTTATTTACTTCTGTATTTAAATGGGAAGAAGGCTCCATCTTTGGTACCTGTATTTAAAACATACAGGTTTGATCTTTGGAGAAGCCTCCACCATAGCTTTTATTCACTTCATTTTCAGATTTTAAGGGACACACTTTGATAGCTGCAGTTAAACTATTATATAACATAATGCATCTCTCTGCTTGTATTTCTTTATCACAGCTGCATTAGTTTTACTTAATGATAAATTTGACAATCAGATCTGATTTAAAAATCCTAAAAGAAGCGCTTACATTTTTTCCAAGTACAATATGAAGTGAGAAAAAAACATGTCATACCATCTGGAAACAGTTCCTTGAAGGAGCAAATTAAGTAATTGGGTAAAAGTGTGATTGAGTGGTTTAGCACTGATGAACAAAATGAAAGCCACTATGTTTTTGTAGAGTTTGGAAAACATTGAGTACTAAAACTAATGCAGTATGAAAAATTATCTTATGAGATGGCATTGCAAGCACAGAGAAGATATAGAAAGAAACGACTGTCAGTGTACTGAAGACAATGGAAGCTGTTATATTACCTCAGAAAGAGAATATCCTTTATGTACTTACCTGTACACTAGTAAGAGTGGTGTATTGATAAGCTTTTACTACCAGGTAATTGGCTTCTATATCCACTATCCCCAAGATCATGTACTTCCACCATCTTCTTTTCAAAATTGCCAGCAAGTTTTCTTCTCCTGAGGTTAAAAAAAGAGAAAAGAATAATTATGTAAAAGAGGCAGATTTATGTGCACAAGGTATCTGCATATCAAGAGAAATTATCTAGAAGATCGCTTGCAGTTACAATATGCAGTTGAAAATGCATGTATAGCTAGGTAGTGCCAGGAAATGAAAACTAGCATATCCTATTTGTCTTGCAGATATTTTACAACACAGCTTGGCAAAGTAATTTGTGAAGGTCAGACTGTTACTTCAATTGAGATATAAACAATGCTGGGAAAAACATGTAAAGCTTGGGTAGACTTTAAATGTGTTCTTAGCTCTATTTTTATGCATGCATATATATATATATATATAAAACAGTAAAGAATAGAGCTTCTCATTATATACACTTACAGTCTCCATACATACTGATAGATTCTCCTTGCCACAAGTGGGAGATTACCATTATTTGTAGCTACCATGAAATATGAGAACGATAGGATACCTTTTGGGTGGATGGCAGATCCTGATTAAAGGATAGCTATTATGACCCTAGAGGTCCAAAGTATTTGACCTGTTTGGAGGAAGGTTGCGCTGAAACAGACAGACAGTGTGACAGATTGCTCTGCTCCCAGGACCAGTTTCTGAAGGAGCAAGGTTTGTTCTGTAATGCCTTGCATGGGAACCCTGCCAATCACCCCATACTTAATTTCTATCATGTGAAGACTGACAGAACAATATGACCTGCAGATCAAACCCTCAACTTTCAAAAGGTCAAAGGAGTCTTCACGCCAGGTGAGCCATAGTGAGCTCAGTAAAGCTTTAAGTCTTTGAGAGGGTGCAGCCGTAACAGGGATCCAAGTGGGGTTGACTGTGAAAGTGTCAGAAACAGAATTTGAATTGCCTTGCAAGTTAAATAAATGCACCATTTTGAGATTTGTCCATGTTGATGCAGCCCTTCTAAGTGTCTGTGATCATCAAAATGGTTGGTGGAAAATATTGAAGAAAGGGAACATTACCGCCAATTGGCACTAAAACTTGTTCAGGCTTTCCAACTCTCCCTCACCATTTTCCATCATTAGAAGTTTGTTCATTCTTTGGTTCAAATGGTGATATGTGTACTATTATACTGTAAGAAATGGCAGGCTTTCTACAGTGCAGGAATATCTCAGGTTTTATCAGATGCAATCACAGAAAAATGGATAATAATTTCAGCAGTTCATTCAGAATCTGAGATGCTAAATCATGGCTCTACTGAGTGACTTGAGTGGATATTTACCTGAAGAAAGCATCTGAAACGTGTGACATTTGTTCACTAACAGATACTCACATATATACACACTTACAGGGAGATATTATTAGGCAACAACATAATTACTTGCTGCAGTGATGATGACACTGAGTGTGAAATCATAAATGTTAAATCTTTCCTTCCTGTTCTTCTTTCCTTCCTTCTCTCTCTTCTTTTTTACTATTTCTTCCTCTCTCTCAACAGGCAGCGGAGAAATAGAAGAAACAAGATGCTGAGGAAGCTAATTATTATAGACTAAATAAGAACGATTCAATGGTACATTCACCCATACCCCACTGTCACCACCAACTCATACAAGAGATTTCACTAAACAGAAATTCCCTCCCTTTGTTTATACTGTGATTCAGGAACAATGCATTTCAGACATGAAATAAAAGTAAATTTATGGATTTGTTATGATGATTTGAGCATGCAGAAAGTTTTAGATCTTTTTGTATTTTTTAGATCATTTAGGAGAGTGTTTTCAAAAAAGGGTTTAAGATGAGATGTCCTAACTCCTACTAAAATCAGTGTAATGCATGCAGATAGATCCTTCCCAGGTAATGAAACTCTCTCTAATTTTTATGCTGCCCACATAATACCTTTATAATACCATTTGAAAAACACCAACACAATGGAAAGGCTGAAAAGGCACCTCAGTGCAAATTTTGAGAATGTTTAAAACCAAAGATATCAAATTATCAGACAGTATTAGGCTTCCAGTGTCATTGCAGTCCTTATTCCAAAAGTGAAAATCCCACCTAAGTCTGGTGTTTTCACTAAGACCCACACTTACAGAGCAGAAAGAAACAGCAGGCTCAAGCTCTGAACACTGCATTTGGCTAAGACTATAAACAAATATCAAGGAACATTTTGGTGCCTTTGGTTTGCCAATGATTCCTTTATCCAACTTCAATTTCCAACCACAGATCACTATACTGCTCAAATGTAGACAAATGAATTAGGCGTGGAAAGGAATTCATGGTCATGTGTTCTGGCTAAAGGGTAAAGTCAGGGTTTCCATAGGTGGGAAATAAATCTTTTAAACTTTAGCTGATGTTCATGATTCTCCCTTTTGCTTTTTCAACCCTTTCTAGGTTAATGACAGAAATAAAAAAAAAAATAAGTGGTGAGTGGTGTTTTATCTTTGATGTAGAGCTCTGAGATGTTCCCAGCTGCAAAAGATCAAGTTGAGCTGAGAAGGCTCTGCAGAGCAAAAGGTAACGATGAAATGAATTTATGCAGGCACCATACAGCTTTGACGAACATGGTTTAGCTTCACAGCAAGTGTCTTTGTCTGACCCAGTGGAAAGCTGAGAGATGTACAGGCATTCAGCATGACAGAAATAAAACAGAGAATGTGTTCCTGGAAGAAAAATCTTGTGCATGAGCTGCATTTCTCTGTGGAACACAGTTAGTCTTTGCTTCCATTCCCAGTCTGTAATTCATTATATCTGGTATGTAAGAAACGTTTGGTTTCTGACGTGGGTCCATTTGTTTGGACTGTTATTATCTTTTATCATTAATGTATCAGTTGCATAAGTATCAGCAAAATTGACCCACTCATCTGAAGCTTTACCTGAGGAAAAAGCCACGTATGTTTGACTCACTGTTAGTATAGGGAACAGCAGTTGTTCACTATTCTCTGTTTCTTTAGCACTGTAATCAGAATTCACGGAGGGAATTAATTTAAATTGCTCTTGAAATGGAGGGAGAGTTTATGCAAATAGGGCAGGGGACAGAAGATGATCATCTGCAGTGGGTGTCAATTTAAAGCTATGTACAAATCAAAAGGAGGTAGGTGGAGTCCTTGTTTGGAGATGGGGCTGAAGCAAATTCACCATACTGAAAGGCAATCATTCATAGAGAGTAGAAGACAATGGTTTCTGTGGCGATGTGCCTGCCAGAAGAAGACCTCTGGACACTGATCACAGATGGCATCCTTAGTGAATACAGTGTCAACAGAGAGAAGAGTAATGAGACTCACAGTTAGGTAGATTAGCCTCTATTTAATTTGGGGAGACTACAATGAGAAGCTCAGGGTATCAAGAGGTTCATTCATAAGTCTACATCCTAAACAGGAATAAATATCAGTTTTGCACTAGAACCTAAAAGGGGGGAAAATCACTCAAAGTCAAAACAAAAAGAGACATGGTCTTCTTTTTTTCTTTTTTTCTTTTTTTCTTTTTTTTTTTTTAATTTGCTTTGATGACAAATCACAGCAAAATTAATTAATTGAGTAATACAAGTTATAAGCCTTCTAGAATGAAGGAGCAAATGTAGATGCCTAAACCTGAACTACTTGGTAAGGCATTTTAAAACATTAGAATTATTCATCTGACATATTCCAGATGGATTGTTTAGGATGAGATAATGGGTGTTTTGCAAACAAACATCTCTCCTACTGAATGTAAAAGCAGGAGAGATTGTGTCAGATTGTGTGTTTTTGTTATTATCTGAAAAGGACTGTGACTAAGGCTTCCAGGCAGTCATAAAAACAAATAATCAAACTGACAAGCACAGGTTAGCTCGAAGGCAACATTTCCTGCAAGCCAACAGAACACACTGGTGCTGGTGAACACGTGTTTACGTGAGTGCATGGAGTAATGCCATCCAGACACTGCCATTTTCTGATGGAAACTCCCTTTCAAAAAACAAAAGCTTCTGTCAGCACTTGGATACTTTGAAAACTTGAGCTTTTATATTCAATCTAATCCAAATGTACTGTAGAGTTAAATCACATATTAAGAATGTTTTTAGATTCAGAAGTCTAACATACTGTTAGCACAGAGAAACACAAACTCTCTTTCTTCTTTAGAGGATAGGATTAAGTTTTTTTTAACCTAATTTTGCAGTGAAACACACAGTTGTCAGTTATATATACAGAGAAACCCTTGGAGTCGGAAAAAAAAAAGCTATAGCTTTTTGCCTCTACTGACTCAAATTAAAAATCAACAAATAAGCTGCTTTGTAGAAGAGATGATTTTACACCATATAACAAGGATTTACCCCTGGGGGTTTACAAAATTAAAAATAAATTAGAGAAAATTAAAAGAGGCTTTAGCTGTGCAGTGTCTACTGAAAATGCATATGTACATGTGCAAAAACACTTTCGCATTCACCCACACAGATGCAGAGGTACAATTAAAAAAAAAAAAAAAAAAAAAAAAAGACAACAAATTCCCAATTATTTGTGTATAGGATTGGGACACCAGTGGAATAACAGCTCTGTTAGACCAGAAAATAAGCATATTGCTTCTCTTTCATCTGCTGCAGTCTCTATCTTTTAATTCAAATGACAACTTGCTATTTAGATCAGGATCATCAAAGACACTAGGCTCCCCTTCTACTTTGCAGCACAGAGCTCAGCAGAAGCAATCTAAATGTATGCAGGAGGCTTGCAGAGGGGAAGGTGACATAGGAGCGTGAAGAAGGAAAGCTGCCTGGCGTCCTGTTTCTGCTCTATCCTGCCGGGAGTGCCAAAATCAAGTGGTAAAGAGGCAGAAGTCTCACAGAGGATGAGGATCAGATCAGAATTATCACTGTTTTGAACAGCAACCTGAATTAAAACACACAACAATGGGCTAATTGTTTCTTCTCCGTTTTCACACATTATAGCATATAAAGTCCTGCAGATAAGGAATTTCACCATTAACAGCATCACTTCTTTGCAGCCTTTGCAATCATCCAGTCTTAATGCAGGGTGAGGGATGGGAAGCAGTCAAAAGGGGTCAATGCTGTGCAGGTGTAATAGGTCTCTTTTCTGTATTACTATACTGTCTGATTACAAGGAACCACTTCTGTGCTGTGTGGGTGACGGAGCACTGGCACAGGCTACCCAGAGGCTGTGGAGTCTTCTCCTTGGAGCTATTCAAAACCTGTCCAGACATGGGACCTGGGCAAGCAGCTCTCCCAGCTTGAGGAGGGGCTGGATGGACCCAGAGGTCCTCAGCTATCCTGCAGTTCTGTGACTCTGTGACAGGAGCAAGAAGCCTGAAAAATAAAAACTTGCTTGTTTCCTGCTTTGTTGAGTTGCTGGTTCAATGGACATAAAGCTTGTTGTAAATGGTTTTCAGCTCTCAGAAAAGTCAAAATAACTGTCTTTCTTCTGTGAGATTTTAAGTCTTTGACCCAGAATAGTTTGTTATTTCCTTAGATCTATCTGTATTACTGATAACTACTTCATGGAAGTAATGTGGCCTAAAGGCAAACCACCACCACTTAATTATTCATGCAACAGAGAAAAAGTCTTCCTTCAACCTTGCTTCACAAAGCATTGCATACACTCTGCTCACTTTATGGATGACTGCTATAAGCTGCACTGCATTTGTTCTATTCAGTGCTTTCTGCAAACCAACTGAGAGCTGAGATAACCTTAATTCTTTTTGCTTTCTCCAAACACCTGATCTTATCCTGCCTGCTCTCATGCTCTTATGCTAATCTTATGATCTTATCCTTCTGCTGCCTCTCCCTCAGCAGGAAATTGGCATGTCCTGCAGATCATGGCTAGTGTGTATATGTTGAAGTAAACCTCCAATAGATGGTGTTGCTGAAGTAGGATGCAATCACAGGACACCAGCTGTAGGCCTTGATCAAGGAGACAGCTATGTCATGGGAATGTGTCTGCATCTTCTTATGGAGTAAGCCTTACTTGAAAGGGATACCATTTATTTTTGCTGCCTGTTCCAACTTTCTGATGTTTGAACATCTTCCTAGAATGTTTCCAGCTACCACACTAACACTTATTTGGCTAGTCCTTTAGAAAGAGGTACTTCACATAACCCTTAATTTCTAGATGTTGAGTACCTCAAACTGAAGGTTTGTCTGCTGCCAACTACTCTTGTCATTTTGAACATCCTCTCCACTAAAACACACTTAGCCAACCAGCATGGCATAACATAGCCTTCCAGTAACCATCTTACAAGCTCATCTGAAGTGAAGACATCAGTATACATCTCTGAATACCATTTATGAATATGTAATTTGCATGAATTATTTATTCTCTTGGATGATCTTGGGCACATTAATCATATTCACAAGACTTAAAGCTAGTGAAATAATCTTAAGAAAAACAATGTTAATTGTATAGGGCAGAGGAAACAGTTAGGATGCATAGGCTTTCTTTCTTTTCCTTTTCCTTTCATCAACTCATTATGAAGGGTTGGTCCAGCCACCTACCTGCTCTGTGACATTTCTCTTCCAGAGAGGGATGTGAATAAGGAATTACCAACTTATTATTTATGATTCCTATAAAGTTTATTTCCCAAAGCATGAGATTTGCCTGAGATAATCAGAAAAAAAAAGAATGCCAATTGCCATGATTATTAACCCCCATAGATCAAGCAAATCCAACATGAGTTGAATTTTTAGCCTTACCTTTAAAGGAGTAAGGAAATCAAGGAATGTGCATTTTTCTCAGCTCCCCATTAATAACATTTGAAAACACTGATCCAATTTAAACCAAATTTTACACAGATAGAGTACAAAGCTATTAGTTCCTAGAGTTTTACCATGAATAATACTGTGAACTGGGCAGAGG
Source organism: Tetrao urogallus (assembly GCF_951394365.1). NCBI lineage: Eukaryota > Metazoa > Chordata > Aves > Galliformes > Phasianidae > Tetrao > Tetrao urogallus. Next base: position 62,148,162 of record NC_136814.1, read on the forward strand.
AGAGAAAATCTAACACCACTGCTACCAAGAAAAGGCTGGGGGGTGAACTCACTATTAGACACCAGTGACTGAAATCTGCATCTTCTTAGGCAGCAACTCACTCAGCCCCAGGATGTAAACCCCTACTAGATCAGGCAACACAGGGGTTGGAGCTCCCAGAACCACTGCCTTGCAGCAGGTGCTGGTGCCCTGTCCAAGCAAGGACCATACAGAACATGTGGTATATGACTAAGAGAACATGTTCTCATGGACTAAGAAACCTAAAGATAGCTATTAAGAAAGAAACTTCCCTGATGATGAATATTAAAAGATATTATTTGGTAAGAAAAGGCTACTGGTTAGTAACTGAAAAGGGGAGAATTTTCTTAGGTAAGATGAGCACTACAGGCACACAGGTACTCTATTACAATGACAATTCTTGCTAGTTTAGCAATAGTGTTGAGGGACTTAAGTAGAGTAAGATGGAAAGTGGATGTAACAGCACTGCTGGCAGAATTATGTGAAGTTAAGAGAGTTAACTGGAAGTATATAGAATGCTCTTTTTTGCACGGTTTCATGTTATTGCTCTGAGCCAAGTAGAGAGCTGCAGAGTTCAGAGTATGTTAGTGATGAATGGCTCAAGAGGAATATGACTACAGACGGTCAATGATCTCTAGAGGTATTTTCCTCTGTCAAAAGGTTACCGATATGCACTCGGTCCTCTTGGAGTACCTATGTGCAGTAGCAGCTTTCCTCAGCCCATTGCCGGTGGACTGGAATACGACTTGTTAAAGTCCTAAATTAAATATTATCCCTGAAGAAATATAGATACAGATCCAAAATGCACCACGGAGGAGTAAACCCAGTTAAGAAGACAGAAAATGCAAAATGCAGGCATGGGGAAACGTGTAAATCACAATGACTTCAAGTAACACCCAGAACTGGCACACTCAATAATTTGCCTGTTATGATACCTTCAGGACTTACACACACCAAAAATCTCAACGTTGTGTCTACAATGATCAAAAATATTTTTAAAAAGATGTTTAGAGCCTATGACCGTAGCATGACCATACATTGACGTATATTGCTAAAAGCATAAAACATCACTGAACCATGCTGATTTACTGGCATAAGGTATCACAAATACACTCAACTAGGCATTTACAGGCAGTTCATCTGAAGAGCTGGCTATCCATTATCACATAATTCTGAATGAGTTATCCAAATGAGCATTAAAGTTAGAAATCAGGCCAGATTTTTTTTTTTTTTAATAAGAATCTGTTTGGATAAAGCAATATTTTGGTGTATCTGTAATATACCTACAACAGTGGGGTCTTCCTTGGACCTCTGGAAATTTAACATTCTTAATATTGAACAATCAGATTAAAAAATAGCATTATACATCCTTATAGTTAAATAAATAGAGAGCAATCTGGGACACGACAGAAACAATGAAGAAGAATCCTCCATACTGGGTAAAGAGAGAATAAATCTTAAATTTATGTGCATTAGGAAATACATAATGAGGATCTGGATGTGAAAGCATTTGTGGAAGGACCTGATAGCAAGTAGTGTTCTGAGCATGTGACTGTATGACACCATTTCTCATACACAGGCATGTTCATACAGCCCAAATGTAGCTCTGCTACACTGGGTAGATCAAAATTGGAAAATTCTGGCCCACCACATATAGCACAGTTTCACAGAATGATTTGATAGCCCTTTCTGTAGCACTGTACAGACATACTCATCATCTCATCATGCTTTTTCTCCTCAGGACACCCACAGTGACAGGAGCTGTGCAGTACTTTTTTTTTTCTACCAGCATTGACAGCCCAACATTAATTATGCCAACTAGGGCTTTCTCCTCTTGGTATGGCCAAATCAACACCTGGCCATTTCCTGCATGCAAGTTGCACACCTTTACTTGGGACAAGTACTTGTTATGGAAGAAACTTTGTGGTGGAGTCAAGCCTGTGGCATTTCTGACAAAAAAATTACAAATTTTCCATGATTCAAACAAGACAACATACTGGTTTATGAACTACCTTTGCACATGTATATTCACAGTAGTCCATTTTCTTTTACTTATTGCCAAACCAGTTGTCAGAAATAGCACAGAAGTGCGGTCATACCCAGAAAGGTGAGGCGTCATGCGTGTGGATGGAATGCAATTCAGACCCCTTAACACTCTAGATAGAACATCAAATGTTAATTAGATGCTTGCTCTATATCAGCTTAGCTTCAGTAAATTGATCAAAGCAACGTTGTTGCATGGATTGAAATGCACTTGGTCTTATTTTTGAACAAAACAATGACTGGTATACAAAGTGAAAACCAAGATAATGTACGGACGAAAGAAATTTTGTGTCCCTGCCTAGGGAAAACGTTAAGCTATTTTAGGAAATCTTAAAGGAAAATGTAGTATTTAATTATTGTAGCTGTGCAACCAAAATAACGAGAAGATTAAGAGTGGGACTGAGAAGCAGTTAGATGCTGCGCTAAAAAGGTGGAGGCTTGCCATCCATCAAATTCTGGCAAAAAGTTACCTGCAGATGGATGTACAAGGTGAGAAATATTCATATTCAAATGCCATTACAACCTGAACCCAGTGTCTACCACCACTGATGATGAGTGAAGATTGTATGCACACTTAAGGTACTGAAAAAGTAGTTAACTGAACACAACATGTTTTTCTACGGAAGATGATAACCAATAAGAGTATGACAGAGAATTCCAGACTCTCGGTAAATATATAGAATAATGAGATGTAGTACAGATCCTCTGGTGTTGCATTTCAGTACACCTGAATTTGCTTAATTAAAGTCCAGTGTTACATTTGCTGTTTGCTATGCTACCGTAACAGAGAAACCCAAGTAATTTATCCACTATCGAACTGAACTTTGCATCTCAGAAAAGCTAAATGTGATTCTATAAAGAAATGATGCTAGCAGCAGAATTTGGAGCCAGAAGATAAGTGGGTGCTTCCCTGAATGGTGACTTTGGGCCCATCTGGGTCCAGTCCCGGGAGACCTGGGGGTCCTGGGAGGGCGCATTGAGATCAGTAGGATGGCAGCTGCTAGAAGAAATGGCCAATCCTATATTTTTGCGAGTAGATTGCAATGGTGTTTAAAAATCCACCCTGGAATAATCAACATGCAGTGACTCTGAAACTTTAAAACTTTTATAAATTCTCCCATAACGTGTGATACTGCATCAGACAGCATTCAGTAGAGCACACTAGAAGCTAAATGTCTTCCTCTCCTCCCCATCAAGAATTTAAGAGAAGATGAATGTGAGAACACTGCTGAGGGATACAAGAACTTCATACAGCAGCTGAGACTGCTTCTATCTTGTCCCAGCTGATTACCACAAAACTAAAAAAAAAATCTACACTAACAAAAAAGTATTGATAAATGCAACAAGCAACTTTATTATAGAAACGTGTTTCCTCTACATGAATGCTGATTTATAAGCAAACTGCTGAATATCTCTTATAATGTCATCTAAGATTTAACTGTAATTGACAGGGTAGCCTTTCCACAACACTGAGACATAACACCTAATTATAAATAAGCCTAAGGCTTTTTTAGGACATGCATATTAGCATATATTTTGACAAATAACTATAGCATAAGGATCTATAATGTAGCATGAGGGTCTATACTGTTAAATTCCAGGGTTAGAGTCATTGCATCATGTACAATTAATACCCAACTGATGAGCATCCAGCAATTAATGTGTGAATTATGACCATGCATCCCAACTAGAAGATGCCCTTATATACATCCAGCTTCTTATAGTTACGCTGATATCAACAACCACTTGTTCAGCAGCACATTTTCACATGCTTACATACATGCATATCTGACTCAGACACTACTGATGTTCTTTGACAATTTCATCAATCCAGCTGTGAACACTAAATGAAAGCCTCACCACTGTTTTCCCTTTCCTGCCCCCCCCCCATCCCCCTTTTCACAGACCAAATCCAGAGGTAGTTCAGTCATGCAATAACTTCTTCAGCATGCAAAAGAACAGAGTCAATACACCTTTCTAGAAGGAGCTGCCAACACAAGTGACAGAGTACTGAGAGCTAAAAAGCATAGAGACAGTGTCTTTTTGAAATTTTGAATATGAGAGAGCTGTACTGGTGTGTCTAATGTTGAGTAATGCATCAGTACAATGCTTCAAGAATAGGAAACCATTCCAAAATTAAGGGTCACCTTAGCAATTTCATATCTCACAGAAAACTCATCAACACAGACAGTATGAAGGTATATCATGGGAGATCCGACAGTCAAATGCACAAGCAAGCTATCTGACCCTCTCAGAGAAGAGATGTTACCTCAATTTCAGTGTGGAAGACTCAAACTTCCTCATAAAGAAGGTGATGGATAAGTATGAAATCCTGTTTGCCAGCAACAGTAACACAGCCCCAGACTGAGAAAGAAGTGGAATAGCAAGCTTTCAGGAAATGCAGTTAATATAAAAACTCTCATAAAATGTTCTGTGGCATCTAGAAATAAGAAAAGCGTCAGGTAGTGCGATCAGATTTTTTTTATGAAATATGAATCACAGGTGATGAACACGCATGTGAACAATTAACATTCTTCAATTTTTGTTTTTGTTTTTAATTATGTCCTCAATCTTCTGCAGTGATGTGCCTAGTTGAACACAATCTGGGCAAGGCTGTTACATCTGCCTTGACCAGTGAGCTAATGGCCCCTCAAGATGCACAACAGTAGAGAATCTAAGCTACCTATGATGCTTCCAGCTTACACATCCTTTAGAGCAGATCTATAAATTGTGAAATCTATTTTTGCTGTGAAGGCTCAGCCCTTTCACCCAACTTACCACTGACAGTAAGATATGGCACGTAATGTGAGCACACAGGTTTCAGGAGAAATTTATGTGAGGCAGCTCAGATGTATTAGGTTCTTTGAGAAGTTCACACAGCTGTGGGTTTCTAGTTGCAAGGACTAGGCTGAGCAATAAAATAATAAGAATAAAATCATGGCATAAAACTGACTATTATAGACAGATGGCAAAGGGAGAAGTGGAGAATGAAGCTAGTACTGGTACACAATGATGCTGCTGGACATGCACGTTCACCTGCTGAAACCATACCTGCACATCCACACCAGAAGAGACAGTTTATCTACCTTGTCAGCAATGACATTTGGCTTCCACAAGAGCTAGGAATACCTTGTAGAATTCTGTGAGTACTGTAATTTTACAGACTGATCATCAGATCTCTGTCAATCCCCAACTACTGCCAACTGTGGTCACAAGTCTGCTAGTAGAAGGCTTCAAAATGCCATTCTTTTATTTAGCTTTTCTGTTCTTCATTTCTCTGGCTCTCCAAATTTTCATGGAAAACCACAGAGAGTCTTCGGACACTGTAAGTTACATATTGCACAAGTGTTACCACATACAGATATTACACTGAATTTTAGTTCAGTATTTATCTTCAAAAAGAAAATAAGCTGCCCTTCACAGGTATGAAAATAAATTAAAATTGAATAAAATAATATTGCAACAAGTCATTAGTTATGATGTATGGATTTCATTTTGTTTTGTGGCTTTACATTCTCTGCTCTTAGTACAAACTTTCTGCCTTAGGGCATGCAGAAGAAATTGATGAGAGATGTCTCTGTCCACACACCAGCCATTCACAACATTATTTGTTATCATCCTTATTCTGTGATGCCAATCTATTGGCATAGATATCTTTACCTATTGCAAGTACAGTGTTACGTAAAGAATTAAGACTAGTTGTTGGAAAGAATACTCTTTCCAAAGAGGGTCTGGTATCAACAGGCCTTTAAGAACTCTTACAATGGATTATTTTGTGTCTTTGAAACACATGCTCCAATGTTTCCTAGAATTGACTTGATTTGCACTCTGGAAAATTCCAGTGCTTGAATGTGAAATACACCTTCCAATAATTCTCTCTCCCCTTTTCCTGCTTCTCTTTCATACCACTCTCCTCCTTTGTACACTTTCACCTACATGTCCTCTGCAGCTTTATCTTTGCTTTGCCAACCTATTTTGTTAAATTCAAGTACAAAAGCATACTAGATCCCTGTATCTGCCCTAGTGATCAGCTTGACACCCCTCAGGACAGCACCTTCCATTTGACATGCTGCCATTTGACAATGTTCAGCAAGTTACATGAGCCCAGATTTCTGCGGCTCTTTCAGCAGCCGCTCCCCTTTACCTTCCTCTTTCCTCTCTTCATTGCTATGCAGCTGATTCTCTATCTGCTGATACTTGACAACAATTCAGGGCTCTTTCAAAAAATCAATTAAAAAAATTAAGTTCTACAGCCAGTGCAGGTCAAATGCCTCAGCCACTTGTAATATCATTAGCATTCAGAGAACTGCAAACACTCCTGCTAACTCTGTGACTCCTATCTTCCTCAACCATGTTGCTGCTGCTCTTGAAAGCCAGAGGAAGAGACCTTGAGCCCTAGCAATAAACTCAATTGTAGGAATTGGGACTTCAGTAGGTCCCAAGAGGTACCTTCACAGAAATGTGCTTATACAGTGCAAAATAAACTATGAGGCCTGCTGAAAATTCCTCTTATTTTATGGTCCTGGCCTACAACATCAGAGGTGGATGTTGGTGGTATGACAGTAGAGGTTGAACCTTCCCACCATGAACCTTCTATGACATGTAGCTGACATGCGACTGATGGCAGCAGAGGAGCAGTTAGACAAAATGGCATCTGACATGAAGATGCATATGAAACAAAGGTGTGGAACTGAATTCCTCCACATGGAAGAAATTATACTCACTGATGTTCATTGACACTTGATAAACATTTATGGAGACCAAACAGTGGATGTAAACACAGTGAGGCAGTGGGTGGTACATTTCAGCAGTGGTAACAGAGAGGTGAAAGACAAGCCATGTTCTGAACAGCTATCATATCATAAAATGAAGAGTTCTTATTTATCAGTGGCAAAAATGCACAGCTGGTGGTGGTGACCATATTGAAAAATAATGTTTTGTAGCTGAAAATTTCCTCTATCAAGTAGTGCTATTGCGCTCTTTGTACCTTTTATAGTTTTCATGCTAATAAATAGGAGGCATTACTTTCAGAGCAACCTACATATCAATAGGTTCTTAAAGAGGGAGAGATTGACAGGTAACACTTTCCCTACCAAATGAAATTATTTTCTCCCTATTGATTTCAGATTGGATGACATTTTACTATTTGTTACTCTGTCATAAAATCATAGACCTTCCCTTGGATTTAAACCTCACTTGTTTTTGACAGAAGGATTGGACAACAACCCTCCATCACAAGCCTGATTCTCTATTCGTTGTATACAAAAGACAAAATGTGAATGAAAAAGAAGTAGTAAGGATGGCCGAGATATAGCTGGGTCTGGATACAGGAGGACCATGCTGGGAGTATAACCTGCATAACCACAGGGTAATCCAACATGCATTCAGTATTTTAATCTTACACTTCTGCTTCAGTGAAAGACAGAAGGCCATTTCGTGCTGTAACATGAAAACTTGGAAAAGTGTGGTTTCACACGTATGTTTTATTTAGATGGGAGTAAAAGGAGGTGAAGGATAATTCTTCTGATCTGAATAGTGCCTGGAGTGTTATTCAGAGACACTCAAAGAGCTACATTTAAAATACTACACAGTTGAAATACCACAATATTTTGATAGCCTCAGCTGAACAGTAGTTATTTTCACATACTAGGAGACTGCAAGGCTTTATATCTAACTACACTTGTTTTGTGGTTGTGTTTGCTTAAAGCCAATCTGGACGTGAGGAAAATGAGCAGGTGAGAGGCCCAATTCCCAGGCTTATGGTCTAAAAAGTAAAAGTAAAAATTGCTCATTGCATGAGTTTGATCATGTAACTGGAAAACTGCGTGAAATCAAACTTCCTCCAAGGTGAATTTTTCAGGTCATCTATCTCATAAATATTTGAATATGCACGTTCCAGTTTTCCCCCTGTCTTGCTTTGGTGTCTCCTTGCACAGCAGCTTTCCCTGGGGAAATCTGTCCTTCTGGGATTTTCTGCAGTACTGACTGAAAAAGCCTGAAGCCCGAAGCCTTTCCTTGCCTAGGATTTAAAAAGCTTTTTTTTGCTGTTTCTTGCAATAAGTGCACATACCCTTAGGATACAAGCTTGTCAGCCTAATGCTTGCTCTGACAAGGGCTTGCTCTGAATATCTCCTCTCTTCCCTCATGCTGCCTTCCTACTGGGCCACCAATAACATGAGTAACCTCTCAGGTCTACTTTCCTATCCATTCCTTCTCTGGTTTTATTAATGAAACCTCAAAAAATGCCTTTTTCTCATACGAATATTTAATTCCTCCTTCTTAGACCTGCAAGGTAGCTCACTAGCTGGCATCCTCTGAGCTCTCATCCCTCATCCACCTCCAGGTCCAGAACTCCAACAAAAGGCAGAGATTGACAAAGGCAGCAAGTATCTTTCCAAGCATTGCTAAGTTTACCTTACATTTTAACATTTAATTTACCTCCTTAATCATCAGCATGAGCAGCAAGGTGCAATTCAACTATTAACATTTAGATATGAGATGCCAGTACAGTTTAGCTGCTCCTTTGGACAGTGCCGAAGTCAGCCATAACCAATAAGAATCATATTTAAGGAAGGAAAGAACTGTGATGAGTGTGTTAGTTTCCCTTAATAATATATTTTAAAACACAATGATATTGCTTTAAAAATTCTTTGTACTTAAAATTCTTACCAGCTATATACCTGAGTCAGAGAATTAGCCAAAGTTTGAGTCGTTCACCATCTCTACTACATTCATTTATCTGCTTTTGGGTTTGACACTGGATTATATGGGCTAATATAGCAAGACTTTATTTTTTGATGTAGAAAAACTACTGTAGGCTTCATTCTTGAAAGATGTATCACATCCTTCTTTTTTAACCCTACCAGTTACCTTTGCTTTTGTCTCATAGCAGCACTGATTTTGAAAGTAACCTGGTTTTTGAAACTTTAGTCTTTAAGATATTAGGCCTCCTGCTCCAGGTATCATGTCCAAAAACTCCCACTGCAATAATAAAAGGACTTTTTGCTTCCTACAAAGAGTGTATGAAAGCTATTGTATATGAACACTATTTCCAGATCACAGACTTCAATGATATTTACAGTGTTTGGTCTATTACCACTTAACAAAGACAGGCAAATGGCAGTTGGACCAGAAAACATGCAGGTCATGTTTTCACACTGGGATTCTGACCCACATGCAGTCCAATTTAGCGGTGTGAACTCTGCATGACACACTGGTTCCCCCTGAAAAATGTTCATCCATGCCCTAATGATCATTTGTGATCTGCTCATTGTTTACCAGCTGCCTGCATTGGGCAGGTGGGCTCACACTGTTGGCATCAGCAGTGCTCATGGCTACTAAAAGCAGTTGCTCTAGGCTCCATAAAGTAATTCACTTCAAAAGGATAATATTCTTTTAGACATGTGCCTGACAACCACCTCTCCTCATATGACAAATAACCTAGTGACTATGCAAAGGACAGGGAAGGGCTTCCCTTTGTGTACTATGAAAAACAAACTTATTTTAACATTACTGTAAGATTGTAAAGCCGTCCAATAAAGTGCATATCAGAATACGCAATGAAGATTGAATGAAAAGCAACAGAACATTTTTCTAGTTAAGTCTTTAAAGCGCCAGCTTTACTGAATACCATACGCCAGCAGAGTACCCTTGCGACCAAGAAGGACAATGGTACCATGGGGTGCATTAAAAACAGCACTGTCAGCAGGTTGAGGGAGGTGATCTTCCCTCTCTATTCTGCCCTGGTGAGGACACATCTGGAGTACTGTGTCCAGTTCTGGGCTTCTCTGTTCAAGAAAACTGGGAACTTCTAGGTAGAGTCCAACAGCGGGTCACAGAAATGACAAGGGGCCAGGAGCACCTGCCTTATGAGGAAAGGCTGAGAGACTTGGGGCTGTTCAGCCTGAAGAAGTCTGGGAGGGGGTCATATCTGTCCTTACAAATACCTAACGGGTTGGAGTCAAGAAGATGTGGCCAGGCCCTTTTCTGCGGTGCCCAGCGACAGAACAAGGGGCAATGAGCACAATTTGGAACACGGAAAGTTCCATCTGAACATGAGAAAGCACACTGCAGTGAGGGTAACAGAATCCTGGAACAAGCTGCCGAGAGAGTTTGTGTAGTGTTTTTCTCTGGAGATGTTCAAAACCTGCCTGCACGCTTTCCTGGGTTACCTGCTGTAGGGAACTTACTTTAGCATAGGGGTTAGACTTGATGATCTCCACAGGTCCCTTCCAAACCCTGTGATTCTGTAAAATGTACAGAAACAATGAACCTGGGCAGGGGTGTTAATTATTTTCACTGCTATTAGGCTGCAGTGACATTTGTGTGACCAAGAAGTGACTTCTGACCTTCTACAGGGCTCATACTAATTTATCTCAATTTTATGACCATGGCAACATCAATGAAGTCTGCGGCCTTCTTTTTAAGAACATGAGCTCTAGCAAACAGCTGCAGCGGGAACAAGTAGAGCAGAGATGTCAGGTATGTGCACTGGTCAGGAAAGCAGGCAGCAGCTTCAACAAGGCAACCAGCCATGGAGAAAAGGGTATGATCAAACAGGTATGCAGTTAACACAAGAAGCTACCTATTTTCAAGTATCAACACTATTTTATCCATTAATGCAAAAGAGAAAGACGAGTTGGAACACATGTAAGCGACCATGACATGTATCATCTCCATACTACAACCCTTTCCACTTAAAACACTTTCTGAAACATAGCCACGTATTCCTTTACTATATATTTTTCCCAATGCCCTTAGTATCATCAGGAGGAATACCAAGTTTAATGGCAGTTATGTCTCTGCAAAAAGCATACTTAAAACTCACCCAGGCGGCAGTGAGTCCATGTGCAGAAGTATTCAGCACAGAGAGATATGGCCTGCTACAATAAGGGCATACACTTATTTGTCAGTGCAGGACTCTTGTATTAATAGCAAGCTGTGATAACTTACAATTTGCTATTGTGTTAATTGAAATCTTGTTCCTCTGAGATGCTCTGATACAGGCTATGCTGCACCTGGGCAGTAGATTTTTTTTGCTGGTGCCTGGCAAAGGCAGAAATCAATAAGTGACTTTTTTTCTGCTGCACTAATTTGACTTATGTATTCTTGTTTAAAACACACGGCAGGAGTTAAAACATACATATGTTATCGTATCTGGACAAACACAGAAGCAGTGATCGCAGCTGAGCCTAGGACTTGGTGTTATTAGTCTGACAGTCACACCACTGATATATGGGGGAACCAGGTTTTTGAGGTACTTTTACTCTTTTTCCCTGTGGGTTTGTTTGAAGGAAATGGCAGTGTTCCCACGTTGATTACAGGCTAGAATATAAAACTGAACTAGTCTTCATTCTTGACTTTCACAAACAAGAATTCAAAATCCATTTAGATTATTTCACGTTTGGAATTTATGCTGAAAAGAAGCAAGCAAACTGCATCTGATAATCAAGGTTCTCAACCTCCCAAAAACTGTCAACCTGAATGTCACTTATCTACACTGGTTCTCACAGAAGGCAAACCTTATGTTGTATTCTCAGTGCCCATGCATTTCTTCATCTTCTAAAGAGCTGGCACCCCAGAACTGCTGCTTGGCAGATTTTGGTTTCCTTCCAGTGCTGAAAAGCAAGAGAGTAGGAGATGTCCTGCTGCTACTCTCCTTTCATTTAGAAAATTGAGAAGTTGTCTGGCTGCCAACCTGTCAGTGTAAATAAGTCTCCTCTGTGGACCTTATCAGATGAATCCCAATGCAAAAACTTTTTGCATATGAATAACTTCCCAAAGAATGCCTGATTCCTTTCAGAACAAATAAGAGAAAGAACAAAATAAAGGAAATGAAAATATAAAGGACCAGTACTGAAAGGTCATTTTGAAGGAACAGAAGTCCACATGGCTTTTTTTTCCTGTTTTCTTTCTTTCTTCACAGTTTGCCTTCCAGTATCTACATGCTGCTCACCTAACTGCAGAGGGCTTAGTCACCTCAAGCCCTCATCAGTGTACAATTAATTACTCCTGTTAATCAGAGTTGAAAGGCTGATGGAACTAGTGTGCCCACAGATCAGTAATGGAATATAGTGCTCCCATAAGTGCCAGCGGTCCATTCACAGCCTAGGTGAGCAAAGACAAAAACAGCTAACAGCTACCAGATCTGTCAGCAGCCTAGCTGAAGGGAGCTTCAGTGTGTAGGAGGGGCAGAGCTTATCTTGGAAAATCACCAGCACTGGAGATGGTAGTCAGGACTTTTGGTTATATTAAATCAATACTGTTAGTTATTAAATATTAATCTAAGATATCAAAAACTGATGGCTCTTCTGGTTCTGACAGACACCTAGTGTAATCTTACGTAAATCACTCAATTGCAGTTTGTCTTAAATTCTCATCTATAACACTGAGATAATAATGCTTCCCATCTTCCACCTCTTGTGGGTTTGTCTCCTCAGGCAGGCTCACTGGTTGCCTCTCACATTACCCAAGTACAGTCTCCTGGGGTTTGGAACATCTAAGCCCCTGTAATGTTACAGCTGAAGAGACCAGGCACAGAGAGGTCACACAGCTTGCACAGAAGCTCAAGTCTCACATGCTCTTGCTGTTCGCAAAGGGGAAACAGATTGGATTAGAAGAGCCAAAGGACAGACTAGAGTGCAGCTGATAAATTACATGTCTTAAAATCAGCTGACTCTGAAGAGCCCTGTCCTTGGATGCTTAGAAGAGCTGTTGACACAGTCATTGAATTATTACCAGCTCTGAGAATTCATAGAGTGTAAATGAATGTAATACAAAGAAGGGTGATACTGACAAATTTGTCAAAAACAAACTATGGAGGACTAAGCTTATTTGTATTACAGGGAAAGAAGAGTTATGGGCAAGTGAGAAGCAACAGGTAGCATGTACAGATGTCAGCATCACTGTCCCACTGTAGGTCTCTTCCAGCACCTGCTTTTGACAGCACTGCGCTGTGGGGACAAGACAAGCAATGGGAGAAAGGGAAGAAATCCTAATTTATGTTACAGCCAATACAGTGCTCTCATGGAGGTCAGGGCACCCAGTTCCATTCCCTTTGCATTTCCTTACTGTTTCATGAGATCACTCCTTCCTCTTTCAGTACTTTGCTGTCCTTAAGAAATGTCCTATAGCTCTGAGAATGGACATAGATTATTTACCTTTTACAAATGCTATCTGCTCCAAGTAGATGTTCCATGTACACAGATCAGTGAAAGTACCAAGTATTGGTCCCAAAGCACCTTGAAATTGGGCTTATAATACTATAGGCAGCCCTGTCCATTAACCTAGACCTGAAGATGAACTGAAATAAAACAAAGCAGCCTCAAGATGAGTCCCAATACCCACAACTACAGCTATAACTGTGTTATCCTGTGTAATTGGAACACAGGCATTCTGTTTAAGAGCTAAGTGAACTGAATTATACTGAAATTAAATGGATGAGAACAGGTAATTCAATACCTCAAAAGGGACTGGTAGCATGACCCAGGTACCTGCATGAAGAGAAAAGGTAACACTGCTGGACTCTGTCAGACTGTTTCTCCCTTGATGGAGAAGCCAGCCTGAATACTGGGCCAAAATTAGTGAGATCACACATAAAAACTTCCTTCACATGAACAGAAGGGAGCTTGAAAATGGCTAATAGAAGATAAAAAACAAGAACGCACTAAAACACAAGAATGAGATAAAAAAGAAGAAAGAAGAAACTTCACTATTAATTAACCGGAATAACCAGCAGGAAAGAGCAGAGGCTTCAGTTGAGGTGCAAGTTAAACTTATTCTGGAGTTGCCATGCTGACAATAGGACATGTACATATGAAAGAACACAGATGACAGTTGGGATTAAAGTGCAGAGAAATGTTGACTCAACACGTGCATCCTGTTGCTGCCAGTGGCACCCTGACACTGAATACTTCTGGTACCTGAAGTTCTGACTGGGGTTAAGCACATACTCAGCAGCTTACTGTACTGAGATGAGCTGATGAAAGGGGATTCCACAATACAGTAGCTGAAGAATAGGGAAACTGAGTCTAAGCAGTCATACAGAAAAGTTGTGTATCTCTGAGGGGCTTGCTTGGTGGCAAGTAAACAGCAACAGATGTAGAGAACAACAGGAAATTACTATTACTGACGATGCTGATGAATTGAAATCTCTCACCTATACTAAAGCCAAACCTGAAGCCAGATTTCACTACTATTATATTGAAACAGATTAAATTGAAACAGATAATATAAGCTACTGTATTGTTCTGGTAGTCTATTATCACTGTGTAAAAAATAATCTGCTCTTCAACTTCAAGAGCAGGTAAATGTGATTTGTTTTGTTTCTCTGAAGATACTGCCAATTGCATTTTTCTACTTTATCTTCGTTCCCCCTGTAAAACTGGTGTGTTTCTTCTTGGTGGTTATGCTAACTTACTGCACTGTATTTTATTTGGGTAATAGCTTAATACATTCTTTAAGGGGGTAACAACTGACACAGATCATGAGGCAGCAGGGAGATGAGCTTTCTGTAGAACACATAGACTAACACTGATTTACCTCGTGGTGGGGAAACTGCCAAGTGAAGGCAAGCTTGGATAGCCATGTAGAACAACAACACTACAATATTGCCTGTTGACAGGGAAGTACAGGTCTCTGGAATCTTGGTCTTTGTGATCTCATGCTGCTGTAGAGAAAGAAAACTTGAGCAAAGGGATGCTGCTGATCGATTATTATTACTTTCTTTACTATAGGCAGCCCTGTCCATTAACCTAGACCTGAGGCTGAACTGAAATAAGCTGATGTCTGTAATACAATCACTGCCAGCTTGGCATCCACTGGGTCTTCATAAAACTGTATGTAAGATCTAAAACATAAAAGAAATACTAGTTTTCATTAAATCCATGCTAACACGGCAATTTCAGTGGCTAATTATTTTCTAACACGTTTGCCATAGGCATAACAGAGTTTACACTATATCTTTTAGCCAAGAGTCTCACAAACACATCCAGTAAGCATTGTCAATAGGTTTTATCTGCAGGAAAGAATGAATAAGAACAAAGCATTCAAAAGTAGCAATTGATGAGGGGTGCTAAAAAATGCAAATATGGGAATATGAGTTTTCGTAGGTCAGCAAAAGAAAATTCTGGCCACTGTTGCCAGTGGTTGAACAGAAATCTGAGTGCAGGATCTGGACTTTGAAATTAACTGTAAAGTCCTAGCGAATAAACAACTCCATAGCAGACATGGTCTGACTGTTGCGGAATGAACTTCACTCCTTTGCAGAGCCTCAATAAAGGGGATGTGGGAGATGCAGGACTGATCTTTCACTCATAGGAAAGTCAGTAAGAATGAGAAATGTTGATATGTGCCTACACTGAGGTGAGACTATGGATCTGGTCTTCCCACATGTGGGGAATACCTCTGATTGGCAAAAAGTTGTCACTGTCTTTGCTGGAATATGACTCTCAGTGCAAAGGCTGCACCACAAGGACTTACTGTGAACTGTTAAGAAATTCATGACTTACTTTGGGGCATATTTTGGAGAAAGAAACCACAACAACAGCAGTACTGCCACTGTGCACTGGCTAGCCTCAGTCCTGAAAACACACCCTAATATTACTTTTTCAGGCCTGAAGAGATGCATGGGATAATGGAGGTGTTAAAACTGGATGGGTATACAACCAGCTGTCTCCTAAGCTCTCACCCTTCAGCAAACAGCACTTTGACCTGATGCTGCTCTCAGTCCCCCTCAGCTTTCAGACGAGGACATCTACATCACTCTCCATTCCTGCTGTCAACTCAGGGCCTGATGAAGGGCTCTCACCATTTTTGGGTGCAACAATAGCCAAACAAGGGCATCTGTTTTCTTTTAGCCACTACACTGGTGGCTAAGGGAGCAGAAGGCACTTTCACATTGGAACAAAAGTAGGCAGCCAGTCTGACACAGCTCTGGATTGCGCCCATGTGTCCCCACAATTGCTCTATCTTCTTCCACTTGGCTCTGCCTGGAGCAGCTGCCGAGGTCTGGTGCCCTCCTGTGCAATCACCAAGACTGCAGGGAGAGCAACAGCCTAAAGAGATTTTACTGCAGTCAGTGGAATTACAACGGATGCACTACAGAACCAGTCTTGTTTCTACCATTTACTGTATTTAATGAATGGAATATTCTTTTCCATACTGTTTTCAGTTTGTTTTGGTCCTACCTGGAGCAGTAACTAATTAGATGCACTTACAAATGTCAAGCCAGACTTTCAGTCAGCACTGTAAGACCTAAAGTTTTTCTCTTACCCAACAAAATCCTCCTTTCTCTTTAGAAAATGGCAGCCATCCATCTGCTCATCTGACTCCATGAGAAATCCTGACTCAGAGATTGGCCTTTTTGCTGCTTTCTGTCGCGACAAACAGAACCAGAGACCAGTTTAGCAGCAACTAATGCAGTTTCTCCACAGGTTCTGTTGTTCTGCTCAGTAAAATGCTTTCTTAACATGCATTCACTTTTCAACACATTGACCTCTTTTAAGGATGTCTGCTAATAAACTGCTACCCAGATGAAACATACCCTGAAAGAGCATCTCTGTGCCTCGTGTCATCATTTAATCGGTTCCCTAGTCTATAATGACAGCATATCATCAGTTCTTGTAACAAGGTCTGATAGATGTCTGAAAGAGAGATCCTTAAAAGTAGCCTGTTTTTAACATAAGCTGTAAGACCTAGAAAATGCAGTGCACTTCTTCCTCCTGCCATCTGCTTTTCACCCTTGGCCTCAAACACTACACAAAGTGATAGCCAAGCTGCTCTCCTGTGGGACCGCAGCCTTTAATTGGGAATGGGACCGATTTCCTTCATGGCTGTTCTCTGAAAAGAGAAAGCCTCAATTCAGTGCTTGCTTTTCCCTGAGTGAGCCACAAAGAAAAGAGCCGCACTAAACAACAATGCCTTCAATCAGCCACACACGCGCTAAGCAAAGGGAATTTTTTTGCTGCACAGCCAAAAGAGGAGGGGTCTGACTGGCATTCAGGTTTTGCAGCATCTCACTGTTGGAGAGAGGTCTTCTGCAGTCATTACTCTCCTATGGTGCTTGTTATTGACAGCACTTTCCACTGACTCTAGCAGAGAATAAAAGTATCCTTCTCAGTAATATCATTCATTTCCCTCACTTTCTGTTCCCCCTTTCTGCGCCTCACTCAGAGCACATGTGCACCTGACACAGAGTGATCACAATGACCTCCTCTGAATATGCATAAATGCTAAGAATCTGCTGTGGGTTGTTTGTTTTGTTTTTGGTTTTGTTTTTTAAGCTTTGCTGCCATGGCTCACTGAAGCAATAGGTTGGCCAGCATTTTGCTTGTGAAAGAATGCAGTGCTTTGCAACTGTTAGCCCACAGATGGCCAGCTTCTGATTCTGGCATCCAGACTTTCTATTTAGTCTCCTGAGTAATTTAGAAAACATATAGTTAAAACTGATGAGACATTGATGTTTTAATAATGTGCACCTGCTTTTATTTTCTTACAATGGCTTAGGAAAAAGTCAATGCACTGAGCGTAGCATAGAAACAATTTAAGGAAAGAAATGATTGATGCTAGCAGATGATTTTTTAGAATTCAGCTCTTCAGTGCTCAGCAGTTGCAGCCTGCATGAGTGAGGAGTATCGGATATAAACACAGAGTAAGAACAGGCTCTACTCCTCCATAACAATATAGATCCAACACCACTGAACTTCAGTAGGCTATGCATGTGCCAAGGGTGTTTCACCACCTCCAGTCTTTTACAGTCCTAATCATAAGAGCAAACACAACATTTACTCATAATTGTTGAGCACAACACTCATAATTTGCTTTTTGCCTTTTAGCACTTATGGTCTGGATTTAGAGCACTGCTCTTATCCATGAAAAGTTAAATACTTGCTTTTTGGTTTTAACAAGAATTGATTAGCATAGTTTTTACTTTAGAAATAGAATCTTCAAATTACGTCTGAATCACAGAATAATTGGGGTTGGAAGGGACCTCTGGAGTTCACTTGGTCCTGCAGCTTGAGCAGGGCCACCTACAATTGCTTAGCCAGCACCATGTCTGGGCAACTTCCACAATGGTGAAAATACCAGAAGATACACTATAGCAGAATATGGAGATAGATACTGAGATTTCTTTGCTCTCCTGCACTGACTGCTGGGATGAAGACAAAGAAAATGGATGGTGCGCCACACTTCTGCCTCTGTATGCACTACCTTGCTGCATCGCTCATCTGATGAGGGTGTTTGCAAAGGATCTGCTTATAACACAGAACTAAGATTCCAAATAATCACAAAGTTCTAAGAAATCAGTAAGTCAGTTAAATATTTGAGAATGTCATGGTATAAGGTCTTCTTTGTAGAACTCCAATAATTCATAACTCACGTTCATATTGTCCTCCTTCTATCAGAGCTACTCCTATGTGTTTTTTGTTGTTGTTGTTTTTAGTATTCATTTCATTTGTACTTGTGTTTTACCTGTAAACTCAAGTTGACAACAGGCTCCTTCGCTGGAATAATGTTTCCAGGTGACTGTAATCACCAGTGCCACCGATAAACAGAGCTGCAATAACTTCACTCTTTCTGGGTCTGTGATGAAGATTGCTTGCAACAGTTCTCTTGTAAACACCACCAAACACCTAATTCTCAGCTGATAGAAGATGCTGTAGTAAGTGTTGATTAATCCTAGTTATTTTCTACTAGTTCTGAAGTCCTAAACACAAATCCCCCATGGGGGCAGCCAGAGCAACAAAATTTTCCTCTGCAGACACATAAAAATTAACTCTCCTCTCTATAGCTTGATAATCTTTACTTTTGCAACAAAATCTTGGAGCTTTCATAATAAGAAAACATTAGCAGAATCAATCAAAGCATATTGCAGCACATAGCAGGGATGAATGATCAGAAATCATCTCCGATTAGTATTATTAACAATAAATACCCTGTGTCATTGAGAATTGAAAACACCTCTGCTGCCAGCAACAGAAAATGAATGAAGCAGGCAGATGAAGAGAGGAATAAACTGAGGGAAAAGAGTATCAATTGTTTTTGTTTTTGTTTTTTTTCATGAAATGGAGGTTAGGAATTCATCAGCAGTGGGATACTTGGCAAGCTTTTAGCAAGGCTGCTACTAACACACAGCCCTTCAGAAAAGAAGGAAAAAGCATCCAAACAAAAAGCAACTTTACTTGTTTTATGTACAATTCAGTGCAATGGGAGTCACCAGCATAGCTTTGTTCTCCAGAAGGAAGTGAAGATCTGGAACAGCACTGGTGAACCACGAGAGGACTGTCAGAGTCAGCAATGCAAAGTCAGGATCAGATGCCTGAAAGTGGTATTTTTAGCCATTATTCTGAAAGACTTTGAAGCTTGGAGAAAAGAAAATAATATACATAAATAAATGAGAAGTAACAGACAAAATCTTCACAGATAGAAGTGTTCATTATTCCTTCCCCTCTATTCTGCCCCAGTACGGCCGCATCTGGAGTACCATTTCCAGTTCTAGGCTCCTCAGCTCAAGACAGACAGGGAACTTTCTCTAGAGGGAGTGCAGCAGGGGGCCACAAAGATGACGAAGGGTCTGGAGCATCTCTCTTATGAGGAAAGACTGAGAGATCTAGGTCTGTTCAGCCTGGAGAAGGGAAAATTGAGAGGAGATCTTGTCAGTGCTCATAAATATCTAATGGGTAGGAGACAAGAGGATGGGGCCTGGCTCCTTTTGGTGGTGCCCAGCAACAGAATAAGTGAACAGTGAAAACAAACTGGAGTACAGGAAGTTCTATAAGAACATGAGAAAGACCTTCTTGATTATGATGGTGACAGAGCACTGGAACAGAGCCGAGAGGCTGCAGAATCTCCTTCTCTGGAGATATTCAAGACAGACCTGGACACTTCCCTACACCTGTGTGAACCTGTAACAGCAGGTGTCCGGACTCAATGGTTTCCAGAGGTCCCCTTTCAACCCCCACAGTTTTGTGATTCTAAGTAATTTAAAACTTTACAAGATTATAAATACTGTATTCTGCTTTAAGCATTATACTGCCTTAGAAATTTCTCTATCACAGCTGTCATGTGACTATTTGGGTGGGAAAAAAACTGCTGAGTTCTGCAAGCAAAACTTAGGAAGTGGCAAGAAAGCAAATAATTAATACTTTCATCCAAATTCGAGTGTGAACAAAAGGCATAAGATGCAACACCATGCATGAGCACACAGCACTTGACTTGAAAGAACATGCTCACAATTTACACATATAAGAAGGATATATTACAATGCAAGAAGACTAGAAAACAAATTCTTCATGATCACTCTGGTGCATATATATTCCTCAGCATTTTACCATATCTCATAATCTAAATAAATTAATAAAGAGCGTTGGCTTTAAGTGTACGTGAATAAACTTAGAAAAGAGCAACAAAATTCCTGAAGACTGAAGACATATTTTAGAAATTTCAGGAAATTTTTTTAAAGTACTTGAGATTTGAGGAAAACAATGTTTTGACTTGTTTCTTGAATCAAACATTTTAAAATAGGACTATATTCAGAAATTAAGTAATTTCACATTTGAGAAACGAGGGTTTCATTTTCAAAATGTAATGGTATTCTTAGACTTCTACAGAATTAGTGTGAAATGTTTCTCAAAAATAACAAATTCCTATATTTCTTTATGAAACACTGCATGCACAAAACCATCCTTTAACTCAATTTACAATACATCACAGTTAACTCAATATATAGATTCTGATATCAATTCATTTTGATTTTGTTTGAATTTCCATTGAATCTTGAAGGCACTCATACACTTTATAAAGCAAAACTTGAAAATTTGGCTTACACTCATTTTGGAAGTTAAGGACCAGCATTAGCCAAAAGGCACACAAAATATATTATTCTTAGAATTCAGAATTTGCTTTATTTTTGTTATGGTGTGTATTTGTTTTAAGGTCATTGTTATGGCATTTGACTATTTAAGATTGACAAAACTGATATTGTGAACACAACTGGAATATATATCCTCTATTTCCCCAAGCTGGGAGTATTACCACGGAAATTAACTTATATGCTGAAGTTTATAAAAGAAGCAGAAATAAGCAGTGTCTTCCTAGAAAGTACTCCTTTGAAAGAACCGGGAATTACCATTATTATATGAATAAACTTTCTGTACAGTAAGAACCATTCTGAGGGAAATTCTGTTCTCTCTGGAATACTTTTGACTGAGACAAAGCTAAAGTTCAGACTTCATTCTCAATCCATATTTTAATTAAAGAACTCCATGAAACATCAACAAGAGAAAAAGAATTTGCGGATAGATATAAATAAAATTCAATATGTCTCACAAACAATGCAGAGTAATCAGATCTAGAAAATACTATATCTGTACATATAAATCTATACAATACTTGCATTTATTATCTATTAAATTGCCACATACAGACCTATTTTTAGTTTTTTCTTCCAACTGTTTGTCAAACAAGCACTTTTGGTATTTATTGTTAGAAGAAATCCACTTTTCTTTTAAATCCATTATTAAATAGGCAACATTTGTTAGATGCCTATTATCTAACTTTTAAATAGGTACAGCAATTTTTATTGCTTTAATCTTGGAGAGCTTAACATTTCATCTCTTCTCCTCTCCCCAGCTACTGTGTATTCTTCAGCTTACAGTAATTGCACCACATCAGCTGATGGAGGGTACTTATTGGCACCCTCTCAACCATGATTTGTTGACTGTTGTATTAGAGTGCACAAAGAAACTCTGCCAGAAGCATCTAAAAAACAATTAGGGCACTGGCTATATGAGGAGGCCCTAAGGTTTTACAAGATATCCTAGCGTGAGTCCAATTTATGGATGCTTAAGTTGTAATGAACCAGAAGTGAAAAACTAAACAATTTAAAAATATTTAAGCTCTTGGAGCATGCTTTAAGATTAGAGAATTCGTACTGAATTTTTCAAGTAGCAGAGTACTCCATGAATTAAGATAGTGCTTGTTTCTTGAGAAACTCTAAAAATCACCCTGAAGTTAAATGCCCCATGCAAGTATGGGACTTAACCCTTCATTCATTACAGAATCAAGAACCACAAGAGCTAGAAAACTCTAAGTAACCATGCTGAAGGCCATAAGACAAGCTGTCAGGCAAAATTTCATTACAACCACGAGCACTGAATGGTAGGCACCTAAGCAGAGGAAGAAAGAATACTGATATGCAAGCATCCAGCAAAAGCATTAAAGCCAAAAGTACAACGTTCCCTCACAGATTACAGTCCAATAACATTGATCATGATGTATTCAGAGGACTAATAGCATCAAAGACAAATCCATTTACATTTTGAATTTGGCTTCCTACTTTTTCTGATACAAGCATCAAATCCTGACTGAAGAGATGGATGTTTTAAGAAGCAGATATGTGTTTGAGTCACATACCCAAATAAAATCAAATAGATCAAAGAGTTCTGCAAGTCCTTTAAAAGACAATTACTGTGTTGTTTGACATTAACATTTAGCATGACCTTTAAAAAAAAGTTTAACATGACTACTGTAAAAAAAGGTTCCTATAAATCATAGACTGACCCACGTTCAAAAAGGACCACAATGATCATCTAGTTTCAACCCCCCCTGCTATGTGCAGGGTCTCCAACCACCAGGACTCCCATGTTCTTCTCCGCAGGGCTGCTCTCAAGGTGTTCTTTCCCCAGTCAGTATAAATACCTGGGATCATTCCACCCCAAGTGCAACACTTGGCCTTGTTGAACCTCATTAGGTTCAGAAATATAACAGAAATTGAATAATCACACAGATGTGATGTTTTTATGGGAGATTTAGAAGTATTCCTAAGGGAGTTACAGGAGAAACTTTAATGACTAAAGATGAAAGCTGATTGCTTACTTCTTCATAGAACCTTTTTCTTGAATAAATTTTTAGAGGAAGTTCTCACTGAAATTTCCAGTCAGTCAGTTTGAATATTTAGTGGCAAGTCTGCCTTTTGCTTAAAGATAATTAAACAGTCTCAAAATCTGGCCATTTTCTAATAATTTTCCATCTCGTCAACATGGGCAAAATAGATTTACTACTTATACTTAAGTTTTGTGCTTAATGTTGTCTCATCCTAACCTCTGGGAAAGAGCAGAAAAAGATCTAGGTGATTAGAAAGACCTTACATGACAGACTGACCCTGTCTTATTTGCACCCCTCAGCTTAAGCAACCTAAGGATGGACGATTCTGTAAATAAATACAGAAGTGGTATAAGTTGGTAAACGTGAGTAGACCCATACAGAGTTTCATTCTGGGCTGTTTTTAAGTGTACTGCATTTTAGTCTGGTTGGAGGATAAATATTGAACAATTTGCTTGCAGTCAGCTTATAGTCTATTTCACTTTTCCTAAATTCCTGCTGACGAGCAGAGTGGATTTTCCTTTGGCTATTAACGCTACAGAGAAATATTAAATACAGACAAATTTTAATAGAAGCACTATTCTTACTGGACTTAAACAACAGAACTACTGTTGGATCAGCTGAGTTGCACGGGAGGTCCAGATATGTCAGAAAACTTTATAGATGGTGGTGCAGTCCAAGTATGCAAGATACTGGAGACACAAAGCATCAGGCAGAAGGAATAGCCATCCAGACTCCTCTTGACAGAGAACAGAAGCAACTTCAAAATCTGTTGCAAAGCAGATTGAACTATGCTTTCCTCAACTGCAGGACATTTATCCTCTCTACTCACCAAAGAAAACAAGTTGAACAAATACTATCCTACCCGTAAAGTAAGTCTACAAAACAGCACAAAACATACACAAGGCAATAAGGAGATGATTTTAATAGTCCCCTACTGAGAACACCTGAACACTTTTACAAGGATATTTGATTTGCAGAAGTGTGCCGCAAAATGATAGTCTTCAAACTCTTTGAATTTTTCCTGCTATTGCCTAATTTACACCTGTATTAGCACAGCAGTTAGTGGAGTCAGATTAAAGCAGTGAGAGCAGAATTGAAGTTTTACGACCTTGTTTACCATTAGAGAACTCTCTAAGGAGAGCATGGAAATAAGTACTCACAGGAGAGGTAAAGCTTTAGCATCTCCTACTTTCGTTCACAAAGAGCACTCACTAGAGAGACTAAAATGCTTGGGTTTATATAGTGCCCTTAAGCATTATTACTTATTATCATTTATGTAATTACAAGCTGTGTTCACAGCAATAAAGGAAGGCTAAGGTTGGGTAGTTATTAATAGCCCAACCAATTATATTGCTATAAAAGTTTTATGGGTGATATAAATTTCAATACTATTACTGCCATGCCAGGAAACTGCTTTTGTCTAAAGTAAGGGGTCACCGAGTTGATCTCCAGGTGCTCTATTTTTGGTATAATTCACTAAGAATTAGTGAAGACAAAAGGATATGGGAACACTTCCACCTGGCTGCAGGGCCAACTTAAGACATGACTAATCCTGTAGTTACAGTACAAAAGCATTATTCCTCTGGAGTTATGTTTAGGTATGGTAAAGTTGTTTCTGTTCCTTTTTTTTTTTTTTTCCTTCTAATTTCTATGGTCATTTAAAATTCCAGCAGCATTCCTTCAGCTGTGCCCAGTCTTGTCAGACATCAAGAGCAATCTCAGATATTCAACTGGAAAATTAAAAACCTCTCTAATCTCCTACTTTGTGAATTTGTTCTTATTATTAAGGAGACATAACTGTACTATTATCTAGACTCTGCAAATGTCAGAAGATCTGTTCGGGCTGGATACATACTTTTTGGAATACTTGAGTGGTTCTAGGTCATATTATAGATAAATACAGTAATATCAAAAGATGCTGTTTGTTTTCAGCAAAATAAGAAATTTTGCTAGAGATTCTGTCAGCCCTTTGAGTTAAAGAAGACAGAAGAAAATTATTATGGAAATGTATCTCTGGGTTTATAAATGGCTTAAGAAAGAAGGATCAGAACAGGTATGTAAAACTCAGGTAGTTGCTATTGTCTCAGAAGCAATGCACTCTTAGCAGGCTAGCTGTAGTAGCCAGTGAGGTATTGGAACCAAGCAAGTGGCTCTTTATCAGGTGGTTTTCTTTCAAGTTACTGTGACACTTAAGCTTTCTAATATGATGAATTTAACAAGGCAACTGGGAACAGCAGGGAAGGAGAGGCTGCTCACTTACTGGAGCCAGGAGATGAAAGGCAGACTGCCAACACCAGGCATAAAAATATTTATGGTGATCATCCAGCATCAAAAAAATGAGGATTCAACTGGAAGCAATACAGTTGCCACATACCACTGTGGAGTGTAAGAGTGAGATTGTAAAATCATCACAGCTGGTTTTAGAAACAACCAACCATGTCCACTGCTGAGGCACTGGATCACTGAAGACTGAAAAGGACCTTAGTTAAATCAGAACATGTCACCCAGTGCACAGCTGGGTCCACTTAACCTTTGAATGACTAAGGCTGCCAGCCCATACAAGTTTTTGATACTGGATTCCAGCTGAAGCATCAGGTTACTCATAACAGCCATGTAGGAAAGCTTACAGACTCAACTATACTATCTATTTTCATACCAAGGACTATCTTACAAATCATCCTTTTAAAACTACTTATACAGTCAATAAAAAGCTGGTACTAGGATGGTATATGGGAATCTGTTGCTTAGGAGCTCCTTTTGGGAAAAGGTCTGCTTTCTGCTTTTACAGGAGCTTTGTAAAGGAAAAGCCTGCTACAGTTCCATGGTGTTGTCAATAAGCAGGCATCTACGAGGGATTTAATATGTGTAACATATTTGGATTTAAAAATCCTTTATAAAGTTTCACAACAGGTTGTTAAAGAAACAGCTGCAACAGGACTGGGGAAAAGTCCTCTTGTAACTGGAAGCTAACTGAAGTACAGGTTCAGTGGTCATTTGTCAGGCTGGAGAAGTGGAGCTAAATAAGGTACAAATAAGAACAACTAATTATGAGAGGGATGGAGCAGCTGCTTTAAGAGGAGTGATCAAAGAAGCTGGTGCTGTTTAAAAAGAGAGAAGAGCGATGAGTGAAAGTACTTTCATATGCAATGTGTGGCAAACTTTTGGAACTCGTTACCACGAGAAGGCAAGCAATATCAAGAAGTTCAAAAAAGCACTGTTAAAATTCACTAGGAAAGAAAAAAAAAAAAGACCATAGATAGTAGACAAGCTCTTGTGATCTCTCTTTACATAAGTACCTCTTTATGCCACTGCTGAGAAGACTACATGAAGCAGACCTTAGGGTTGATTCAGCTGGGTTTTTACTAAGTGCGTAAAAGTTCTACAAGGCAAGTGTCCAAAGTGGCAAACAGAATCTTGTCCCCCATACTATGTACTTGATGTCAGTAAGCTTTCCTCCTTTTACAAGTGGAGAGATCAGTGAGCCTTTGTGACTGTAAATGAGCAGTCTGTGCACTGTATGGCAGTTTTGGTGGCATTGAGCTCTCTGCATTGAGTGAAGGCTGTACAATCCACGATACTTCTAAAAGTTGCAACCAATAGACAAACCACCATGCATGGCTGTACCATAATACCAGCATACTACTTACCATATTTTTCCTCTCTTGTTTGTCACTCTTTTCACTTCCTCTGCCAAAAAGAGCACAGGCAAATGTAGTCTATTTTTAAGAGCACCAAACTACTAAATCTATCAGGCTTACACTATTTTTAGTACAACCAACCACAAATATGCAAACATTTCTTTGAAGTAGATGTATCTTGCAAAATTTGAAACGTTCTAGGAATCACGTTGTAATAAACATACTAAACTCGAGATTTAAAAATAAGTGAATTATACATTTCATGTTTGAACATTTTTCTTTGCAGTTATGTAAGAAACATACTTCTTGTAAAATATGGAGGAGATACTCTTGGTTGACAAAATTAAATGAGGGTTTTAAGAAAAAACCCCACATGATCACGAATCTTTGTTACAAAAGTATTCTATAAAAGTTGGCTATTTTGTATGAAGTACAGTCTTTGTAAGCTTGCTTCAGTGTCTGCTGATTTTCTTTCCTGTTCACAGCAGAGAAAGAACATTACATTTTAAAGACTTGTTCAGTGTGAATAGAATCAAAGCTAGAAATAGAATTTTGACACTTTCAGTGTTTTATTTAATATATTTGAACATAAGAGGTTTAAAATAAAATAGATTTTAAAGGCACTCAGCTACCACAGTAATTAATGGATGGACAGACATCAGATCGCTTTTCATTTGATTTACTGCCTTCAAGGAACCTGTGGTCTTCAGCACTGAAACTACTAATTCCCTAGGGGTATGCTTGACGGAAGTCTAACCACAAGGAGCATACCTTTCAGACATAACTTTATTGGCTTCATTTCCAAAGAAGCAGCTATGAAAAGGTTATCCCACTCAAACTAACCATGCCAGTATATTGTGATGAAACACTTAATTGTTAAAACTCTATAAATTACAGTTTGTATTTACTTACAATTCAAAAAGATAAACACCTTTGCCCACTTTACCAGAGCACATTAACCTAAGGCTAATTGCATTCTCTTCTGCATTCTCATTATATCTTAAACTTAACTCAAATCCTTGTGAAATTTAATTCAACCTTTGCCTCTATTTCAGGCATAGATGTAATCTATATATCTCTGATATAGTGAAAATGCAGCATCTTGTTCTAAAATACAGCTTCTTTTTCCATTTGTTCCTCATTACATATATCTTCCTTGTATTACAATTCTTTTATAGAAAGGTCTTGAGGAATGACGTCAGAATTCATTAATTTAATTTCGATTGATAGCAGAGTGCCTTGTATAACACACCATCACAGCTCTGATGTTCATTTCATTTCTCCTACCAAAAATAGTAAGCAATTTGCATCCTTATGAAATCATACTAGAATAAAAATTGCTACTGATATATTAACATGAAATAGGTGGAAAAGATGCTAAATCCTGACTCGGAAACAAATGCATCACTTGAAGACAGTTTAAAAGTTACAATCAGTTGACAAGCGTTTTTCATCTGCAGATAACACTTGGAATAAATGAAAAAAATGTTCATAGGATAATGTAGGGAAAGCAACATTATAAAAAAGATTTAATAAATGAAGAAAATGAGAACATAATAAATAAGAAGAGAAAAAACTCTGAATGGCACTGCTAGTAGAGACAAGCAGCATAAAAATAATTTTGGTATGATGGAGAAGACTGCAATCAGCAGGGAATTCCACTGATCACAGATTCGACACAAGGCTTTCAAATTAAGTAGAAGATGAGAACTGTTATTCTCCAAGCATGCTGACTCACTTATCTTTGTGTAAGCCTCCGTCAATATTTTGGTCTCAACTCCCCCTGCTCATTACAGCTTTCTAGTCTTAATTTCTGCTCATGAAAACCCTACACAGATTTTCTTGTATGGGTCTCTAGATTTGCCCAGAAGGCTACATGAATATCATACAGTATTTATGTTCTAAAAGTATGAAAATAAACCACTTTCTGCTGCACTTTGCCTTTTGCCCAATCCATTCAGGTCCATGAAAACCTTAAATGCCATCTTCACACACAATCATTTATTATTAAGTTTGAATTTAATTTTCACTTTTCATGGGAACTGGGGAGGAGCAGAAGACTATTTTTCTTTGTTCCATGAGGGTGACAAAGAGTTAGAAAGAGGTGTCATCAACTCCTGCCCTTAATCTGAACTTCTTAAATCTGATGGAGGTAAATCACAGACACATCATGCAATGAGACTTCTGCTTTCAAGTGTTAGAATTGAAATCCTTCCCCTTTCCTTAGATTGTTTCACCACTGGAAGGAGTGGCAGTTAATAGCATTTATGTGAGAAAATTGCTCAGCAGTGTCACAGAACCCTTGTGACTTACGTGCCACTCTGAATTTGAGAAACCGTGATGAGATCTCCAGGAAAAGTCCTTGTGGAACTATCCCACTTTTGTTCTCCTATCTTCACTTTACTTCCCCAAAAGTTCCCTAACAGTATCCTTTGGTCAATCCAAGCAAAAGAAAAGAGCTCCAGCAATGATTTTTCTAATTCTCTTCAAAATCATATACAGCTAATTGGCTATCCCCTCCCCACCCTGGGAACATTTGACAACTGGAGGGAAAGAATGACTTATACTGGTCTCAGAGATGGACTTGGGAGTAGCGATGGAAAAAAAAAACCCTGTTTTGTGACCATATGAGTCAACCAAAGAAACTGGCAACACAGCTTACTAGCTTGGTACTTAGGATAGACTGAGTGGTCCAATACAACAAAAATAATTCACTTGTAAAGGATGTTCCTGTATCACAAGGGCAAGTATCCAGAACAAAT
Organism: Tetrao urogallus; assembly: GCF_951394365.1. Taxonomy (NCBI): domain Eukaryota; kingdom Metazoa; phylum Chordata; class Aves; order Galliformes; family Phasianidae; genus Tetrao; species Tetrao urogallus. The sequence goes on from NC_136814.1 coordinate 62,177,506, forward strand.
ATTTGCTCTTCCTGGGCTTTCACAGCTTGCTGACCTTGTCTCACAACTTTCCTTAGGATTCCATCTCTGACCATGTCTTCCAGGAGCCTCAAACTCAATGTTCTTATTTCAGATACCAAAAGGATGATGCCTTCCCTTGAACAGATGTTGTGGGGGCATGCATACTGTTTGTACTTGGCCACAGAATATATGTAAATATGAACAACCTCATACAACCCCTTGCAACAGAGATGATTTCTTGTATATACATATTACTTCCAGAAGACGTTTTTCAAATACTGATTTATAAAACAGAGAAGTGTTAAAGCCTTCTCTGGTAACTGTTGATGCAGTGGATCAATTGAGTATCAATATATCCCCACCAAGTTTACACTGGAAGGTCTTTAACTTTCTTTTTTTTTTTTTTTTTTTTTTTTTTTTGCTCACATAGTTATTATTAAATGATATAATTTTGGAAGAAAGTGGAAAAAAGAGCTTTCTCTCAGTCATCTATACCTCTGAAATAGTTATCAGTATATCTACTAGAGCAGCTATTATACTTGTTCTGAAGTTAGTAATGTTGACAGGCAACAGAAATATATTCAAATGAAAAAAGTCTGATATTAAATTCCTTGAAAGGGAATGGTTTATTCCTAAGTGGCACTCTGCAGCTAAACTGTCTGTATAGGATATTGTCTTCAGATGAAAACCATGTTGTGGTTTAACCTGACAGGCAGAACAACACAGCTGTTTGCTCACAACTCCCACAGTGGGATCAGGGAAAAACTCAGAACAAAGGTAAAACTGGTGAGCTGTGATAAAGCTAGTTTAATGGGACAGAAAAGGAAGATAACAATAGTGGTAAAGAAACATATAAAACAGAAATGATGCATAACTGCTCACCTGACCCACTGATGCCCAGCCAGTCCCCAGGCAGCAGCAGCCTGGCTGACTCCTCCAGTTTTATTGTTCAACAGAACACTATACAGTACCAGACATCCCTTTAGCCAGTTTAGGTCAGTAGGAACCAGCTCTCCTGGTCGTGCTTCTCCCGGCTTTTCGTGTACCCCTAGCCCCCTCCTTATATGAGGGTACAAGGAGCTGAAAAACTGAAATATCCTTGGATCTGTACAGTACTGCTCAGCAAAACCTAAGACATAGGGGTGTTATCAACATTATTCTTAGCCTAGTGCCAAAACATAGCATCATACCAGATACTAGAAAGAAAACTAACTCTATCTCTGAAATAAGGGCAAACCACTACCAGTAGTTTGCTCAAAACTCTTCACTAATTATATATTGTCTTGTACAACTAAATAGTTCCAATCAAACAAATATGAACCTTTGCCTGAGACCACAAAAGGCAATAACCATCATCAGTGCTATTGATTCTGTTACCTGTAACTTTGTGATTCTACAGCATTGTAGTTAAGCCAAGAAGCTCTCTCTTAATAACCAGATTTTCATTAAAAAAAATCTGCTCCTTTCAAGCATTTCTTACATTTTCAACCAATGTGTCCAGTCCATTAAATACTGTACAGCTTATGACAGATTAAACCCATAAAACATTAAACAGAGTTTAAGGAAGTACAAAATAAAATAGACAGTGAGAAACATCAACAGTATGGTTGATAAAACTTGCAGAAATGTAGTCACATTTTCTTTCAAGCACTGTCATTAGCAGAAGATGACAGACTGTTCCTCACCCATGCAGGATTAGTAGAAATAATGGAAATAAACACAAGCCTCATGGAAATCATAAGAAATTCCTCTGTAATAAATGTGACAGAGACAGTTGAAAATGAATTGACATTTTTATTCCACATTTCAAAATATTGAGGAAAAGGAGATGACATTTTATCATAATACTGACAAAATATGAAATATATTAACAGGGATTAAAGAAATTAGTCTTTCGAGAAAAGTGAGGAAAAAAGTTGATAGAACCTTACAATTGGTATTAATTCCAGTTAGGAATTAATTGCTACTGTACTACTGAGTGTGTATATAAAAAACAGAAGGCAACTGTGACACTTCTAAGAAGATACAGCTTGTTTAGATTTGAAAGAAGTAATTTTCTTGTGTAATCTGGCTTGCATTTATTAGACTATTCTACTTCGAACTGCAGATGCATTTACTTATAAATGTCCCTTAAAATGGCTGATGTGTACTTTTGCTTAGAAATAATTACTAAAAACTGTTCATGATTTTCTATACAAGGTAATTGACACAGCTTCTTTATATTTAAGACCTCCCTCCTTTTCCCATGGAGAAGTCTATAAATTCATTCACAGGCACACTGAGGACTCTTCTTTGCAATTATGGATTTCTCTTAATGGAAAAACAAACATACAGAGCAAAGAGCAAGAAATAGTTGAGTATACTACACAAGTCCAAACCGCTGTTCAACAAACAATACACTATTGGTAAAAATACTATCATAATTACTACAGTCATTTGTCCTCTTATAGGCAGGCTGTTCTGAGATGTTACTTGAATTTTCTCTTCGAAACAGCAAAATATTTTTCTGAAGTGTAATTTCCTACAAAGAATTTTTTTTTTTTTAATTTTAAATTAGCTTTATTTCACTACATACTTCGAAGAAATATTCTTCTCATAGATTGTTTTACATTGTCTAAGCAAATAACAGTACAAAAATCACATAGGCTCAGTATCTTCACTAAACTAAAAGAGACTGAATTTACGTTTTCTAGCATCCTATTCACCAGAGAAAAAAAGCTATGTTCCTGTGATTGCAGATCTTGGTCCACCACACACTGCAGATCTACAAACATTCTCAATCACAATTATCTGCAATTTCAGTGCTAACGCTGCAGCGTGGGCAGAAAAGTTGAAGAAAGTGTTAGTCTTGCTTCTGCTCAATAATGTTCAGTGATTACTACCCTCCCTACAACTATCTTCAGTAGGACTCTTTGCCACAGACATGCAGAATCTGCTGTAGGATGAGGAAAACACCATAGGAAGAAGTTGCTTGGGATGTGACAGGAATATATTTAATGGCAGTTGGAACTAGGTGATCTTCACCTTCCAACACAAGCAACACTACAATTCTATATGCCAGCCATATTATCATCTAAACAGGAACTAAAAAGTCAGGACATACACTTGTTGGTACAGTATTCTTGTACCTTGACATACTGCAGTTTGTCAAATACCAGCGTTCAGGAGAGCAGCAGGGCTGGTCAGTTTTCAGCCTCTGCTTAAGATACTCTCACTGAGACTTCTGACTGTGAAGCTGCCTCTCTAACTTTGCCTCCTGCCAGGTTGCTGCACACTCTCAGATATATGATTTTATTAGAAAGCATTCAACTCAATGATTTCAAATCACTGACCAATAGCTGCTTAGCTCAATGGCCAAGTTCACTCAGCAATCTTACCTCTAGCTTTAGCAGGTACCTGTTCCTAACAAGCATTTCTACAGTACAAGTTTTGACTTAGTGTGCAATGAGGACAACAGAAATTCAGCTCTTCAGATGTTTTTTCTGTTCCCTTCAGCTTCAGAATGCAGTTCCTCTCACCTCTTACAATAAGATTTAGTCCATGGTTTCAACATCCTATTGTGAGAGCATCTACAGGATCCTTCATTGGTGTCAGGAATTCACCCTGGGCCATGCTTGCAAAGAGTTCACTGGCAACTTGGCTCCATAGAAAGCATGGATTTTGGCAAGCTTCTGTCCCCTTTATGGCATTTAATTTATTTAAATTTTTATGAAAGCTGTGTGAGGACACAAAATGTCCCTAGTTATATCATGGCCTATATCTTATAATTTGCCCCTTCAAAGAAGAATTAAACATAGTGAACATCAGGCATTCCTGACCTAACTAGAGCTTGAGATAATAAGCAATATACACTAATTTTATAAATAATTTATAGTCTTAGAATCTGGTACTTCATGAGAACAAATCATACAATTCCTTTAAAATGGAGCCAAATCACTAAAATATCAAACGTACAAAACATAGACATTAGCTAGTGGTTCTTCTTGTGCTCCAATTGGCTGAAACCTTAACAGGACACTCAAGAACAGGTTCAAATAAAAGATTTGAAAAAGCAACAATAATAGAATATATTTTAACACAGTCATGAAAATACCACTTCTTCATTAATATTATCATCAGGGTAAATCAGTGCAGATCCATTTAACTATAGCAGTAACAGTTCACTTCTACCCTGAGTTTTTAAAATCTCCTGTACAATTAAATAAAACAAAACCAGGTATAAGATCACAGAGGAACAGAGAAGGATGGACAAATTGTATTAAGTATTTAGCACCTGCACAGAAGCAAGATCATGAATATTTAACTCAGAAAAGGCAGGTACATAGCTCCCCTTGGAAACCTCACTTGCTACATTTCTGTAAGAGTTTGACTGTCACCAATCTATTACTGAAAATCACAGAATCACCCGGGTTGGAAGGGACCTCAAGGATCACGTAGTTCCAACCCCCCTGCCTAGCAGGGCCACCAAACATACACATTTAGATCAGGTTGCCCAGGACCCCGTCCAACCTGGCCTTGAACATGTCCAAGGACGGGGCATCCTCAACCGAATTTTTTTTCAAACCGAAAATTTTTTTCTGAGATATGCACATGGCCTCTTCCTCCACCACGTATTTAGAGAGCTCACTTCTGCTGTCAAAGAGCCCTCCACCCATCGGGGGAAATGTGAGCAAGAATTGAAGGAGGCTGTCAGACAGCATACATTAGCCTTCTCCTTCTCTCTTTAACATTAAATCGGGAAAAGATAACGTAGAGCAGACTGCTAATGACCTTGCACTGAGAGAGAGCACCTTCACTCCTCTATTCAGTAGCTACCTAGGTCTAAATCACCCTCTGGGTTTGTGAATCAAAATTTCAGCCAAAAGGAGATCTGAACCAAGAGGCAAGACCCCAGGTCCCTGTATTTCCATTATCGTCCAAAAGTGGCTCTGTACTCCTGCCTGCTCAGCTGGTTGTAAGCAGAGGGGAGGAAATACAGCAGCTTATACCTAGAGAACTACATTTGTAAACAACTCAGATGAAGTTGCAATTATTATTATAGTGCTGTCGTGCAGAAATACAACAGGAGCTTGAAATAATGGCATACTAATGGCTAACAGCTCAGCCAAGTAGAAAGGAAAAAAAAAAAAAAAAAAGCTTACAAGGCAGTGGAAAAACCATACAGAATATTTGTACTTTTTTGCATGAGCAACACATTTAGTTTCACCTATAATTATATGATTACAATGATAATAATGGATAGGGAGGAAGAGTAAATTATTACTTGCATTATGGCTTGGCGTTAGGTAAGAACTGTAAAAATAAGTTGAAAGTTGAGCTTTTTCCCCCACTAATGTTAACTTTTCACTTCCTTGATTCAGACTGCTTTTAAATGAGGAAGTTTATTTAGATCAATTTCTGCAGTGGTGAATGTGAGTTACTTGAAGTACTACATATGCTCTTTACTCTCTTCTTTGTTCACTGCCATCTTGCTAATAGAAGCTAATAAAATCAATAATCAAATAGAATGGAGATGTGGGGTATTTCTCATGTAAGAGAAGTACATGGCACTTCCAAACCTTGAGAAAAGATGTGATCTTCAGACTTTGCTGCGAGTCCTATGTACAGCTTACAACTGGGCTCTGCAAAATGAGATGCTGCTGAGTCTTTGATTTAATGAAAACTTAGGAAGGCAATCCAATTCACTGCAGGGACTGCTTTGTTCTTTCATTATGATTCTCTTTTAATGAGAAAGACGATTGCAAGGATAAACTATTCGTCTGAATTTTTGCACTAATTACATACAAAGCACCATTCTGGCAGAGCGGGACTTACATCCTTCAGGCAATACAGTTATCATCTTGTAACCACACTCAAATCTCCCATATGAACGCTGATGCTACGTGCATTGCATATGGATTTGGCTACCCTGGCTACTGCTTGAATTGATGAATGTTTAAAGCTTCTGTAAATCACAAGCAAATACTGATACTGAGCGAAATGGGATAGACGACCCCTGCATTCTGCTTACAGCTGTAGGATCAAGGGTAGCTATTTTATCAGAAACATTAACTTTTCTCATTGCAGTGAGAAGGGATGGTTGATTTTGTAAACAATACTTGAAATGTTTATGTATTAAGGGAGGAGAAAAAGTCAGATGCATACACAAACATTACAAAGGATAGTTACCCCTTAATTCTAAGGAAAATAATGCTCTGCTTGTGATTCAGCTCAGACTCTTAATAGACTATTTATAATTTGACATACTTTAAGGCAGTCTTGGCTAGATAGGAAGCTGTTTTATCCCCTGATAAAATAACCAAGAACCACATACGGTCCTGCACAACACTCTGAAATTATGAGACAAATTTCCAAGCTTGGTATGTTCCCCCTGCCATGGTACATAAGCACCTGTAAGAATTTACTGGGCAACACCCAGCTTTCTCGGTATCCAAAAAAACCTTCATTCTGTAATCTGTATTATCTGTGCCCGTTTGGATCTGTGGAACAATGAGAACACACATTACTTCAGCTGCTGAGATAGGAATACAAGTCAAGGAGCTGAGAAGTACAAGTGTTTCAATGGCACTTCCTAAGAGCCTTCTTGAGCCCATCCACTCATGCCTCCAGAAACAAGGTTTCACTCCACAAACTGATACCCATAGAATTCCATGCAGATTAGCATTGTGCTTGAAAGGCTGACACAGCTCCCGGAAGAGTGCAAGGAGGGAGCTTCACAGGCTCAGCAACAAAACCTAACTCTTGATCCAAACAAATACATGCAAATGTATATTGTGGATTTTCCCCAAGCCTCAGATCTCGGTGCTGAAATCAACAAGAAAAGCATCACAGTGTAAAACACTACCCTGTGATCATTGTTTGGATTCTGCTAAATCCCACTAGCTACCTGTGGTGTTGCAGCTGTAAGCTAAATAAATGTGCTGCCTTCCATTTTATTGCATCCGTGACTTTAATTATGCACTTACTTATGGAGCTGCCACGTGTTCTTAATGTTCTTAAACAGGAGACTGTCCTTTCATGTTCACTGCAAATAGGGCCTGTAAGGCTTCTTTTACAAAATAAGCACTAGTATTTGAATCATGATGCAAATCCAAACATTGTTTCTAGATGAAACTGGTTGATGGCATAAGTTTGGTAGCCAAAAACATGCCCATGTCTGAACACCTTGACCTAAGTGTTCTCACTACTCAATATAAACACTCCAGGGATTTTGCTACAAGGAGAGATACCCTTAGTTCATAAGCAATCTTAGTACAGATTCTCTTTTGTTTGTAGATAAGACCTCCCATTTCCTCATTTAGATCAAGAGGACAGTAAGAGATCTCCGAGATCTCCCTTCTCCACCCTCCCTTTTTTTTTTTTTTTTTGTCCTCTTGATTGAATCAGCAGAGGTGCTCCTGTACTTTTGGTCAAGGTCCTCATGGAGGTTCTTTTGTCTTTGATGGCACAGATAGTATTTCTTTGAGCAGCAGAGCTATTTTGAAAGCAAACTGGACTCTGAATGAACTGCATCAGGGACCATGGATTACTACTACAGAGAATACTACTTCACGGATGCATGAATAGGCTTAGCCTTTATTGCTTCTGGGGTCTCCTTGAGTATGTTAGTATTCACATCACTAAACCACAGCATACTGTGCTTCTGCTGAACTGCTGCCCCATGCATCCTAAAGGAAAAGTACTTTTCAAGTCTTCAACCATGGGACACGCATCTTATTTCAAAAAATTACAAAAAGATTAGCAGAAAAGTACATGCTTTTTAACATGGGATTTTTCCTACAGGCTTGGTTAGCAGGTGTCTGGCCTAACAATTAGGAGACAGAACTGAGAAATTAAAACAGGAGAAAGAAAAGGCTGAGGTTTATTTTGTGGCATTACCTGTCAACACCTTCTCACTACATTTGGGGCCAGGATTCACCTCTAAAGAGTTTATTTATAACTTGCTAAACAGCTGGTAAAGCAAGATGCACCTGATGAAAACTGACTCAGCCCTGAAATGGCTGGTCCCTTGTGTGGGTGGAAAGAAGCAGTAAGGTCAGTGCAGAAAGCTTATGTACACTGGTTAGGGAAACAAGGCAGATGGCAATGAAAAACCCTGAGGGCTGAAAAAACAAAAACAAAACAAAAAAAAAACCACCCAACTCCATCATTAGGAACAGCAAAGCAGAAGACAGAAAGGTCAAGTTTATTGTTTTTAAAACTGTTGTCTTATACTCAGTGTGGTCTATTGCTTTTTACTGTAACCAGGTGGGATAGGGCTTCTGGGCAACCTGATCTAAAAGTTGATTTAGAGGTTGGCAACCCTACCCGTGGCATGGTGGTTGGAACTTAATGATCTTTGAGGTCCCTTCTAATCCAAGCCATTTCATGATTCCTACCAGCAGTGTTGAAATTGCATCTGTTTCTGTATTATGGCCGAAGAATGCAAGAAGACTTCATCAGATTGGGAAGAGAAATGCTGTGGCTTTGGGAACCTATCAGAAAGAACAAGATCACAATGTCCTCTGAAGTTTCCATATGCAGAAATAGTTTAACATCTCTCTAAACTGTAGCCACCTACAGAGTAGAATAGTAACAGCTCATGCTGTGGAGACAGCAGCAATATTCTGTAGTTCACAGCAGGAAATTTAAAAAAAAAAAAAAAAAAAAAAAAAAAAATCAGCTGAAAATGGAGGGAAAATTCATAGACAAACAAAATGATTATACAAATGGCACTGGACAGGAAACTGGATCTAGTCATACTATTTTACCTTTTAGTTAGATAGCTCTGTTACCTATGATGTGGTAGGAAACAATCAGATGACAAGTCATACTTCTCTCTCCTATACATCTCCTATTCAAAATTCAAAAAATTGCAGGTTACCAAAAAAAAAAAAAAAATTGGGGTTTTTAAGTGTCTGTAAATAGCCAGAGTTTTAGTTTCTTCCTTATAAAGTGCAGAATTCCTACTAAACATGATAACGACTGTTCAAAGCACAGACAAGAGGACTGTTTGGCTGACTACCTCCATAATAAGCATAGCCCACATAACTTGGCACCCCTACCTAAAAGCCCAGAGTGATTAGGAGAAAGTACACCACAGATTGCAAAGCTCTACGGAGAGGGAAGAATCTGCAGAGCTGCTCTGAGAATACCAAAGATCATAACATCATCATTTTTCATCATTCCAAGCCATGCTCACTGTGATGCTTCATTTTTACAGTGCAGCCTGCCCCCTTGCAGCAGGTGGATTAGGAGAAGCCTGACCAGATTGATACTCATTTCCCTCAGGTTTCAAGGCAAAATGCAGTAGTATGTTTGCCATGCAGAGGCTGGGTGTAGTCTCACCAACATATTGTCTTTAAGGACTGAGCACCACTTCTGCCACAAGCAGAGAGGACCATAAAGCAGTATGTCTAGAGCTGTGGGGACAACACAGCAGGCATCAACAAGCTCTTTGTTCTACAGCAGAGACACAAACATGCTAAGAAAACTGAACAATGATGCAATGTATATTTGCTAATCAAAATCACTCCCTGTCCTCCTAAACAAACAGGAGGTCCCATATTTCTGAAGGCATCTCTTTGAAAATGCTGACAAGATTGATGCCTTTCAGGAAGACTTTTCACCTCTATGGTACAACACATATTGCCCAAAGTACTTTATACCTAAGATAGTTTGATCAGGTGAAATTACGTACTTTCTTTGTTTCCCAAATATATTCTTAAGGGCAGCCCACATAAAAAAAAAAAAAGGTCTTAATATTGAAGAATTATGGTATGTCTATCAAAGTTAACTGCATAATACCAGCTTTGAGATAACATTGCTAGTGGAATGAAACTGAATGAAAATAAAGACACATCCTTCCTATCATTCACTAAAAAACTGACAACAACTGCAGTAAAAGAAACCAATGCCTATAAAGTGTCATACTTCCCTTCATGTATCCCATTTCAGTTATTCAAGGGAAGTGGAAAGGATGTTACAGTCATTTTTTCCTCCCCATGTATCTAAATGAGGATACATGTCTGAATAGCAGATGAATCAGTAATTTACATACGATTGAGATACTAAGATCATAAACAAGTCCAAGACAAAAACGCATAAAAAGAAATCAAATTCCAGTGACATGACTGCAATCTTTAAGAGAGTCACAAGGCTCTGTATTTAACTTAGAGGCACAGACTGGATCTGATTATTTGTCAAATCTAAGACATTACAGTAACTCTAGTGAAAGCCATGTTCGTATTAATGTATGCTATAACCTTAGTATAGAAGCAGAACTCATCTATCCATAAAACCTATTTCATGAAACCTATTCTGAATTAGCAAATTATTGCCAGCTCTCACAAACGGTGGCTGGAAAACACTAACTTACTGCACTGAAATTAAAGGAACTTGCACTGTGGCATGCTACTCGTGCAGAATTTGACCCTTAAGGTTTTATGCTCCCCTTCCATTCAAAACACACCCTTAATGCGCCCTCAGCCCACTTATCCACTGTGCTCCAGGATAATAAAAAAATAGCTTTTTTTTTTTTTTTTTTTTTCCTTCTTCAACAACACCTAGTAGATGAATTGTTTTCATTTGTAGCATATATGAAGCGGCTTTTAGAAGTAAAGTATTTTTGGCTGCCAGCTGCTGATGCTTGCACTCATGTTGACTGTTCATAATTAACACCTTCTGGTCCACTACGGACCATTTCCCACTTACTGCTTTTTAAGGTGCTAAAACTATCTCCACCAGTTCTATGTCACATAGCTTCATTTCACTGACAGAAGGCTTTTCTTCCTGATAGCCAAGGAGTCCCTTTTCCTCAGTTTGTAATAACATACAACCCAGAGGACTATCAGGTAGCATTCTGAACAAGATCTTACTAAGCAGAATCCTCTGCTGACAAGGGGACTGAGCTAATACGTGCTAAAACCTTCTTGTCAATTCAGAGGTGTTAACATGGACAAACATAGGCTTTGGCTGTAAAAACAGGCAGGAGAAGAATTTACCTCAAGAGGAAGAACTGAGGGTTCCCTTACTAGTTATTCAATATTTGGCTGATATCAATCAGATGAAACAATGATATTCATTGCCTGATAATGCTGCATAAGTGACAAATTTTATAGCATTGTTTTCATAAGAAAACTAAAAAATTATATTCAGACCTCAGCACATCAATGCTGGTGCATTAAAGAGCATTTGACTAGAAGCAATAGTGGGTACACACACGTGGATAAGTGACTACCTGCTTCTCTGCACATCTGAGCATATGCACGCCTCACTGTGAAGAGCCTCTGCACAAACACCTTCAGGGAAACAATAACTTCAGTTTATGTATAACAAAAGAATTACGATGAGCACAAGAATACCCAGAATAGAAAAAAAAAAATTATCTAGATACCAGACATTTCATTTAATGGAAATTTCAGAGTTCCACATGTCTCAGAAAATTATAGCTTTGAGTCTGACAGAGAATTAAGGTTTTCTTTGGCCACCTCAAGTGACTATTTCTTGGCAAGTACATTTCTGCAAAAGCCCAGAGGCTAGAAAAGCAAGCAAAGAGAAAGACAAAGGGATACAGTTATTTTTGACTATCAGCCAACCTCAATGGTTTGATTTCTGAAGGAGAAAGTGGGTAATTTAAAAATCTTAAACCTTGCATATTGTAGAACTGCAATTGATAAAAAACACCTTCTGCTGCTCCTGGCACTTAGAACAAAATCAATCCATATAAAAGCAATATAACTTACGTGATTTCCACCTGAAAATGAAGCCAAATGATTAGAGCTGCTGGAAAAACTGCCTTAGTGAAACAAACATAGATAATGAATTTGAGTAAACATACAAGCAAAAAGAATGCCAAGCTCAATCATTTGGCATTATTAAGTGCTGAGTTAATGAGTTGGCTGTACATTGCTCTGCCATTCAGCATTAATGCTACGGTGAGTGCCTGGACAGTGGATTTCATTACTTCAGTAGCTAATTTTGATCTAGATTCTTTTTTGGACACTAAGCCAAAATGATCTTTCTTTTTTTTTAAACAGCTCTCTTCCAACAGCCCTTTTACAGACTATTCCTTTGTCACCCATTATGTTGTGCTCTGGTTGTTTGTACACTTTATATTCAACTGCAAACCTCTTCAAACATCTTCCCCAACCATTCTCATATGTCCATATTTTTGACCTTACGCTAATACTTCACCATTCAATTCCCAAACCTACCTTCCTGGAACTAAAGAGCACTCCAGCAAACTCTCTTTTATCAAACACTGCATTTATAAACAGAAAGTCACTTAATAAAGTAAAATCTTAAGTATTTTTGTGTGTGTAAAACATAACGCTTGATAGTGTTACTAAAAAGCAAATGTATACTGGACATCAAACAGCACTCTAAACAAGCCTCTGTAATACATAGCAGATTTTTAGCCCATACATCCTCCAACAATTTTGTGTTTAAAAGAAATACATATATTTAAAGGTCACAGGAAGTTGGCTTCCACAAAATCTTTATCAGTCCTGAGGAGAGCATTTTCGGGATAGAATTTGCAAACAGCTAGGCAATCCTACATTCAGAAAAATTATTTCCAAGCACAGTTCTCTGGGAAGATGCTACTGATACACATTTAAAGCCTACTGCAGTGAAAAGCATGTGGCATTGCCCTACACAACTGAAATTCCAAGACTAACACAATGCCTGAGCAATTCTTCCTTATGGAAGAGGTAACATTTCCTCAGTTGCCTGACCTCCATTGTTTATTAACAACAATCAACATAGATTAAGTTCTGTAAAACTCCAGTTGTAGTACATTTCAGCACTTTCTGCTGTAGTGCAGCAGTATCTTTTTAATGCTTGGTTGTTGTTTTTTTTTTTCCCCACAGGAACGAAGCCCTTATTGTTCTGAAACACTTCCATACTTAGTGTTACATCATGCTTATATCCGCTACTATCTTGACTAAAGAATTTAAGCTTCCAGGCTGATCCCAAATCATTACAAAGATCTAATATCAAAGAACAATTCAGAACTATTTGCCCCTATAAAAAATGTGAGCATCTCAATATGCTAATAGATGTTCTGGGGCCTAAGACACATTCTAGTTCTTTTCCTTGACAGAGCCCTTCCCTCCTACCACCAGGAGAGGACAATCAGGAAAGCAAGTAATGTTTTTGCTGTCTTATCTTGCTCCTGTTCTGCTCATGAAGAAGCAAAATTGCTTCTGACAGGGTCTTGACAATACTAGGCAAAGTATTCACAGGTAGTCATACACAGAAATGTAAGTTGAACTCACCCAACTGGTGAAGTAGCTCCTTGACTGCATAACAATCATTCTGAAGAAACAGCCTAGGTCTAAGAAATACTCCCCCATTAGTGGCTGGCCCTTGTAAGAGCCCAGGGAGGCTTCACTGTGGGTCTACCTCTTCTGGTCATGTGGGGAGCACAGGTGCAGTTTGCTTGTGCTCCCTGAGCCAACAACACCCCTTCGCCAGGTGCTCAATCACCAGTTCAAGCTGTGACCTAACAGCTCCCCTATAGCTTCTAATCCATGTGTTTTGTGAAAATGAATTAATAATACAATTATGAAAAAATGAGTGGATGAGAAATGTACTTAAATGTGTTAATTTCCCATACTTTATCTAAACAAGAAATCACAGAGAAGGAAGGGACAGGCAGGGAAAGCACCAAAAACCTGTATTATAGATCAACTATTAAATAGAGGATCATTTGGCAAATGGTACTGAAGTGCACTTAGATGCGTTTCTCATTTGGGGGGCCAGATTGCTTACACAAGTCCCAGAGCAGCAGCAGGGCTGTAGAACTACTCTGCCCACCCAGCATCTCAGAGAGACAGCATCCCAAATTCCTTCCTTCTACTTCCTACTTCCAAAACACTCAAAATTGGCTGCTAATAGTTGGTGAAGTACTGAGTTTCTTCGATGAGCAACTAGAAAAAGCAAACTCTTCTTTGCTTGCTTCTGAGCTCTCCTTAGCCTACATAAGATGTAGAACATACTAATATTTCCCAGTAAGACATGCAGTTAGATCTAAAACAAACCCTGAATGTGTGGCTGTGGTGACAGAGCAGCAAGAAGAGCATTCCTAAAAAAAATATTCAGGATGTAAAAAATACTGATGTTTCTTTTCTGCATATAGGTAGATGCCCTATCCTTGAATCTAACCCTACTCCTGAATCTGTCAGTTCATTCTTTATTAATAAAGATTTAGGTGTGGGTTTTTTTTTCTAGTTTATCTAATGTACTTTAGTAGGCAGTGTAAATATACTATAAATATTACTGTGATGTGTCTGAATCACACTTAAGCATAACTCATTTATTGTTGTTCTGAAAAAGTTTCATCATCACTGTCTTACACAAAACATTGTGAGTTTCATAGGTAGACACTTACCTTGTCTGACAGCTAGTGTTGTTGTGTAGACCAAGAATAGAAGGATATAATTGAGGAAGCTCTGAAAAACAGGTGTGTTGGCATGGAAATCTTCTGACAAATACTTGCTTGTGAGTCCAATGCCACAGATAAGGAGCGAGAGTACCTGGCCAAGAGCCACAGACAGCAAGAGATCCCTAAAAGGAAAGAGAAAAGCACAGACATAAAACACTGAGCTTCCTGACTGTGAAGGAAATGCTCACTCTCCTCCAAGAATCATGTTCAAAAGTGTTAAGACAGAAAGGAAACAGTGCTTCAGTCAACAAGGCATCTGCTGGGTGTTGCTGATGTAAAGCATTCATCATTTCTGTACTTATCACTGGCTTAACATCTCCCGAACACACTAGCTTTTATGCACATATTAAATAGCAGTAGATGGTAAATCTCTACCATTTAATTTCATATTTCTTTTTTAACAATGATTAAATGATAGTTATCATTTATAATACAGCAGCCTTCTCTTCAAGTGTTTTCCCTACCAGAAGTCCTTTGGCTAAGTCTGGAATTACAGCTCTTACAGGACTTAATAGCCACAAAGAGAGCCATCAAGAAAGGATTCCCTCTGATGTGAAAGCATATCATGTTTCACCAACAGGAATTTACTGAGCAACTTCATTCTCCTCATTTCATTTCCATTTTATTGTATAAACTGTTCTTTCCACCTGTGCAAATGCATATATCTTTTCCTCTACCTTTCTTACCTCTTACCTTTCTTTCTGTTTGGAGGAAATGACTCATTGTGGTTCTTCAAAATGTATTTTTTGCTTTGGCTTACTGCTTTAATCTGTTTCTCTCGACCTTGATCTCCAGTCTTTGCTGTTCCCCTATCTAATGTTCCCCATTCTTTCTCCCCACAGATCTCTGCCAGCTTCTTCCTTTGTGCATGTTCTGTCTTCCTATAAATTCCTCCTCCTTGCTCAAGAAACTGCTGTATTTGAAAGCTAACTCTTTTATGGTACATATTCTTTTTATATATTTTCTTCAGTCTTCTCCACAATATCCTTTTCCCTTCCAACTATCTCATGTATTCTTCTGCCAGAGCATCATTAGCCAATGGCACAGCCCAACTTAGCCCCCAAAAAACTCATTTTATCATTATTTTTTGTCATAGGATATCCACAGCACAGAAATATATGTATTTTTAAATTACCCCATTCCCAGATTTACTGTTTGACAGTACTTCTGTGCTGATCAAGCCTGTTTCAAAGCTATGCCTTGCTCTGTGCAAAAGCACAAAATATAGCATGTTGGCATGACACGAGAGCAATAAAAACAATTGCCAGGGAGTGTAAAAGGACATCAGATGGGACCACATAGTCTGAGACCTGCTGGCTGATGCTGTCAATGCCACCAGTCCCTAGAAGAGACTGTAGGTCTCTGAGGAAACAAAGGAGAGAGGGAGATGGGAGAGGAACTCTTCTGCACGTCTCATTAGAACATGTTGTGAAATAAAAGGACGTTAGGCAATCCTAAGGAAGTAAAGGAAAGAGGGAAGCTCTCTGCTCAGCTGTAACAGTAATTCATGTGTGCTCTCTTCTGCCAGCCAGTAAAATAGCATTGCTTCAAGGCTGCTTTGCTTTCCCTGACAGATTTCCCTGACCTCAGCTGTGAGTGTTTGGTGGCAGTGAGCATCTGTGCTCCAGCAACAACTTCCCTTGTAAACTCAAGTGTCAAATTTGTTTCCCTTCTTCTCATAAACAATCCTCCCACTAATGTGTCTCAGTGTCAGTCACGGCGTGATTCAACCAAGCAGATACCAGAAAGCACAAGAAGCTGGGTAGTTACATTCATCCAACATACCTCACTGACAAACAGTATGACACAGATAGTATGAGAACAAACTTTATTGTGTTAAACCCTGTGTTTTGATGGCAGACTGCTGAATAAGTAGAAAATATGATTTCACAACTACTGCCTCCATTTCTACATTACTAATTCTACTGCAAAACGTAACAGCGTGAACAAACACTCGACAGAGGTGATATCTGAGACTAAGACATCAATGCTGTGAAAATAACAGATCCTCAGCTTCTGCCACTACCTACAATGTTGTTCATGGAGAGTAGAAAACTTGACTAGTGACAGCAATTTAAATTCATGTATTAGTCTTGTAAACTTGTATGTTAGTCCCTCAAGCAGTTGGGTAGACTGTTTTTTATGTCTGCCCTACAGTGAAGATTCATGCAGTAGTGTCTTCTTGCCTACTATTCTTTTCAGTAGTTTAATTTCAGTAAGAAATTGAAAGTTTGTAAATCTGTATCTCTAAAGGTGTTTCTGTTTCACAGAGGATGCAGGTAATTATTTACTGTCCTCAGTATCTCAGTCACGCCCATTAACATGTATTGTATTACACCCACCCTGGCACTGCACCTGATCTGGATAGAAGTATCTTGGGCCCTGTGTTGATTTATAGAAAGTTGAATACATCCTCATTTAATCACTTATGAAAGGATTTTTCCAATAATGTATTCCTTACTCCATGCAGTAGTTGACTAGTGCATATCACTTATAATTCCTTTTTTGGGGGGCTCAAAAATTCCACCCACTATTGCATTACTGAAATTGCAGTGGAGAAAGAAGGTAATTAGGAGTTCAGCAAAAGCAGACGTGGACAAGGATCAAGGCTAAGAACTCGAGCCCCTCCCAGTTTGTAAATAAAGTCCATTTGTGGATTAGTATATAGTCTTTGTGGCTTGAATTAACATGTAAGTAAAAATTGTTTTTTGAACAGCAACAGTTTTAAAACATACTGAAAGTATTTGTTGTGGAAGACCCAAAGAAGTAGTCCTGTAAAGTCCACTTCCTTCCAAAACATCAACTACACAAATGACACTGAGTACATATGTATTGCCTGACTCTACTTATTACATATACTTTGATTTTTTTTAATTATGTAAGAAAACATTCTGAAATCAAGCTGTAGTGTTCCTTCTCTATCCAGAACTTAGCAGGACATTTCACAGTGATATATAACATGAAAATATACATCTCTTCTATATTTCTGTCTCTTTGGAGGAGAATTAATTCGATATTTAAGCAGAACTAATTCAAAGGTCCATAAAGTGTTCAGACTTCAAGCAAGAATGCTCTGTTTTATACCGTGTCGTTATTTCGAACTCTCTTCACACTCGCACTAACACTCCTTCCATACCTAAATGTAGGTCCACTGCTGACATGAATAACACATAGGGGCACAGAAAATGTGGTACACTCCTCTCATTAGTATAGGTTGCAACTGATGTTAATCACTGCTTGGGAAAACTACCAGGTGAAATGAATAAGTAAGAAAAACTAAACTACAAAATCAATAAAATGCTGATTGTTGCACTGGGTGAATGGAAGATAACTCATTGTTCTCCCATTAGAAATGTAGAAACAAGTGTCAGTTTACTGGTTTTAATTAGTGGTGATGTCATACAGCAGTAACAAAGAATAATGTAATATTTGGATAACCTTAAAAACCAACATAAGGTGTCTAAAAACCAACATAAGATGCCTGAATTAGCAAACATTTTTTAAAAAGCTTTCAGTGGCTGTGGAAAATCTACTACTTCCTTTAAACAGAGGACAAAGCAAGTAACTCACTGCTGTCACCTCTGGCACTTATTAGGCAGTATCTTTCCTAAATACTCTAGCAGTGTTGAAACAGCCAGCATGGTACATATCCAACATATCTGCATCAGTTTTCCCTGTTGATTTTTGATTCTCTTCACCACTCATGGCCTGGCACAAAGAGGATATCTTCTCTAAGCCTTTGGTCTGTCACATTGGCTTCAGTAGTAATTTTGCTCACTGGGGAAGAGACATTCACTCACATACTGAAGAAAATGTGCATGGTTTGAGGGCCTTCAAACAGAGCACAAAAAAGACTGTCACTACAAAAAACTTCATTGAATTGAAGTTTTTGACCTGATAGAGACCAATTTCTCATTAGTTGAGTGTTGAGCCCCTGTTAGGATCAACAGTATCATCTCAAGCTGGGTTAAAGCAGGAAATCTTCAGCTTACTGCTGAATTTTGATCTCATGAACTCATGATACTAGCTTACTAATACAGAGCAAATAGAAGACATTCTTCTCCCATAAAACACAAATTTAAAACCCATTTCTCAATGTTATTTTTGTTTTGGTGGCACTTGCATTAAAATCCTGTATTGGAAAATATCAAATTTATTTTTGTGTCTTTTTGTGTAGCCACTCTTGCTAGTTTAGTTCTTGCTTAATGTTTGCAATTGAGTCAGATGTGTATTTTGAAGGAAGAACTGCACATAAGTTGCCAGATGTCACACTGTTAGACATCCATCATCTGTGTTTTATATACTGAAGAGATTAAACAGTACTTCTTTACAGCTTCTTCAGAAATAGTGTCAAAAGATAAAGCATCATCTTTGCATTGGGACCATTCAGTTCTGTTTAAATGCTTAGGCTGGCAGCTGTTGTGTGTCATTTTACTTGCTTCTCCAAGCATATGGAAGTTTCTGTCAGCTGAGTTGAGTTTCTCTGAGTTTATCATACATGATAACACCATAAACCTCTGAAGGCAGACATTCTTGTATCAAAGCAACTCCAAAGCTCATGTTTGGTTCCTAGCACATGCCCACTGGCATGAAACAAATTACTAACCACATAGCCAGGCTGGATGTGGCTCTGGGCAGTGTGGTCTAGTGGTTGGTGGCCCTGCAAATGGCAGGGGGGCTGGAACTAGATGGTCATTGTGGTCCTTTTCAACCCAGGACATTCTGTGATTTTATGATCCTCAGGTACTCTGGTGATTATTTTTCAAAAGGTTAGAACATTTAGCTTTGACTACTAGTCTACTTCCATGTCCTCCCCAAAATTATTAAAACACCATTTACCACACGGATCAATGCAGTGCAATGTTCAGAATGGCCCACAGAACTATAGCTGCCATATGCTGGATGAATCAATGACAAGTAAAAGGTGACCAAGTCATATAAACATTTGGGACTGTTTTATTCTGACACTAAATCATTTTTTAAATCTGACAGTCTCCATGTTAGATTCTTTTAAAGTTAATTGCTTTCCCTCCTCTTTTGTATTTTATTTGGTCTCTTTCCACTGACAGATTCCCACTGCATCAATTGAAGATGCAATAAAGAACAGTGTCCATCAGTACTTTTAATCTCTAGCATGAGGTGTGCTGATCTGCCAGTGTGCCACAGGCTCTGGCAGATGAGAGATTAGCAGTCCATTTCCTGCGCCTACATTTCACTAGACAAACCCATCTGTACAGGCTGCTCTATAGCACTGATAGAGCAGGCCTGCAGGCAGGACAACACCTTCTGCATGATGCTAATGGCTGCTATACATAGTTATCTTTCCAAATGCTTCAAGCATATATTCAAAAAAAGTAAAAACAGACTCACTTCATTTAGAGACTGATTGGTGTTATGTCATAGCTAAGCTGATGATGTCTGTCACAGCACTGTAATCTTGCCAGGCTTTGTCACTTCAGTGCATTTTAGTATGTTTATATAAAAGAAAAAATGCATACAGCAAGGTCTTAAAAACTTTACATTGATTAAAAGTGAGCTGAGCTTACACACCTATGAGAAACAGGTCGAATTTAAACATTTAAAGTTGAATATGGAATCTCAAGCATGGACCAACAGAAATGTTTGCACACATTTCTACAGGAAAAGATGGCAAAGCATTTGTGACAAAAACTCAAACACCAAAACCCCCGGGGTCCAATTGCTTCTGTGGCAGCAACCCCCTGCATTTGAATGACTGCTTAATAAGGCCACAGACAATGCTTCCATGTTTTGCTGTTTGCACTTAATGCACACGGGCAGCTTACAAAATAATAAATTAACAATATTTTCTAAAACCTTTTCCAAGACAATCATTTGAGTTCTCATTGAAAGCTAAAGCTTCACATTTTCTAATAGGAGGCTTCATATGCTTGAAACCTATTTGTCCTTCATTGGTCAGGAATTGGTCATACCTAGAAAACAAGATTCTCCATGAATTTTGCACAGAAACCTTCCCTTTTTTTTCCCCATTATTTTGAAATGTCTATTTCACACGGGAAAAATCCTACACATTGGCAAATGCATATTTTCTTTCTGCCTCTTAGTAAGGAAAGGGCTGAAGCAAGTATCTTCAATTACTGTATTAAAGCATCAGCATGAAACATTATAATAATTTACAGAAGTAGCCATAATAATCTGTAGTAAAATGTTCACATTACTAAAAAGTAAGCAAGGTCCCCCACATATATACTGGTGATAACATTATTAGCACTTATACCACTTTTATTAGTCAACAACTCCTGTAATGTACATTCTCCATGATCATACTAGATGATGCCTCAAGAAAATGCAGTAGTCTTGAAGATCTACACCAAATACTGTATTTTTTTGATTGCTGGTAGAGAAGAACAAATCAGTCTAAAATATTTTCAGAATGTAGGCATAAAGCATAACTGAAGAGTGAAACACCAAAGCGTGAATCCCAGTTAAACTTGCAAGCTGAATTTGAATATGAATAAGTCTAATATTAGCCTACAAATCAGAGAGTGAAACCTATGCAAGAACAAGTCTATCCATCACTTAATTCCTACTGAGTCATTATTTGGAAATCTTCAGTTGCATTTAAATGATGTGAAGGCTGTATACTTGATCTCAGTACAAAGGGTGAATTTTATAGCTGGTTAGTTGCAAAGTACCTCCACCTCCCACTGATGCTCAAAAGAAATGTGGTTTCTATGCAGTGTCTTGAGAGGATTAGATCTTTATTTTCCAAATGTGAACACTTTAATCTCTTTACAAGAGGACAGCACTGTGGTCTCCATGCAGCTCAAATCTTCAGCCCAGTCTGAAAAGCTCCAGGCTTTGAAGACCTAGGCCTTTTTTTAATGAAGAAAAGCCAGTAGAGGAGTAAAATGCTAAGCTTTTTTTTTTTAACCAAGGCTTTGAGTCCTTTCAGGTGAGCCACAAGTTCAAAATTCACTCTTTTTCACTGTTTTAAATTCATTATGCCTTACACTGAGAGAGGAAGAGAGTTCTGTGCCTTGCTGTCACCACCTTCCCACCACCCCAGCTCCCCACTTTCTCCCTACTTACATTAAACTCTGTACAGTGAAAATAAGATTTTACAATTACTTTTTTCAGTGCAATGAAGTTCCAATAGTGTGCAGTATTGTTTGTGTCTCCACATTCCCAGCTATCCATTACAATCCTATACAACCACTGTCTCAGATGGACTTCGAGAGAACTGGGACTGTTCCTTCCTTCAGAGGCTCCAATGAGAGCGATGTTGAGATGGCAAGGCATGGATAAGCAAAGGCGAGTACCAGCATGAAGCTGAAGTTTGCAGCTTATGCAGAGACTCAAGGACAGCCACGAGGAGCAGGGAATCACTGGCCAGACCTGGCTACGTGGACAGGACTTCCCAAGGGAGAAGCCAAAGCAACCACAAAGACAACTAGAAGAGTAAACTGGGCAAGAAGACAGTTGTGCCCTTTTTTGTTTTCCTAGCTTCATTTGTTCTCAGTTTTACTTTCATTTTTCTGTATTTTAAACCATTCTTTTCTGTTTTATACAACTCGGCTTGAATGTTAGAGTTTCTTCTGGAAGCTCACTAAAATTGAAGGTCTGGGTGCATCCACCTCAGAACAGTGGCTGACTCGGGCTCTGCTTCTTGTGACAGCTTGAGGGGTTGCCACAGATTGCTGAGTTCTGATAATAAGAAAGTAGAATCACATATCCAGAAAGCCTCAAGGGTCTCTGAGCAACTGCTTAAGATGAGATCTTACCTAATAAATTTTCTGAATCTTATGTATTTCCTTCTACAGCAATTCTTGAAAATGCATTCTATTTATTATAAGACTTTACACAAGTTCACAAACATGTGCTCACATCTGCATGTCTTTTATAGTTCTTTTAATATCAAAGGAACTGGAAATGCTTTAAAACTATTATTATAAAACTTACTTCCACATTTAATATTTAAAAATACATTGCTGAGGCAATCTGTTGCAGCGACAGAAAGTGCAAACAAGGGACTTCTTATTTTTATTTTTTAATAAAACATGCATTCAAAAATAGCAAAGTGCAGACAGAAAATTTCCAGGCTCTTATCCTGATGGAGCCCAGTGGTAAGTCATTACAGACAAATCTGTGCATAGTAGTTTTTCTTCATACAAGTTGTTAATAGTCAGCTTCATCCTACAAGTGAGATGATAAAGAAAGAAAAAGCAAGTATATCCTAAAAACACATCTGAGTTTTGAAACAGCTGCCTTCAAAACAGCAGTGTCATAGTGCTTTTTCAACTATGAATCACAGCAGGACTTAGAAGACCATAGGCTTCTTCCCTTGCAAAATTGAAGGTCTCTCCATATATGTTTTTAGCAATATCCCAGTCTAGGCACTACAGAACAGAGTGAAAGATGTAATCAGAAATATAATTACAGATGATCATGCAAGAAAATAATTCTATTATTTTGGCAAATACGCAGACTGAAACTAACTGCAGCCTATAAACTTCTATAAACTGCCACGTATGCCCTAAAACTACTCAAAATCTTAGATATAAAAATTTGATGTAGATTGGAATAATAAAAAACAAAATTAACTTTCTACACAAAAGCTGACAAAAATTAGTTACACTAATTAAGGACTACAGTACTTTTTAAAAAAATTCCATCTCCTTACATAATGTTCCAAAAATAAATTCAAACTTTAGAAATAGAATCTCTGGGAATCACATATGGATTAAGATGACTTGTAGTATCTCAGAGTAGAACTCCATTTGAAACATGAAAGCTCCTGAAAATACTACATTTTAGCCTTCAAAAGCTAATCAGGGGCACTGGGCTGCTGGAAAAACTTGATTGCCGTTATTTTTATAACTCAAGAATAAAGCTCAAAAATATATAGATTTTTTTCATGAGACAGATATTTTCTCTTACTCTGTTTCAAGTGAGTGAGTTTGAGATTTCATATGTTAGAGCAAACTGGGAAGTGAAAGGAGTGACAGCTGTCTCTCAGAGAAAACAAAGTTCTCTGTCAAGTTTTATTAGCTCATCTCACCTGCAGTGACTTTAATGCCTAAGGCACAGGACATTATAAATACAGTGATGAATATTTTTAGATAATATGAGAAACATTTTTAAAAGCTTCTGTTCAGCTAAGATCATCATTAGCTCCTAATTTCTCAAAGGAGCTCATAGCCCACAGTAATAGACTGGGATGATTCTAACTTCAAGAAAAATAGCTCACAAGTGTCCTAAAAGTACATCACTTTTTATTGCTCTCTTGCAATTACTGTACAATGCTAATACAGTTTAAATTGATGGGGGTTTATGGATTAAGCCTTACAACTATTGAGAGACAGTTGATAAAGCAGCAGGTAAAAAGCATTGCAGTTCCTGCTGTACCCAGCCACCGATAAGCCAATCTTGATTGAGTGATTCGATTGCAAACAAGCTCAAATGACTCAAGATTCCTCAGATGACAAATGCTAGTGTAACCTAATTCACTGTTGTCAAAAACAAGAAGTAAAGGCTTAGGAAATTAGGTTGAGTTGCTAGAAAATTCTATATATGTAAGTCAGTATGATGGTATGAAGGCTGAAGTCAGATTATTTCTGATGCTCCTGAAAATTGCAAAATTTATTTCCAAATTTCTGGCCCTGTGAAATGCGTAACGACTGAGGACTGGTTGTGTATCTACAATTAGGTGCTTGAAGTGATTACTCTTTATTTATTTCTCAAAAAATTAATAAATAGGAGGTTAAAAAAATGAAAGCTATGAGTATTGAAGACACAAAGATACATCTACAAAGGAGGAAGCTGGATTTTGGAGAACTAGAATTATTAGTTCAGCTATCATAAGATGTAGATTTTTTTTTATATCAGCACACCTCCAAACTGCATATGTTAAATAATAATGACTTCATTCCAGAAAGCATGTAATGTATAATGTAAAAATATAATTAGAAAAAAGGAAAAGATTTGGCTTTTGCAAAATCTTTTTCATGGCTAAAATTATGCATACTTAATTTTTCAGAGCAAAATTGTTTGTTTTTTTTCAGTTTTTCTGGAAGTTATCAGTAGCATTTTGGATAATATTGAAACACTGAAAAGTTGAAAAATCCCTAATTCAGTGGGCCAATATACACATGTAGCTTTCATAAAACTGAATCTTCTTTATTGGGAATTCCAGTGATCACCCACATACTTAAAACAAGTAAAATAAATCCTAACAAAAGTACTCTCACGTTCATCCCTGAAAACTGCCCCTTAACTGCATCACTGATACTGAAAGGTGAAAGATACATTAGCAATTCACCAAAGACAGCAATAAGCTGCTGCACACTATCCCAGATCTCCATCTACTTCAAAGCAAAGATGCCTGTGTGCCTGTGGCTCATTGTGACTGACTCTTTGAGGCCCTGACCTTCTTTCAGTACTTCCCATCCGTCTGTTGGTATTGCTACTGCCTCACTTTGCAGTCCCTCAAGCAGTGGTAATGCTCAAAGTTGCTTGCTCATGGATATTACAACAAATGCAGGGACATTAAAATTTCATGTTTTATTTTTTTTTCTATTTTTTCCTCCCCAGCAGTTCTTTAATGCATGAAGGACAGGATTTTTCTCTTTTGGGCAAATATTCTCCTCTGCACTCTACTTTCCTGTGAAGCTGCATACTTACTTTCATGGTGGCACAACTTCATCACTAAGGATGAACTGGAAATGCTCTCAACAGATCTACATCTATTCTGGTAGTAGAAAGATGGTCCTCAGAACAAGGAGACCACCAAAGCCACTTAGGCAAACACTTCAAGCTTGTTTCACAAAGTTCAGTATTCCTTCTGGGCAAGAAGCTTCTGCTTCAGTTCCAAACCAAGGAGGTACAGCACTCTCAAGAGTGAATGCCAATTTTAGTAGGTAACTACCCCAGGGCTGCAGAAATGCAGGATTTCACTGGGCTGCATTCTTCCTGGCCCAGTTGATTTCCCTTACTGGGGAAGTAGGGTGCTTCACTCAAGCTTACAAATTCTGACATAAGAGTTATCATATAAAAGAAAAGTTTAAAAACCTCAACATCATCATCTCTAAATCTTTCTGTGGGGCAAATCTGGGCAAAGTCCATATTTTTGATTTTTGGTGCAGGACTTGAAGGTGCTGAATCTTCTTCTGTGTTACTGTTTTTTTCTAGAAACAAAGTTCCTCTAGGGAGTTTCAAGTTCGGTGTGCAGAGCTGACGCAGCCATAACCCACAGGTGCTTTCACTCTGCCTTTCTACTTCTGTGATTCCACAGTCCTCCAAGAAAAGAAGAAAACAATGAAAGGTGCCACCACAGATTCATTCTCCTCAAAGGAAAATGGAGTGCAGATGCTTCTCCCACTCCTTACTTTTGCTGTTTGCTCACTACACAGTAGTGATAGCCATTACACAGCCAAAACTGCCTCGAGGTCCAAACTTCTGCATCTGTGTTTATATTTCTATTCCATATAATTTAAAAAGGAAAAAGGAAAAAGAAAAAGGAGATTTAAAGCAGAAGTTATAGTTGGAAAGAAATTACCTCCTGCCAAATGAGAAGCCCAAGTATTTGCAACAGTCTTCTCCATTTGTAAGCATGAGTAAAATGGTTCTGGTTTACTGTTCCACCCCCAGGCTCTAAGATAAATCTCTCCTTTGCTATTCCTTTGCAGTGAAACAGCATAACTGCCTCTGTCAGCAATGCACATTTATTGCTGACCTGACACAAAATTATGGAACAGGATCAGCTGAGAAAACATAAGGGCACTGATTCCAGTATTGCTGCTTTTAATATAGTTTAAAATTGCAAGGTGTTTGAAATAAAGAAAAAAAGAATATGAAAGTGTTCTGGGAAGCATCAACCTGCTGATTTTTCGAGGGTCAGAAAAAAGAAACTTGCAGCCTACAGAATCCTGTTGTGATGCCAAATGTACCACCAAAGCCACTGATGATGCGAAGTATAAGAATGATGACTCAAAGTAAAATGAAGCCGATGAGGCAAAATGACCTATAAGGTCCTCTTGTGGGAGATAAATGAGATCTGACATTCTGGCATAGTACTTATCTGTCCATTCTCATTGCTTTCTAGACTGCTTTACAATTTCTCCACAATATTAGCATCATATTTTGAATGAGCAACAGAAGAAAACATCACCAGTAGTCTTCAGTAGAAATTTTTACTGAGATATGAGTATATTTTTGCCTTTTTGGCATCAAGCAGTGGAGCTGTGCAGACGTGATGATGGCGCTGTAAATAGGCTGCAGTGCGTGGGTGACACAACACCTTCTTCCTATGCAGTGGGCAGTGGCTAGCCAAAACACGCTCCTGAGCTAGCAAAAAATGGACCAGAATCAAAGTCCAGCTACAGTACCATTTACTGCTGATTCAGCAATGTGTTTGGACTTGACACTGCAGGCTAGAAATTAGTTTGCATGAGCCTCTTTACTTTTCCTTACGAGTTTCTTCTAACTTGGGGTACACTATGATTCTACGATTTAGGGCAGGGGGCCTCTGAAGAAGATCACCTCTATCAAGCCAGCCTAGGAGGATCTTCCAGACAGAGCACATCTCCAAAGCTAGGGCTTCTTAAAACCTGCATAAACTGCATTCAGCAATGCATCCTCCCAGACACACAGCTTTCCTTCAGCAGATAACCTCTGGCCTGGCAGCTATATATAAGCGCGATCACAACCTTCATCTAACAAGTCTATTTTATTTTCCCTCCTATAACAGTATGGATCTGAGATTGGTGTGAGGAGAGCAAGGGATCAAGCTGACATTTGAAATGAAAAGTGTGAAGGAAAAATCAAAGATTAAATCACTTTCTGTCCGTGCGTGGCATCTGAGATACTCTGTACTAGAGCTTTACATAGATAGAGATACAAAAATTCATGAAACAAATAACACCGTTAGCATTTAAAAAAGAAGCATTTCTGTGCAATTCAATAGCAGTTGCTCTCCAAAAATCACCTGTGTGAAAGAGGATTGCTGGCCCGCTGTTATAACTGAAGGATGAAATCCCAGCCTTAACTATGAATTTCCTTGCCTTTCTGAATTGAAGTTAGCCATTAAATAGGATTTCACTGTAACAGTATGCATTTCATTTTCTATTGATAATTTTTTTTTCCTAGTAAAAATAACAGAAACAGAGAGAAGGCAGAAATTCTCTCCTAAGCTGTACGAGTGAATGAAATCTCATACCTATCATATAAAGCATACACACTGGTTTAAGGGATTATATTCATGTAGGCCATATTGTGACACAACTGGAGGGGTCTGACACATTATTCAGGAGCAACATGCATTGGGTAACTTATGTTTGGAAATGATTACCTTCTAAGGACCATATATAGAGAGTTTTAAAGCAACGACATACTTCACAGACATAACAAAACACAGTAGCTTTTCAAGTCAATAATTAGTTTACTTATGGATTAAACTAGAACATAACTGCAGTTGAATTACTCTGTGTAGGTCAAATGTTTTTGTTTACAAAGCCCAAATTGAACACATGGATCTGAACTGGACAGGTGTGACTCATCTGGATGACTGCCTCTGGTGACCCAAGGCAGAGATGGGCTCACTATGACTTGGCAGAGGCTTTCCTCAAGGCCACTGCACTGATACCTGTGTTCTCTCCCCTGAAATATGTTTACTGATGAAAACATCACCATGCCTGCCCAAGCCAAGAGCAGGGAAATCCAGAAGACTGCAAAGCTCTTGAGGCTAATGCAATATACTCAGTAAGATTTATCCATTGAGATAATGAATAACATGGGGATGTTGTTCTGCTTTTTCAGACTCTGTTCTATAGAAGATTAATGGGAAGATACATAGAAAGGATATCACAGATGACTGCAGCTGAAAAACAAAAACATCTTTACCCAAGAAAACCAGACTTAGCAGGCCAATGACCCTTCAGATGTTCAGTTTTATGTTAAATTAATGAAGAGGAATTTTATTTTTTTTACGACTGTTTTACTTTTACTCACTAAATTCAAGTGCTTGAGCGGACACCAGGGATCTTCTCAAGGAAAAATATCTGAACAAAACAGTGTCAGTCAATGAGAACCCACTCATTCTTTTGATACCACCAGCCATCACATCAGGTCACATCTCTGTTACAGCTTATTCAGTGCGTGCATACTATGCAAATCATAGTACAAAACATCAGAGTAATCTGAGATTCAGATACTGGTTTTGTGTTTTTTCTAAGTTTTTGGAGAACATCACATTTCACCAACGTGTACTGCATGGCAATGTGATACACAGAATATCATCATTATTCAATTAAGGTGTACATATAAATGTTTTCATACTCAGTTAATATGATTATGTATTTGCAGGTTTACTTGAGATATATCGTGAGACCAGATGAGAGACATTAATCTTGTAATTAATTGCATGTTTGCACTTAATTTCTGGGCTTTTATTATTTAGTACCTGTGTCAACCACTTAATTTGCCTGCAAATCATTTTCTTATATAATATTAATGAAATACGCTATAGTAAAATTCACCAAACCGTGGAAATTAGAGATTAGGAAGATGCATTATATCATCAGTTTACCCTCTTCTCATTTAAAACAGTTCAAGGGCTGTGGCTTCAGTACCATTTTTGGCAGAACAGACTATGTTTTCTCACAGTAAGAGATCAGAATTAAAAATCCCATTTACACCGTGCAACAAAATGCTTACTGGAGTCTAAACTTAATTTCTTTCCCCAAACAAGACTTTGTGAAGAAATAAAAATGACAGTAACATTCATTTCAACACAAACATTGCACAAAGGTCAATGGTTTTACAAATCTATGTATGACACTGAGCAAACGAAGATTATATTACACAGTAAGAAACACAAAAACATACAGATTTGTCTACACAACATGCTCCAAACAATTCATGCTCAAATATGAATATGGGTTTTCTTGGGACACTGGGGGGCTGTTGACTGAGCACAGGAAAAGATCAAATCAAGAACATCAAAGTAAATGCTTTCAACTTTGGGTTAGTTTAATGACAGTTTAGGGCATACCTGCGCAAGCTGCTTGGGAATATGAACAGCTGTGTTTTGGAAGGAATGTCTGAAAGTGAGAATGGCTGAGGATTTGCACTGCTAAGAGTAGGGGAAGAAATTGCCCAAAACACAACAATCTTGCTACAGGATTCTGGGGACAAAGGAAATCTTACTGTGAATGGGTGAGTAGGAACGAACCTATAGACTCACACAACCACAGGAGCAAAGAAGTTTAATCTTGAGACACCACTGCCTGTAGTCTGATTAGAGGAAGCTCTGCCTGTGATTGATGCTAGAAATTGAAAGTGGAGTAGCAACCAAAAAGAGGCCAAGTTTTAAAAGCCACAAACACAATCCTGCAGATTCTGACTACTAACAAGCTTCTGTTACTGCAAGAACAGAAACAAAAATAACACCAGTAGTCCAGTCTGGCTTATGGGATCTAAATTATGGAATGTAGTGCAAAGATCATGAAAAGTAGGCAGAGATCTTTTGCTGTAGGATTTTCTCCACGGTGTCCGTTCTCAGCACTACCATAGAATTAATGCAGATATCAAGTTGCACCAGGGGAGGTTTAGATATCAAAAAGTTATCTGGAAGATACAAGGAAGAATTTATAGAAAGGGTGGCTAGATATTGGAATGAACTGTCCAGGGAAGTGGTGGAGTCACCATCTCTGCAGGTATTCAAGAGAATATGGAGGTGGTGCAATGGAATCGAGCGCACCCTCAGCATGTTTGCAGATGACACCAAGCTGAGTGGTGCAGTCAATACATTGGAGGGAAAGGAAGCCATCCAGAGGGCCAGAGGAAGCCATCCAGATCTGGAGAGGCTGGAGAAGTGGGCCCATGAAAACCTAATGAGGTTCAACAAGGCCAAGTGCAGGGTACTGCACTTGGGCCAGGGCAATCGCAGGTATTTATACAAACTGAGGGAAGATCTCCTTGAGAGCAGCCCTGTGGAGAAGGACTTGGGGGTCCTGGTAAACAAGAAGCTGGACACGAACCAGCAGTGTGTGATTGCAGGCTGGAAGGCCAACTGTGTTCTGGGCTGCATTAAAAAATGGGTGGCCAGCAGGGAGAGGGAGGTGATTGTCCCCCTCTACTCGGCTCTTGTGAGGCCCCATCTGGAGTAATGCGTCCAGTCCTGGGGCCCCCAGAACAAGAAAGATGTGGAGCTCTTGGCATGAGTGCAGAGGAAGGTCACTAAGATGATCACAGAGCTGGAGCACCTCTCCAATGAAGAAAGGTTGAGGGAACTGGGCTTGTTCAGCTTGGAGAAGAGAAAGCTCTGGGGAGGTGTCATTGTGGCCTTCCAGTACTTGAAGGGAGTGTATAAACAGGAAGGGGAATGACTGTTTACATGAGTTGATAGTGATAGGACAAGGGGGAATGGTTTTAAACTAAGACAGGGGAGGTTTAGGTTAGATATTAGGAGGAAGTTTTTCACATAGAGGGTGGTGATGCACTGGAACAGGTTGCCGAAGGAGGTCGTGAATGCCCCATCCCTGGAGGCATTCAAGGACAAGCTGGATGTGGCTCTGGGCAGCCTGGTCTGGTGGTTGGTGACCCTGCACATAGCAGGGGGTTGAAACTAGATGATCATTGTGGTCCTTTCCAACCCAGGCCATTCTATAATGCTGTGATTTTATAATATGGTGTGTAGGATATGATATGTAGGAAGCAGAATAGGAACTGGAAGGTGGTACAAAATAATTTCCTTAAAAAAATTCTGTGGAAGGAACCTCTCCTAACTTCTTGTGAACAAGACTTTCTTTCCCCTTAAAGAAAAGCACAGTATATTTGTAACTGTAGTTTATTTTTCACAGTTTTCTTGAAACTGTCAAAGACCAACTTCCCTTGTTTCCATTTTAAGTGAACCTTGTACTCTGTGATGGCTTTTGGTTCTTTGTAATGAAAATGCTTTCATTGCCCAGTTATATTGATTTTCTTTTTCCTAAAGCACTGTGCTTTCCTTCTCCTAAGATTCCACTGACAGAGCTTAGGTTGAGTTTCATTTTCCCTTCTCCTGACTGAAGAAACAGTTCTCATTGGATGAAACTCATCAGGCATTTAAAAATGATGCCCATTCAGCACTATCTTCCTATTTAGTAAATATTTTCATTTTTAAACAGCTACAAATATGACCTACACACATGAAAATTTACAGGCAAACTTTTATATTAGAGATATACAGTTTCTGAGATCAAAAACTGACTTGAAGGAGAAATTCACATTGATAAAATTCAGAGATGCTGATGCAATCTCAGTAGGGGTGAACTTGGAGTTGTTTCTATTTCTTAATTCAATTGATAAAGGACAGAGATACCCAGATACTTGAAAGGCAAATCTTGAAAGCCTCAGCAACCAAACATTATCGTTTATCACTCAGAATTCCCTGGAGATAATGATAATTGAGATTTCCAGAGTAAGTGCTTTTTCGTTTCATTATTGAGCAAAAAAACATGCAGCATAATTTCATACCCAACATGTACAAGATTCACAATTTGAGTAGAAACTCCCAGAGAGTAAATTTTCATACATCAGCTAACTCCACATGTTGCATAGGAGGTAATATTTCCATATTTTTATATCTCAGTAGGTTTTCACTGACCACCTGCCAGTGATTTCTCTCAGGTACTTCTCCTGTACCTGTCCTGGTATTAAAACTGAAATGGAAACAACCCATTCACAGAGTCTAACCCTGGGTATATCAAGACATAAGCACTCTACAGTAACTCCAGAATAAAAATCAGTACATTCTGAATAAAAACTTATTTCAGAAAGACATCCAGTTTTGTTTGACTTCAGGGCATAGAACTTTTTAAATTCAAATAATTAAGATTTTTGAGAACTGATTATTTGCACTTTATATCTAGCCTGAACTGTTATGGTTTCAACTTTCTACCACCACAGTATATTATGTTTTTTTGATCAGAGATTACACACACCAAAAAAGTCAAAACAGGAAAGAGAATCTATCAGTGAACTTTGAGTTTAGCTGAAAAATGGGAAAATATGGCTCCAAATACATTGAAGTGAAATCAGCTTCTAAGAAGATCTTTAAGAGAGATGAGGCAGACCATGTTACCAGTTGTACTTTGCATCAGCTTGCATCCTGGCTAAACTGCCTCTGATGGGGAAGCTATAGAACACCTTTTTTGCAAGCAAAGTTTTTTCCTGTGAAGCTGTTACAATTACATCTGAGATGCAGTACAAGAAAATTCAAATGAATACAATTACTTTAGGTACTTATTTAAACTTTTGTTATTGGTGATTGCAGCTCTATGTATGTTCCAACAAAAGAACATAGATATAACAATCTAAAATGTCATCAGGGATGATGAGTCCATAAGATCCTTTACTTTGACCTTCAGCGTAACATAAGCCATTAGACTTCTCAGAATTAATACCTGTTTGAAACAGACTACATATTTCATAAAGGCATTCAATATTGTCCTAAAAATGTCCAGCAATAGTCTTGACAACTTGCTCCAGAGATTAATTACCTCATTATTAAAAATCTGTATATATTATTTCTATTTTGTCCAGAATCAACTTTCATTATACAATTGCTAATGTTCTATTAGCAACTTTTGCTAAGATTATGCAAAACTCTTTTAACGTGACCTCTTATTTTTGTCTAAATAAACAGGCCAAGTTTCTTTAGCCTTTCACTAAATAGCATTCTTCCTTTCAGTGTTCTTGTGGCATTTTTGATTTTCTCTAGTTTATCACTATTCTTCAATCTTGAAGAGAACAGGACACAGTGTTACAAAACCAGTCAAATCATAACCAAAATGAGCAGTAATGTAGTCCAACCCTTCAAAATTTCCTTCTTTGCATTCTAAAAAATCTTACTATCCCTTTTGCAGCACACATAAACAACACTGAGAGCTCCTCTGGATGCAGGTAGCATCAGATTTACACGTATTCACGTTGTTTCAAATCTTCCTTAATATGGAAACAGGAAGTATTACATTGTTGTTATATAATACATAATCTTCCTCAGAATCCTTCAACGTTTCTGATTTCACTCTTATAACAAAATAAACAAATTCATCCCTGCCCCCAAAGACAGCATGAACAACAAACCACAACCACAGCAATATCAGTTCTGCTTTCTGCTTCTGCTCCCCATGTTTCCTACAGTCCTTAGATACTGCTGCATATGAATTCTCATGTCCTTTTTTTTTCACTGCTTACACATTTTAAGTCTTTTTGTTGATTTTTTAAATGTAGTCATGAAACTGTGACTGACTAGAAAGTAGAATATTTTGGGAGTTCTTTTCAGAAATGGTATGAAACACTTTCCAGAAAAACTAGAAAGACAACACCAGAGAAATATCTAAGAATGTTTGCTTTCAGTCAGAGAAATCCATTCAGACACGAGTAATGCTGAGACTGATGGCATTTCTCAGCTCCATTAAATATCAGTAAAATTTCATACCCTAGAAAACTTCACTGCAGTACAAATGAAAGTCAGTTTCACTGTTATCCACCTGTGATCTTTCACTACACTGACTAAATACTGTTTTCCAAAAATCAAATGGCATAGGGGTGAATATTTTGCTATGCTGCTCAGTGGAGACCATGCTTCTATAGCTTGAATTTTTTTCAAGTCAGGCAAGAATATTTTTTTCTAAAAATTCCCCACAGTGGGTAAAGAATGTTTTAGCTGTGAGAAAGCTGACTACGGTTACATGAGTCTAATTGGGCAGCTTTGGCAATAAAACACTCATTTTCTCTTGGCAAACTAAAGGTTTTGCACCCAAACATGCCAGAACTCTACAGCTCTTTAAAGCTACTACAAATGAAAAAATTCATCTTTGTGCAAAGACCTAGCATGTTTAATTTAAAGATAGTGTTTGAACCATCAGAGAAGATCTTAAAAGGGAATTAATTCCTGCAAACTACTTGTGGGGCTCTTCCTGACAGAGAATCAGATCTTGGTTTTACTGAAATCAATAAGAGAAATCAATGCTGACTATTGATCAACAGGTATTTAGCTCCTTATTATGGCCCACATTGCCTTTTGAATGTCACTGTAATAACAGCTGGATTCAAATTAAAATCACTCTTCCTGATGCTTCCCTGAAATAACACTTATATTGTTCTTCAGTGTACTGAGGGAGTAAATCTTATCTTCACTACTAAAAAGGCTGGCATTTTATAGAACAAATATATGCGTTGATTCTGGTTTAATTTTTTTCTAGTAAAAATAATGGCTTGTTTTTTGATCTTTGAAGAAGTAACTGTAGTGAAAATGAGAGCACAGTCTATGCATTTTTATTGAGAAATCTACAGAACCACAGAAATAATGATTGAAAGGCAACACTGGTGGTCATCTAGCCCACCCTCCTGCTCAAAGTACTATCACCAACAGCAGCAGATCAGGTCAACCCTGGCTCTGCTTCTCTGAGACTTAAGAAACCTCTATGAAGGGAAATCCCATCATTTCTCTGAACAACCTGTTCCTACCACAAATGCAGCTGGCAAAAATGCTGTCCTAATGTCCAGTCCAAACCTCACAAAACACAAGTTCACACTGAGTGACATTGAATCACATTGAATTGTTGAGTTATTCAGCGTGCTAGAACCAATTACAGTGCTTGATGTCATAAGCCGCAACAAGTCATATCCATCAATATGGAGATAGTGAGAATTGAAAAAAACACTCAACCTCTTAGCAGAAACTGCTTGACTTGTGAGTGCATTTTTCCATAAAGGCTTTCTCATGATTCAGCAGAATGTATTTAGCATTAATAATACAAAAGACTGTCAGTCCATATTTCTCTTGCTAACAACAGCTGGGTCTAAGCACTACAAGCCAGTGCAAGTCAGCACTGCGCTACAGATGGCTCAACACATTTGTTCTAAAAATGGCTCAAAAGACTGACAGGCATTTTCTTCACTGGAACAGGCTGCCCAGGAAGGTTGCAGAGTCTCCTTCTCTGGAGATGTTCAAGACCTGCCTGGATGCCTACTTGTGCGACCTGCTGTAGGGAACCTGCTTTGGCAGGGGGGTTGGACTCGATGATCTCTGGAGGTTCCTTCCAACCCCGACAATTCTGTGATTCTGTGATTCTTTCATTCAAATATCAGTGAATAATATCAGTTTCTTCAAATGCAAGGCATAAAGTTACAGACAGTCACCTTTTGAAACACAGGTATGTGTGGTTCGTAGTTTAAAACACAAGCTGTGTCTTGCCTTACTCATTCAAGTAAGTGTTCTTGACATAAGTATGGCCCTATATGTGCCTTATTCTCTATTTTTATCACTCTTAGCTCAGCTTGCTGGCATTCATTAAAGGAAAGAAAGAGTACGCCAAGATCTGGAAACCCATAATCTTGATAAAGAGGATGTTGTTCAGCCTCTATGGGAAGTTTCGCTGCTGGAAAGAAAAAAGAAAAAAAGCTTCTTTATTCCTACTCCTTTTTTTAAGAACCATGCAACTGTGCCTGCTACAAGGCTATACAAGGCTAGCAGTAAATGGAGAAAAAAAAATAGCAAGGAAATGAACCAAAGGGCACCCATGCAAGTCTTATAATGGTATCATTTAGAATGTAATTAGAATTATTTCTGTTCCTGATTTCAGCAGCTCCAGAAAGCAAATTTCCTATCTTAATACTCAGTTTTTTAAAAGGCTAGATAGACCTACAGTGCATTTTTCATTGCAGCCTAGGATCACAGGCCTTCTTCAGCATTCCTGCTTCATTTTTACCTTCATTTGCAATAAACGGTTCTTTGTACAGTCCTCAGTGCTAAACAGGGATAACTAAATGGATATACTTGGAGGGTGACTTAACTGAACATTAAAATCCTCATTTACCCTAGGAAATGGTGTTGAAGATGAAGACAACAAGCATTATGAAAGGACTTTAAAATGCACGCGATGAAAGTACCAGGAAAGGATGAAACCTGGATGGGCACTCTTCTGTGCTGCTGGGTAATCCACTCCAAACCTGTTTCTAGCTTGGGAACTTTGAAGTCCATTTTAAGCAGATCACCAAGAAAGGGGCCATGATCCACTTTTTCTAGAAAGACATACAATGCGCTCCTGCCTTTATCCTCTTGACTTTGGATCTCTCAACTATTGAGTTACCAGACCCAGTGTGAAAGATCACTGACTAACTAGGTTCAGAAAGAATGATCAGCAGCAGTAACAAAGAGCACCTCCACATGTACAGAGTCTATCACCCAGATGGAATTTTAAGTGCAATTTAAATGGTGTCTAGGTTTTCTGACTTTGTTTAGCAATTCAAATGTGTGCTCCAGTCCACCTTAGAAAAAGTGAACAGACTTGTGAGGAAACTGCCCACTGGCAACTTGTGAGAATCAGCAATCGGAACAGGACTGCTCCCTGCACAATGGGAATCCCACACAGCCATGAAGCCTTTCAGTTAGCAACAACAGTTCTTTGTGTGTTCTTTGTGTGGAACACTGCTTTTCAGCGAGCAAAACTATGAATTTTTCTTTTGATAATGGTGAAAGGTAATGATTCTACTGGATGAATATGACTTCGACATTTTAACGTTTAAGAGAAGGAAGTATTTACATATACTACATGTTCACATATACTTTTCTCCCAGATTTCTCTGCAGATTATGCCGTGCTCTGGGATCCTGACCTCAGGCGATTCTTGGCAATTCTCTTGTCTCCTCAAAGTCAATTTTCCCATGTTATGATCTGCTTATGAAAGCATGGCTTTCTGGTCTGAAAAAGAAATCTTTTCACTTAAGAAAAGGATGTTAATTATGTTAAACTTCTTCCTAATTAATACATTAAATCTTTCCTAAACATTTCTGATAAAAGAAGCAAGCAGAACAAAACAAAACAAAACAAAAAAAAAAAAAACCAAACCAACTGGGCATGGCATTCATTTACCAGAAGCATTTATTATAAGCAATTAGAAAAAACAATTCTGTGACTTTTCAAGCATATAAGACTCCTAAAAAGAAATACAAAAATTTCAGCAAGAATGAATTGACACAAAAGCGCCTATATCAAGTGGATAAACTGTATAAGGTAAGCCATTGCATACACAAAAGGATTTGAATTTGTAACATGAATTAAAAAAAAAAAAAAAAATCCAATCTTGACTTTAAAATTCCCAGTGATAGCAATCTAGAACCACTGAAAACTATCAGGCGTTTGACTGCTTCCACTGCTCAAAAGA
Source organism: Tetrao urogallus (assembly GCF_951394365.1). Lineage (NCBI taxonomy): Eukaryota > Metazoa > Chordata > Aves > Galliformes > Phasianidae > Tetrao > Tetrao urogallus. The sequence continues at coordinate 62,215,123 of NC_136814.1, forward strand.
CGTGTCTCATTCCTATTTTGCATTTCCCCTCTATTACCTGCTCTTGGATCTTTGCCACCCTTGCTAAACCAAAGACTTCCTTGCCATTTAACTTCCCACTCTCTAGGTCTCCACTTACAGATAGGCCTTAAGTAGGTTACCATCTTTTCTCTGTCTTTTCCCTTTCAGCTTATATCAGATACAACAGTGAAGCAAGAACTTTCTTTTTCCCATTTGAATGCTGTTGCAAGTTCCCATAGAATTTTAATAACAAACACCTCCTATATTTTGACTGTGAATTTCTACAGTTAAGTTCAGGCAAAAACTAAACAGAGTGGATTGGATTAATACAATTTCTGCCTTTGATATCTTCTGGTCTTTCTTCTGGGCATTTTCTGAAAAACCTCCACTGTACCAAAAGCCTGGCCAAGCTGTGGCTTCTGACCCCTTCAGATCAGCTCCCAGTAGATGGCTGTGGCACTGAGAGCCACAGCCTGACCCCTAGTTCTGGGTTTTCAGCAATGGTTCAGGATTACTGAAATGCCTCATGGTCTTACATGTGAGACAAGATGGATGGGAATCTGAGGTCTCCTGGTTCCATAAAGTATTAATTCAGCAAAAATATCCTGTTTTTACTTTTACCATCACATCACTCTACTTCTAATACCGTGTAAATTCTTGGTTTGCATGTGCAATATTTTTTTTAATTTACTGGAACACCAAATACTTTCAGTAACAGCTGATGGAAACACAGATAGGTTCTAATCGCTTCACCCTATTAAAATCTATTCACATTACCCACCTCTAATGCGAAAGCTAGCAACTATTAAATGGCACCCAGGAGCACTATAAAGCAAGTTAAGAGCGAAAAAGACCATGCAAAACTGAAACTGTGGGGGAATTCAGATAGCAGGGCTGCAATGCATAACAGCCCCTCCTGACTCAGCCTCTATTGCTTTCCTCAGTGACAGAGGAGTCTGTACAGTCTTTCAAAAGGCTGCATCAAGACACCCACACTTACTCATGCTGATGAATCTTTAATGACTCTCCTTTTATTGAATCTTTAATGCCATGATGTATGGCATAATCAGGTATCAGGAGCAAAGCTGTGCTACTTCAAACTTTGATGCACATGGATCATATTGATACTCACCAAATAACAACAGTTTATGTTCTAATATTCTTGTACTGCCAATTTCTATGTACAGAGAAAAAAAAATAATGAAAAGACTGAGGGAAAATTGCACTTACAAAACAGATTTGACAAACTAAATTATTTCATTATTATACACGGTTGCAGAATAATTTTGCCTTGGATGTGACACCAAATGGAATACCTCTGAATAGCACTGGAAAGGGGAGGAGGAGATTTGTATTTTATTTTGCTCTGCAGCCCCTCAGGGCTTTATTCACTGTGTGAAGAATCTGCTTAAAAATAGAATTGTTCTTTTCCTCAGATGTCCTGGTGGGAACAGTAGATATCTTTTACAGAAATGCAGGATGAAGTCCCAAAGGTGTTAGAGACAGTTCAGAAAATGCTGCAGGATATAGTAGTGTATATGTTTTCTAAGTTCTTAGAATTAATGCAGTAAAATACTACATAGCAATTGATAACACATTGAAATATATACACCCTTAAGAATGAAAATGAAATTTGGAAAACAGTGAATTAAAACAAATGCAAAAGGAGCAAATTAGAAAAATCTGTAGAAGCCCTTATAAAATTGAAGGCTATTTTCAACTCATCATTTACCTGAACCTTACTGTGTTTTATATCACATGTGTTTCTAAACTATGTTATTCTTAAATGTACAAGAGCCAGATTCAACCAGGTCACTCATGGCATTGTCACGCGTGGCTCTGTAACTTCCATTTGGCAACCTTAATTCAGTCTTGACTGCTCAGAGAATGGAAAGGCATTATCTGACATAAGGAAAGATCTACATTTGATCCTCAATAAATTTGAAGGAATAGGCTTTCTCTTCATGGTTCGTTGCCTTTATCTGTGAGTTTGGTTTTTCTACACACAGATGTATTTGTTCAGCAGTTTGGGATGAGAGAAACAAGTTAAAACCATCCTTAGATAAAGATATACTCAGTCTCTTAAAAGCTTCTTCTGTCATATTTTCTGCCCCTGAGGAGGAATGAAGTCTGCAGGATGAAGATTTGCTTTTGAGTCCTGAATGCATGCAGCAATTCCCCTTTGATAATTCACCAGCATCAGCCTGCAAGCTTTGAAATAATTTCCAAAACCTGCACGTACTTGATGAGTGATCACAAAGAGTTCATTAATGCTCTCATTTTCTTGCTGCAAGTTAATATCATCCCGTATGTGCTGCAGAGGGACACTGTTTTGAGAAGATCACACAGACATCCCTGGACTTTTGTCAGCTAAAATACTTGTTTCTGTATTATTTTCCTATTTGTTTCCTCTTTTTTGTTCCTCAACTTACCCGACTTCCTCACCATCAGTTGCTGTCAGTTTGGCTACTTTGAAGTTCCGCGCTCAAAGCCCTGAAGACATGAACAAATATTTGTATATGGTATCAGTGAAATTCACTTCTGAGTTTTTTTGCTTATATCAAGTTCTCTCACTTATTCAATCGCTCTGCTAAAGTCAACATGTTTTTTTTTTTTCCCTTATCAGACTCCTGATTTTTTTGACACCAAATACATATGTGTATATTTATATGTGCACTATATATAAAAATCCAATCTATCTTCCCATGTTTTGCAGTCCAAATCTCATTACTAAAAAGACCAATATGAATTTCTATTCACACTAGGATGAGAAAAGAAAAAGCAATAATTACTAAAAATAGAAGAAAATATAACCCTTAGTGGAAACATGCCAATAGATGAAAATATGGTTTCAAATATTCACTTTGATAATTATGATATATGACATATGCTTTCCTGAAGACCTATCTTACTGCAAGCGCCACTAAGACTCTACTGTCTCAGACACTGTTCATTAGCTCCAGCTTTGTAACAAAATGCAGGAGTAATTCCCTCAGTAGGGCAGAGAGGATCAAGAAAAATCAGGAAGATCAAGTCTAAAGGAATGATACACATATGCTAATAAACAGGATGAGATCAAACGGAATGCTCATATTCAAGTGACAGCTTAGTCTTGGTCCATTTCCCACCCAGCTCATGCTATGTTGGACACCCACCTCCTTGTTCTTCAGCCAAGCTCTTCAGACAAACTGAGTTCCACGCTTAGGTTATCCCAGAGGTCTTTTCTTTTACTACGTGCCCAGCTACAATTTTGTAAGTAACAAGACAAAGCACATATCTGTGACGCACCAAAGTAGAGCATGACCCCTCCTCTGCTTTGCTTCTTGAACACAGGAATCTAATATACCATGTTGAGGATATGGAGAGATGCAGAAATAAAAGAAAAACCTAAGAAAAACAACACAAATGAGAACTGATGGAGTGATAGGAGGACTGCAAAAATGTACCTTTGGGTATATTAAAACTTCTTTCATATGTGAATTTGTGGGATTTCTAGGTCATCTTCAAGATTTTTTTTTAATGTGATTGCTGTAATCTTTCCTAGGCATAGGTGGCACTGGATGTACCACAGTGTCTCTGAACAGAAATAAATCTTCACTTTTTTCCTCCTTCTTCCTGAACAGTTATCAACTTCACGCGCATTCCAGGAAATGGAATTACCTTTTCATTATCCAGCCTTCAATTTTTTTTTTTTTCATTTTTTCTATTCTCTTGTTAATGAAACTTGGAAATGAGGGCGGAAGTGATGTAAAGCAAGAATAATATGCAAAAAAAAATTGTGTCGTAAAAATCCTATTTGTGCAGACCACTATACACACATGTGCAAATAATCTGTGGTTTGAAAAATACTTGACTGGCAAATAGATTTAACTTTAGAAATCCACTATTCTCATAGTTGTGCACAGTGGCTTAATTTAACTCAGTTTTTAACAGTTAATTTTGAGGGCTATGTCCTTTATTTTGTCTGTGAGTGGTTTTAAAAGAAATTGAGCACCAAATGTATTCTTTTCTCTCGCCATTTATCTACCTAAAACTAAATTAATTCAGTGTCCATTCTGCTGCTTCTTTTGGCTGATTCACAACTGACATGATAAAATTAAGCAATAAGACATGGCAGCTGCATACCTGTGGATTTCAGTATCATAACACAGACGGCAGAATAAGATATTAAATTTTAACCACCCAAGAAGTACAGAGAAATTGCTTTACTTTCCTATGCTATCTCTATGAAGTCAAATCTACTAGACATTGAAAAATTGGGAATTCTGGAAGTTTGCCTAATGTAACTTAGCAATGACTGGTCCAACAGTGTCAGAACAGGCAAACAGTGCATGCTTTTCTGTTTTGTCCAGCTTAGCTTTAAAAATTGCTGCCCAAATCCACTACTTACACCGTCTCTGAAAAGCCTAGACACCCCTACGTGCTGCACATGAGACTTAAGGCATTCACAATTATCAATAAGCAAGTTCCAAATACCAACTACATATTTCAGCTAAAGTGCTGATGACAGAAAGTAATCATATTTGCAGAACACAGTGTTTAACCTTTCTGTTTGGTTTGTGAGGGTACTGCCAGGTGGTGGTGAGAACGCCATCTCTGCCCTGGGCACAAACAGGAGCTGGAGACCCTAGGCAGGCAGAGGGCTGTGGGTTCATGAGGTAAGGAACGGGAGCCTCCCTAGCTGGGATGGGTCTCTGGGCAACAACACAGCTTCAGGAGAAAGGAGACACCGGACAAAGCTTCATCTGAGTCGAGGCACAGCGAAAGTGAAAGCACAGTGGTTTTGCGTATGAAAAGGACAAGTAGGAGGTGAGATCAGGCTTCATGAGCATGCCCTGCCCCACATCACTGTGGGAAAGTGATCTCACTCCAAAAGCAGCTTTCATTTTCAGAGCACAATCAGTGACTGACCCGAAAACTCTGCAAGGATTCACAGAGAAGGAACAGCCCTGCGGCACAGGCCATTTATCTTCTGATTTGAAGAAACAACAAAATGAAAGACTAGTCCCTTAAAATCTTTTTGAACCAAAATTTCATTTGTTCACATACAAAACTTTGGCTCCTCTCCTTTGCTTTAGATTCCCCTTAAAGCAGCTATTTTTCCTGGCCATGCCAATTTTTTATATGTTTTCTGACAGAAATTCCTCCCTACTTCCAGTTTACCATTACATTTGTTTTTACTGCCTTTTAAACACAGCTATCATTACATTTCTAAAGCCCCAACTCTCTGAGGTCCTGAGATTCGTAACCAACACACATGGCTGCTGTTCAGAAAGAACTTTAAAAGAACCTGCTGTATTTATTTCCATGGCGTTGCAGGTGTGCAATGAAAATGGGCCCATTTTCTTCCCCCACCCGTTGGTTCCTACAGCATCTACAGCAGCTCTGACACTTGCAACTCAACCAACATCTACTCACTGAGACAGCTGAATATTCTCACTGCATCCCCCAAAGAAAATCTTCTAATAGCACAGAAGATGTCACTTGTCAACACCAAGACAAAATATCCTGATCATGAGCCAGATTGTACTCAAGCATACAGAGTAGACAGGATGAAACAGAAAAGGGAGAAAAGTGTTCCTAAGAGATGTTCCTTTCGGGATCTCATAGGAAAAGAGAGTTACAGCAGTTACCTTACGGAAGTGCCTGCTTCACAGAGCTGGTATGTAAGCAGGCATGGAGTGGGAACTGACTTCTAGTGAGAACAAGTGAATAAACAATAAATACAACTTAACGCTATGAGAAGTATATTCTTCATAGTATAGGAAAAACATTAAATGTTCATTATAATTTGGAAAGTAAAACTTATTTTTCCAAATACAATAGGAGCTGCCAAACATGTGCAAATGTGGAACATAAAACTCATCATTCTCAGCAGACAGACTGAAGACATGGTCTGATCAGACAGCTACAGATGGAAAGAAACCCTGGCTAGCTGTAGCAAACCAGCGCTTGCTTCAGATGAATTCAGAAAAGCCGCTTTGCATCCTTTCATATTATGCAAAGCGACAGTATATACATGACTAAATACATGCAATGCACACGAGGGTTTTTTGTAATTTTGGCTTCTCCCAGCATATAAAGAGCTAGCAAGGGAAAAGAAGCTAGAATAAGAAAAAAAAGTCATCCCTGATTGTTTTCAGTTAACCAAAATCACCAACACGCTAAAAGCCATGATGCCTGTAGGTGTATTGCACATGGCCCTCAGACACATAAACAACAACAGAGATAAGGAAACCACCAGTGACAGCACAACTGTCACATGGTTACGATGAGCACATCACTGGCAGAACTCCTTTTCTGCCATGCCAAGTTAGTACTTTATTTCCTCAGTGTGATTCACCAGCCAAATCTTGCTTTCAAGAGCATTCAGTAAATGATACATGGTGTCAGTTATCATGCACAGAAATACTACACTAATTATACCTTTACTCGACTGTCTCACCCAAACAAGAAGTCTGGCTGCTGTGCTGCTTGTTCTCCCAGTAGTGCTGCACAGTAGATCTGAGGGTCAGATGAGTTCACACTGGTGATGCCTTCTGCTCTTAATTCAATCCAATCTACACAACACCTGCAGCAAATTTATGGCTATATGCTTAGTTTCTGATGTCTTTATGTCATCCTCATGGTGCCCAAGAACTGCTGGCAGCCCATCCTAGTCAGAATGCTCTTGTTCAGTGCTACTCTGCTAACTCTTAACCTCTGCCCTGTCAGTGTCCATACAGTCTGTTCAGAGCTGTTGCCTGCAGCTTTCCACCCTATACACTGTTTTTGCACAGCTGTAGCTTTGTTGATGCTGAAAGATTCCTCTTAGTTTTCATAAGCAGAATTCAAGGGAGAATCATATCAGTTATAGACCAAATATGCAGAGTATAAATAGCATTGTTCATCTGACAACTGTGGAGAAGCATCAGATTATGTGAGGAAACAATTTGGATCTTTATATGAAGTTGTCTCATAATGTAACAAAACATCCAGATCTTAATAGAGTTTGATCAGGACTGTCACTGCATTGGGTAGATGAACAGTACTGTCCTCAGTCTGCAATCTCCTTACACTTCAAATCCTAATTTTCTAACTGCCAAAAAAGCCAGCAGACAGATAAGATGAATTTCACAGGAGTCAGAAAAATGTTCATTCTGAGCACTTCTGTCTCACACTTTTTTTTCAGAGGCTATTCAGACAGCCATTTCATCTACCCTAATATCCACATTGCTTTCATAAAAGGTAGAAGAGGACAAGGAAGAGAGATTAAAATAGCCTAATTAAATTAAAATTGTCAAACTAGCCTAGAAGTCACCAGGGAACGTGCATTCAGGAGCACAGTATAAGATTCTTACAATCTCACTAAAAGTCCTAAATTGAGGTGTGTTTTTTCCTATCCCTTTCAGACCCTTCCCCTCACCAATAGCAGCTGACACCTCCTCCCCTGCTAGGAAGGGTTTCCACAGTTCAGGGAGCTTGTTCCAGTCCTGCCTTGTCTGGACTTTACTCTGCTGGCAATGGATATGCTGTAGCTATATCTTACATTTGCCACCCTCAGATATGTTACTAGCTTGAATAAAAAAAATGACTACAATTGGACAACTTCCTTGTTGAAATGATGAAGAAGAAGTCTTTTGCTTCAGTGTGATTCTGGAAGGGCTGTGTATGTTCAGTTTGGTTATTACTTACTTAAGAGCAGAGCATTATTTTTCTTAATGATGAAAACTTAATTTGTAATACAGAACACACCCATATTAGACACAAGAACTAGGAAGGAGGAACAGAATGCACAAAATAACTAGCACTTACACCCAGAGGCAGCAGTCTTGCACATCACAAATTTTGCATTCAGCTCTACTTAATTAATTTTCTCATCTTAGCTAACTGCAGTTACAAGTGGAGTATGGGCAGCTGCATATGTCCCAAGTGCAGGCTAGAAGTAAGAGCTGCAACCATGAAGCAGAGCTGTGCAAGCACTGAAAACAATTTGTCCAAGAGCTATTAATTACTGAGAGTTCTTGTTGCAGAGCTGTGACTATTAGTCTGCGTGACAAATTAAAGGGTTTTACTTGTGACATCCAGCAGGACTTAAACAACAACAACAAAAAAAACAACCAACCTTCAATTCACAAACACAGCATCATTTAAAATTTGTTTCTCTCAGATGCTCACTTCATCTGTGCAATCAGTATTATCAAATACCTTTCCCCATCTTACATAAACAAGTAAATACTTACAGAGATGCTACTGCAAAACTCAATCTGATGATACTTGAAGGAATTATAAAGACCTCAAAAGAGGTCAAGAATTTGCCTTAGTATCCATTAATTTTTAAAGAGCCATTTAATGCAAAAACAAGGAAACAGAATAAACTGGGTTTGATCATAATCTCCATTTTCAGCAGCAAAGTGTACCTTCCAGTACATCTTACCTAGCTTGTATGAAGTGACACTTCCCCAAAGCACTGCGTTCCCCTGTTGCTTAGAGGGTCATCCTGGGCAAATGAATTAGATGCGTATAGAAAAGAGAAACCAACGTGGCAATCTTCCCTAGAGCATTCTTTCTCTTGAGGCAATAGATTCTTAACCAGATATTGCTGCCCAAGGAAATAATTGCTTTAAAACAATACTCAGCTCAAGCTCAATACTTTTTTGGCTGTCACAAAGAAAGGAAGGCCACAGACAGCACTGCAGAAGAAAAATGGGATTGCAGGAACAGTGTGAAAGGGCCAGAGATGTTTAGTTGCCTGGTAAGATAAATCAGTATTTTGAAAGCTAAGAGACATTTGATCAAATCAAAGGGGGGAAAAAAAAAGAAGTCTGAATACATTTCTCGTTTCCTGCCCACAAGAAGAAGACAGGAGGGAGATGTTACACTTACATCCAGTTTATTGAATCTAAACCTCAGTAAGTTTTTAAAAATTAAGAAACCTAGTGAAATTTCTCCTAGAATCCCAACTTTTTTGACAATCAAAATTGATTTAAAAAAAAAAAAAAAAACTATTTTCTACATCTTCTATGCTATTCATCTCTTTCTTCTACATTTCAGTATCTCAACTTTCCAAAGCCACAATCAATGGCATTTGAAGGCTTCATCCAGTACCTACATGCTGTGTATGTAGCTAATTCACAAAAAATGAAAAGGAATAAGGATGATGACCATGCTGATACAAATAAGCTAGATATCCATAAAGATTATTTCACCCCATAAGAAAAATAATAATAATAATAATCAAACAGGAATAGATTTTAATCTGTACCTAATACAAATGACTCTTGATTCCTCAGCTTCCTTATTTGCATCACTGTCTACATTGGTCTTCCCTGCATATCAGAACGCTCACCAGCTAGGACTAGTTGGTTTCCCTCTTTTTAAATTTTATATGCTGAGTTTGCTCCTCATATGTGGGAAAATGGGTATGAGCTTGCACTGCAGTTTGAGTCCACGCTTAGGCCAGAGCTTGTGACAATTGGCACTGGACAAAGATATAAGCACACACTGCTGCTGTGACTGAGATGCAGTGTGCCCAGACACTTATCCCTACCTCCCACCTTTCCGGCCCTGTCAGTAGCTCTGGTCACCAGGAACAGCGACAATACTCCTTCACCTCAGAGCAGGTAGGAAAACTTCAGCCTTCTGCTGGGCTCTAAAAGTTGTTTCTCTGGTCCTTTGTTTCACTCAGAAGAGCAGCGAATAAGAAGAGGTAGAATCCCAGCCCCATAGCTGCCCCAAAGGCAGCCTACAAGTCCCTTCAGTGGAACACAGCTCAGCTGGAGGGTTTCTGGACATCTGCAGTTCTTCCTGCTATGCAGTAGATGCCACTGTAAAGACTGTTTTTGCAGTAAAAGAGCCACACTGCCTTACAGGCCTACTGTTACCCCCAGATTGAGAGTTCAACATGTTTAGCTTGGCAAAGCTTCCTTGAGCTAAGACAGGACTATCATCATTTTTAGACAAGAAATTAAGGTACAGTTTTTTGATTTTGTTATGGTTTGGGCATGGCAAGGTGTACAGAACATGCACTTCACAGCAGACAACTACATTCACCACTTGGCCAAAGTCTCAAGGACATTTACTTGCTCTCTTCCACTCCTGCTGTTGAATCCAAGTAAGTATGGAAGATCAACAGATAGGGTGGAAAGAACTGGAAATAATAGCCACAGACTAGCAACAACAGCAACATGATCAGACAATTGCAAATAAATTCAACAGGATTGGCCAACCTCAGTTTCTCAGTCCCTTATACTAGCCCAGCCTCCTGACCATCTTCCCTTCAGGGGCCACCTCTGTGGATGTCACAGCCAGGCATTCTCTTTATGGTGGCACATCTGCATGTTCCTTCAACACCAAACCTTCCTGGTGATGAGAAAGGCGGAAAACAGAACAGACTTCCTAGGAAGTCAGGAGAATCTGCATCACACACAAAAAAAAAGACCAAAAAAGTTAAAGGCAGCAAGGTGTCTCCATATTGTTACATCCCCCATTCTGAAGAGATGTAGAAGGTGGCTTGGGTTAAAAAATAACTTCTGCTGTTGCTAGCGAGGCAAGGCAGGTGAGGAATTGAGGACTGCTGCAGAATGTGATCTGCTCCAGCCTTACTTTGCTTTGTTTCTGGGAATGGTTACACAAACCGTGGGTACCAGCTTCTCCTTCTCACTGAAGACTGATAGAACACTCACCCAGGCACAGCAGCCTCTTGCATCTGAACTCAGCCATCCCGGACACTTTCTAGCAAAGTATCCCCTCAGCTTCACAGTGGCAGAACCATTGTCATTTATGTACTCCAGACTGACATACTAAGCATTGTAGATCTCCTTGTCCAGTGCTTCCACATTCAGAAGTAGAGCATACTCACCATTAGCTGAAGGCAAAGTAACATCTTATTTATAATCTGCAATTTAGCTCATTGGGAAAAGTCAGTTACTCTCGCTATGTGACACAGGCAACACAGGAGCCATACCATACCTTTCAGCTGCTAGAGTAACACACAGTAGCCCTGAATGGAAGAAACAGCTTTAAAAATGCCAAGCACTGCCTTCCGCTTTCAACCTATCAGTACAATTTAAGCTCTTTGCCTGGGGAAAGCCCAGGGAAGATCACTGTGTGTTAATTCAGTGCCAGGAAACACAGCAGCATTTCAGCATCAGCTGTGAGTATTTGCACACCTGCACTGCATTTTTTATTAAGCTCATCCTGCCAAGCAAGCTCACTTGCAAATTCTGTTTCTACAGCAGATTTTACTCACTTTCTGAAGCTGAGCAAATAAAATTAAAGAATCTCTGACAGAAGCAGGTTTCATCCCTTTAACAAGCTATACGAAATAGGAAACAACCTGCAGATTCTAAATTTGAGGTCTTCCATGAGGACTAAATAATCAATTTTAAACAGTCTGTCAGGGTTACATCTACATTACAGCTGCAATAAATACTTATGTCAGTCCTTGCTTTCTCAAACAGTGAGTATTAAAAGCTCACTTTTGTGGACTTGCTAATTGTCAGTTCTAGTGTTTTGATTTCTGTTTGCCAAATGACAAAAACTTTGATTTTTTTTTTTTTCTTTACTCATCTGCATTTTAAAATTTACTCTCCCTCTGGCTGTCCCCACGTAGTGAAAGTGGAAAGAAGGAAAGCCCCAGAGATTGCTGATGCCGACAGCACAGCATTCACACTATCCACACTAGTCTGGAGCTAGGAAAAATGCATGACAGAGCTGTGCTGCTCAGGGGTGTGCAAACCTATATATATACATATATATCCCCCTTAACTGACTTGGTACAGTGGCCTCTCCAGTGTCACTCGTAGCGATGTGTGTTTCCTGTGTTGCATTGAACTGTGATACTTTTCCTTACTGTTTTTTTCCTCCATAAAGCCCACAAGCAACTTCTAGCAGTGCAAATACATGTTTCCATGCTTGAGTGAAAGACTCAGTTGGCTTGATCTCTCTGCTTGCCAAATCATTTTGTGCCACTGAGAATGCCCTGAATTTTCTCCTTTCTCTCCTGGACCCAACAGAGTAAGCAAGTGATTGCTAGAGCCAAGAAGTTGGCTCGTGTCCTGTAATTACAGTTGAGATGTCACCAGCACAGCATGGTTCATCCTGATCTGTCCTTCTCATGCCTATGAAGACACCCATTTTATTGATGATCTACGCTCTCTGAGCTGGAAAAACCACGACATCTTGAGCTGGCAGACACAAGCACTATCCAGAGATAGAAAATGACAATGAAGAAAAGTTAGCTCACTCCTTCCAAATATCAGTGACAATTTGAGAGGAATACAATCTTTATCCAGAAAAGTACTGCCCCGTTCGCTGCTAACCCTTATTTGAGGATGAGGAAGGGCAGACCCAAGGTCCACCCATTCCAGTCACTCAGGTGCATTACTTGCAGCTGAGCTCCCTGGGTTAGCCATGCCTTCTCACCTACTGCTCAACAATTGGTTCAGGCTGTGACCTGGCAATTCCACTGCCAAATGGAAGTCTCTGGTTTTGCAAGAGCATCCTGGACTTGCTAAAAATTTGTTAGCTGTCTCTATCCAAAGCCTCTATGTTGTCAACAACAGAGTTTAAATTTGCACTCTGGAATAATTACTGTGTAATTGGTAATTTTTCCAGATGATTATTAAAGCTTTTACCTGAGTGGTGTTTATTTTATGGATTAACATGCTTTGTTTAGTTGATGTCAAGTATTTCTGTTGCACGTTTATCACCTACTGCTTGCTGCCAGTTGAGTAATTCTGTAAATGAGATTTATACAAACTCCCGTGTAAGTAAATCTACACGCAAAAGTGTCATCCCATTAAAGCTATCTTTTGCTAGCTAACTAGCCTATGTATGCACACCCATCTGACATTCAGGCCATAAGCAGCTTTTGCTTCTGAACAAGGGATTACAGAAAAATATAAAGCAGCCTGTGGAAAGGCATATATCACTTCTACATCTACAGAAGAAAGAAGGTGAAGGAATGGGGCAAAGCTGTAGGCAAATATTCTTGAGTAACACTGTGCACAAGACAGAGTACGTACTGGAACAATACTGGTTTTCTTATTCTATGGTATTTCTAACATCAGGCACTCAAATTATGAGTTAGATCTCACAGATCAACTGCAATAAATAATAAATAAAATCAAGAAACATTAAACAAACATATTCAAGCTATTATTATTTTCTCTAGCTTCTGAAAATGTCATGGTTAATATTTCAAGCTTTAATCTGAAAACATGAAGACCAGACAGTCATTAATCTTAATTATTCTTAAATAGACTTAAATAGATATGCTAAATATCCTGACACAATACAATTGTGCTCATTGATAGAAATGATATGATATGATGTGATAGTAATAATGACCACAGATCACCAACCTATACTTGTTAAATATCATTTGATTCCTTCCTGATTAAGTTTTACAGTAGTTTTGAGCAATTCTCCTCAAAGATGAAAGGCCTGACCTCGCTTTCTCAGAACAACAATAATTTTCAGAAGCTTAATAGTACAGCTGGATCAGTTATGGGATTTGCCTTTCATATTATTTCCTAAGATTTATTTAGTAGACAGCTTGTAAAGCTTGGTGAAGAGTTTAGTGGGTCATTGCTTTGAGCCTTCCTGTAAAGTCTGCAATTCCAAACATATGAAAAAGAATAACTCCAGTCCTCAGAATATTATATAAAATAAGAAGAAAAAACAAAAAAAGCCCACACATTCATAGAAAACTTTTTTTTTTTTTTTTTTAAATAAAAATGTAGATATGTTCATTTTTAGAAAAGAAAGCCGCGATCTCCTTTGATACCTAGTATTGCTTAAAAAAATCCTGCCCAATGGTTATTAACAAATGGTTAATTAACAAATTAACAAACAAGATTTCAAGCATTAGCAAACTATGGACCACAAGGTTTTAACATTTTTTTTGTTTTCCTCCAGCTGACTGTTCAGCTGCAACCCTCAGGTTCATAATAACACCATGCTAAATTTAAGTGACCCTCTTCATCATTTGTGATGCACTTACTTGAAAAGAGAAAAAGAGAGTAGAGAGCAGATGGAGCTGTAATTATGGTGGTGTTTACCTGGATGAGTTTTGGGAGCTACAATGACTGAATTTACTTGCAGAATCAGTGGGTCTCAAAGAAGATCAACTACACCTGTCTGAATCCTTAAGTCTGCAACCAAAGCAAAAAAAAGAGGGACAAAATCTTAAGGAATCAGAGCTAGAAGGATAGGATATCCTAGCAATACCAAGGTGTTGATTAAAAAAAACAAGAATGTATGTATTACACTGATAGCTTGAATAAAAGCATCAATTTAACAATATAATGGTATTTATCTCTTTCCTCTGTAAGAGCTCAGCTACTACTTGCACATCCTAGACATGCTCAAATAAAGGACATGATCAATTAGTCGCTTACTCCATTATAAATAAAGAGTTAAACATTATTTCAGACCCTAGATTTGTCATAAACTTATAATTTCCTTAATTCTGGGGGGTGAGGGGAGCTACATAAATGCAAGGGAAAAAAAAGGGGGGGTGGGATGACTTCAGCATGGAAAAAATGAAAATTCAGAACGTCTTCATATGTCGGGAGTGAAGACACCTTGCTACAATAAGTTTACCATAAATACTTCTGTTAAAATATGGCAGGTTGTAAACTGCAGAACATGCTCTACTAACACGTAAAAATACTGAATGACTGTTTTCCTGTCTAGTATTAAACTATTTATTTTTATGCTGTTGGACAAATTGAAAAGCTATCTGCTAGAGCAATATAACGCTGACTCAAGATGAGGCAAGCAGCAGCATACTAACTCATCTGATGTAGGATGCTCCAAAAATATTCAACATCTGCCAATAATTCAGACAAAACCTAGTAGAGGTTGGAAGGAGATGTAAAAGACTCAGTTTTGTCTGCCACTGGCAAATGACTAACTAATACATGCTGTTCACTTTTCTGCATCTCTGCTGTCTTTTTTGTTATAGAAAAAAAGCTTTCTTTACAAAATTTGGACTGGACCAAAATTTACTCCTGGTTTTGCACTGCATGTCTTACGTATACAAGGTCCAAACATCCATAGCATATGTGGGCCCAATTAGTATTTCTTTTAATAAATCAGAGAATATTAGAAATCATGAAGAGTAAGAAAACATTATTTAGTTAATAACAGAATTGCATCAAGTCACTGAAAACATGATACATCTATAGTATAATCATAGTTCCTCATGAAGGTACTTTCAATATCAGACAGAGTACAATGCAATTAAATTCAAGTGATTGACTAAAATTAAGCCTTTACTTAATTTAAGACTTTTGCTTTTAAATTTAATTAAGATTTTTGCTGAGCAGTAAAGATATGCTAAATCAGGATTGTTCAGAATGACCAAGCAACATCAAAATTGTTTAAAAGTTATAAAATTATTGCTCATCAGATAAACAAATTATGGTATTGCAGGGAGAAGTGTAATAGTTTACACTCACCTGTAATTAATGTGTTGATACACACTTTAAGAGCATCCATCAATCCCAATACAGCTGTTAAATCATTAATATATGTACATATATTCTAGAAAAAATATTGAAGGTGGAGATGCAATTCTCCTTAAGATGATGCAATTCAGCTTCTCCATCACCTTACCTATTTCAATACTCAAACAACAGAAGTCTTTTGATGGTGAAGCAAAATCTGTGACAACATGCAGGTAGTCAATGGAAGCAAATTTATTCCCAGAAAATGTCAAGACTTGTAAATGTTAAAAGAAATATTAAAATCTCAGAATTTTCACACAGAATGTTACTGTTAAATATTCAATTCTGAATCACAAAAGTGTTTAAATATGTCTTTTATAAGTCAATGCTGTAATACTGTCTGTTGTAATATTATATATTAAATGTGCTGACTGAATTTCAAGGAATAATTAGAACAATGTATTTCCAAAATTCTAAACACGATTGATGTATTTCTACAAAATGTTCCAGTAACTTGAAGCAGAACTTTCTAATGGTAAGTTCTTTAATGAGCTGATTTGCAGTCTGCTGCAGAAAGCATGGAGATGTCTCGCATAGCAAAGGAGCACAAAGATGCAAACCTGAAGGCTTCTGACCATAGCTGAGTGTCCTTTGACAAAGGCAAGTGAGCAAAGAAGTAGTTTTTAAGAAAATCTTTAACAGTGTGCTTGAAAACAAGTAGTGCCAAGCAAAAAGCCTCACACCCTTAGAACCAAAATGCGATTTAATCCAAAATTTCCAAAGGCACTCCATCAGTTCTTCCCCAGCTACTGAAGGCACTATTCTGAGCACCTTTTGTAACATAATGAACTTGTACAAGATCGTTACTCTGCTTTATTGCGTGGTATTACTTACATCAATACATCTTACAGTGAGTGCCACAGCAGATGAACCCCGTCTGGGAAGATGTTGCAAAGAGTGAGGGCTGGGCTTTAGGCAGACCTTTAGTTCCAAGCTGCAAGGCACCTTAGCCATGGAAATGGTTAGGAGCCTTTCACTTCTTCTCCATCACCATTTCTGTCACAGAGCAATTACACCAGCATATGCTGCAAGCACTTCTGTGTCACTTCTAAGCTTGGCTCAGTAGCTAATAACTTATTTAGGACCAGAAGAACCTGCACAGACTTTAACATCTCCTTCCAGCAGGTGCCTGCTTTGCTGTGCCTTGGCTTCCTTACACTTCATCATCTATAAATTCAGTAAAGGCATGCAGGTTGAGACTGAGAAAAGCCTTTCACAATATCAGACTTTCTCAATGCATGGGAAGAAGCTGGTTTGGAAATCACATTGTCTTATCTGCATTTATATTCTGGCACATAAACATCATCCCTAGTGTGGGTGAGACTGGAATGAGGAGCACTGTCCTTTCAGGAAAGACACTTGTGGTAGCCAGGTCATATGGCAGTGTATTCCTTTGCAGAAACATTTTTGAGAAATTCTTTTTCAAAATCCACTAATTTGATGTAGAGGCTTCATGCAAGCAAGCAATGACACAAATGACACTATACTATATATACCCTATACTACATATATATATATATGTACACACATACAAACACACACAAACATGCATACCATATTGTTCAGTGGCTTCTGGTCAGTGCAATTTGCACATCTACTTTGTGGCACTGTTCATTTTAACGTTTTCATTGCACTTTTTAATGCATACCAGTCTATAGTCATGTAAGTCATAGTACTCCTACAGGAAAAATGTGGTATGGGACCACTGTTTCTAGTGTATAGTTTAACACTGTTTAAAAGATGCAACATAAAATTAATGGCTAAATTGTTCACGAAGGAAGCATTACATTTCCACCTCATGGAGGTTTAAGAAGCTATATCTCTATTACTACTATATTGCCAAAACTAACATTCAGTAGCCCATTATATGATCTGAAGGATATCCAATTTACTATCAGTAATGCAATGATGCTAACTATACTAATGATAAATATCCTTACGGAGAAACTATCTTTTGAATTCTGTGCCAGTTCCAATCTGACTGATTGCATTTCAGTTGCTGTAGCAAAACTTCTTCTGGTGGTGAGGGAAAGAAAAGAATTAAATATGGCTTCATTTAATTTCAGTGTCAACAGAAACACTTTCAAACTCTAATCCCAATTAATTACAAACTGGAAGCTTTCTAACAGGAGCTGGGCTTCAGCACCTATGCACCCAGCTCCAGGAACATCCCCTGCTCCCCTGTGCACCTGTGCAGGCAGAGGAGAGCAGCATGCTGCCCTCAGCCACAGCGGGATTCTCTGTGGGATGCACTCCCACTGCAGTGAAAGGCAGCCTGCACCCAGCACAGTAAGAAAAAGCCAGAAGGAGCTGAGCAAGCAAGCAGTATTTTCATTTCTTTCTTTCAATTTTCACATCCCTATCTGTGTCTCATTTCTTCTGCTCATTCTTACATAAGCTTAAAATCTACTCTTTTCCTCCACTGCTCACATAGCTTCTGCTCCTGCTTAGCCCTTTTTCTTTCCAAACACGATTTCTCTATGATGTTATGGCTTTTCTAATTCCAACCTCTTGCCTGTGTAATTCATAAAAATAAGTATTCTTCACAGACATCTATTTGCCTTTTTCACATTATCTTCTCTTTCTTCACTGCTCACATTCCTTATCTTAAAATATTCTCCCTAAAACATTAAATCTGTCTTTTGAATGTTTCTGCTTTGGACCACACACTGCACACATAGGAGGCTCTGGGTTTGGTGCAGTGTTCTGACTGAGAGCACAGGCAAGAAAATACTGCAACCACCAGAAGTAAGGGGTAGAAATGTGCAGGCAGGGATGTGGGGGAACAGGCACTTGAGAAGGGAAAGCAAGGCAGTGGGAATTTCCTGTGCGTGAATTTGCAAAGATTTCACCACAAAGTCTGTGGTTTCTCACGTGTTCTTCTGCATTTCCAGGGCCTCATGGGCAGGAGGAGATCAGAAGTGCTAAAAAAGGATAGATGGGCCCAATTAAGAAATACTAGAGAAAGCACATTCAGAAGAGAAGGCAAGCACTGTAAGTGAGCACGCTCCTGAGACTGGGGTAGAAAGTTCAGGAGTGATGAAGACTATCGACCTTCCTCCCTTGACCCCCAGATGACCACTAAAACGACCTCGAGTGGAGGACTGTGCATACTCTAAGTGGGAGGGTCTTATGTTAATCAGTTCTAAGAAATGTTTAACATATGCATGAAATTATGGAAAAAGAAAACATGAATATGTATGAGCACAACCAATAAATGTAATCTACGCAAAAGTCAAGGTACACATAATGGGCAAAGTTATCCCCTATGTGCCCAGAGCTGCAATAAAGGAATACCTATTTCACATAACTCATTGGCACATCACGTTAATCTACTGATGTTCTTGGCATCATTTAGCCACCTTAGGAAGCTATCACATAATTTGAAAAAAAACCAAAAACCCTTCAAAATAAAGTTGCTGGTTCATTTTGTGTGTTAGTAAATTGGCCAAAAGTTTTCCATGGCAACAACGCAAATATTTCTCCCAAATAGGCACTTCAGATGATAACTTGAAGATGCTTTTGAAAATACAGAATAAAACTTCTCCCACTTTTTGTTAAATATTTGCTTTTATATGACTTGTTTGAATGCATTGTACCTAACCATACTGATAATCATAATTTGTCATCACTGGCTTAATCACCAAAATTTCCCTCAGTGGTTTGGCCCAACCTACGCTGTTCATTCTTTTTCACATGGACACAGCTGTACGCATGAATAGTTCAACATTCATATAAGAGTTTATAAACGTGTGTCATTGCAAACGAAATAGAAAGGTTCTACTGATTAAAATATGCTCTGTGATTTACATGAATGTCAAGATACATTCTATTCCAGGTAAGCAGATAGCAATTTGATTGCATTCTGATTTAAAACTTACTAAACCTGAGTTCCTTAGCGCATGTTGCCATCGCTGATTTTGGATCAAAGGTCCAGGATTAACTGCAATGCCCTTTAACTGGCAAAAAAGACACATGCAGTCACCATACTGTGATGGCTTAAGAAACAAAAAGATTATTTTCCCTAAATTTCAGCTGGATTCTTTTCACCAAGTTGTTTGTACTGGGCCTGAAGTTCCTTGTGAGCTTGAAAGGAGTGAAGGAAGGAGCAATATATTGTGCCTAAAAGGTACAGCTAAAAATCTGAGTAGGAAAACAGGCAGTGAAGTTCTACTAATTGTACAGCTCTATTCAGTAGAAGGATCAGAGTCCTGCATATTTCCCCTTGTAAAAATTAACATTTTTATATCAGAATTTAAGAGAATCCCAAGGCACTTGAGGAATTAGACATTGTTCATTCTTTATTAAGTTATAAAAGGAAAATAAAATGATCTTTGTGGCCAATTCAAGATGCTTCAGACAGGCTATAATGCAAGGGATCCCTTGAGCTATTCCTTTGTCTAACAGACCATTTGTTTTGTGTGGTATTTTTCCTCACAGCATGGAGCATGTAGCTCAGATCACCTTTTATTCATCTCAGCTAAAGCATAAGTCAGCCCCTGCACTATGATGGTCATGGGAAGCATAAATCATTGCAGAAAACAAGTGATAATTGTCTGGCAGTGCAGTTACTGATTTGGATGTCAGGTTACAGCCCATTCCCCAGACGCCCCTCTGCTCTTGCCATACACATTCCTACAATAAAATCGAAACCTTTAAGTCCCATCAGAACACTTGAAAAGCTGACAAGCCATGTGAGGCTGCCTGGAAACTTTACAGAGTTCATGAGGCAGGGATGAGGCAGACAGCAATAGTAAGATAATAGTTACCATATCTGTAAGGAATAAGGGTGAGAATTTCCTTTGTAAACCAGACATACATAACTCCTGCCCAAGCTCAGCTCTGACCTAAGGGTCAGGCCTTTAGGAATTGCTTAGGCTTACAACACAGTCCATCTGCGAGAAAGGATGAGAGCAACAGCAAACCTGCAATGACTGACATCACTGCAGTGCCTACTATACCAAACAGGGAAGTAAAGACTTGGATAAAGTGCAATAAAAGCCAGACTCTTGGACTTGTGAGAGAGCTGTGCACATGGATGTTGCCAATAGCTTAGTTACAGACTTTAAGTGAAGTAAAATGAGACAGCTTAGGGTTTAAGAAATGCAGGCACCCTGTCATGTAACTGTGTCCATGGAAAGACTCTGTCTTCAGTGGAAAGAAACCAAAAAATCCTCAAGTTGGTCCTCCAAAGCAAAAAGTGATTATGTCTCCAATGAAGCTGTCTGCAGAGCAGACCACTAACACGAATGCTCTTGTGCTGTCCCAGACAGTACTGGTGAATGCTGCTGGCAAGTCTCATCCCTACTGTCCTTCTGGGTGGCAGGGATGGGTCGTCCCGTCCCTGCCACCCAGAAGGACGGGCTTGCCTGAAGTCAAAAATTATGATGTCACTTGTAGCCCTGGTAGGAAACACAGCTACGCAAAAGAAAAAAAAAACAGGCAAGAAACTTCTATTGTCATACAATCTACAGAATTTTATGTAATGGACAATTCTAAAATATTCTACACAATTTTGTTTCTGCTGCTGTAAAATCTTCATTTACATAGTGTACACATTCTCCTGTATCTTATTTGGTCTTATAAACTACTGACGGTATTGAACAAAGATTGGAGCAGCTCTGAATTAAAAAAAAATAAAAATAGATGCAACAACTTTCAATCAGAAGTTCACAAATGTTTAGGATACTGGGGACCATTAAAAACACTTCCAGTATTTCCTATCACTCCTTGTAGATACTCCTCATCCATTCTTCAGAGTTGAGCAAAAGGAAACAGGAGCAGCTCTATGCCACCTGACAAGCTGAAAGACACTTGCTGCCAAATCAGTCATCAGTAGCCCTGACAAGAGATGATTTTTTCTCCATTTTATACCATATGGTGTCTGTGCCTAAAAGCTCAGACAGCTGCTGTCATTTTTTTTTCCACCATGCATCCCAGCAAGTCGCAACCAGCAACTACATGATCAGAAAGGGTACTAGTGATGATGAAAACAAAAGCATACCAGGCAAGCTGACATAAAGACAGGAAGAGAGATGTCCCAACCATGAAACAGGCCAGCAACAAATTTTATGTACAGTTTCATTTGCTAGAGTCCTCTCGTCCTCTGAGATTTGACTTTTCAAATTCTTAATTTCAAAGCTTAATTTTTTATAACATGAGAATATGTTTTCAAATTTCAGGGCCAAGCAGAATGTGATCTACATGCATTCTTCATCCTCATTTCAATTTCAATCCTCTCCTATTAACGCAGTTATACCAACATATGTTACTTTCTTCTTTGTATGCTAAGAGCTAGTATGAATCAATCTTGTTGTGGTGTAGCTGAATTCACATCAAGCAACAAAAAACTTAACTATATATTTTTGTTGTGAATTAAATTTTGTAATCACAATGAAGAGAATTCAGCCTTTTATTTTTAAATGGGTACCACTTTAGACAAGGCCCCTTAAATAAATTAATGACATGGGAAATAACTGCAGTGTTAGTCTGAAAAAAAATACTTCCAAAGAAACTGTTCTCTACAGTAACCTTCCTAAAAAAAGTCATTAGAAAGAGGGAAGAAGTAGAAGCTGGGCTAACACTTTTTCTAGATATGCCTAATCTTCTGTATCTCACAGCTAAGGAAAAAAAAAAAATCTCTCTCAGAGGCAAAGCCTGCAGGGCTTTGACATATTTCAACTCAAGGCTGCAAAACTGGCTCACTCCATGGGGATCACTGTATATCCCCCTTTATATCTGTAACCCCCATGCAGACCCACACAGATGTGCCCACTGCTCCCAGTTCCCAACCCCTGCATCCCCACAGTGGGTTTGATCTTGCATTTGTAAGGCTTGTGGAAAGCTTGGTGGTATATTTAAGCAAGAAGAGAATCTTTAAACTCAGTCACATACTGGGCTGGGTGTGGTACCTGGCATATCCCTGTAAATAAATTCACTCTTTCCTGAGTGCCTCCTGCCCTGAGATGAGTTATTATGCGATGATGGCATTTGAAACAGAGGAGCTCAAATAAAGTCCAATTACAGCTTAAGTATTTGATTACAAGATGGGAAAGATATGCAGGAAAAAAAAGAGAAACAGCAAAACTCAGAGATCAACCTGAAACTCAGATTTAATGCCACTGGCTGTGTAGGTTTCTTTCTCGGGTCTTGTCAGATTTATCTCAGCGTATACTCCAGCTTTCTGTATGCAACCTTTGAGAGTCAACCTCTTCCCTTAGCCCCCATTTATCAGTTAAATTCTACTTTTAGAGTGAGTGGTCAGCCTAACATACCTAGCCTGCCAGGCTTTTTGACTTCTCCCTTCCTCCTATTCAACTAGTTCATATGAATGTATACTGTCATTGAAATGGAACACTGTCTGACTTGACCAATACAAAACCACTTAGAAAGTCTTTTGGATGCAAATGAATCTTTTTCAAATTGCTTTCCTGTCACTGAGCCTTGGTTTCACCCATCATCCGTCCCTCTTTCCCATGCCATGCAAATATACCACTTACACATCATCTGAAAACTGTAACCAGTGCCATCCAACCGGTGCCATTTTTGCACAAATGTATCATAGTTAATCCTGCGAATTTACCTGACAAAATTTAAGCCTTCAGAATGGTTTACACAGGCCTACACTGTACTGACAGTGTACATCCTACACTGTCACTGTACATACACACATCCTACTGACAGAACTGTTTTCAGTTTGTCCCTAGCATTACATGAAATCCAGATATGGCACAAGCATGGATATCAGATGGTAGTATATATTAAATTTCCTATAAAGAGAGAAATATTTCAGGCAGTTTTCTTCTTGATTGTTCCTAAAGGTTTCTTTCTTATCTCTTTTCATAAGCCAAAGGAAATTCCTATGTCTTAATGCTACATCACTTGCTGGTTATTAAACATGACCTACGAACCTGGTGAAGTTTTTCTGAAATTTTCTTTCTGAAATTTTCTTTTTCTTTTTTTTTTCTTTTTTTTTTTTTGCAAATTACCTCTTCTGGGAATTTTATTTGTGCACATAATCTTATCAAAGTCTTTTTGCTGTAGAGATGTGCCAGCTCACTCTTTTGGGACTTTTTTGAATCATGAGTTAATTGACTGCCAATTAACTGAATTTACTGTCTTTGAAAACGCAAGTCAGAATTCTCCCCAAACATTTTTCACAGACTACAGATGTTTGTAGTTTGCCTTAACGTTATCCCTAAGGTAAACCAGAAAAGTCTGTAGTATACATTTTGAGATTGCTCAAATTCACAGTTGACAGAGGGTTTTACATTTTCTGGAGAAGCATAGCATTGAGAGGGTTGCCCTTTGGCTTTTTGTACTGTGTTTTTGGTAAAATCACCAAAATCAACTTCAGAAGTACTAGCTGTTGGGCCAATGCTTGCATTGCTTCATTAAAATTAATTTTTCATTTAAAGTGAACCAGAATTTAACTATAATAGATCCTATACCTACACAAAGATAATTCTGAGTATCTTAGACACTAAAACAATGATAATTTAAAAATATATTAGGCACCTGAGTAGTGCAAATACAGAGAGTATTTTAAGGAGAATCAATAGAATATATCATGTATCCAAACAGCCATAGATGTACTTTGCAATTTGTACTATTTGATTATAAACAATGTGCAGTAGCTGATTATGAACTCCCATCCAAATACTCTCTACAATTTCCCAGTGTCAAAGTTGAAACAAGCAACCTCCTCTTCCACTAGAATTTCATTAACATATGAAATATTCTGATATACTCATTTAGTTTACATGCTTATTTACTTGACTAAAGAAAGACATTGCGTATATTACAGCAATTAACCTTTATTACCTTACAGGCTAAGAACTGCAAGAACTTTTTTCCTCTATCTTGACATGAACAGACTCTCCTTTCCCAAGAAAGTAATCTAAAATGGTTCATACCATTTTTTCACTCTCCTTTACAACAATCAAAAGTCTATCATTTCAATTCTAGCGAATGTGTAAAGTAACTTCTTCAAGTTGAGAAGCAAAACAGTGTTCTCGAATGCAGTAACTGGGCAAAAGAACAGCTAGTTAAAGTTAATTTGGATTTCTCTAGGTGGGTGGGATGCATCTTATCTTCATATATCTACATGTAATAATTTACAGCTTAGTTAGTTTAAGCTTGCTGGTTTAGCACTTTCTCTACATAGTCACAGAAAGAGAAACACACAGATAATCCTATCCATAGAAAGCAGTTGGCAAGATGTATCACAACCATGTAGAAAAGGATTTTCAGAAAACAGGTATCTATTCAGTTGCATATAATGTTTTCCCTGAATCTCAAGATTGCGATGTGTGATTTGATTAAATGAGGATTATTTGCAATGGCAAGAAAAACAAAAATAAACAAATCTCTATCTTAACAGTAAAGCTCACCAATTTGGTGTTTGGGTTTACCTACTGTTGCTTGGGGCTGGAGAGATAGAAACATATAATACTTTGAATAACGAGACCAACTTCCTTCACGGCTGTACTATAAACATCTATACTCCCAGACAGTTGTTTGTTCTTTAAAAACAAAACAACTTTCATATGAATTCTAGCCTTGTGCTACTGTAGATAATCTGTTATCTGGAATGATCAGAGGATATGTCTGAAAAATACAAACTGCTGGTAAAACATCAGTTTCAAGCCCAATTACTGTACCCAACAAGAGACTGCACATTTTCCCCCATATTTCATTTACTGTAGTCCTCTGACAGTCAAATAATACAGCTCTTCAGGGATCTTCAAGATTTATATTTTATGAATTTATAAATGTGTTGCCCATTTTAGCCAATAATGTCTTAGAAACAAGACTTTTCAGAGTTTGGAATATTTTCCTGGTAGCCTACCAGACTGACACAACCCAGAGTCAGAATTCACACTTTCTCACAATCCAGATTTTCTCTGGGTACCAATTTTAAGAAAGCCTTAGAGTTACAAGAAAAACAAGAGATACGTGAAATTGTTTTCTCATGCATTGCTGCAAACTTGTTTCTTGTGAGAGAAGTCATTATTTTCTTCATGGAAAAATGTCCATAGCTAAAAGTCATGATAGAGAAGAGTGAACTTGCACAAGGAGCTCCCATGAGCCTTTTCCAGTTTCTTTCTGTTCACTACTGGTGGGTCACCTCCAAGAAGCAGCTGCCCATTTAAAGGCCTGGAAACCACAGGACAACACCTTTAGCAAAAGCTCTGTACTCTTTCTAAATCTTTCTCTGCTCTAGACAGTAACAAAGCCCTGTAAGTGCATCTAGATGTACGTCAGTGCATAAAGCAATAAAAGATCCTACAACCATCTCACGGACTATCACCACACTGCAACAATATAGGTCCATTAGAATTTATATTTATTTATTTTACCCTCTATAATTTACAATGATAATTTTGTCAATATTTGCAAATCTTCCCCTTCAAGATATGTCTAAGTAACTTTTGGTGGGATATCTGATGGTGGATTTTTAGCATAACCAGAAAAACAAAATGTCTCTTTTCGATACACATATTGTGCTGACCAATGCACATTATTGTACTAAGCAGAATCTCTGAAAAAAACGCTGTATGTGGTAAAAATGGCTGTGCCTGTAACATGGTATTATTATGATAATGTCAATAAACGAGAAAAAATGTTGTCCAAACAATAAAACCAACTTTTCATTTGTTGGTTTCATTTCTAATACTTACAAACAACTTCCAAGTAAATATTTTACATTTTCTAAATAAATATTTCTTAAAAGGTAGTATAGGAACTCAGATTCAAAAAGGAGCAGATAGTATAGGAACTCAGATTTAGAAAGAAGTATCCTATGTTCTATTTGGTTTTACAAAAATTACTTTCTTGCAGCTGTTCAGGATTATTTGTATACATATTTTTTTAGTTACGATCAGGAACAAAATAAGCCAGTAATTAAAAAATAATATTGACTTAATTTGCTGAGCCATGAAACAAATACTTAAAAACCTCAAGAGCTGACACATACTGCAGACCTACTCCACAATAAGCAATTTAGAGCAAAAACAGTGTGTCTGTGTGAGCAGTGTGTCTGCCCATCACTGGTTCTGTGGTACTGTTCCTCTTGCCTTCCTCCAATCTAGCCTCACAGCTCTGCAATCTTTTGAAAGAAGCATTAAGATCAGACTGGTGCAGCACACAATTGACACGCTGCATGATTTTTCTAGCATAGAGATATGTACATCCATATCCCATACTTCCTGTCCTTCCAAATCAGAAATGGAGGATAAAGAAAGAGTTATCAGTGGGATTACTTAGGTAGACCAACATATTTACTCTTTACTTCCCTCTCACATACACGCACACACACTGCTGTTCAGCACAGAGAGGATTATTTATTTGACAAACTGCAAGGCTCTAGTAATCAATGTGGAAGATTCACTAATATTAGTATGTGATAGTCTGCCAAGTATGGGATAAAGCCAAGCTGTCTATGATACCTTCTGTGGAAAATTTCCACTACAGTATTGACCTTTATGCTTGCTTGTCTATACTTCCTTTGTATTTCTTAAGACAACTGAATAGAAAATGGTGAGTTATAGCTCCATCAGTCAAAGAATGGTAGGGGAACGTACTTTCAACACATTGAAAGACATATGGAGAAATCTATGCCAAAGCTGATGACAAATATCTACCTCTAATACTAAAATAACTGCTTGCAGTATTGTATATGACCTTCATGACACATAAGGAAAAAACTTCAGAGATGGATGGCAGAAAGAAACAGGCAGTCTAAGGTGTTTAACACATGCTGCTGTTTTATTAAGACTACAGTACTTGTACTTACAGTTCTTACAGTAAGATGAAGGCTATGCTGTTTGGGGCCATGGGTGTGATGAAGACTATTCTGTGATAGTATTTCTTTATTGCTTTCATGCCTACATGTTGTTTGATGAGTTGGAAAGATCCAGGATTTTACAATCTAGTTCCTCCCTGTTGGCACCAGTAACAACAGTGACAGCTGTGGCAGGATGTTCTGCCGACAAGCACTTATGCTTATCATAGGAGCTGTGGAGCCTGAAAGAATGCATGAAGATCCAGTGACTATACCTTACACTAGTAACACTAATGACATTTTCTGTTTGTGCAGAAATCAAAGCAGAATGTAAAATGGAGGGAGATGTTTGCTTGGAAGCTACTGCAGGATCTGGGAAGGCCCAGTACTCTCACTCATGAATTGTAAAGAAAATATAGACGTGTCATTTTCCTTAAGTGAGAACATCTGGAGGTGTCCAATATAATTACTTTTTCCTAGTGATGAAGCACAAGGTTAAGCTGCACAGCTTTAACAGCTGATGAAAGCAATTTGTGCAGCTCATAAGAACTGAAAATCCAGATGTAACAGACAGTACGATGGGAAGGGCTTTTCAAACAACTCCACAAAATAAATAAGATACAACAGACACCTTTAAGAAGATTCTTTCCTTGGTTATTTTCACGTAACAGGCCAACATAAGCAATGACAGCTCCCAGGCTGAGAAGCAGAGAGATACTGCTTTGTTTCTGGTGACTGAGAAGTACTGACTGCCCCCTGTTACTGTACAAGTGAAACCTGCAGCTTTCTCTGAAGCAGAAGGAACATCTGAAAGGCAGCCATTCACAAATTTCTGCTGGGTCTCATCTTAATTTAGTGTAACTAGGTTTGCCACCATCCCCAGCCCTTCTGAAGATAGCAGTGGGCTGTGCCAAGCTCTGCAGTTCTGCAAGGTCTCTGGCACAGGGAAGGCTGCACAGATCCATGTCCCAACATCCAGCCAACAGCCAGGCAGAGCACATACTGCCAGTTAGATCCTGAGGCTCATGCTCACACAATATGTTGTATATGCATGCATAAATGGCCAGTCATGCATTAGCACAGATTGAAAAGACAGTATTGATGCAAAGATAAATGGCACTTACAGCCTGACTGGACAAGCACACTGTCCAGCCACTTGATTGTACACTAACCATCCCTTTATGACCTTTTCCTCTAATTTTTTACTTTTCATTTCCACAGTGAGCTCACAACCATGTCAGCAACCTCTCAGTCTGTGGTGATCTCAGAGCAGGGTCTTCTGCAACCTCACAGTGATGGCCATCCCCTCATCCCTGTGGGGCTGATATTTCGAGAATGCTTGTGTCCCTGACTGGTTTATTGGGATGCCTCTGCCTGGCCCCAAGTCCCTCTGCTCCTGAGTGGCTGGCAGCCAAGTGTTTAACGAGCTATGGTGAAATACATGGTGTCCGTGGAAGCTATAAAAGATAGATTTTTGCTATCATTTTGCAGTTTCAGCATGAGACAGTCTTAACATCTGAATGCTGAAATCTCCCCAAGAGAAAGGACTTGCAAGGAACAGCAGGTGGCATGGAAGCAAGGAGGTGAAGTCACTCATCCCAAGTCAGCACAGAAGAGGACAAACAGTGAGTCGACAGGCTGAGCCAGGCAGGGCCATGGAAGGGCTGTGGATACATGGCAGCATGACCAGGCACAAATTTTAAGTGCACATGAGCTCTTAGTTCAAGAGCATTTCCAAGAGAGCTAAGCTCATTTAAGAAAGCAATTAATGAAAACAAAAACACAACTTCAGTCAATCTGCTTTGAATTATGGAAACTGACCACTGATAAAGTCGGTAAAGTCAACCTTCATTGGCCTTCCTTTAGCAGCTACGCCAACTCCATTCTCATGGCAGATAAATATAAATTCTGCATGTACTTTGAATTTTAAGAGGCACATATTCTTCACCAATGGCTGATGGAATGATCTGAGATACATTCATAGCTTCTGGTTGACAGTTCACAAACCAATTAGGTCGGTAGATTGGACATAACTTCTTTCCTTAAAAGTAAATTTTTGAGAGTATGGAGATGGCTTATAGACCATGCATATTGTTTTTATAGAGATGAAAAAATGCACATTCAAATGATCAATTAACCTTTGAAATAATATTAATGCACTTATATGAAAAGTATTTATCAAGAATCAACTAAAACTGGTGAGTATATCATGAAGAATTTCTAGCTTTAAAATTTTGATTCTGCTCCTCTGTGCATACGGAGACTAATAGTTCAGGAAATTATTCCAACACGTGCTCGGAAACCTCCGAAGTGAAGAGAATGTAAGTGCAAGCCTGGAGTTAAGTGAATATGTACAGAGCATTTCTAGGCAAGGGAGTTGGAACTGGGACCTTAACCTTTAACTATATGATTCCATATTTCTCCAGCGCTATTTCTTACAGAACAAGCATCTCTTTCTGGCATGAGCACCTTTAGGCTGGTATCAAGGTAAGCATAATTTATGGAAGTAATTTCATCCCACAGTAGATTTTACTTCCAGGTCATTCTACAAATTAATGAAAATTGAAGTGCCACTGAAAGTTGGTTCCACACATGCCCCACTTTGGCTCGTGCTCCTGAGCTATCACAGCTTTTCAGACCAGGGCTCTAAGACCCTTCTATCAGCCCATCAGAATTGGGAACTGCTACAGTCAAAAGATCTGTGGGTATCCCACTCTTGAGGGAAATATTGATTGGATCCACACCATGCAACAGCCTGTGCAATAACAGCTTTCCTTTTGGGGAATCAACAGTGTCTGCAGTCACTTTTCTGCCATCTACCCTTTTTTACTCTAGTTTTCAATCACTGCCATCTCAGCAACAGTATGCATCATTTCTGGCCTTGTTTTAGAAAGCTGATTTTCAACTTCCAACAGCCCCACCTCCTAACTGTTATTTCGGAAACAACGATCTTACTCAGAAACATGGTATTCTGCAAGAGCAATACATACGTATAGATACAAATATTTAGACTAACCAAAAATCACAAGGGAAACAAAAGATAGATCAAATAGATTAGTATTTTCATTGTGCCTTGAAACTCTTGTTGTATATGCTTTTTTGGGTTTTTTTTGTTTGTTTGTTTTTGTTTGTTTGTTTGTTGTTTTTTCCATGGAAAAATGATTAATATGCCTTTGTGGAACAAAAGCCATTGATTGCTTAACAAAGAAACCCTGTGCACTAAGTGAGGAAAGCAGCATTAGCGCTCCCTGAACGTGACCTGCTGCTGCAGCCAGCCGACAAAGACAGGGCAGCATTTGCGGGTCTGCAGGGTGACCACCACATGCACACTGCACTGTTATGTAGATCAGAGGCGGTGGCAGCAACTACAGAATTTCCCAGTGCCATAGGGCTTTCAGATGAGTGCAGGGAGGGATGCTTTCCCAGGCTGACATACTGACCACTGGTGAGTTCACACTAACAAACAGAATTCTGGGGATCCGAACTAATCTTTGCTTCTGTGGCTGAAGCTATACAAACAGCAAACAAAGAAAACAAAGAAAGATTTAAGTAGCATGTGCCCTGCCACCATTCATCTTACTCAGGGGCTGCTATCGAGCTTAACTAATAAGCATAATCAGCTCCAAACATTAACTTCTGAATCTTTAGGCAAAAGCTTTCAAGTGCTCTCGAAATGGTGCAGAATGCAGGTTGTGGTGAAGGCTCCTTCTCCTTCAGCGCCCCCTTCTCACCTCCAGGCAGGTCTTGGACCGTTCCCAAGAACAGCGCGGACGTGGAGCTGTTCTTTTTTATGCTGCAGCCATGCATGAATACAGGCCAGATACAAAGAAAGCATTGTATCAGCTTTGTCGGGGAAGTTGTAGTCTCTCTTTCCTCCTACCAGTTATCCTCCCAAACCCAACAGCCCACTGCAGCTGCACGGGAAAGTTGTGTTAAAGAAGGAATATTTTAAAAGTTCCAAAAATAATTCCTGAGACATTCTGTTTTTCAATTCTGACAGAGTAACAGACAGGCTGGAGCTGGATGGAGGACAAACAAAACAGAACTAATGACAAAGACAAACCCACAATACTGTGCTGTTGAAAATCAGAAGATTTAGACAAGGTCTTCTCCAGTCTGTGGGAGAATTAAGGATTTTTTTTGTCTTCCTACACAGCACTAAGAACAGAAAGAAGAATAAAAAAGAAAAAAGGAACAACAAAAAAAAAAAAAAAAGAAGAGAGAGACAGAGAGAAAAGGAGGGAAAGAGGGAAAGGGGATGGGATTGGAAAAGAGAAAGGGAAAAGGGCAAAGAAGTCTTGATAATTTGAGATCTCTGAGTTACATTGGAACCCAAAGCATGCTGGACAAATGCTAACTTTCTTGATGAAGTCCTCAAAATGCACTGATAAACAAGCTTGAGGAAATGAAGAACATGGCTGTTAAATGAAAATGGAAGGCAATCAACACATCAAAGGGGCAAACCCAACATTTTTAATATAAGCATCCCAAAAGGAAAATACTCAAAATTTAGAGATCACATTTGAAAAACTGAGATGTTACGCCTTGCACTTCAACAGGAATTGCACAGCTTCACACCACTCTGTAAAGAGCATCTGGGCCCATACATCTATAGCTATTTGGAAAAGTTGGTAACAGATCACAGAATCACACAGAATCACAGAACTGTAGGGGTTGGAAGGGACCTCCTGAGATCATCGAGTCCAACCCCCCTGCCAAAGCAGGTTCCCTACAGCAGGTCGCACAGGTAGGCATCCAGGCAGGTCTTGAACATCTCCAGAGAAGGAGACTCCGCCACCTCCCTGGGCAGCCTGTTCCAGTGCTCCGTCACCCTCACTGTAAAGAAGTTCTTGCGCATGTTTGTGCGGAACTTCCTATGCTCCAGTTTCTGGCCATTTCCCCTTGTCCTGTCTCCACTCACCACTGAAAAGAGTCCGGCCTCGCCATTCTGCCCCCCACACCTTAGATATTTATAGACCTGGATCAGGTCCCCTCTCAGTCTCCTTTTCTCAAGGCTGAAAAGACCCAGTTCACTCAGCCTTTCCTCATAGGGGAGATGCTCCAGGCCCTTCACCATCTTCATGGCCCTCCGCTGGACTCTTTCCAAGAGATCCCTGTCTTTTTTGTACTGGGGAGCCCAGAACTGGACGCAGTACTCCAGATGAGGTCTTACCAGGGCAGAGTAGAGATTCTGTAATGTTTATAGTGATTTTCCTTAAATTGTGCATTCTGGAGTTCAGATTTCCAATATATTTTCATTGCAGTGAAATTAAATTAAAACTGATCAAACGATAGCTGAGGATTACATCCTATTTAAGGAGGCTGTTCTTTCACTTCAAGCTAAAATGAAACACTGCCAAGGGCTGGCAGAAAAATAGCAAAGGAAGAACATGATTAAAAAGGAAAGCATTATTACAAAGACAAATGGCATATTTTGCATGTCAACTATTAAAGATACTTACAGACCCATATAAAAATAATACACTGAACTACTGAAAAGGTGTTTTCAGGCAGGGCAATAGGATTACAAGGAGGTGCGGAAACTGCAATAGGGACAGAGCCCTCTTCCTCCAGGCAAGGGAAATCAGAGGAAGGCTTTGTACTGTATATTGCTGCCAGACAATAACGGGAGAGAGGGAAACAGCCCAAAATGGCAGTTTTTGCTGAGGTGTCAGAGTCAACACATCTTCACTCTTCACTCCTTCATGTAACTCTCCCTGGTGTGACTCATATGCCAAGGCTTCATCTGTGCTGCACCACATGTGCCCTATGCCCAGCCCTCAACACTGGGAGGTGATCAAAAGCCAGAACTGATCCAGACTGAGAAACCTCTCTTTCATGTCAGAAAGTATGAAATGGAGGCAGCGTGCTTCATTTCCCTGCATTTTGAAGGGCTATGCATGCAGCTAACTGTCACTGAGATTTTTGAGATCTTCTCCTGTATGCCCAGGGGATGTGAAGGGACACTGGGAATACAGATACACAGCTCACATCAAACTGACTAATGTCAAAGCTCACCACGAGCATCATAGCTGCACAGCCTCTCTAGATGAGTGAAAGCTCAGCCCAGGCACACTCGTGGCAAGCATATGTTTTGAGCCAGACTTGGCTCGTTAATGTTGTGGTGTTAAACCCATTAGAAATTAATTTTTTTAGCTTTTCACCATAACTCTTTTCTGTGATAAAATAATGCAGAATTTCTCACTAATGCTTTTAAAATGTTCATTAACACCTTGAGTGAAAACTCTGCTTTAGGTATTTTCTTTGGGTCACAAACTCCAGCAGCATTAAAGTATCATTTGATCTTGGCTTCTTCTGGTAGTTTACACATTTAAATCTGAAAATCAAAGAGCGGTTTGGGTCAGGTATTGGGCCTGGTTGAAAACAGAGAAAACAGGCCCTGTGAGGCAATTTGGCAGAGTGAGATTGGAACATCTTTGGAAGTATGTGCAGGTGGCACCCCTCGTCACCCTCTGGGAGAGGAAGCTGCAGGCAATGCCTCCTCACCCAGCAAAGGGCAGAAATGGAAATCAGTTCACAGCAGTAAGGCACTGTCACATCACATCACTTGTTAGGAAAAAAGAAAACTTATTTAGCAGACATTTGCTTTGTGTACCATTAAGCCAGACTCTGCTTTGCTTGAACTCATGCAGCTGGCATGTATGTTAATTCACAGATCAGCACAGACAGGCAGCCATGCTCCTGCAGCCCTTCCTTGCATTTCAAAGGGAGCCGGGACTGGCAAGGCTGCCTGAAGTCGTTCTTTATTCCAATTGTAAATGGCTGTTTCTGTGTGCCCAAATGGCGTATCCTTTGAAGATGTGAGGGAGGAGGTGGGGGAGGGGATGCTTTCCTTTGTGAATTAAGCAGTTCTGAAAGAAGCCGAATTTAGAGGTATGGTTCTCAGAATTGCATTTAAGGCAGGAAAAGCCAGAGCTTTTTCACCAGGATGGTGACCTTCCCAACACCTTCTGCCTGACATCCTTCAAGGTGAGCTGTGGAGATGGAAGCTGGCCCTGCTGCTCTGTGATGGATTCTGTCATTCATACAGCTGTCCTGCAGCTACTGGCACCCACTCACTGGCGACCAAACCTTCAACAGCTGCCTAATAGCAACCAGCTCTGCTCATTACACACAGAGGCTGATTTGAAGTACAAATTCAGAGAAGTGCAGATTAAATTACTAACTCCCTGAACTAGACTGCCTTCACCTAATATCATTAAAGCCTTACATGAAATAATACAGGATGAATTGTGAACCTCTTTATTGGTTTCTGGGTAGACAGCTTTAAATACTAATCGTAGCTAATTAAATTACTTAACTTCATTTGCTTCTGCCAATGGGCCATGTGATACGGTGACTTTGGAAGACGGTGCTCTTGGAGGCTGTGGCTCTTATATTTTACACCAGGGCAATGTTAATCACTAGAAAATACTATTATCACATTATTGCTAAATCCATATGTCTAAAATAAAATGAACTTCAGCAATGGGAAGATATGATACATCTGACTTCTTGAGTAACAGAAAGAACTGCTATTTATTCACTTCAGAACACCCTTAACTCTTGTTTAACGTATAAGGCCTATAACACCAGACAAAGGTGTTTATTACCAAGTTAGCAATTCATATATTTATTAAAAATCTACCACTTACTGTCACATCACAGAGAAGTATCCCATCAAACACTTGCTGTTGCTGTCTCAAAATATGAAAAGCTCCCTATAAAAGAAGAATGCACATTCTGTTTCATCATACAAGATAGATGTCGCCATTCGGTGTCCAGAGAAGATAAGGGAGATGTGAAATGGCTTTTCCCCAGTTATTGACAGAAGGGGTGTCAGAATTCAGATGGCAACTCATGAGATCTTGGGCCCTACTATTCTTGCACATTTCTCTCACATTACACCGCTGTCTTTCTGCTAATCAATGTCATGATCAAAATCTGAAAGCTCTCCTTTCTGTCAATGGCCAGCTGCACAGTTACTTTGATTTATTCTTCACTTGTGAGGCTGTGCTTTTAGCTACAGCAGTACAGTTAAAGGACCAACAGCATAAATATATATACTAGTTTTGCAATGCTTCCTGATGATGACTCTATTGATGAAGTCAGGAATAGATCTGAAACAGATCACTGACCGAAAAGTATAATTTAGAAAATAGCAGGGAATCACCACTGATGTTTATCAATCAATTTCCATCACAGTCAACAGCCTACTAAGGAAAACTCATTCCATTACAGCCTCCTGTATCATTTGCAGCAGTTACAGCAGCACAACAGGTTGCTTACCTGTGGGAGTTTCTGTTCATGCCTTTGCCATGGTCATCCCTATGGGTGCCTGCTTTAAGCAGTGTATTAAACATCAGCATTTGCTCCTACTTCTTTTGAAATGGGGCACTTTTCACACAGCAATTATTCATTCAGCTCCCCTTTCCAGCTTCTTATGCCTATAATTGAGCCTGGCTTCACTTGTTCATTCTGTCTGTTTGCTGCACTAACTCTCCCATACCATTATAGCCCCATTTCTGTTAAATAGCTGGCTGTGATGTGAAATGCCTGGGCCTCAAGCTCTGCAAACAATGAGATTAGCACTTGGGTCTTCTTGTGATAGCCATGTGCAGCAGGACTTAATGTTGGCATGACCTAACCTACTTAAGAAACTAACTTAGAAACCTCACACTCCTCTGTTCCAACACTGTTTTCTGGGTCCAATTGTCTAATTACAACCAGTCAGGAAAGAGCACGTGCATCCAGATTAACATAAGAGGCAAAAGAAGACTCACACAAAAAGCAACACTGCCTGAATTGCATGGCAGTGACATCTGCCCTTAGCACGGTGCTGGGCTCTCACACGGTCACTGCATGGGCACAGGGCTGCACTGTCACCTGCAGTGACGGGCTGGCAGGAATGTTTCTCTGCAAAGTACAGCACTAAGGAAGGGAATACACCTTTGGGCTGTTTTAGAAGCACATGTAATTCTCACAATCCATTTCCTGCGGATAGAAGGAGGCACAGCATTGGACTGGCATTACTTAATGACATCTCACTGGCTAAAAAGATTGTGAAAAAACTCTTTTTGACAATATGTCACTGGTAGGCACTTTTAATCAAGAGCGAGCTGACTACAACATTCAGCCTGGATTAAAAACTGCTCTTTTTTCTTAAAAAGACAATCAATCAAAGTGGCACAATTACCTGGTCTGAATTAAAACACGCAGTGATTTGCAGTTCAAATGCAGGTAACTCCGGAAATACAATTATCCTTCTAATACTCAGAACCAAAGTAAAACGCTTCAGAACACTTAATAAATCTTCAGATAGAAAAGTTAGCATTCAGCAGCATGTTATATTGGTTTTGCTCCCAGTTTTATAAGTACCAATTTGTCTCTTCAAAAGGGAAGAAAAGAGCGACAGCATTTCTTAATTGAGTCAGAAGCTTTGCCAAAACGCTCCATCCTACTTGTTACCGCAAAGGAAAGAAATACTGGTTCAAATAGAAGAAGTTGTACCAGACTTTGAACATATAATCTTCACTGAAAAGACTAAGGGTAAATCTGAAGGCAGAGAACTGAATAAAATCTTCGGCCTCTGGTGCTATTTCATTCATATACACTGATGCCATCCAAAGTAGAATAAGAAGACCTGACATGTGTCGCACTGGTACTGCTCTATGCAGTGGCAGGAGAGAACAGCTTTGAATTCTACAAACTAAGGTAACGGTGATATATTTAATTGTTTAAAATGTGATATACAGTTTTCTCCATCGCTTCTTGCTTCTGTGAATTATAGTAAAAATAGTAATTGCTGCTAACAGTTGTAATCAGGGTAAAAAAGGCATTCGTTTTTTCACTGACTAATTAACCAATTATTCTTTCTCTATCAACTACAAATGAAACGCATGATTAAACAGACCAACAATAGACATTAATAAAAAGATGGATTGCACTTAAATCACCAACCTAAATATAAATG
Source organism: Tetrao urogallus (assembly GCF_951394365.1). Classification (NCBI taxonomy): domain Eukaryota; kingdom Metazoa; phylum Chordata; class Aves; order Galliformes; family Phasianidae; genus Tetrao; species Tetrao urogallus. The sequence goes on from NC_136814.1 coordinate 62,252,378, forward strand.
TTAACCGTATTTACACATCATGGATTGTATTTCACCATGACACGAAGAGAAAGCAGTTTACAAACTGCAGATTAGAGAATAATAAGCAAAATATTATCATGATCAGATACAGTCCTCAGCCAGAAAACAGGGTGTTTGTTTCTAAATTAGAACTAAGGCTTTAGCAGAGAGCATCTGAGAAAGTAAAATATTACATGTCACTCTAGCAGCAATAGAAAGATGTCTATTCATATACAGCAAGATTGTGCTTCTGATGAAAGGAGAAGAGATACTGAAGTGCACTTGTGACATTTTAAAGATGTTCTTCAGAATGAAATACTAACAGGAGGGTCTCTGTTCATCAGGGAGTATCATTATGTTACACCCATAATAAATGAAGGCAAATTCGCAAGTGGTGGCAGCCTGGCAAACCAAAAAGGGAAAGCAGAGCACAATACACTTGTACCTCGCATTTGTACTGCACCATTTCTGGGTAAAATCCAAAATTTGACTTCAACACCTGCCAGCTCTAGTAAAAGAGAAAGGCAGAAAAGAATCTTGGCTGCAGATGAAAGTGAATCAACTATACTTATCCATCCCACAAAGCTCAGCAGTATTTATTTTATCTTGAAGGGATCAGATAAGATACAGCAGCAATTCTTTGACATTATTTGCATCAGCTGCAGCTTAAGTTAGTCAAGGAACTAGGCTCAGAAACAGGATGTAATTCAAAGTAAGTTGTACAGAGATTTACCAAATTCAAAGCTTTTGACAAATACCCAAGTTGATAACAAGGATGAGGGCAGGGGAAATCCCAGAGTATTCAGATGTATTTTTCTGTGATTGTCCAAAAATTCTTATTTTCAAACCACACCACACAGAGGGAGGCAATGTTGCATTTAAATATCATCCCTCTCCTTTCACCGAACAAAGTATGACTTTGGATTTTAGTTTAGCTTTGCAATTCATAATTTACCAGAGTTGTAGAAAGGATACATTTCCATCAAAATTTCATATCCTTCATGCAGAGGACCTGTGTGAGACCTCACAGCATATATAAATTCCATGATGACTAAATGGCAGTTTCAGAGCTATGGAAAAACCTATAGTATTTTTACTGTTAAAATAACATTCAGCAAGTAACACGCTAAATCAGTAACTGTCTTAGTTTCAGCTGGGATGGAATTGCTCTCTTCTGAGTGTCTGGTATGATGATATGTTTTCATTCCAGGAGAAAGACAATGCTGATACGCACCAATGTTTATCGTTGCTGCTAAGCAGCGTTGTACAGTGCCAAGGCCATTCACATCAAAAGGCCCCAGGAGCTGGGAGGGAACAGAATTAGGACAGCTGACTTAAACTGGCCAAAGGGATACATGATGTGGCATCAAATTAAAGGAGTTTTGAAGAGGGTAGGAGTTCATCTCTTCTGCACAGTGGGCTAGCAGAGCATCATTTGGGGTTTAGGAAGGAATTACTTGTGCATCACTCGTTATATACATATATATGTATTTGTCATAATTATTACCTTTTTTGCCTGTCTTAGTAAATCCTTTTATCTCAACTCATGAGTTCTATTTCGTGAGGTTTTTTTTCGATTCTCTCCCTCATCCCACTGGGAAGCAGAGGAGTGAGTGAATGCCTGTGTATTGCTCAGCCACCAGCTGGGTAACAGCTGGGTAACAGCCACAACAGTAACTTTTCTGGAAGTATATTCTATTTAGTAACGTATTTTGCAATCCACTACTCTGGCAAATGTATACATAAATTAATAATTTTTTCCCAAATGAATCCAAAATTAGCCAGTAATGGTAGTACTGCAGCCTTAATTTACGGATTCTTTGGGACTAAAAAAATGGTTGACAGGTATAACTGCACAAGCAGCAGGGCCCCAAGATGCTGAAGAGCTAAACACAAAGCCAAACAGGAGACAGAAACAGAGAAGCCAGAACAGAATCAAAATAAAAGGAGGTATTGTGGACTTCATGCCAGCTTTATCTTGCCAGTAGCTGCGTCTTGCAATGCAGCAGCCCCCCTTGGCTGCCATCAGAGCACGGCTGCCACCAGCGCCTCCCGCTGCTCCCCACCGCCCCTCTGCCTGTAGGACACGCTTCTCCCCTGCCCTCTGCCGTGGCTTACTCAGATTTCTGCAGGATGTTTTTTTCCAAACTGTCGCTGACGCAAGTCATGAGCCACGCTGTTGGCTTTGGGAACTAATGAGAAAAATGTTCGTCTAAAAAACAATATCCAAAGGAATATTCCATGCCATATGACATCGCGTGAAAAAACTATAAAACTGAGGGGAGTTGGCCGGTGGGTAGTGAGCAATTCTGCTGTGCATCACTTGTGTGCATGTACACTTAGATATAGTTATTAAAACTGCTGCTAAAATTTTTATCTCAACCATGTGTTCCACTTTTTTCCCAGTTCTCTCCCCCATCCTGCTGAGAGGGAGAAGCGAGCAAAAGGCTGGGTGATGCTCAGCTGCTTGTCCAGTTACACCACACCTTCCATGCTGCTGGCTCCAATTTTCCACAGCACTCACATCTGCCCCATCCGGATGTCTAATTAAATTGGAGTTGGATGGTTATTATGGCTTTTATGAACATCATTGAGATGGCAAAAATTAATTCAGAACCAGACTGCTTTTTACTTTTCTTAATCTTCAGTTGTCTTTTGGGATGAGTTGTTGAATTTTACAGCATCCTGATATACTCCTCTGTAAAAATGAGCAGAAAAGTTTTTGCCTTTTAGACATTAGGCTTGCAGATTGCTGAGAGTCTGTCAGTGGAGTACTACAGAAATGTCAAAATTTGGTAAGAATGTATAAAAGTGAAAGATTCTAATACATATTAATTGCCACCGATATACGCATTCATAACTTTCTAAGTTTTAGAACAGACCTGATAAGAAGTACAAACACTCATTCTTAAAAACAATCTGACTTCCCTTTCACAAAATGATACCAACAGTCTTTTTGTCAAAGAAACTATCAGGACACTTCCTAATGCATTGCCTTAATGCACATCATGGACGTTATCTGTTATGCATTCCTTCATTTGGAGGAAAACTGGCAGAAAATCTTCCCTAGCCTCCCAAATTTTTCATTTAATTGTTTACATAAGTTCTCTCTCTTTTTTTAATTACAACCTTTATCAAACAGAAAGGCTAGAAAAATATAATATAATAAGGCTATAAAATATAATACTGATTGAATGTGGTTCATCAACAGAAAAAACTGCATCCCTGTTGAGAGAAGCGATTGCTGAAGTTAAGCTAGACAGTTTGGCAAATGGCATTCTAATTTTAAAACTACAATAAAACTTTAAATAACCAAATTCAACTATATACTTAGAAAGAAGGAAAGCACTGATGGAATAGAGGACTCAAACCTGGAAACATCATCTCTGAAATGAACCTAGGGAAAATGCAACTAACTCGAGTCTGTCCTGCTGCGCTCAGAAACAGTGCGAAGGAAGGGAGGGAAAACATGATTTTGTTTCTGTGAGAAATTCTGCTGGATTTACATGCATCTTCTGATAAGTGTCTTAAAAAGAAGATGAAAAGGGGTATATAGAAAAGCTTGTAAAAATGCTGCACATCTTAGGAAAAATAGCTCATTCAACATGCAATTTATACATACCTTTGGAAAGGAGAATATTGCCTAGCAAGGTGTTCTTTAAACTGAAGAAGTGTAGACAAAAGCTAGATGAACTGATACTGGAAAGAAGTTGCAGTACCTGGATACTGGGGCAAACTGCTGAGGAAATTGGCAGAGATTTTCCATCTTGTACTGTCTTCAAGTTTAAACTGGACTTCCTTCTGGAAGTTATGCCTAACACAAACCAGATTTTGGGCATGCTTACAGAGAAAAGTAGGCAATGTTTGTAATGGCAATATCTCATATTTTGAGTCCCTTCCAGCCTGAGCCAGACAGCACAAGAAGACATCATGGGAATGCCTCTAAAGTACAACCATCTCTGATATAAACAGAGGAAGGGTTTCTCTTGGTTTCACATTTCTCATCAGGAAAAGCCTGGGACAGTTGAGATCTAGCTAAAGGAACTATGAAAAGAAACCAAACAACAAACAGCAGCTCTGTAACTTTTCAAAGGCTTTTAAAGTGAAAACTTCATTTCTGAGTGGCTACTGTACATCTTCTTTCAGAGCCAAGATAGAAAGGATAGCAGTTCATGACACAGATTCCTTAAAAAAAAAAAAAAAAAAAAAAAAAAAAGCAAAACAAAAAAACTGTTCAAGAGCATCTATGTTCAACTCTTGGACAAATTCACAGATTCAAAATTTACCTCAAAAGCATGTACCTCAAATGCAGTGTTCAGTTTTGGTTTTTTCATCTGTATTTACCACGAACGCTGGTCAAAGTATGAAACACATGTAAATTTTTAAAAACATTAAAATAATTTTCACTCAGAACATCTGCATATTCTTATTGAAATTTCTTCACAGTTTTTCTTTAAATACCTTCTTCTTGCAGTTTTCAGATTTCTTTAATACAACCACCATTATAGCTTCAGTGGATGATCAAGAATTTAAAGATCTCAACCAACTTTAAGGCAAGATAGCCGCTGTTCTGCATTACAGGCATTGTAGTTTTACCACTGCTAGTGCAATTGCCTTCAGTGCTTTCTGCTCTGCTGTCTGCCATAACAGCTGTATGCCTCACTGACCTTTCCCTATTTTCATCATTCAATGGTACCAACTGTTTCCCTTTATTTGCTATTTTACTGCTACATTAAAACAAGTAGATTACTAGCGAAGAACAGGTTACCTTTACAAAAGTTACGCTATTTTGACTTCATATTGTCCTGATCTTCCAGTTGCTTGCTAGCAGTATTTCCTTTCTTTTTCCATTGAATCATTTTGCCAGGTGCTGAAATGCAGCTTCCTGGATTGTAATGCCCTGCATCGCTTTCAGCACTTATAAATAACACAAACGTCAATTTCTTCTTTGCCAATGCTCTAACACACTGCGTTATTTTAATCAGAAATGCTGTATTTTTAATTGTGAGCAGGAACAATCCCAAGCTAAAAGCACCAGAGGCAGGGCTGCAGCTGCTCCATGTGCCCTTTCTTGACAACTGAGCCAGCAGTAAGGACCATACATTTTGTAACACAGCAGGGGTCACTGGGCAGGGATGCCACCACCTGGATCTCAGGAACATTTGCATCTTAATGAATGCAAGCCGAAAAGTATTACACTGCTTGTTGGTTTTTGAAGCTGCTAAAAATAAGCCACGCATGATGCTGAATTAAGGATGTATGGGAAGAACAGCCCATCTGCTGCCACGAGCTTGACAGACATCACAGCACAGATTCTGCTCACTTCTCTGTGCAGGGCAACATAATGAATGTGTCTAAGACAGCAAGAAAGACTTGTTAGGTTGGTAATGGCTTGTAAAGAAAACTACAAAAGCAGCTGTACAAAAAAAATCTTCCTATTCGTTTGAACATTTTAGAGAATTTAACAGCCCAGCCAACCTTTAGATTTGCACTGGAGCAGCTTTGGCTGCTCCTTCAACAGAAGATGAACCTAGAGCTGTATGCAATGGCCTTTATGACTTGCTCCATGCCACCTCAGACTGCAAGGAACCCCAGGTCAAGGCTGCCCTCTCTCCTTGTCCCCAGAGCCAGCCAGAAGCAAGATTGAGCACATATCCCCACACACAACAGAGAAAAACACATACACACAACTGGCCAGTCAAATCAACACACAAAACCCACTGCCACTCCACTTCTGGAATGCTCTGGGATCTGATATAGAGACTCATGCCACCGAGTGACTTATTGGGATGTCGCTGCCTAGCACTGTGCCCTTCTCCTCCTCTTTGTCTGGGGAGATGGACCTGGAGTCACAAATCCCAACAAATCTCCACAGAAAATGCAGCCTGTTTCTTCACAAGAGCAAGCAGTTTCCTGGATCTGTCTTTGCATACGCTGGCCAAAATTGCCAGCAACTGAAGTCTGGATAAGAGCCTCCTCCAAAACAGAACCAAATCCACACACAGAGCACATCCAGTCCGCATCATGAGCAAGGCTCTCTCTAAACATTATGTTTATACAGACACAGACTCTCATATGACATCTTCACAACAAGCCAGAGTTTCATAGGCTATCCTAAATTTCTTTATTTCCTTGCTGCTCAGTGATTGGATTTACTCTGTCCTGTGGGATACATCTAGAAGAAATTGTCTCTCCTGGAGAGAGCAGCTTCGGAGGAGACTGAAATCAAGTTTACATTCAGGTCACATTTATATGTTAAAAAAAAAGTAAAAATAATAATATTAAAAAATTAAGCTCATGTGATAGCAGAGGTTTCAATACAGTGGTATTGAATTACGTGAGCCTCCCCATAACTGCTATAAGGTATGTATTATCTGCCAGATCTGCCACACAGTATTTCTGCAGCCATTAGAAACTGACATACTAGAAAACCATCCAGAGACATTTAGGGGAGCATGACAGAAGTTTGCTGACAATGATAACAGCATATTTTGAGTAGTTCTTTTTAAAGTCATCAAATTCTTTTTTATTCCCAAGATCCCAAAGAATGTAAATTAATAGACAAATGTATTCTTTCAGTGCATGTTAACAGATGGAAGGTACACAGGCACAGCAAAAGAGAGTGAACCAATTAATATGGTTAACTTCTCATTTGTTTTATATTCTTTTATACGATGTTTTAAAGATAGCCAAATTAATTCTTCCTTCACTTGTTCTCAGACTTCTGAGAATGATGTTGACCTTCTGTATGATCTGTCATAGCAGGGTTGTTAAAACTCTTAATTAAATGTGTGTAATGCCTGACTGGTTTTGGCAATGCAACATGTATCACTAGATATGCAACAGTTCTGTAAAATCAAGTGATAGACAAATGCAACTTTACATGGTCAGATGCCTAATATGTAAATTCATTTGTCAACAGCATCCAATAATTTGTTAATAGTGTGCAGGAAATGACACAATCAGAAAAATCATGCATATTACTAATTTATTAGATACTGTATATCTATTAGATATATAGATATACTGTAAAGCAACTAGCTTTTTCATAGTGTTTTACATAAACATACTCAAATTCCTTTAAAACCAACAAATCAAATAAACCCAAACTTTAATATCTGCATGCCCAAGAGCATGTATTTGGCCACAGCTTTTTTTTTTTTTTTTATTTGAGCAATGAAGTGACATACATTTATGCTATCTGAAAAATGTACCAAATATCTTCCTCATCAACCTTTTAACTGAGAATGCTCATTTTGAAGTATGATCTCTCTCTTGCAGACACACTTTCCACTTACTACTTAGGGCCATAAATAAGCTCCAAGCATAAACTGGTGCAACAGAAGTTAGATACATCTGGTAGGAACAAAATGCTCAGCTGTGCTGAGCTGAGCCTGCGATTTACACATCAAGTGTAAAATATCTTTAACAATAATAAGCCTTTAAGTTGTGCATATAGCCCCGTTTAAGCGCATGCCTACCTTCAGAAACCCTCTTTCCCATTTAGTCTGGTTGTGAGACACTTAAAACCTCACTGAAAATCCATAGCAAAGCAAGTCACTAATATTAATTCTCCAAAGGAGGTACTGGTGAGAAGAGTGAAATGGTCACTGGGGCTTATACCCTCTTACTATGGCTCTTCTAATTGACCTTTGGAGACAGAGTATAAACAAGTTCAGGATGCAGATATTTTCCAGCAAAGCACTTGGAAAATTGATGCAATTGTATGTCTTTACAGTTAAAGCATCTGTACTGCAGCCTGATAAAAATTAGTTCCATTCCTGATACTGCTAAAGTGAATCTTGTCATTTATATTCTCCATCTGAGTATCAAAAATGATGCAAGCACATCATTATTTCTCTAAGTTTTAGGAATGGATGGAGAAAGAAATCAATGGATCTTTTGGATGGGAGCGCATACTGAGCACCAGAATTCTTAAGAGTACTGGAAGGGGAGAAACTTTTTTTTTATGAATCCACTTTTGATAGATTAGAATTTGAAACATGAAAAAAGAATAAGAAGTTCAATTCTATAGCTTGAATTTTTCCTGTGTCTTCTGTTCACATCACAGAAGACTGCACTTTGGAAACCTACTTTACTGCTAAATATGTGGAAATTACTAATATCACTCTGCTCAAGAGACAGATGAGGCCATGTGTTTCCAGAACTGCTTTTTACTGCAGATGTTATTGTTCTGTACAGAGAACACAAGGCTCTATTTTTTAGAACTCAAACTAATTTCTTACTGTTGTAAAGCAGCAATGTTCTCAGTTGATATAGGACATATGTCAAAGATGACAGACGTCTCACGATAGCACACACTGTTTAAAGTATTAATTTTTAAAGCATTGGTGTACTCCAAGCCCTCTTATTGTATGCTGGGAAAGTACAAGCATTCATCAAAACACAGCAGAAATCAGTTCTAAAGCAGGGTGCCTGACATTTAATCTTGCCAATAAAATGCTGCTGGCACACAGTTTTTAGGGAAGCCACGTTATGTGATAAAAAGCCCTTTTCATCCTCTGTTGTCTGCAATTACCATGTACCTGTCAGGAACAAGCAGTGCACATCCTGTCCTGCACATGCATAAGTAGTAAAAGATTTTGTAAAGAACAAATAGTTTAAAAGCAATCACCTAGATACTGAAGCTATAGGAAAAACAATTTATTGCTACAGACCAACAAACTTCATACCTACAGTGCAACTCTTCATGGTCCATAATTCAAATCTTTAGTAACAGAATTCAAATCTTTAGTTGCCTAACAGCACCTTTAAGCAGAGATTAAAAAGGAGAGAGAAGGAAGAAAACACGAATGCAGTCTGACTTTGCTAGATGCAGTGCAGAAGGAGACTTCAGGTTCTGCTGGAAATTGAAGGCTTCCAGAGACCTCCGTTCTTCAGGTGCTCCCAGATTTCTGCAGTGTCTAAAGCTAGCTGCAGGGCTGAGCTTTTTAGAGCTAAGACAGATAGAAATGGATGGCAGCGACTCTGAAATTAAAGCAGTGAATGTAAAAAAGAAAAAGGAAAAAGACTTAAGAACTTTGATCATTTTTTATGGCCCAATCCTCTGTTTCTACTAAGCACAATGTAGTCTACAAGAACCAAGAAAACTGTAGAATAGACATCTCAGTAAACTCGGCAACTTTGATATCTTTGTGCCACTGAATGCAGGAACTTTCATGCACCTAAAGCTCTCAACTAATTTAGGATCACTGCCCTTTGCAAGAGAAACCCCAAAATCTGCTTCTGATCTGCTACAGGTCCATGAGTCACTTTTGTAGTTCAATAAAGTCAGCCAAAGTCCAAGTCAGCAATGACACTGTGGCTAATGTCAGGCAGGATGCTAACTCCAATACAAAATACAATCTTCAGGAAGTTAAAAAAATTCCAAAAATTTAGAAACATTCAAAGCTTTTTATTTATAAATTCAAAAGTATCAGAATCAATTGTAAGGCTTTTAATTAGCCTACCTGGTCACTTGGTAATGGCTCACATGAAAGAACCTGGTACTAAAACATCATAAAACAGCATCACTTAAGGACTCTGAAATTTCATTTAAAAAATCACCTGAATTCTCATTTAGTCAAAGAGTTAAAGTATTGAGATCCTGGGATTTAGTTCAGCTTCAAAGTCTGCAGACAATGCAAGATTCTGACTGCAGACAGCAGTTGGGATGGGAATGCATCCTTCAAGATTTTCATGGAAACATAAATGTCAGCTTCATCAATTTTGAATATCAAGACAACCAGGGAGTGGAAGACAGGAGGTTACAGAAGAAGGAAGGCAGATAGACAAAAAATTTAAGCCTTACAGGAAATTTGTCTCGAAGTATCCTCAAACCACATAGAAAATCTTCCTTTAACATCCATGTATTACTTTCACAAAGATGTGTGACCCTGACTTTTACCTACCTTCCCGGGTAGCAATTTTAGCAGATCCCTGGGTAGGCTTTCCATCAAAGTACAACATTGAAATATTTTTCCTCAGATTGACAACATGGGTGGCAAGAATAGTCAGAAGGCTCTGTGTGGATGTGTAATCTGATTGCTGAGCAGCCATCCATCACACATCTGTTTGGCAACCCTCTCCCTCCCTCCCACCCTGAACAGGCTGCATTAATCCATTTCTGTGACATCTCACACTAAACAGCTCAGCATGGGCTCTGACACTGCTCCAGTTATCCTTCATGACTTTTATCACACCTGGCATTTCGTGGTTGCTTCTCTGAAATTAATCAGCCAAAATGTGATAAATAGGGAAAGAGTTTCCATACAGTAATCAGGATAAAAGAATTTTATGTAAATTTTACCAGTCTCCAAAAAGCTGTAGTTTCTAACAAATTATTTTAAGTGTCTGGGCAGCGGGAGCCAGGAGAAACTGCCATTAGTAGAATATACACATTTACAGAAGTACATTGTTTCTTAGAATGCAGTGTATGAAAAAAATACACTAAAAAATGAGAAGTCAGAGGAATAAAAGAGACACAGTATCAAGTCAGTGCATGTTGCCTAGAGAAGGCCAAGAGTGGAACTGACCTGCTGATCATAGTAAGAATTGCAAATCTCGGTAAGGATGAATCACATCATTTGCTTTTAGTTCTGTACTCCTCTTAACCTGAAAAACAATTCTGCATCAGGTTCACCGATAAAAACACTGCTTTGCAAAGATGCTATTTGTGCCCTTTACGTGCTTATGCATTTCTAACTTAGCCTACAGGGAAAACTGTTATGAAGATGATAAAGTTACCTGGAAAAAAGCAAACTTAGGAAGGAGCATTATGACTTGGATACCAACCCTACATAAAATTAGCAGTAAGTGTTCAGTGATCCTGAGATCTTCACCACGGAAATCTGTCAGATCCTATACACTGGAAAGATTCTAACTGGACTTAAACTTTAAAGATAATAACAGATGTGTGCACAATATATAAAAATAAATGTTTGAAACAGTCTTAGTGTCAGAACTCTTTTTTTTTTTTTTTTTTTTTTTAAATACTTGCTTTATTTTTCCACTTCATAGATAATAACAAATCCAAGTGTCAACGGATTTTCCCCATTGTGATCCATCTGCTCTAGCAGATAATCTTTATTTCCATCATGGCTTTTCTACACATTCCAGCAGTTTGGATCTGGCACCTGACAAACTGCATTTATACATATTTTTATGCAAAGCACTTTCTTGGTGTTAAGATTTAAAGTTTAAGGACTGTAAGCGCCTTATATCTTTACAGATAGCATTCCCACAGCTCTTTGTCCAACAAGCAGAAGTGTGAGTCAAAATTGTTTCTTCTGATGCATCATGAGGAGGGAAATCAGTTCTTTGTCTCTGTCAGTGTCATCAGAATGGCTGGAATAAAATGAGATTTGGACTTCTACTGTCAGTAGACACTTCCATTATGTGCTCATATTCATATACTAGTAATTTCAAGAAAAAAATCTGTTTCAGATCTAAAATTTCTACAGTTGGTTTCTGTTCCAAGTTGATAGTTGATTTTTTTATTTTTTTTTTTAAATCTGTAGAGAGAAATGGTGCCGTTGTTTTTCTTTCAATCCTTAAATGCTTTCTAAGCAAACTACATTGTCATCTGACTGCTGAGGCCTGTCATTGTGAGGCATCTACTCAAAAGCCAAGCCTGTAATCTTACTACAATTTTGTATGTCTGAAGGAGAAATAGGAAGCAAACAAATATACTCCTTTATCACTGCATCCCAACTCCTGTGTGTCACACATACCCCATTGCCAGCTCCACTGAACCTCACATTTTATTGGACACATCCTCTGAACTTTCAGTGGAAAAAGGCAAAAGACTACGTCAAAGACAAGCAATTCCACAATTTCACATGGCACTTCAAACAGTCAAACCATCCGAAATGATATGTGACATGAAACGTGATAGAAAAGTCGTTTGGTTTCACCTTCTTTCTCCTACTCTCCCCTCTTTCAGTGAGGTTTTAAATAGCATTACTTGTAAACTAACCTTGGGAAGGAGAACCTAAGAGGAACCAAAGGAGGAGGAGCAGAGGTAGAAGAATTTCTTCACAGTGGTCAAGCACCAAAGCAGGCTGCCCAGGGAAGTGGTGGAGTCTCCATCCTTGCGGGCATTTAAGAGATGTATGGACACGCCACTGAAAATATGGTTTAATAACAGGGCATGATAGGCCAGGTTGATTGTTAGACTTACTGATCTTGAAGGCCTTTTCCAACTTAGATGATTCTAAAATTCAGTACCCAAACTATTAACTATGATATAAAGAGGAAAGTCACAGTCAGCATTTTGAGTCCACAGAAATGATGTTTGCAATCAAAGAGTACATCAGGCATTCAATGAGCTATATGATGCAGATCCATCAAATTTTTTAAAAAAAGCAACAGGGATAAAGAAAAGGTAAATGCTGTACTGCTAGGACAGTACGAAATGTAAAGTATTTATATCTAATATATAGTGTATAAACTATTTTCTTGAAATAGCACAAGAACAAAAAATGAAAGTAAATTATTTACTGCACATATTAAGAAGCCAAAAATTAATAAAAAAATAAAAAAAATCAAGCTTATTTCAGATAGTGGATTCTACACTTACTGTCATCTGGTTCCCAGCCTACTAAAGATGTGTGACTTTATTTCAAAGCTAGAGCTAATGAACAAGCAGATGGATGAGGCACAAAGCATTCCCAGGCCCTTACACCTACATAAGGTAGACATTTTATGGATAGCTACACTGAGTTTCACAAGTTCTATGGATGTCACTGTTACTACATTTTGGAAAGAAAAAAAAAATCTGCTAACAGCAGCTTTGCCATACTGGGCCTGGACCAAAATTGACTGCAGATGATGGGAGCCTTTCCACTTACTTCATCAAATTTTGGTTCAAGATCCCTGATACACCACACACTAAAGGTAAAGACAGAAAAGATGTGCTATGTAGTGCAGCTTGGCAGCCTGCCTAGAACACAGAGATATATTTACAATCTTTATAATGAGAAGTTTTACTTCCTGACACCGAGAAGCAATTTTGGAAGTAAGAGAGTTCCTCTTTTGTGGGAGAAAGAAGGAACAGCCACCAAATTAAAAATAATGAAATGTCATAGAAGCTGAATGCTGCAAAAAAACTTTTACAATTGACAATGCTGCCCCTCACAGAGCATTAAGAAAGTAACCTTTCCTTTGATATTAGATCCTAGAATAGTACTCCATATTGTAAGCATAAAATGAAGACAGAAAGACAAAAAGGAGGAAAAAGCCATGGTGGTGTTTCGTATTTGACAGGGACTGCTTGGCAGAAAGAAGGAGCCTCAACACCATCACAAGGGCAGCAAACCCATAGTGGAAAAAAGCCATGTGCACAGAAGTCATACTCCTGATAAAGCTGTTGCTGATGAAGAAAAACAAAACCAGGACCCCTCTTGGCATTCCTTGACGGTTAGCAGCAAACATATGAATCTTTGTGTCTCAGTTAAACATGCAGAGTGTCTATGAATTTTTATGAGGACATCATTTTAAGATTAAGAATAAATAATCTGGGCTGTATTCCAGTAGATTTGTTTTTTTTGTTTTTTTGTTTTTTTTTTGTTTTTTCTCTCTCTCTCTCTCTCTCTCTCTCTCTCTCTCTCGCTCTCTCCATAAGAAGGAAGGTTTTCTTTAGGGGAAATCAGTCTTGGCCACAATACACACGTGCAAACCTTCTTAGAGGAGTTTGTGTCAAGCCAATTAAGATTTTTCTGGGACAACGGTGAATATTTTCACTTGCTAGAAACTATCCAGCATCGAGCAGAGGTCAATGAAAACCAACCCTAACCTTCAATATCATTTAGCAAAGGCTATGAAAAGTGCAAACATTTCTACCCATGACTGAATATTTTTTTAATGTGTAACATTTCCCACATCCTCAGCATATACCTCAACCCCACAAAGAGAAGATTAAACCACAATATTTAAAGGAGGGCTTTTCTTTCATTTTATGTGCAACGTTTCTGATTCACAGGCTTGCAGCCAGCCATGCTACAGGCAGCCAGCACACTCCATGAAGCAAGCAGCAGGAATGCAGTGAAATTCTTGTGATTTAAATTGACACCTGTTTTAAAACTACTATTTGTAGATCCATATGTTGTGACTCATTGAAAACTCACTGAGATACTATCAATGTAAATGAAACTAGGAGTATTGTAGCAGACCCAAGCAGTGTGTAAGACCTAGTTATCCTCTGCATGTTTATGAAGGTAAATTCCTGTCAACCATTTTTTCCACAATGCTTACAGGCAGCCAATAAAAGCACCCATTCATAAATCTACTGGAAATTGCGTGTAGTTTTAAGATCCATCGTTGGCTTAGCATTTATTTTACTTTCACGATCTTTTTATTGTTGTGTTTTCCTTTTGTTCTTTTCAGTATCTGACAATGTAAGCTCTTCATATCTTCAAAAGACTACTCAGAAATTGTGTTTATCATACATTTCATAGCATAAATTTGAACGATTCTACCACTAGCACCACTAGCACTGATAGTCTATTTTTGGTTTAAACTGGTCACAAAATCACAATTGGATCAACTGTTGCTTTAAATCTTTCACTTTTTGTTGTTGCTGTTTTCCAAAAAATATAATTGCTTGTGTCTCTGATTTTGCCTAAGAAAGTATGTTGTTAGCTTTTGATTTGGGGAGTAGAAGGAGGAAAAGAATTTTTATCAGAAAAGGAGACTATTTGTTCTTTTTACTGTAAGTAGGAGAAATCAAACAACTTAGCAGAAAAGTTGATAGAGAACAGTGCTAACAATCTTGATACTTAGATGGAGGAAACTTGAAGAATAATAGAGGAATGCATAAAGAAGGCCTGAACATTAGAACAAAACAAAGAAAAATGTTCATTTCTCCTTTACCAGCCACTTCACTGTATCTCTAACATTAAAAATATTAATGACCTTAAAATGGGCTCCAGGAATCTTACAAAGAAAGAAAATACACCAGTGTATAGAAAATAGAGAAACCACTTAATGTATCCTTCAGATAATGTTCTACAGGTAAGAGTGAACAAAAGGATATTTGGGAGAGAGCTAACCCATGCTAACCCATTCTGCCAACACGGAAACTATGAAAACATTTACATAGACCACAGTCATCTTTCCAGTAAATGGACAGAAGATAGACATCTCTGGGTTAAAGAGTATAGATTAGCTTTAAACAGCGTAGCCCAATCCTTAACACGGCAACATTTTGTTCATCATTCCCATCCTCATTTGCTAGCTCTGTATATTGGCTCTCAACTTTCCAGATCTCTCATTTTCACTACTGCATGAACACCATCCATGAATCCATCACAGAAATCAGTCTGAAGAAAACTCTCCAGTAGCTGTGCAGAGCTGTGTGAGCTCTGGCATCGCCAGCCTAAACAAGAAAATAACTAACTGTTTTAATGGGAAAGGGAGGCAGCCTGAGAACAAACATGAGCTTGCAGGATCAGGGGTTTATTCACCAAGCGAGAACACAACAGCTTTCCCAAGCATGGCTTCACCTTCCCACCTTTGGAGGATGTGTGGGAGGAACCCAGCCAATCTCAGGCCCTGCCTATTTCTCTCTCACCCACCTGGCAATGGCTGGCTGCCACCAGGGAAGAAACAATGGTGAAACTGGGAGAAGGAGCAGGTTGCGTTCCCACAGGCACACACATGTGGAGGAGAGTAACAAGTACCAGGGCCAGTCTTGCCCTTTTTTTTTTTCCCTGCAAAGCTCACACCTGGCTATAGTACATCCACAACTCATGTAGGGGAGAAAAGGATTTTGTTTTTGTTTTTGTTTTTACCTCAGATTTGGTAGTTTTCAGAACAAAACAACGAAAATCAGGGAGCATTGTTTCTTCACACCTGATTCTAGATGAAAGGCTTTGCACTTTACAGGGACCTCATAGGCAGTTCTCAATTCATAAAATGACTTTCTCAAAGGAGCAAAACTGAACAAAACAGAATGAGGACTTCTTAAAAGATTGATTTGCCAATAATGTCTTCATTTTGTTTTGGAAACAAAGACACAAGGGTCTCCACATAGTTTTCTCTTCAGCTACAACACGACCTGAATTTGCTGATGTTTAGTTATAGCTAGGTCCCCAAATTACCTCCACAATTTTTAAAGTTACACTCAGAAGGCAGGAAATGTAGTGTTAGTTTCAGAAAGCCATTTTTTCCTTCAGTCTCATAAATGATCAGTGCTCTTCAGGTGGAAGGGGAAAATCCCTGTAAAAATATTTTTTATTCATTCTATAAGAATTGATATTCATTCTATAAGAAATGACAATTCAGAAGGAGAATTGAGTTTAATTTGCTGTTTATAAAGCAAGTTTGTAGTTTCTAAAATACTTTTATGAGAGTATTTTATAATCAGCATGTATAGTATGATCACCTAGCAGGTGTAAGATGAAGCAGAAGACATTTTCTAAAAGATATAACCAAGAAAAGATACTGATTGCAGCTCCTCCATCCCAACAGACAGCCCAAGCCACAGAAGCAGCCTTCTTCCGGGGGCTGTTCAGCAGCTCTGCTTTCCCAAGAGACTTATCAATGGGCAGGATAAATTCCAACAAAACACAAATAGGTTACCTCTGTTTTCTTATTCCAAATGCAGACCCTCAGCATCTCAGATGAGTGCTCTGATGCCATGGGCATCTGGTAGGCAGCTAAGTACTGCATTTTTTTCACCTAAACACATGCATTTAGGCATGTTGGGAACCTAACCATTCAGTTCTCAGTTTTGGGTGAATGTGAGTCAGCTTCTCTGATGTGAGCTTTCTAGATCATCTTCTAATGACCTTAACACCTGAATCCACTTCAGTCAAATTGGAGTTGCTGCAGCTGCCTTGCAAATTGCATTAATGGTGGAAGAAAGCCATGAAGCTGTTTTTACAGAAAAAGCAGCCTATATCCTGGATGTTGTTTTTGTCCAATAGAGGATTGCTATCTACTGAAGGTAGCAATATTAGAAACAGAGCTGGGTAGCTATATGGCACAATGTCTACTCAGTACTTCTCATTTAAAAAACCAAAAACACTTATACAGAAATTTCATACACCCACATACTGCTTAAAAACTCATTAAAATTCTACAAATGCTCCTTTTGCCTAATTCTAGCATGTCTTACTCAATTATTCATGGACACCAATGTTCATTTTAAATATTCTAATAATTGGAAAACAGCAAAGAAATTATAATTTTGATTTATGTATTATGTGAGAAAACTGTTCCCATTTTAATTTCAGCCCTGATTTAGTGACAAAACAGGCACGTTTCTTCAGGAAATGGATTAGAACAAAATAAATCTTTGTTAAAAGTAACAGAACTCCAAATCCTGTTGCCTAGCATACTTTAATAAAATGAGGTATTTTTAATAGCAGAAAACTTACAAACCCAGCACCAAGAAAGGAAAGTCTGTATAAGAAAAGCAGAATCTGAGAAAAACATCAAACTACACCAGAAGGTAAGAAACCCACAACTGACCTAGCAGCAACAGCTGTTACCTCAAATGGTGATGTACTGACGACATATAAAGACCAGTACTTCTATTTAAGCATGCACAGCTGAATGACAAAGGACAGTGTATAAATGATGCCCAGTTGGCTTCTTTCTTTCCCTTATCAGAGAAGCTGCCCCACGTTAGCCAGTGTCCCTTCCCACTATCCAAGCCTGGTGGCAAAGAGGAAAATAGATCACTGTTGTTTCTTATGTGAAAGCTTATCAAATCTGACTCAACTGTAAAGACAGTCTTAGAGATAAGGTAAGTACAAAACTGCCTTCACTAAGGAAGACACCACAGAAGAGTGCCTTGTCTGCCTCTGCTATCTTACTTGTTGCTTTTCCCTAAATTTCTCATTTTCAACTGTGGTTCCTCCACCAGTAAAGCTGGCAAGTAGGAGTGAAGGGCATGTGGAGTATGGACAGCACAAGTGGAAACGTTCATCAAGATCTTGAAGTCTTGAAGATTTCAGTTTCAGTGAACCTCTCCAGCCTTTTTCCTTCTTTTTCTTTCCTTTTTTTTTCTCTTTTTTTTTAAATCAGTCATGAAAACACTAAATCAACCTCTAGTCTCTTTTGCCTTGATGATCTCCACAAATTATTTTCAACGCTTATTATCCACAAAACTGAACAATTCCTTCAACTGTACTTGCATAGCCAAAGTAATAAATTCTTTTTTGACATTCCTTCAGCACAGTAAACAAAAAAGACAGACTTAGGTACTAGCTATCACTCTTCCCTAAGTTATCTGGATCCTGTTTCTCAGGAAGAAATTCATGCAAAAGGATCTGAGGGAAACCTAAGATGTATAAAAATATTTCTGAGGCTTTTTTTCACTTTTTGGAAAGTTACAGGCATAGTAGGAGATTCAGTTAGCCACTCCAAGGTCCCAGCTTTATTACTCTGGCTTGTGAAAACACTTGGCAAAGATACAACACATTTTTCTGCAGGAGGTAAATCTTTCATAGGAATACTAGTCTGCTTATATCCCCATTGAGCTTGCCAAACAAAGTATCACAAAGCTAAATATGCCTTGCTTTGCTGCACTCCTTCGCTACTAGACAGATACTAAAAAGATAAAAAACTAAACTGAATGAAATGAGAGCGCATACTAACATGCAAACAAAAGCCAGGAGATGGATTAGGTTTACAAGGCAGGACTAGCACAGAATGGTAACAAAAATGAAATGTTTTGTTCTCCAACCTCACCTGATTCATTCAAAATACCTTTCCAGATGAGATGACAAGAACTGTAACGGCAACCCTTTTTTTGTTTCAGTAAATGAAATGCCAAAGGAATAGCATTTTAGCTTTACAGATGGTCAGCTTTAAGTCAGCTTTACAGATGACCTGAAAACGTTCTCAAATAATGTGTGGGAAAAGAACCTGAAAAACAAAACAAAAATGAGGAACAAAGGAATAACTGAATAACAGCAATATGGGAAAAGAAGGAAGACAAGGCAGGAGAAGCCCCTGGTTTCCTTAAGCCTTTTAACACATGCATTTTCACTTTAAAATTATATATTTTCGCATAAAAAACTAGCTGTCTGCATCAGCCCCATTCAGATAAATGTCAACATGCATACTCAAATGATACTTGAATATTCTACCTGAACTGCAGCACACTGCTTGTTTCGTTGCATCTTTACACAAACATTGAGAGGTTGTTTAACTTATCACTTTGGCAAAACGTTATTGATTTACAAGTAAGAATTCAGCATCCTTATTTGCTGAGGTTCCTTTTATTTTTGCTGACAGAACTGAAGAGCAGTTGAAGCATTCTCTCCATTCCCCAAAACAAATCATGCCAAATGGTTGAAATGCATCAGTGATCCATTTGTAAGTACTTGTTTCTCTGGGACAGAATCACCTCTTCACTGTTCTTTTTCTGAATATGAACAAATTTTATTTTAATCAAATGCTGATGTCATGATGCAGCAAAACTTAGGCAAGCAACCAAGTGGAGCAAATTAGTTGTATTAATAACAACTATACATGCGTTTCAAGAAGTTCTGAACAAACTAGAACCAAAAGGGCACTGGGGCAGAAACAACAGTGTAGATGTCTGACCTGGCATATTAAAACAAAGAAGAGAACTACTTTATTGCCTTGAATATTCTATAATTAATGCATTAAAAAAGCAGAGAAAAGCAAGAACTGTATGATGTTAGAAAAAAGTCATTGTATCAAAGGGCCTTTTTTGAGTGCAAAACTTTGAAAACCACAACTAAGGTCACACAATCAATATAAAAGTATTGACAGCAAAGTCTCAGCACTTTTATGCTCTCTGGGCTCTCACTGAATGATACTACAATCTGTATCACTGGCTTTTATTACTGAACATGATGGTGTGGAAACATTTCCTAGCATTTAAAGAAATCTCGTGTACTATCTAACACTCTCTGAGGGCTGCTCTGAAAGCAATGCCTCTTATTTTATTATGTTGGCCCACAATGTCAGAGGTGATATTGGTGGTATGGCTGTAGAGGTTGAACCTTCCAACCTATATTCCATTACATTTTTTTGCTGTGTGACAGATGGCAGCAGCAAGACAGACTGACAAAATGGTGTCTGATATGAAAGTGCATACGAAGCAAAGGTGTGCCACTGAAAAAAAGGGCAGAAAAAAAGGGCAGTCACTGAGATTCACTGAAGAATAGGCAAAACACTGTTGAAAATTTGCTCGAGAATTTGCTCTATCAAATTCACTTTTTGTATCTGTTGCAATTTCCATGGAAATAAATAGGAGCATTACCTTCAGAACAACCTACACGTGTGTAGTCTTGGTTTTATTATGAATTATAGAACATGCTAAGATATTTCGCAGCACCAGCAGATAATAGTAAGAGTAAGGCTCAATTTGTCAAGTTGAGAGCTAATAATGTAAGACTATTTACTGAGAGATCTGAAAATTGAGGAGCGTATCTCATACATCTTCCACTTCACAAAGATAGAATTTCCTACAATTTGTCATTTTTAAAACTGCTCAAAGACTCCACCAAAATTGCAATAGTCTCTCTCCGTGAACTACACACAGCATGTATAAGCACCTTTTCATATCTAATGCATCAGTTTTGCTGCTCTGCTCTACCACGCCTAGCTCTGCTGCTTTCACAAAAGGAAAATGCATGACATGAGCAGCACCATTGTGCTCTTCTGCTATCAAGGGAATGCCTGAAGGCAGAGCATCAGCTCTCTTCTCTCATGTATGCTGCATGTATGAAAGAAAGGTTAGCCACCTGAGAAGGCAGAAGAGGGATGGAGAATGCACAGCACTCAGAATCTTCGATATGCTTTATATGCAACATCAGAGCTAGGACACAGCACTCCACACTGAAAGAAAAACAGGAAGGATACTTCCAGTGTAAAAGCAACCAAGATAAATACATGAGTGAAGTAGCTCTCCCCGAGCTACTCTGAATAACTTCTACAAATTGTTATCTAAGCTAAACTTATCCATGATTGGTGCTCAAAATTGTCCTAGCGTCACTTACATTTCTCTAATTAGAATCTCTTTCTCGGAATCATTTATACTTCTTCAGTCTCAGTCAGACACACTTACATCCTCTTAATAACATAAATTTTGTGCCACTTAATCCATCAGCTCTGAATTCAGCACAGCAACTTTAGCTACTTTTGTATTTTAATTAATCCTTGGCCTTGAATTTCATAGTGCAAGTAGTCATTTATTTCTTGCTCTGGCTCACATCTCTCATTTCTTCTTAGACTACAACAGCTTCAGCAAAATAACATAAAAAGGTTTGATTTCGAGCACTTTAGTCAATGACTACCTTCAACAGAAGAGCACTAAAATAACATCACTGGGCTAAAATAACACCATTTTCACATTAAGACTAACACTAAAGCATACTGTTGATGAATAAGGGAAGTGCAATTAGTAAGAGCTCACAGTATTGCTTAAGTTGCTATTATTTAGAAGAGCCCTCTACACTTGCTGTTAAGCTTTTGATGTACCTACTGATTCTGAAATTCTGCATCACTAAAGGACAAGTTCACCAGCAGAGCTAACGGGCATAGTGTGAAACCAGATAGATTTCATTAGCTGATAACACACCGAGTCCTACTGCTGCTAAGGGACTTATCAGCCAGCAAGCTATGTTTATGACCTGAAGCTTTGCAATTGCACAGGGAAGGGGCCAGGGGGACGTACTTTATAAATGTGCTGCAATTTTTGATCTCTTTTTTTCTTTTATTACAAGGCTGTTCCAAAGGTAATGCTACACTGCCAGACATCACAACTCTGGGCTGATTCCATGACAGATGTCAAATTTCATCTATCCCACCCGATAATGGGAAAAGGTGTGCATCTCTGGATTAAATATGAAGAAAAGCAATACTGCACGGTCTCATAAGTTTCTTAGTTATGGTGGTGACTGAGAAATTGTTGTTGAACCTTCCAGAATTATTCATCTTCAGATTAATCTGAGTATCTTCAGAAAAGTTCATGAGGTAAAGGCTGCAGATAATGCAAAAGTACTTTACAATCAAGAGTTAATGGAAGGGAGGAAAAATAAAGAATGATCTTTTACTGTAACCAAAAACACATTCCAGAAATGAATGACATAGTCAGACTTCCGATAGCATTTACTTCATTAGCCACACATCCATGGTATGCAAATGCAAATAATACCTCGAGGTGGCCTTTAAAAGAGAGGAAAATACAGCAGATACAAAAGAAATCCAGTGATTTTTCTCCTTCTAAATCTACCATGTCATATTCAAAATGCACCCCATCTTTCCAATACTATGCTTCTGAACCTGCAATGAATCTGCTTTTGATTTTTTTTAATCCAGAGGTCTGTAAAATTACTCTATGTTCTGTCTTAATAGTTATATTTTTCCAGCAAGTCACCTGGGTTTTCTTAGTTTAGTAAATCTGCTTATAATTAACATCATAACATACATAGGACACTCCAAAAGTAATGCCTCCTATTTATTTCCGTAGAGAATACAACATCTACAAAGAGCACAATAACACTAGCTGATAGAGCAAATTCTCAGCTACAAAACACTATTTTTCAACATAGTCACTACCATTAGCTATGCTTTTCACCAGCAATGTACAAAAGCTTGCATGCTGCACTCATAAAAATCATCACCAGCTGAGGAGACCCGCTCTTGGAGAACCACTCTTTCACAGCTGCAACGCGGCATCACTGCTAGGAAAATGTTGCCCATGTACTCCATCTTTCATTGGCTCGAAGAGATGGAAGCCAGAAAGCACCAAATCCTGATTATACAGTGCGTGTGGCAGCCACAGTCAAGATTGGCAACGTGCTCCACGGTGTTTGAACTGGTATGGGGCCAGGCATTAATATGCCGCAAGAGAAATGATGTGTTTTTCTCTCTCCTGATTCTAGAAGTTCAAGCTTTCAGCTTAGTCAGTATAATGACATAGCGGTCAGGGTTTCTGGTTTGTCCAAATTCCAGGAAATCCAGAAGGAAGATCCCTTTCCTATCCCACGTAATGGGACATGGTGGTGACACCATGTCTCATCACCAGTAATGATGTGATTCAGGAAACCATCATTTCCAACTCACCGAAGCCAATAGTTAGCTCCGTACACAGTTCTTTAGTTGTAATTTGCCAATTCACACATATGAGCTGATTGAGATGCTCTTCATTTGACAGCTGTGCGTGGCCATCCAGAACATGCCTTGTCTTTCATGTCACTGCTTACCTCTGTTTGAACGCATCACCCACTGCCTCACTGTTCTCACATCCACCATTTGGTCTCCATAAACATTCAGTGAGCAGTGGGTGCCATTTTTTCCATATAGAGGAATTCAATGGCACACCTCTGTTTCATATGCACTTCCATCAGACACCATTTTGTCAGACTGCCCTTTTGCTGCCATCTCTCACAAAGCAACAAAATGTAATGAAATATTTGAGGAAAGGTTCAACCTCTACTATCATACCACCAACATCCACCTCCAACATCTTGGGCCAATATAAAAAAAATATAGGAGAAATTACTTTTGGAGCAGCCTTAATATACATAAAATATATTCATGAGTAAAATCAGGAAAATCTAGGGGTTTTAGTAATTCTAAGGCAGTATACAGAAGAAAAAAAATTATTCCCTGAAGAATGTGCTTGGCAATTCCAAACATTGCTCTGCAGTTTTTTTCCTTCAGGGAATTCATTTCCTATTCTTTTGACACTTTGCATGCACACTCAACAAAATAAAAATCTTCCCAACAACCTTTTAATTTTATACTAATTCTTTTGTGTTTTCAGTGACCTTTGATTTCCACTGCTTGTGCCACGTTCACATGTTATTCCAGTGGGACATACAGTAAAAGAAATGTTTCTGCACTCCTCTTCCTTTTCCACGCAAGGGCTCCTCCCACCCGGTGAAAAGGGAAGACAACCTTGCTCAGGACAGCAGGATTAGCATCCATGAGGCCTTTTTCAGTTTGCCATATACACGAGATTAAAAGGGAAAATGCTTGGGGCAATGAGTTTTTAGGGTAATGAGCAGTACATGCCTTTTTTTTTTTTTTTTTTTTTTTTTTTTTTTCCCCTCCTTCCATCAGACCTTGCTGCCTAACTTTCAAAATGCCTTCTTAAGGAAGAACATGGACAAAGGGCAGTAATTTGCAAAGAGCTAAATGGACTAAGAGAATGGACATCTTAAGAGATTTGGGAAGGCAACAGGAAATATTATGGAAAGGAAGCAAACTAGTATGCTTACTTCCTGCAAGTGGATTTTGCTATCCTACTGTATATCTCACCAAACAAATTATACAAAACTTCCAGTTATTGCAGCATTCATGACTGCTCATCAAACAGAGAAGTCATTATAGTCTGGTTCTTCCCATTTTTTTTATATATGAATAGGCACAGCAAACAGAGGAATGACATATCAGGAAGTGAGTCATCCTAAGATTTCACTGACTGCACACCAAAATCCCAGGATGGAAATACAAAGTTGAGAAAATCTAGAAGTCATGTTAGTTTGAATTAAACTGATAAATTTTATACGTTTGTGCATGTATAAACTCAAACATTCTGGGAATTTCAAAAACAAGTCTGTGCTTTTTTGCTTGTGATGGTAAATTTAATACGAATGATTTTAGCACCACAAAAGTTCAAATTGTTGACGGGGTGGTGGTTCTCCAGGAAATGGCACACAAAAGGGTAATTATATGACATCTCACCCAATATGACCTTGAGATACAGAAGTCATGAATCAGTTTGACACTGCCCCGTTTAACATTTTTTTATAAATTTTTTTGTCCTACATCATTTATGGAAAATTTGGCACCTGGACAAGCATCAAAGTCACCCAAATTGGTGATTAGAGTGAGCTCATCCCATCATGCTAAGAACTAGTCTTTGTTCCCAGTGTGGCATCTCGCATTGATAGGAGATCATTTTCTCACAATCACCGCCATTCATCTGGAGTGCAACAGGGTCTGCATCGAACAACTCCTCATTGAATTGCAGAAAACAGGGAAATAACTGCTGAGTTTTCCTGGCTACACCATTGATATTTAAGTGCTGTTCTCTATGGGGACATAGCAGCTTAACTCCAAAGAGGCTGTGACCTATTTTCATGATTACTGCTGCATTAATGAACAAATCGTTTCTAAAAGGCATAACCACAAAGTTTCGAGAAAGATGGATACTCCTGAGAGAACAGGGTGGTTTAGGTAAAATATGTAACTTGGGAAATTAGTTGTTCTAATTCTGTACTGAACAGTAAAGTAAATGTTTGTGTACAAGTCCAGAAACAAAATTTCGTACTGACTCTGTGCTTTAGCTATGCATTCCTTCAGCTTTGAAACTATTCTTGTAGCAAATTAGGTTTGGAGGAGATGGAAGAGTGGTGATTGGAAAACCTATAGACAGCCCAAATGCTCAGCCCTACTGTGGATGTAATGAGTTATATTAACAAATCCCCCTAGAATTTCCTGCTCACAAGATAGTCTTCAGCACTGTGTCCAGCAAGCTTAGTTGCTAGATAACAGAGCAACAAAAAGCTTAGATCGTAGGCAACATCTCATTTTCTTTGAGAATCTGCTTTTTCACTTGATTTGGCATCAGGTCAGCAGAACCAGAAGATCACCAAGATAATGGAAGCTCACATATGAATTTTAAATAGCACCAAAGCCTGTTCAGGCTCTGAGAGCTTTGTTTTACACTATGCAACCACCAAAGTTGTTTAATTAATGACAGCACAGTTAAATGATACTTTTTTTTTTCATTGTTAGGGGGATCATATGCAATTTCTCATCATTGTAGATTGCATTCAAACAGTACTAACTGGGAATCCAGCTTAGTCGCATAGAAAAGCCACTCTCGTCTTTTCAGAGCACATGTATGTAAAAACTAAAATATTAATACAAAGTTTGCAAGTTTAACTGGAGGAAAAAAGGCCTCTATCCTCCTAGCTACTGACTTACAGAGGTAAACTTCTAAAACAACAGACAAAAGTTTCTGTTGCATAAAATATTTACACAAAACAGTGGAAGCAGTTAATGGTACTGCGCTAATTCCACTAAAATAAAATGAAGAACATATAAATTCTATAAGCCAATTATTGCAAATCTGTTTATGCCCTAGAACAGGTTGTCCAAAAAAGGTTGTGCATTCTCTATTTTTGTATCTTTTCTGATTGTAACTAGACAAGACCACAAGCAATTTGCTATTATTTTGAACTAAGTCTGATTTTGTGCAGCAGATTGGACTAAAGATCATCACATGTTCCTTTCAACATAGTATCTCTATAATCTAACAAGTTTCTTCCAAACAGAAGGTGCATCTTTCGGTATCTTCTCTGATTGGAGTTTGTCACTAATACTGAAAGAAGCCAATGTTAGTTAAATTAATAATGTACTTAGTTGCCTTCACCTTCATTTACATTTAAGATTCGTTCATTGCTGGAGGGGCTATTAAGACCTTGTAATGTGTGAAAGTCTAAAGCATTAAATTTTTGTTTTTCATCCAGAGAACTTTATGAATATGCAACAGTATTTCCTTCTTAGAGCTTAACCGTTTGTAAAGAATATAGCATACTTAACTCCAGAATAACAAGCTAATATATGTAAACATACATCTATGTTCAGCATCAATACTGAATACAATTTATTGTGTGGGTTTATTGATAATTGCCTTGAGCACTAATACTAAGCATAGAGGAGTTCAAAATTGCCACCATTTTATATTGAAAATAATTACCAATTTGTGTGACTCTTGTCATACCTTCCTCTAGTTCAGCTCCCTTGTATGGATATTACACAAGGAGTGTAAGTGCCCTTAAATCCATTACGTGAATAATTAGAAGACTTCAATTGAGAAAGATTATCTTTGTGTTACATTCAAAATATACTTTATTTGAAGTAACAAGTAGAAATTGTTCTCTTAACCTAGATCCAAAAATAGGACTTACAAATATGAGTCAGGGCTCACCCATGTCACCAGATAAAATCCACTAGTGCTTTTGAGGATGCTGAGAAATCTCTCCATTGTTAGCATTCCATCTTATCTATGCACAATCAGAAAAGGTGGAAAGCATATGTATGGACACGTTTTAATACAGAAAAAGTGAATGGAGCTGAGCAGTTCAATGTTTTTCTGCCATTCCCCTCTCCCCTCCCTTTTATTATAAAGCAGATAAAAATCAGCAGCAGATGTTGCACTGGCTGTTCTATTGAGTTCACAAATTTTAGACTATTTTCTTGCTAAATCTCAGACAAGGGAGAGACAACTACACATGAGCTACTTTAACATACCTGTTAAACTTGGTGATACTTTTAAGGAACAATTCATTAAATCATTTTTTTTCCCCTTCCATTTAGCATTAAATGCATTGAAATCATGGGTACCTTCTTTGCACTGACTGTAAGGAAATATTTAGAGAGGAGTTCAAACACAGGCACCTACCATCACACTGATGAATTCTCAAAAATCTTGCTAGTCTCAATGAAATGTTAAATAACCAAATTCTAGTGGGAGGGTTAAAAAGAGTTTCTCAGCTCACAAAGGTAATGAAATAAAACCTTCCAAACGTACTTGAAACAGAGAAGTTCAGGTTGATTTTCACTTATCCTGCCTTAAAAGAGTATGTTTCTCATTGATATTGAATTCCATTCTGCCTGAATTTGCAATTGATCATTCTTTCTAGAAATCATCTGCCATGCAAAAGGAAAACAAAGAACTCTGACTTTAAAAAAAAAAAAAAAAAAAAAAAAAAAAAAAAAAAAAAAAATCTCTCAATCTCTTGAAACAGTAATCCCTTAAGCATTTTTTGACCCAGTTTTCCTATTTCTGTTGTGAATTTCCAAGCTGCAAACAACCTTTGTGACCCTGGACTCTGCATAATAGGATAATGCCTGGTGGCTCAGGGTGTCCATTCTGAGATACATGAAAGGGTGCCGCTTTATGTGGCATTTGAGATGAATTGCAAAAATCAGTGCATATGAAATCACTGCTCCCTGCTGATATCTTAAGTCCGTAATCAACTTAGCCTCTTGGGACACTCAGGTACTGAGTGTTCCTCAGTATACCATATGAAAGTTATCTTGATTTCATTCCTGTTTCACTGCACTCTATTTTAAAGTTGTGCATTGAATTACAGCAGCGCAAGGTAGTTTGTAGGACGGCCATAGCAAAAAAGTGACTGATTCCTTTGACCAAAACCTTGTTCTCAAAGTAAGAAGACTCAGGGTCAGGTTGCTAAAAATCCATCTGTGGACTTTGGGGGAAAAAAAAAAAAGGTTACAAATACTTGCAGTGTGAAAGGTAAATATAAATTAAATAAATTACCTGTATGTTCAAAATCCTACAATTACAAAACTCTACAATAGAGAAAATTGCAGTTTGTACAGGACTTAATAGCCTACTGCAACTACAGATACAACGTAACAAGAAAAATATAATTTCCACCTTTCCTTAGTTCTTATTACAGAGCTCAGTGTTGTACTGTCCATTCATGCCTTGAGGGTAGTTCTGTCAGAACATAAAGAAGGCTTTTTCCCTGTCATTTTCTGGCCCAGTCTCCTGAGACACTGACTTCAATACACATTAATGGTACTCAGCAGGAATGGACTTTCGTTAATAAATGCTGGAGAAATACAGTTTTACATGAAGTTACTTTGCTGCCAAATAAATGAAAGAATTATCACACTGATTCAATAAAACCAGAGGAGCTGCACTTAAAATACCAGTCTACTGGATCCTCATACCTCCTACAAAAATCCATCTTTAACCCTAATCTACCTTCTACACTGCTGCTCATAGAATCATAGAATCATAAAGGCTGGAAAGACCAATAGAATCATTCAGTCCAAACACTAACCTATGTAACCTGTGGCCACTGTAAGCTACATCACCCAGTGCAACATCAACCCTTTTCTTAAATACCTCCAGGGATGGTGACTCCTCCACCTCCTCCCCTGGGCAGCCTGTTTCCTATACCAATAGGTTTTTTTCCTCTCACCTGTAAGGTAAAATTTAAGAATGAAAAAATATGTTTTACATCCCCTGTCTTTTAGCTGTTTCCAGCAATTTCATGGCTGTCTCGCTTCCTGGTTTTGCTCTCATCTACATCTACAGCAGTTCCCAAATTCTAGGCTTCAGCTTAGTCACTATCTCCCCTGACCCACTTATGGTTTTCAGTAGATTGAATTCAAAGTAACATCCTGATTCACATTATCTACTCTTTCTGCTTTTTCCTCCTACTTCAATTCCAAGCTTTTGTCTAATCATTCTTACTACACTTGTCCATAAAAATATCATGTTCTCCATTGTTTCCTTTATATTCTTTGTTACACCTATTAGGCCTATGATGAACAGCCCCTGTTTTATTTACATAGTTTCCTGTGGGAGTACTTTATAAGGCTGCCCTGCTCTTCGCAAGTGGGCTGAAGAAAGAGAGCATCTTTGCCTGTCTGCACCCAGCTGCCACAGGTAGTGGGAGTCAGTGGTGGAAGGGGGGATGTGTTCTTTCCCTAAAAGCAAATGACTACTCACCAGGGGAAGTTTTTCTTCAGGAAAGGAAACAGTAAGAAAGGGATGGGGGGTGGGGGGAGAGGTGGAAATCAGGGGAGCATTAGCAGTCATATCAAGACAGGCTGTAGAGCTATTCAAACCAGGAAATCACTGAAATGAAAAAGACTGACCCTACAAGGGCAGAGAGAGCAATAATTTTCTTATCCTTCTGTTTTAATAATGTTTCTTTTTCAGAAGTCACCATGCTAACAGTTTCGCTCAAACTGAAAAAATACTGGTAGCTTTGATAAAAGAGCCTGGCAAACTGGAAGCTGTTCTGGTGGCTTTAATATACTTACAAACAAATAAATCAACAGAAGTAATTCTGCCCCAAATCATCCACCTATATGGCTTTACCAATCATTTTTGTACAGATTAACCGCACCCCGGTCACGCTTAATATCTCATAATGACATACAAGAGGTCTGATGCGTATTTGCACTCTCTTGGGTCTGCCACACCAAGGCTGTATCCTATTTCAATCTAGAAGATGCACATCTATCTGCCAATCCCCCTTCTACTGATTTAAGTGGTTATCACTGTAGCTTTGCTTCAAATCCTTTAACAAGACTTTCTTCTACTATGTATAAATAAAAATACACACATGTAGCAAAGCACCATATGCAGAACTTGTACAGGATCCAGCTCAGGGGGTAAGTCATTTGTATTTAGGTGTTTACACACAGGTGTCCACAAAAGTACTGGTTGTATACACTCCCATTATAACTGTGTTTTAGCCTAGCATGTAGCTCAGCACCACACAACCATTCACTCACTCTCTCCTCATCCCAAAGGGATGCGGGCAGAATAAAAAAAATGACTTGTGGGTTGAAATAAATCTATTTACTACAATAGAGAAAAGGATAATAGCTATGATACCACTTGTTATATACATTAATTTATATATGAATTCATACAAATAATAAATAACAAATATGAAGAATAAATGATAACAAGCAATTGCTCACCACCCACCAACTAATGCCTAGCTAAATCCTGGCAAGTGAAAGAGAGTAAGATGATTTCTCACACTCTTCAAAACCCTCCTTCTGCAGAATATTTGGCCAGTTTGTCAGCTGTCCTGATTCTACCCCTTCCCAACCCCTTGATAGTATCAACTGAGACATTGGGATGGCGTTGGCTCTATACAATACTACTTAGCAATAACTATAATCATTACCATGTTATCAGCATTGTATTTCTCCTAAAACGAAAACATCATACCAGACACTCTGACAAAACAATTCTGTCCCAGCTGAAACTAAGGCAATAATTAATGCAGACCTACTCAATACAATGAGTCTACAGAGTGATTCAGTTGATGCCAAAAGGGCATGGAGTGGGCCTACTAAAAGCTTTCATAAAACCTACCAGCCTACATAGATATCTAAGATTCTCTTTTACATCTCAAAAATCATTATACGTTTTTGTTTAGGCAACTGAATTAAGCCTACACCAGCAAATAGTTGAACAACTGCTCTCTAGGGTTTACAGGTCAGATTAACAATCACCTTAGGCAACAAATAAGCACTTTAACACTCAGACTGAAGTGTCTTCACCTCAACTTGAATTATACCTGCTGTGCCCTCCAGGATACAATGGCAGTACTTACTGCTTTGCAGCCACCACTGAAATTCAGTAACAACAGCAAAAGTTGTTTTGCTCATCTTTTGTTTCAGTACATCGACATTTACTTCTGAAATCAAGATGGGTATTTTCTAATAATCTATCCTGTTCTTTGCTCATTAGATGAATAGGTTTTGAGAGTTTATCCTCAGTGGCAGGAAACTTCTTAAGCTGCCTATGGAAAAGGAAAAATTCTTGCAAATCTAGTTACTTTGTTTTCTTTGCATGAATGGATTCATTATGTGCAGATGTTTGGTGCAATTCTGCAAGTTTTTATGGATGAACAAGTCACATAATTATTGTGTTATTTGACCAGAAATGAAGCATGGACAAAAAAAAAAAAAAAAAAAAAAAAAAAAAAAAAAAAAAGAAAAGAAAAAGAAAAAGAAAAATAGTGTGCTTTTTGAATCAGAACCCTAGGCAAACCTGAAATACATTTGCAAACTGAACAAGAATATACAAGGAGATCCTGGATGACTCATGTAATGAATAACAATTCATCAGAAAACAAGTAAGTGAATTTTTCATTACATTCCTGTCTCTATATTATCCTATAATCTGCTCAGGCAATTTTACTACAACATCCAGAAAACCCACTTTTACTGTACTCTGATAAATCCTCTCGAAGGCAAATAAATAAATAAATAAACTACTTCATTACAGCAAGCAAGAAAGCTGAACATCCAGGGAAGTTTTCTCATTCCATTTGTGTGTTGGATTGAAGAAGTGACTCTTAAGAGTACTAAAAATGACAGAAAAAAGTGAATTAGAAATCATACCTCCATGCTTTTGTCCAGTAGCATGACAAAGAGGTTTTTTTTTTTTTTTTTTTTTTTTTGTTTTGTTTTGTTTTGTTGTTTTTAAATCTTATGGCAACAGAGTACAAAATTCTCTTTCACACACTGTAGAAGAGGTGCTAGGACAAGGTAGCTGGTGAAGAAAACAGTCAGGCCTACGAGTTGGTTTATCAGTACACTTCTGTTAGCAGAGACATGCACAAGGACAAGTAACAACCATTTGCTCCCCACTGCCCTTATGTTATGGGGCTTCCTGGGGGCTGGGACCCACCAATGTCAGGCTCAGCAGTCAGGACCTGCCTCACCATCAAAATCAGTGTGTCTGGGGGCACCAGAGCAGTCCCAACCTAGGACTGCTGCCAGTTTGGGATTGGGATAAGCCTGCTGAGGAGAACAGGGGACTCTTAACTACTGGATCTCCTACTCAGCACTGCTCCAAGGCCCCATCCCTGAGCACAAGTGGCTGAGTGCCTGCCAAGCCCTACACTTCCTCCCAGATACTGGTACAGTCTGATAATCCCCAAAACAAAATTTGTGGGACAGGAAGAAAGTGTATGTAACTTCATCCACAGTGTGGACTTAGCTGACAGGACAAGCACTGCTCTGGTGCACAGAGAAGTGAAGATTCTCAAATACTTACCAAAGACTGGAGCTGTTCACTAATGTTTCTACTTTCCTACTATTTACCTCCAAACAATAACATTCAGTAATACATGCTACTATTTTAAAAACTCACTTTTCTACCCACATAAGTTTGTAACACTTACTCTCCTATGTTTATCCTAAATACACTTTTCTCAGTAAAAAAGTAGGCATCCTTGAACTCCAGCATAAGACAAAGAATCAGTGAATTTATCCAAATAAGCGCATATACCTTGCATATCTAACATGACAAACTAGCCCTACCTACTTTATGGCCACCATGGCATTGTTACAGATGTGCAAGTAGACATTTCTGTCTGTGGCTACCCCCAGATTCTGTGCAACAGTTACATGGCATATCTGCTGAAATACATAGTAAAAATACACCCAGTCTGGGAAAACACTGAAACTGTGGTTCCAATGAAGGGAATAGATCTAATAATGCCATTTAAAGTTAAGATGATGCCTAAAGCGCTTTTGGTTTCCTTCCTATTAGAGCTTCCTGTCATGAGCTAAAAACAAAACAAAACAAAACAAAACAAAAAACCCTCAAATGACAGTTAAAGCAAAGCATCCAATGTAAACAGAGCTCTACTACACAGTATTTTGCTTTCAGAGCAGAAGCCATAGCTGAAACATCTACTAATTACAGCACTAGTGCAGCTGTATTAATTACAGCTGCATTAATTTGAGCAAATTTATGTAATTTAACTAGGTTGGCCCTTAAACTGCCTGTGCAATTATGATGCAATTTCAGAACTTCATACGTCTCTCCTCAGCAAGTTGGCAAACTTCTAAGTCAGTGCTGTTGAAGTTACATTGCTATCCCTTCAAAAGGAGACGTTACATAAATGTTATCGACAGAGCTAATAAAACAGGCACAGTTCAGGATCTTGGAGATATTGCCTGCTAAAGCCCTCAAATCCTAGGATTTTGTCTCTTGTTTTGGGCTTGGTCTGACAAGTGTCAATCTACAACATTCTGCATTACAAGAAAAATAAAAACCACCTCTGATAAACTGACAATTTCAACATCAACAAAAGATACAACAGTTCACCATTACAGGCAACATGAAACAGGGTAGGAGAATGAGGATTTCTGGATCAAGACTTGCCTTATCCTGAAGACATTGCTAAGTTTTCAATCATCCCATGTTTATATCAAAAAAAAAAAAAAAAAAAAAAAAAAAAAAAAAAAAAAAAAAAACCCACCTGCCACAACAAAATAACAAAAGGGTTAAGGTTGGAAGGGACCTCTGGTAGTCATTTGGTCCACCTTGCTCAACGATGGCCACCCAGAGAGCAGGTTGCCCAGGATCACACCCAGGCAGCATTTGAAGATCTCCAAGGAGGGCAACTCCACAACCTCTCTGGACAACCTCTGGATAAAGCCAGTTCTCAACCATGGGCAGATTTCCAATGTAAGAATGGAGTAAAGGAAAAATGAGCAAAAGACTTGGACTTGGCTCTTCATGTATAGTCAGTAACTGTCTGAGGTTTTTATATTCAGTTTGCTCAAGTCTCACCTGAGCTAGTCAAACACTTGCACTGTAAGTTTAACAGTGTTGAGGTGTCTAAACACCTGCCAGTTGGCCCTACATAAGGGGAATAAAAACTGACAATTAATCAGTAGGTTGAGAAATAGCTTTTACCTTCAGTATTGCCATTTCACTGAAAAGATAAGACAGTCCACATCCCATTCCATTGTACCACACTGTATTGCTGGGACACCACAGCCTCATGAGCAATCAAATTGTGCTGAAAAATGGAAAGGGTAGAGGAGAATGACCACAAGAGAAAAACCTGGGGAAAAAAGCAATGAACCTGCATAGCAGAATGGCATATTTTCACTTAAAACAGGGATGCCAACAATAGCATGATTTTGGCATATGACTCTAGCTCTGGATTACCAAGCAGTTAATAGGTTTCTCTTGTCTTTAGCAACCTGATGCTCAGGTATGCACTTGAAAAAGTTGATCTTGTAAAGAAAATGCAGATAGTATAAACATAGAAATGTTTATAACCTTTGAATATATAAACATAAATGAATCAACATAAACAAGCATCCTTTTTTTTTATTGATATTTTACAGTTACATATTCTCAGATGAATTTTTAACTAGATTACGTGACCTGAAAGGTGGAAAATTATAAAGATATGCTAGTTCTTAAACAGCATGTAGCCATAACAATCTAACCATATTTTTGCAGTTTGTGATGACTAATTAAATAAATGTCACAGTCTACAGGAGCATATGTTAACAGAAATTCTGTGTGTGACTGTATACAAGTGCATGTGCTAGTGTGATATCCAAAATCAATTAACAGGTCTCTACTAAAAATGTATCTGTATAACATAAAGTAAAAATATAACTCAGGATT
The DNA here is from genome assembly GCF_951394365.1 of Tetrao urogallus. Lineage (NCBI taxonomy): Eukaryota > Metazoa > Chordata > Aves > Galliformes > Phasianidae > Tetrao > Tetrao urogallus. The sequence goes on from NC_136814.1 coordinate 62,287,335, forward strand.
GACTGCAGAAGCTCTGAGGAGCCTGAAGCTGGGAAATTGAACATACAGAAAGCTATTTTAGCTCCAGTGAAAAAAAAAAAAACAGAGTGGGGAAAACTCACAAAGAAATATGTCAACGATACCACTGGAGACAAACACAAATGTGGGAAGCTACCCTGTGTGCAAGAGACATACTTGCCTGAGAGGAAATATGAGTTGTAATGAAACTGGAGACATAAGTTACTGGCATGCAGCAAAATGCCTGCATGTGCATCACTTACCCTCCCTCACACAAAATCCAAAAATGCATTCCTTGCACATCGACCAAAATACAAAGCATAGGATATTACATTCAAAACAGCATAAAGGGATTCAGACAATCTCTTACATATTCCTAGATAGAAATTAGCTACCTCGTTTGTTTAAGATATGTTATAATAAGTGGCTTTAAAGAAACGACAAGTTAATAATATAAACATCTGTCCATTTAGCTCTTACTGTCAGCACTAACTACAAGATTTTATATTCTACAGGCGATCTGCTGTCTGAGCTACGAACAACAGTGGTTAACTGCTGACACATCAGTGAAGCAGCGGATGTGAATATACCACCTGCTGATCTGCTCTATCTTACATAAAGGTAAAACCGCCATCATCTCTAGTGTGGTGACCCCAAAGTGATGCTCATCTGTGCTGTCTGACAGCTTCACATTATTTAGATTTGAGTTATATTATACTTAAGAATAAGTAATTAGAACTCCCAGCATCAATGCATATAAAAACTTACCATGTTTGTAATTTCTGTGAAACAATAATGCACAATAGCAAATTTGTACCACTTGATGCTACAGCAGAAGGAAAAAAGATTGTAAGAAAAAATACCAATAGAGAATAGGAAATTAGAAGCAAAGACCAGATGCTAAAGCGTTCTCAGTTTAAAACTTTTGCATCTTAAAACAGACACAGAGTCAAGGTCAGCAATAGCACGAACTGCTGCATCCCTCACAAGTTTTAATAAAGTTGGCAAATATATATGGAGCAGCAACAGGCAAAAGTCTAAAGTCATGTTCCAGCCCCTGAGGTCCTGGTAGCACAACACTCTGTAGGACCTTCTGAGTTTGCAGCATGTGCCATTTATTTTTTTTTGATGCTGGAAATCACAGACACCTACCCAAAAAGTCTTCCCATCACTTCATTTTATCAAGAAACATACATAACTTCAGCTACCGTAACATACTCCCTAATGAAAACCAAATGTTGCACTTTTATTCCTTGAAGTGGTAATTGGAACAGAATTTTATCAACAGGAATATGTCTGGGATAACAAAACTTCTGCAAAAGAGAACAATAATTAATGCCTGTTAGCCATAATATAAATTGGAAGCACACAGCTCCAGGGGTGAAAATAGTCCACAGCATCTGTGACACACAGCTGGCTAGGTAAATTATTTTCTAAGATCATTCCCACAAATTTCAGTTTAGTAGCCACCTTTTTTTCTTACTCCTACCTTCTGTTGCTGTTTTTCTGGATCTGATGAAGGTCTTGACACAGAAAGTCATGACTCCAAGGCTCAACATCAGACAATTAGCTTTAGAGAACTCAGCTGGTGTGTCTCAGGCTATCACTGCTGAATACTCAGACTGAAATTTCTGTCCCAAAGAGTTGGCATTTTCATGATGGGGGCTTCAAAATCCCTAACTGGGATGTTTGAGCAAATTTAATGTTAAATTTCATCTGTATCCTCTACAAGAAACCACTGAAATTGAATTAGAGCGAAGGCTGCTTTTTTGCATCATAAAACACTCATTCATTAAAAAAAAGCAGCTATAAACTCTTAAAGCAATGTCAAATCTTGTTAAAATTAGAGATTCTTTATTTTTAAAATATTGTGCTCCTTGTGGTTGTTGGTTGTACATATCAGAGCCTGAACACAAATGCATCATCTTGAGCAATTCCTGATACTGCAGACATTCAAAGAAGGCATCACTTGATAGATCGGTCTAAAGAAATTAAAACCCAGAGCAGACTGAGAACTGCTACTCATGAATAGATTCTCAGAGCAGAAGCTGATTTCTACAGACCATTTCTGCCAGTAGCTGCTCAAAAACTGTCCCTGTTAGACAGGAGTGAATGCAGGTAGAACAGTCTGACTCCAGTCAGGGAAGGGACAAGGTAAAGCTGCTGTGGATAACGGAGAAGGAATTTGGAGAAGCTAAAAGAGGTGTCTCTCAGACTCTCAGTGACTCGTGTAATGATCGTAGGGCTTGGATTCTTCTCTCTATTTTATTTATTTATTTATTTTAATTGTTATTGATTTGCAGTTGGATGGAAATAACATGAAAGCAGTCAGGTTATCTATCTGATACCCAAATCCTGTGGACAGGATTGTCTGGCACATTTACATTTATTTATTTGATTTTCACGTCATTAATATTTGTTTACTGGTGCAGAAAAAGAAACTGAATACTAGCATATACTGAGACTTCCACCAAAATGAGAACAAACCTGCACTCAATGCCACCAGCTGTCTACCATTCTCTCAGGCACTCAGCAGCCATGGCATGCAATTACAGGTCAGTACAATGAAGTGCGCAAAGCTTTTTATATTGCTGTCACCAGTGAGACTCTAGAGAAATTTAATCTCAGGCAGTCTAAAGAACAGACAATCAGAGACAGTCAACTAACAATTTCCTATCAGCATCGAGGCTGTAACATATCCCAGACATTTACTGAAAGGCAGAAAAGAAAACACTATCAGATTGAAATTTTTTACTTTTATGAATAGCACTAATCTAATGAAAATAGAAGAAAAGATTTAAAGGGTAGTATTCTCTCTCTTTTTTTTTTTTTTTTTTTTTTTTTTTTTTTTTTAAATATTGTTTCCAGCGTAAATGCCAGTGATTCATTAAGGAATATAAGCAAGGAACCAGAGGTGAAGCATTCCTACAGTAGGAGTACACAAACAGGAGCTAAGGTCTAGTAATTACATAAGATAAGGATGCTGTGATTTCACTTCTACATGTAGTAGAACGTTCTCTGGCTTTAGTGTTATATAGAACACATCAAAAGAAAAAGAGAAACAGCTATAAGCTACTGCTTACTTGAACAACCCGAGTTGCATACATAATACTTAAATCTGTATTTCCTCTTTGCTTAATATCCTGTTGTGACTAAAACTCTCTTTATCTGAATTCACACCACGGCATTTGCTCAGATTTTTTTTATTATTATTATTTTTTTTTTTTTTAAACAGAAAAATCATGCCACTACATACCGCATAGACTTTCAAACAATACTAAGAATTGCTCTGTCTGGCACAACAGTAGAAAGCTTTGGTACATGGCAATTTGCTTGGCACTGTAGAATAATATCTGATATGGAGCAATTATTTTGGAATGCTATCATTTTTCTGAAATCAATCCCCCTGTTTTTAATTAATATCCAAAACTCTAACAGTACTTTCATCACAGCATAAGGAAAGACTCTATAAAGGAATTATTATGACAGAAAACTTATTCTGGAATAGCTATTTCAGTAAGTTTCCAATTGAAGACAAATTCTTTTGCTATGACAGTCACCAGAACACAAAAAGTAATCCTTGGAAGAATGCATCTATTTTTTAAACAATTAAAATTTTTAAGTGACCTGTAGCTTCAACTGAGTAGGACAGGACAAACAGGGCACTGAAACTTTTTAAACACAGGAGCGCTACTCTGCAGCACATATGGTTTCAAAATCTTCCCAAGAAATCTCACGAGAGCCTACTGAAGGCTACTTCTAATGAGTGAAAATATCTCAGTTGATAAAGTTTTAATTCACTCCTCAAATTCTCAACATCAGAGTCTATGTTATATCAGTCAGCATGAGCCACCTTTATTTGTCTCACTTGCAACTCGAAAAGACCCATTTATACACATCAGCTATTGGAGAATTTTTTTTAAATACTAATCTAAATTGAAACAAGTAACTGAAGTCATTCTGGACAACGGATTCCCACTGAGATTTGGGTGACCAGTGTTGTTAGAAATACCACAGATGAACTCTGTGAGTCGCCTCCTTGTGCTGAATGGGTGTCTTAACAACTGACATAACCTCAATCTTCCAGAAATTGAATACCCTGCCACCCTTTTTACCTTTCTCCAAATAAGTACAATATATATTAAGTGTGTACTGATTTTCAAAAGCTTAGATTTGGTGAACAGCTGCTGAAGTGAAGTTATTTTGCTTCAAAGTTCACACAAGCAAGGGCAAAAGAAACAAAGGATAGACAACCATCAGCTTCAGTTCCATTAACTGGCAGCTCTAACATTTGGATGTCCTTCTACAGACTGGTTTTCTGAATTTAGTTTACTCATATATTCCATCTGATGTAGCAACTATAGCTCCTTACCACATATAAATGGGACAAAATATTCACCTACTATACAACAGCTGTTACAATTTCACAATCTTGCAGGTAACAGTTGGAAACATCCGCTGTGTATTTTGAACTCTCAGCGCAATGCAGGAAAGCAAGAAAGCACCAAACAAAGGAAGAACTCCCTCCTCTCAAAGGAATCAGAGACAAAAAATACTGTGCTCTCTTAGTGCAAGTATTATGAGAAACTTAGTTATAATCAGCACTTCAGAGACTTCTGTCAAGTCTCACAAGAACGTTACCACCAGAACACACTGACTGCATATAAAGTGATATGATGTCATGCTTACATAACAGAAAATTAGTCTTCTACAGTGTAACACCACAATTAATTCAGCTCAAATAAACAATACGCAGCCAGAGGCGTATCATCGATAGACCATAAACAATGCAGAAAAAGATACCATGTAAGAGGAGAAAATCCTTCTGTTGGCAGTTCTGATATAGCTTTCAACATCATTTCAATGAGTAACAATAATTTTATTGTCCACTATGTTTTGCACTACATCTGATAATGGACAATGTCAACGCTGAAAATCATATGCATTAAAAATACAGAACAGTAAAACTAGTGTTATTAAAAGCCATCATTACTGAAAGCACAATATCACAATATGTTTATTTTAAAGAACGAATTTTGCATGGCCCAAATTTTCAAGGTTTGTTAGACAAAGACAACTCCAAAACAATTACTGAGAGCTGAGCAGTACAGCTACAGAGAAAAAGATTAAGTATCCATGCTCATTAATACAAGGTGTAAGAGAAGATCAGAGTAAAACACAAACTCATGTGATTAGTTTTGTTATTCAAATTGGGATGAAATACACTAATATACAATCTCCCAAAAACTTTATGAATATACCTTGACTTACTATGCAAAAACTCAGTTTAAACATTAGAAGCATTAAAAATTGACAAATTTAGAAGGTTATCTTTTCTCCTTTTCCCTCACAGGCATGAATAATTTTGGGAAAGGAAAAATACATGTCGAAGCACAACTTCCCTTCAAGAACATGTCCTTTGAATTCAGGGTGAACTTTCTAAAAGCAGAAGAGGCACCAAGGTGCCCGACCCTCACTGAAAGTCAATGGGAACCAGATAGCCATTTCTGGTTTATTCTAACGAAAAGGAAGAGTTTAATTACAGGTCTCCACAGAGAACCCTCAGTCTTCAGACTGAATTCAACAAAGGTGTGGGGGAGAATAGCTTGATTATGTTTTTAAGTTATAACTACCAATTCCAAGTCAAAAAACTGAAGAGCAAGAGAGAAGCGTTGCATACAATGCAAACTAATTACTTCCATGGGAAAATTAATGATTGTGACCCCAATCAGTAACAATGGTTATCTGATCAGAGGAATTCTGACCTTCCCAAATCATTCAAGCACACCAACAGTAAATTAAATTCTTGCCGCTGTAGCACACAGTGGACATTCCACTCCACAATGACTGCTACGCTCAAGTGACTCCAGTGAGTACTACAGCAGTTTGCCCTGCAAGAGTACCAACACCCGATGTCCACAGGAGCATATTACTTCACTTGGTTTTCAGTGCCCACTCTCTCTCCCTGCAAGCAAGCAGAAGTGGTCAACATTAGGCCTCTGTGGTTTTCTTTTCTTTCCTCTGACATCCTATGAGAAAATCACAATGACTAAGTTCCTGCACTAACACGGAGCCAGCAGTGCCAGCTCTGAACTTCATTCAATAGGCAGACAGACTACTCTAAAGTCCTTGCACCAACCAATTTGAGATGCATGAGCTCCTGGCAGCAAAATAATTATTTCCTCAGAGGTTCTTATTGTCTTCAGCACACCATGAATTCTGTTCAAGTTCAATGTCAATTTATCACTCTACATTACTTGCGGCAGCTGACATCATGGGTGCAATTGTTAAATAAAAGGGAAATTATTTCTGCCCTTGTACGTTTAGATTCTCCCCCTTCCAAGGCCCAAATAAGTGCAGTGAAGGGAAAAAGCTTTAAGCAATGTGAAATCACAGAATATCTGTCTATAAAAGCACCATCCTCTTTATCTACCACAGCTGCATAATATCAGCAACCAGAGAGGGCTGAAAGGAGTAGACAAAGTAGGACCTAAGAGGGGCAATATTTCTAGAGTGCAATGCTGTTCTTTCCCTATAATACACAACACCTTCATTGGGCTTCATACAGCCAGGTGCTGAGCGTGCTGGCCACCCTCTTGCAAAGCATGGCAGGATGTGTTGTTTTTTAAGCATAATTACTCTGGCACAAAGTAAAGTGGTGAGGTAAGACCTACATATCAGCACCTCACAGGATTGAGCCACCAGACTCAGTGTCACGATGCTGACAGAGGGCATGATACATCACTTTACATGTGATTTTTTCTGTTTTTTTTTCCTCAAATGCCTGGTCTAGTATTAAACAGGGAGGTCCGTGGCCCTGCACGTGGCATGGAGATTCATGATCCTTGATGTCCCTTCCAACCCTGGCCATTCTGTGATTCTGTAATAAGGGTGTCAGTAAGCAGGCTTACAATTAATGACATTCCCACATATAACAAGGGACTTGGAAGTTTATCTAAAAAACCTGGAGCTTGATATGATGTAGGATAAGTTAAAAAACAGTAAGCACAAGGTTTTAAAGTGGAAAGAAAGGCCTGTAAAAAGACAACTCCACTACAGTGAAAAGGAGCTAAAATCTGATCTCTGAATATTGACATTCATTTTCTTTCCACATATACACTGCATTTTTCCAGTTTTTTTGTTTTGTTTTTTGTTTTTTTAATCCAAATAAGATTATAAGATACAAGAAGAAAAATAAAATAGGATATATATTACATTCCCAGAAATGCAAGATGTAAGGTATATAGTCATTCCTGCAAAATCTATACTTCTCCTTCTCACCATAGCCATTGACAGAAAGCTGAAAAGCATCTGAAATATGAATTGATTAAATATTTTTGTAGCAAAGGTCAAACCAAAGGAAACACACCAGGAACACATATCTAATTTATCATTTACATCTCTAGCTTAAAATAATATGAGATGTTCATGAGCAACTTCTACCAACATACATCAGTTTTGCACTGTGGTTTCTGCAATTCTTTAGTGCACAGAGAGGAATTTTTTTTTTTTTTTTTAAATAACAGATATCCCCCTAACGTCCAGTTTAAGACAGTTCTGAGTTTAAGTAAACTGGGGCCTTTCCATATTCTACTTGAAGTTGCTTTTTGTGTTTGTTTTTAATATACCTGAGAAATCTCAGGCTGCATGTACATATAAACACTGCTGTAAGTTTGTAAGTTGGATTGCTTGGCAGCCTGCTACACCTATTTCCAACACCTGCCTTTTAGAAAAACTGCAGAAAAAAAAAATTATCCTGATTACTTATGATTGTTAAAGAAACAACAGAAATTTTGGGCATAAGTAGTCTCTTGAGTTGGTGTTCTAGCCAAAATCCAGTTTCAATAATTACTGAGAGAAGCATCTTATTGCCCTTAAGTTGCATTCAGCAATGCTCACTTGCTTACATTTTCTTACTTATAGTTACAGAGAAATTGGTGCAAATTGTGTGCGTCTCAGTACTCTCAAAAGAAAACTTAACTGAAGTTCTGCATGCATACAGAAAGACATTCCTCCAGAAACCTTTCTGGCAAATCCGTAAGTTACAAATAAAATCTTGATAAATCCCACTTTATATCAATGATTAAAAGTATAATCAGTTTCCTTAAATATGATGTCAGACAAGCACAGACTGGGAGGCACTCATGTACTAGTGGTGGCATGGATAGCTCCCAGACACTTACTTATCCATATAAAATAAAATTAAATAATTCTTTTCACCTACAGTGACATAAGGTACATGCTTCAAGTGCAGGACATGTCATTTAGAATACCTCTGCAGGCATTTTAAATGCACTACGGTTGAGTGAAATCTGCATCATGAAGGATTCAGAAAAAAGACATGACATTTACTGTTTTTGTTTAGAAAGGATTATTCTTAAAACAGCTTGGATTCAGTAAAGGGGAAACAGTCACTGACATATAGGGGTATGAGAGTGAAAGTATTGTCAGAAATTCATGAATTGGAAGGAGAGAAATATGAAAGCAAGCGGGACAATAGGAGATAATCAAGAAACATACGAGAAGGGAACAGAGAAACTAGGGAGTGGTGGGAAGTTAGGCACAGAGGTAGGAAAAGAGCAGGGGAGCAGGTCAAGACCAGGAGCTCACATGAGAGACACGTGGTACAGCACTGGAATGGAAAGCAAACACTGAACACAACGTCCCACATTGCTTCAGCCTTACAGCCTAGGCAAGAGGAAGCACAAAAGAGATCTTCCCCACTAAGTTTTGTCTGAGCGCCTTCCTCATGGAGAAGCTACACTGCTCCCTATCTGACAAAGTGAGGCACCAGGCCCAGCCTCTTTTATTAGTAGAGATGATTCCTCCGTGAAGCTGTAACCTTGTCTTTGACTAGGGCATCCAAGGGGCTCTTCCCCCCTGACTGCCTTAGAGCATTCCTGACCTCAAGTTTTGGCTGCTGGAGCTCAGGGCCAGGACCATGGGGATGCCGGGGCTGGGAGTGATGTCCAGGCTTATCCCTGTCCCTTCAGAGGTACCCACACCTCATGGCTGAGGCACAGCGACAGCCCTGCCAGCAACATTTCGCTTCTTCAAGCACTTCTATACGTGAAAGTTTAAAACTCTCCCGCTGTTACAAGTCCTTTTAAATTCATCTCGCTTTGAAACTGAACTGCAGGGTATTTTATAATTAGCTACAAACCCAGTGAGCAAATGCTGACACATACCTATGCAAACAGATTGTTTTTATTTATAATGAAAAAACTACTCTTCGTAAAACTACTCTTCGTGACCTGTTCTGATTGATACCGTTCCCTGATTGTGCAGGCTGATTATCCTGATGCCTCAAGTTCTATAGTGGCACGAAGATCTGCATTTCTACTGACCAAGCAGCCTTCACAGCTAGGAACTATGTAAAGGCATGCAGTAGTTTTTTGACATTGCCTTCAGAAAAATATCAGGACAAAGGGGTAGGGAAAGATACTCTATAGGCAAAGAAACACCCATTTCATAAAGATTTCAAGTAATACTGTATTTATTACTGGTAGCTCCTGCAATATGGCAAACCCTTCGTGCATGCATAACCCTGCTGAAAGAAGCCCAGAATCTCTTTTGAGATTTTTTGGGATCTCTCCCCTTGTACAGAACACAAAAACAAAGATAGAAAAAAGAAAATAAGGAAGAAGTGATTGGCCTTTCAGACAACTGGCATTTATGTGGTCATCTACTGCATTTTAACAGCACCACAAAGAATCCCATACAGATATACTTTAGGCTTTGTAATACTCATTTGAAATATTATTTGTACTTTATTCCTCTGTCAGCTTGCACATCACTTCACCAGCCTTCCTCCAATTTCCTTTCAGATGGCAAGAGAACACTTCCTGACTTGCAACACAAAATATGAAACCTTTGGAACAGAAAAGCTCATTTTTCCACTTCATCAGATGCTACCGCTGTTCAAACACATCTCAAGAAACACTTCCTGTGTTTGTGGCCTGCATGCTCTCTTATTTTCTCATGCCAAGAAATCAGCTATAAATGCCAGAGAGTGGGTTTCTTCCTCCTCCTGCCCAGTTCACGTGAAATGCAGCTGGAATCTACTGCTCTGCTTGTTGTGGAAAAGCACGTAGAAAGCAGTAAAAAATGGGTGATGCCAGCTTCTGCAGAAAGAACCTCTGTTCTCCTGAGTCACCCACTGACACTGAAATATGGAGGGAAAAAAAAGAAAAGAAAAAAAAAGAAAAAAAAAAAAATTTTTTTTTTTAAAATCCACAAAGCAGCTGTAGCTGAGTTACATTAAATTATAAGTATGTACAAATCAGGGGTTCAGAGTCCAGTAACCAATAGACTGTGTCTTAAAATCAGAGGCAGTCTCTGGAACTCTGTTGTGTCCCTGCTTTTATCTAGGATGCAGTTTTACACGTGCTCACCCACCACTCTTTGATCCAGTGTATGCTAGCTCACATCACAGCTTCAAGTCCCTGTTTGCCACTACAGGCACCAAGCCCTGATGGCGCTTCTGATTGGTACTAGAAATATTATTTTACGTTATTTGCAGGAATTTGACCTCATACAGCACCACTGAAGCCTGACAGTGCATGACAGCCTAATTCTGACAGGCTTGTTGAGTCACAAGTACCAAAAACAACAGACATGAAGAGTGGAGGAGGATGCTCAAAGCCACATCTGCTTGCCACTTGCCCAAACTAACCTAGAGGAGGCACTGCAAAGTACACACAAGTGGAGTACAGTTAGAAGGAGCGACCAGTTCTGTCTTGTAAAACTTCTGGAGCATGCTGATCCCTAGAACAATACTCCAGATTACTTAGACTTGTTTTTTAACCTTTTCAGTACACAAAATTTGTATGCTGGCACACAGAGACATTTACTCATTTACTGAGTACATCTGGGGGGGCTACAGTTCTTTAGCCATTCTCTTTCTAATCTAACAACTTTATTTTCTGTAAATTTTACAATATATGATCCATGTGCAGTGGTCTAGAGCAAATAAGTGGGCTGAGTTGTAGAACTCCTCCTAAGTCAGAAATTTCTACTGAGGAAAAAATATCAGACAATAGAACATAGCTCATCTCTTAGCTTCTTTCCTTAAGATGCACAACAAGATGCTACATTAGAAAAGCAGCCAAGCTAAGGAAGTGTTCCAGCTGCTGAAAAGACAGGAGCCACTGCTTCATACATTCTAGCAGCCATAACTGTTTTACACAACCACTGGCAAAGTCCTAAGCAAGGCTTTACATTTGTGTGCTAAATTTGATAGGCGTGGCTTTTTTGTATGTGTTGGTTTTTCTTTTTTCTTCCCCCCTCCCCCCCAATCTCCTTTTTAATCAAGGTTTAAACAAATAACATCCCATTCGTAAAACTGGGAAACTTGTATTTGGATGTAAATAGAATACCCAGAGATGAGGACCCCTCTAGATTTAGAAATAGAATCATTTGCAGCCCCGAAACACAACTCAAGTTTTGCACAGAGTTTCAGTGTTTTTTTTCTACCTTTGTAGCTACTACACTGTCAAAAGAATGAGAAACATCACTTCCCTTCCACTGATAAACAGAATTAATATATTTTATATTCTTCAGACATTATGCTTATATCTTTTTCTTGCAGTAACACTATTAGAAAAAAATTTTGCTAAGTGTACTTGGTGAGATAATAGGCCTTTATTAGAATTAGCTATGTTATTGCAGCTAAAGACAAGGGAAGTCCTTCTTTTCCCAAAGTTATAGTTCTATAATTGAGCATGTCAATTAAGATCTAACCAAGATTTAGCAGGCAGTAGCTGAGTGCAATTACTACAAAATCACTGAGGTAACGATACATGCCTTTATTTTTCTAGAAACTGAACACGTTTTACCTATCAATTCATTACAGCAACTATCTTTATGCTACTTTGCTGCTTATTCAACAGGACACTATACATTAGCAGGGTAGAGAATGGTAGCACTATCTCCGTAGTTTAAAAACAACACACTTCTTTCTTTTTTGTAGGGAATCTGACTGTAGTTACCCTTTGTAACCTAGCTGGCAGTGAAGGCAACACACCCAAGTAAGCTTTGTGAAACTTAGGTCTTGTTCTTGCAGGCAGGGGCATATACACAGTCCTCTGAAATTCCTGGTAAGAGACACATTTCTGAAGTTCCAGGTAACGCTCAGTGTAACACAATGGAAAGAGCAGCAATGATATCGTAGTGGCAAAGTCCTAGGCTGCAGCAAGTGAGGATACACTCAAAAGCAGAAGTCAGGGATACAAAAACAAGAAAGCTACTTACCTTCAGAAGGCCTCAGACACACACAGATCTCCAACAAGATACCCTTACCTCCGATGAGAACCCTTAAACGAGGTCTGGGAAGGGATGGATCCTGGCTTCACCCCTTCCAGATACTCAGGCGCACTGCATGCACCTGAACTTCCCTGGGTTGGCCCTGCCTTCCCACCTGGTGCTGAATCAATGTCTCAAGCTGTGACTCAGCATTTCTGCTGCACTCACAAACCATCATTTTAAAGTCTGATCCTGAGAATTGATTCATATTTTGCCTGAGCAAAATAGGGTTTGAGGTTATGAAACACTTTCTAGGAAGAAGACTGCATCTATTAAACAATGCATTGATAGCGATTTGCCAGCATCAAATGGGGATGATGCATTAATATCATAGCGATGATTAAGACAATCTGAGATATGGTATCAAAGGATTACAAAGGATTATCCATGCTCCTTCTTGTTCAGAACTACCTCTTCCCTTATCTCAATTGCTATTAAAAATGGAAGCAAGAGGAGGAGGAAGAGGCTTTCCTGTAATGTAGAACATCAATACGTTATTTGTATTTATTAGAAATGTATGCATTCAATAAATTAGAGCTTTTGGAAAGCAAGTAAATTATGTCCCTTCTGCCTCCACACTAATTCAGCATTATAGACTTGCTGAAAGCTGTAATGGGCTCTGCTGATGCGAAGCCTTCCATTAAAGTCACAAGAATTATTAAATGATATAAATACAGTACTCAGTGCTGCTTCTCTATAACACAGACACTCACCTAAAATTATTCCAAATTGAAAGAAATTAAAGCTGAAGGAACACATTAAGTATCTGCAGCAAGGATTAGATTTGAGAGCTTTCCACAGTTATTCATTCATCAGTTACGCTGCAGAACTGCTTTTGTGTTATCTAGATGAGGATCTTTTTCAATGTTGTCTCCAAATACAACACAAAGCATGGCATTATTTTTGCAACTCTTCAAAGTGGTAAGATTGTACACATTAGCTGTGAAACAGCCACGTATTATCACAGCAGCATGGCAGCATGAAATATAGCAGAAGTACAAGAGCTGAGAGAAGAAAATTGATGGATATTTAAAACACCATTTAGTTGATTTACCTCTAGCATGAAGTACTGTCATTTAACAATATCTCACGGAGATGTCTCTTTTCCAAATAAATGTCTGCACTGAGATTATTTACTAACAGGCTTGTAAATGCTCCCCATTAAACGCAACACATTAAAATAAATTAAAAAGGTTTTATAAAAAATACCCACCTTTTCCCTCATTATGCACTTGTTAGCACCATTTCAGACCTTTCAGACTCCTACTACAGCAAACAAGATATTTTTCCCTGATTGTAAGAGACTATATTCCAGCCATTAAAACATGACATTGGAAACCTCATGCTAAGCACTGCTTAAATGCTCCTGGATATGTGTACATCTTCATTTATCTTTAGACTTCCTTGCATGTATTGAGAAGGACATAAAATGAGTCTTAATCAGGTAAAGTTGGCAAGAATATTGATTCCCCCCAGAATCCAGAGAAAGCAACATATCAGTATTGATTCAGGAGTAGAATCCACCCCATCTAATGTAAGCTCTCAAAAATTCACCTGCCCAGTCACATGCAATCACCTATCGATGAAGGTGAGAGAAAGACACATTCAGACAGACCAGGACCCATTATATGACTACACAAGAACCCTCTCTGAGAGGGTCCATCTTCCTCCACCAAGCACAGAGACAACACACATTGCCAAAGTTAAATCTAGAGGTGATCAATGTCAGGAAAAATAAATCTACATGGTGATTAATAGTCCATTCTTCACACATAAGTTCCCTATCAACATTAATCTTATGTCCATGAAATGTGGCAACAGTTTATAAGAAGAAAAAAGAATTACAGAAGTATCACTTAGGAATTTAAAACCCATTTTTCAGAAAGGCTAGTGCTACTTCAGCTCTCACACACAGAAGAATACAAATGGTTGCCGAATGTGGAACCCTCAACTTCTACAGTAGCCCAGATTAGAAACTCACATATATTTATTAAAAATGTACCCAAAATTGGAGTTTAAAAGAATAATTAAAAAAAAAATTCACAAGCAATTTATTAGTAAAAATGATACTTTTTTTTTTCAGTAATTTCTGGGTTGTAGAATTAACTCAGGCTTCTGGTTGTGATGAGCTTGCTCAGGCAGCAGAGCCTCCTTCAGTGAAACAGAGCATTAGTATGAAGAGGAAAGAGCACCCAGCTGATGACTGCATCACGGCTGGCTCTTTGAGATAAAAAGTAAGCAGATCATCTCCTTTTTTCTCTTCTCTCCATTTTTCAGTTTGGCAGACATATGGGGAAGTGAAGTTTTTCTTGATGATGAAGATGACTACTCTAAGCAACAGCTAGTATCCACAATAACAAATAAAAGGCTGCAACAAACCCTTCAAGTCTCTGTCCACCAGTAACAGGAGGCTGAAGGTCAAACAAAGCATGATGTTTTCAGGCACTACAGCAGAAAAACAAAGAAAGCAAAAGCAAAGGAAAAAGAAGGTGCAAACTCTGCATTATTTTTATGCTCAGACAGCCCATGAAAGCCAATAGCCAGAGAGTTCTCAAAGGAATAAAATTTGAAATTAATTTCCCATCACCAACTAATTTAGCAGCTTCACTCATAAATCTCAGAAAAAGCGCTATGTGTTTCCGAGTTTGTGTGGTAATTTGAAAGACATGCCATTCTCCATTCACAGCCATGCAGCTGGATTATCTGCTTTAGCAGAAAAATTCCACTCATTCACAGACTCAGAACTGTGACTGGAGCTCCCACCAGAAATGATAATTAGAGCAGGGAGAGAGCTGCAACTCCACTAACTTGATGGAATTTCACTCTTTTTATTCCAGATCCTGTATTTGCTCTCGGGCCAGCGGGCAGAGAAATGCATATCTCACATGTTAGTTTGTACCAGGAGATAGCCATTGCTCCACATTTTTATTTAAATATAAAAACTCAGGGTGAGATTCTGTGGCTATTGTTGTTTTCTCTTTCAAAGCAGTCTACAGAATGCCGTTTCACCCTCCTCAGAGGGAAAGGCCTCCTCAGGCAGCGGGTTTCTGCTTCCAAAAGCTCAGAGCTCAGTGGTAAACCATCAAGGACCCAGAGTTCATGCCACTAAAGCAACGCTTTGTGCTGACACATTATTTTAACACAAGGGATTTAAACCCCCGGCACGGGCTCTAGGAGCCAGATTCTTGGCGGCTGGGATGAAGTGACAGTGGACTCAGACAGCCGGGTATGGTGGCAGCCTGTTGGGAAGGTTGGGATGCCCTCGCACAAAGGCATCGACGCCCCTTCAAGCCAGGCTTTTATCAATGAGCAGGCCAGATTCCAGGCACTGCTTGCCTGTTGCCTAGCAGAGAGGCACTCATTGAGGATCTGCTTACAGTTTACGTGCCACAAAAGAGGGGAAAGAAGACTGCCCCACAAAACTCACAGCATCCGGGTGGGCAGAGATGCAGACATGCTGCTCTCATGTACCTTCCTTTGCCCACAAAGCACAGTGCTGCTCTCCCCCAAACAGCTAGACAGTAGCATCCCATAATGATATAACAAACTTCAGATCTGTGTGCATATCATTCATTATCGCCATTAATAACTCTAAACTCACAGCTTTGATAAAGAGTTCAATGTCACTGAGAGCAAGAGACAGAGGATCTCAGATAGTCCTCGTCTTCCTCCCACCAGCACAGAGCGAGTTTCTCCATGTAGTCTCTGAAGGGCTTTCTGAGATATACTTCAAAAGATCTCTCTTCTTCCATGAAAGATTGGTCTACCTTCCTTACAGGCATCTCCATCAGGTCCTGTTTTCTCTTACCCAGCTTTTGTATCTGTCCCACTGGTCCTAATTAAGTATTTTTTGAGATGTCCCAAACATCTTCTGCTACAGCACAGAAAATAAGCATAACATTCACATCTTGTCTCTTAAAAATAAAAATGAGGGGTACAGTTAGCTTAGCTAGTGCATGTTCTTTCACATCCTTCAGCTTTTCTACTCTAAAATGAAGACAACCTCTTTTCTAAGAGCATATTGCAAGGTGACAGAGCTAGGACAGTAAAAGATAGTATCACAAAAACTTACAGTAAACTTAGCAAAAGAAAATGTGACTTAAAAAAATGTTAGTGAGCTTTTCAGGCCTAAATAATCTCAGAAGAGTGCACATAGAGTGCACATTGCTTTCAATTCATTTTGGGGCTAATTTTTATTCTAAATCAGACAGCAAAATTCAACTTACCACATGGAGAAGAGATGTTTTACTTTGGAAGTTAGTAAATCTTGTAGCTTTACTACTACAACCCAGGATGAACGGGCAGGTTTCGTGTTGGAGTTGGTATATCTTCAAAAAATGCCGTATCACCTTGCATCGTTACTAAAATGTTTAAGAATTATATTCTTTCTGAATTTCTTTATTTCATTCAGAAACTTCACAGCATATTACTATTGATTTTTTTAAAATTTCTATAGGGCCAAATTCCATATTTTTTTCAATACACACTTGCTTTTTTATCAGACACTACGGTGATCTTCATTTTCTGTATGCTGAAGTTAACCTCTTTTAAATATTTAATGCTGAAATTTCAGGTTCATTAACTGCAGTTAACACTATGTTGTTAACAGTTTAGTCTTTATATAATTAACACTGTTGGCTATTTAGTACCCTGAAATCTAAATCTTGATCTTTTTTACACGTCTGTTAGGGTTTCATATCAAAGCTAGGCCATTGCATTTGGGCTATTCTGCCTCTGACAGGGGAAAAATCTGTGTTCCCTTGCTTAAGCCGTAAAGATACCAGTGCCCCAGAAACACAGAAGTAAGATACTAGAAAGAGATTTTGCTAAATTAAGGAGGATGTGGACATGCTGGAAGGACACGAGCTGCAAAATATGCAGAGAAATGGACTTACAGCCAAGTTTGGATCTGAGGCTGGACAGAAGGCTTCTGTCCAGTCTTGTTATTACTGATTCCAGGTCACCTTTAAGATAAAAAAGCTTTCAGAAGTACTGTGTTCATCATATAGTATATCATCTCTCAATTTTGCCTCTATCAAATAGGTGCAATTTTTTTTAAAGGTATGTAGAAGGCCACTCTTATCATGGCAAGCAATCCCAAGGAAATCGAAAAAAAGACAACAGAGATGTCAACTGAACTGCTTCTCCTTTTTATATATATATCTATGTATTCTTCTTTTTTGAGCCACGTGCACTTCCGTGGTCGGTTACAGCAGTAAATATTTTAGATGTAATGCTGGAATACCTACACAGCCGAACTCAGTGTTAATTTAAAGAGTTGTAACAGCCAAGGGATAATTGTATACAATCAAGCCTCACAAGTAAATGAGGAAGCAGCTTACTTACAGAGACTATTTTGCTGGCAAGAAAGAAAATATTATTAAAATGAAACTAACAAAGCCAATATTATAAATAATTCAACAACTTCCCAAGTACATCAGAGTTTTATGTTTTCTTGAGCTGCAGTGAGAGATGGAAGACTCTTCCACACCCCTGACAGCCTGCAAAGCCTCTTCTTCTCCTTTACTATAGCTACTACTTTCCCTTGTCAGCCTAGAAGTACAGTAAAAATTAGAAGCATTTACAAAGATCTTTCCTGGTTTTTTTTCATCAAATACCCAGTGCTCCTGATGTAAGGATAAAGTTTTTATCCACAGGGGAAAATTAGAAGCAAATCAGGTAAATGCCTTGTTCAAGAAGCAGGGGTTGTACATCAGATCACAGGTTAAAACTAAAGAGGCTTTGTTCTACATTCATATCACTATTTTGTAATTATCCCACCACTTCAGCACTAGTGTTGGCAGCTAAAAATAACCTAATGAGGATATACGTGAAGTTGGTCAAAGGGAGGTATAAGTGCCCTGATCACTTCAGAGCTGGCTAGAAGTTAAAGCATATTGTCACACTGAATAATCTCCACTGAAGAAATCAAGTCAAATTTTAATGTGAGTTTTTATTTATTCAAATCAGGCATGCTGCTACTGTGGGGCATGCTAATCAGTTACATTAAAGCTACTGCTTCTCATTGCTGCTCCTTGAAGCTTCTTCGAGTATGCGGACACTCCACACTCCACAAGAACAGATACCTCCACAAGAACACGCAAAAGTCATGGCAGGGCATGCAGGCTAGCAATTCCTCCCAACAGGCACCAAAAGCAGCTGTTATTTTAGTCTCAAAACCCTGAGCTCCTTCCTCCAAGAGACCTGAACATTTGACCCTCACTTAAGAATATTTTCTCTCCAGAAAGAACAAGAAGAGATGGCCAAGCTGGGGAAAGAAATCAGGGAATGCTGTGAGGGGACAAAGGAAAAGGCAACCACACTGGAGAGTGAAGAAAAAGGACAACTGTCTGCTACTTCACCAAAACCAACCACTGAAAAGAGAAAAATAAGATAAAATTGATTATCAGCACCCAGACAGCAAGGTCTCTGCTCCAGGCCCCTACCAGTCACTGTCAGCAGTGCCTCTGGGACCTAGAAGAGTTTCACCTAAGCAAATCCCCAAGAATCTGGTCCATGACTTCTACACAGAGAAGTACTGGCAATGCCACAGGTGGAAAAAAATTAAAGTTTTCTGGATTTCTGTAATATAAAGGATGACTGATAATTATGACATGTTACACAACACCAGAACCCATGTAACACACATATTCAAGGCAAGTGCCCAGGTACCCACAACTGACTGGAATATTTTCAGTGAAGCAAAGTGCATCTTAGTATTTCATTCCGTTAAATAAACAACCACACAGTATTGTATTGAAAAGAAAAGATTAGTATCAAGTTTCTTGGGAAGAACAGGGCAAGAGAATATGGTCTGATAACTCTGACAGCATCATGGATAGCCACGTCTGCTTTCAGAAGCACCCTGAATGAAAAACTGCTGTAAGCCTGGCAGAAACTTAAACCTGAACTGTCTCTTATCCCTTTTCACACCTCTCAAACCAAGACAGAGGCCTATCTATGAAAGGCACAACTCCAGAAGATGTTATCTTTTGTGAATACCTCCAGCTCTGTGGGTACCTTCCCTGGAACCTGATGAGATGCATCCAAGAAGCCTGAGGGAACTGGCAGATGAAGTTTCTAACCCACAACTCATCATACCAGAGAAGCTGGGGCAGTCCACTGAAAACTCCCACTGACAGGAAAAGGGGAAACTTGACTCCCATTTTTAAAAAGGGAATAAAGGAAGACCCAAGAAACTGCAGGCTGATCAATCTCACTTCTGTGCCTAGCAAGATCATGGAGCATATCCTCCTGGAAACTTTGCTAAGGTATTTGGAAAACAAAGAGGTGATAGGTGACAGTCAGCATGGCTTCATTAAGGGCAAGTCTTGCACGCCAAGTTTGGTGGCCTTCCATGAGGAGGTTACAGCACTGATGGATAGGGGATGTTATTTACAGGGACTTGTGCAAAGTGCTTAACACCATTTCACATGACATCCTTGCCCCTAAATCAGAGAGGTGTGGATATGACAGATAGACCACTTGGCAGATAAGGAATTGGCTGAATGGCCACACTCTGAAAGTTGCAGATATAAGGAAGAAGTTCTTCACTACAAGGGTTCTGGATACTAGAACAGGTTGTCCAAAGAAGCTGTGGATGCCCCATGGGACCCTGGGCAGCCTGATCTATCAAGAAGTGCCCCCAACCATGGCAAGGGTTGAAACCAAATGGTCTTCAATGCCCCTTCCAACCTGAAGCATTCTATGACTGTTAACAAGGAGAAGAGATTGTGTCAAAATTGCATTTGCTTCAGGGTCTTTCAAGCACCGCCACTGACCAATAACAATCTAAATCTGGAAAAGTACTTGCACGGAACCCTTGAATAGTAAAGTGGGAAGGAGAAAAGATGAAAAGGAGAATGCTTTTTAGTTGACTGGCTCTTGTTCTTCCATACAGGACAGTTGATCTTGCAGAGATATGAACTGAATAAAGACCTCCATCTGCTCTCCTCAGTCATTTTGCCCATTTTCAGTTTTAAACTCTTCCTAGTTATGATAAGCAACAGCATCCACAAAACACTATTCCTATGTCTGAGAAGCAGGAATAAAGTGATCACCCAAAATAGAATATACAGCATGCATCTGTGTGCACAAATGCATATGTAGCAACATAACATTTGTTAAATAACACTGGTCTGAATTGTGCCAATCCCATTATTTAAGGCCAAGAGAGTGTTGTTCATTTGCTAATTTATCCCTTTAAACATGTTTCTCTTTGTATTTTTGCTTGTTTGGTTGGCTTTGTTTTTCGCTTTTTTCCTCCTGTGAAGTAAAATTAAAGGTCGGAGAGACTTTAATACCATCAAGAAAAAACTTCTCATACATCTAGACAGATTTTGCAACTATTTTATTAATGCATGGTAGAAATGAAGGCTCCCTTTCAAAATAACAGTTCTTCAACCTACAGAGAGACTTTTAAAAAGAAGTTTTGCTCACACCTGCAGATTTCTGGAGTCGTCATTACGTAGTAAACGCCCCCCAATTCTGTACTGTTACCTACTCAAACAGACACAGTATGGTCCTACTGTAGCTGGTTTTAATTTCCACTGCCGTTACATTAATAGACACTAACAGCACAGTAATTCCCACTCGTTCTTTTTAAGGCGCAAAGAAACGCAACCCTCATCGGCATTGACTGTTTGCTGTAAGCTTTCCCATAACAAAAACATCCATGCAAACCCCTCGGAGACTGCGCTTGTTCCATTCCCCAGGCACGCAGCGCTCCCGGCCGCCTGAAGATTACCCGCACAAACATGGCACCCACCACATCCCTGTATATTTCGCAGTTGTTCACAAAAGTTCCTTTTGTCTCGGTGCAGAGGCTGGCTAACCCGCACTGCACCTCGAGGGGAAAGCCGCGGCAGGGCGAAGCTGGTCCGGCTGCGCGTACCAAGTCCGTTCTGGCTTTTTTCACAAGTAGAAAAATAAGGAGGAAAAAAAGAAAAAAGAAAAAAACCAACTCCTTCCAATCTTTTGGGTTAAAATTAAACACAAAGGTGCCTGAGGGGCAGCTTTAACTAGTGTTCTGGGCAATTTACAGGGTTTGTATTCAGCGCTGGTCCTTAAAAGAGGCGATTAATTGCTATGGCAACCGAAGCATCACATGAGGCGCACTCGCTCCGTAATACAGTGCCTGCAGTGTGCCCGCTCACCCAAACACGCATCTCAACAGGGTGACAAACTCCTCAAGGGTCCGCATTGTTTGGCCGCAATTAATCCTTCATAATAGACCCTCTTCATTTGGGATAGGAGACTCTGTCCACCTTTCTCCTTCCTTTAGCAGGAAATATTGCAACTACGTTTCTTCCGTGTTTTGGAGTGCAGCTGTATGTAGTGGGAGAAGGAAGCAGGAAATGTTGGGTATGCAGGATACAAAACCGTGGGAACATACACGCTGGGATCCAAGTAGGAGTTCATTGTAATAATCTATGAATTAATCTTCCACCTTTACTGCTATTGTATTTCCTTCACTCATTTAATGGGTCCTTCATATGAACCAGATGCCTCATCTCTCAGTACATCATCACAGCATTTGCAAAAACACCTCATGTTTCTGCTATATCCACTCCTGCAAGCTAGTCCACTTTAAGGCACCTGGCAACCTCTGCCTGCCTGAAACCAGAGCAGAGCCACAGACATTAGCCAAAAGCAAGAAACAGCTTATTTCTATGTCACAGAAGCATACTTAGATACAAAGAGACAAAACGAGAAAGATTTTTGCTATGTTTCATCCCTCTGCTCCCAAAACTGGGATTCACACACCAACAGAACTGACCAGATACCTCTCCAGCTTCTTGCTCCCTCATTTTCCCATCAAACCACAAACTGCTTTTTGTGTGTGTGTGTGCCTTTGGGGTTTTTTTGTTTATTTATTGTTAGTTTTTAAATCAACTGGGCCCATAGTCTCACTAACAGAGAGATCTTCTCAGTCCATGCATGATAATTCAAACTGCCTCTGGGACATACAATTTTTTTGCCCTCCCTATCAATCAGATACCAACCTGGACTGGACTGTATTTAATTACAAGCTGTTAAATTTTTAACTAAGAGCAATACTAATACTACTACTTTTGGGCTTCCCCAACACAGGACCAGTCACAGCAGAAAGTCTGAGTTCCTGCTGGACAATAACCCAAAAGACAAAGAGGGAACACAGAATAAAATTAGGTTGGAAATAGATGATCTTAAAGGTCCGCTCCTACCTAAGCCATTCTATTCTATGATTCTAACTTGAAAAATTCCTGTGTTAGAACACAGGCCAAAGCAGAAAGGAAAATATTACAGCTACATTTTCAGTACCGTTACAAAAAAAAATACTGTTGTTAATTGTTAATACAATTAGCTCTGTAAGAAATGACACAAGCAGTTCTTCACAGGAACTGAAATGAAACTCTTATCCCAAGTCATACAAATGAAAACTACTGAAATTCCACTCCAGGGATCATAAAATGTCCATCCACCACAAGGAACAAATATAACTTACTAAGAAACTCAAGCACAACCTCATAAAAATTGATAGACTGCATTGTTCCAATTTTTAAGAAGAAGTCACAACTGAAGAGGCCTTAAGGCTTGATCAGTAATTGCTATCCTTACCTTCATTTTTTTCAGTAGGGTCAGAACGAAGAACTGAGTAATGCATATGTTTCTTACTTGGACATGTTAATCCTTTACTTCTCTTCAGGAACAGCATACAAGCCTACAGTTTTATACCTATTACTTTTGACAAGATCAGTTTTCATCCTTAGCTCTTCTTGCCTGTGCTTGCCTGTGTGTTTGGTGCTCCAAACACAACAGCTTTACCTGTGCAGTGATAGAGAGGAATGGTGCAGCAATACTTTCCACAGCAATACTGACAAGTGAAATTATAACAGCATACAGGATGGATTCAGGAAAGGGGAGTAATAAAGAAACACTTGCAGCAAGTTGTCTTCAGAGTTGGTGTGATCTGTATTCCCACAAGAAGTGCTGCTGTGACTGCTCCCAAAGGTAAGCAAATTGGTGGATGTTCTGTTCTTAAAAAATTATTTCTGTAACTTAAGCCATGGGACTCCTGATAAGATCATTCTGCCAGAGGAAAGGTTTTGGGAAAGAAAGCACATGGTTGTTGGCTCTGGGGAGCAACAGAAGAGAAACAGAGGCCAGAGAGCAACAACAGGCCCCCTAAGTCACATCAGCTAAACACAAATAGCTATTCACAGAGCTCAGTATAGAAGAATGCTATAATACAGTGCATGCCATTACAGCAAATGGGATAAACCAGTTCTGCAGCCACTGATCACTTGTTATTTTTTCTAATCATCAGCAGGAGAGAAATTACTGCATACATTTCCAGAGAGATGAAAGTGAGTCACAAATTACAGAATCACAGAATGGGGGCTGGAAGGGACCTCTGGAGATCATCTAGTCCAAACCCCTGGTAAAGCAGGTTCTCTACAGTAGGTCACACAGGAAAGTGTCTAGTTGAGTTTTTAATCTCTCCAGAGAAGGAGACTCCAAAGAAGGCAGTTTGTTTCAAGGCTCTGACACCTTCAAAGTTAAAAGCTTTTTTCTCATTTTTATGGCGGCTTCCTATGTTCCAGATTGTGTCCATTGCCCTTTGTTCTGTCACTGCATTTTTGAAAAAATCCTGGCCAAACCATTTGACTCTTACCCCTTAGCTACTTATAAACAGTTAAAAGATCCCCTCTCAGTCTTCTCCAGGCTGAATAGCCCCAGGCCTCTCAGCCTTTCCTCAAAACGGAGATGCTCTAAGCCTCTCATTATCTCTCTAGCCCTCTGCTAGGCTCTCTCTAGAAGATCTGTCTTTTTTGAACTAGAGATTTCAGAACTGGACACAGTACTCCAAACGTGGCTCCAAAGAGCAGCGTACAGCAGGAAGATCACCTCCCTCAATCTACTGGCTATGCTTTTTTTAATGCGCCCTAGAATACCATTGCCTTCTTGGCCACAAAGGCACACTGCTGGCTCATGGCCAGTTTATTGTCCACCAAGACACCCAAGTCCTTCTCCACAGAGCTCCTTTCCAGCCCTTTGCCTGTACTGACACATGCAGTTATTGCTCTCCAGGTGTAGGACTCTACACTTGCCCTTGCTGCAACTCAAAGTTCCTCTGTTCGTCCAAGTCTCCACTCTATCCAGGTCCCAATGAATGACAGCACAGCCTTCTGGTGTCTCAGCCACTCCTCCCAGCTTTGTATCATCAGCAAACTTGCTGAGAGTGCATTCTATCCCTTCATCCAGACCACTGATGAGGAAATTGAATAAAACTGGAATCAGTACCAACCCCTAGAGAATACCACTAGCTACAGGCCTCCAGCTAGACTCTGTACCACTGATCACAACCCTCTGAGCTCTGCCAGTCAACCAATTCTCAATCCACCTCAATGTCCACTTGTCTATCTCACACTTCCTAAGCTTACCTACAAAAATGTTAATGGGAGGCAGTGTCAAATGCCTTGCTGAAGTCAAGATACAGAACTTCCACTGCTCTCCCTTCATCTACCCAGCTGATCGTGACATCACTGAAGGCTACCAGGTTGGTTGAGCATGATTCCCCTCTGGTGAATCCATGTTGACTACTCCTAATAACCTTCTTTTCTTCCACTTGCTTGGAGATAACATCCAGAATACATTGTTCCATCATCTTCCCAAGGATAGAGACGAGGTTCACTGCTTTCACCTCTGCTAGCTCCCTCAGCGCTAGTAGGTACTTCCCATCATATGCAGACCATGGATCTGTGTGCATCAAGTATGCTCAGATGATTTCTGACCAGATCCCTCTTTGGCCAAGGAGAAATCCTCTATTCCCCAGACTATCCCTTATTTGTGGGGTCTAGTGTTCCCCACACATCTGCATTTCTTTTACCATGAAAAATAATATCAGGGATAAGACTCCCTTTCCATCCTCTGGCAATGGGAAAATGTTTAGTACATTTACATTAACTTCTGCATAAGTTCACATCCTCACTGATATCATTCCTGACTGCAAAAATAAAAGATGTAACAAGGATGGCTGAACAGATATCTCTGTGTAGTGCTGTTCACAGCCATCAGCACACCTTGTTCTCTCAGCCCCATCCAGGTTCATTCTATACATGTCGAGCCTTGCTCTATTTCTTCTATTTCTGTACAAACACTTGGCTTCCTCCTCTCCAGTTGCCTCCAACCCCTGATTTAAGGGATGGAACATCTCTATGGTTGAGAAAGCTGGGATTGTTCAGCCTGGAAGAAGAGAAAGTTCTGGGGAGATCTGCTAGAGGTCTTTCAGTATTTAAAGGGGTGGGGGGAGGTATAAAAAAGAAGGGGAGAGAATCTTTAATGAGGTCTATTGTGTTAGGTCAAGGGGAAATTATTTCGAACTACTAGAGGGAAGATTTAGACTAAATATAAGAAAAACAGTAAAAACAGTGAAGCACTAGAAGAGGTTGCCCAGAGAAGTGGTAGATGCCCAGTCCCTAAGGACATTCAAGATTCAAGGCTTAGAGGAAGAAGTCAGAGTAGCAGTAATTACACAGAGGTGAGACCTCCCCGTGGCAGTTCAAGAGACTGTCACTTAAGAGCAAGCTCATCCCTCACCATGACAGGTTGGCAGGAATCTTCCCAACTGGTAACTTACCACCCCTCCCAACAAATTCTGACTGCTTGCTTGGGAGTAGGCCATCAAGAAATTAAGTGGTGTCTTTTTGCCATCCTAGCTTTCTACAGTCTCCTGTGAAACCAAATCAATACATGTATGTACACTGCTCATATAAAGCTATATACTTGCACTGCAGGTACTGCACACAACAGTGGAAAGGTGCCACTCTCAGGAAGGACCGCAGGTTCAGCTCCAACTTGTGACTCCTTCCCAGCCAGCAGAGGTCTGCAAGCAGCACAATGCACTGCATGGCAAGCTTCTGCTGGGACCAACTTCTTACCAAATGGTTGGGAAGAGGCAGGGCAAGAGAGGCAAGAGACTGAGAGTGTGTAGCTGGAAGAGGAGCAGGGAGCATGACACACTGTGACAGCCCCAGCTGGTGCTGGCTAGTGTGTGCCAGGCTGGGCTTCTTTGCACGCCCTAACTTTGTTCTCTGTCAGGAGACTGTTCAGGAGCACTGGCTGCCTCTGAGAAGCCACCTCTTTACCTCCCAAAGCCTCCACAGGCCACATGCATGGGTCATTTTGTTTCCTAGCCAAAGTTTGCCTATAAAGTGTCAGGGATGCACATGCTCTGGAACACCTACTCTGTATTTTATAGCACTCTACAATATTTTAGAAGCATTAACTAATCAAAAACTCTTCCAGGTAGTTAAGTTTAAGTATCCTCATTTTACAGATGCTGAACCAGACCCAGAGAGGTTGAAAGATTTGACCAAGGCAAAAAAAAAAAAAAAAACTGGTGCCTAATTGGGGATGGTAAATCAGCAGCTGCTGTATGTAGCTTCTCACTGAGTCTCTCAGAAGGCAGGATTTCCCTTCAGGACCTGATGCAACATTTCCTGGAAGTAGAAAAGACAAAAGCCCACCTCTTCCTGCCCATCCATGCAAACAGCTGGCTAAGCTGCTTTTTGCTACCAGCTCTCCACCACCTTTTGGTCAAACGCAGTCAACATGATGCAAATCATTATGCTCTACCTTCAGTCCCAACTTCCACAGTATCTGCGGGCATAAGGCATCACCCAAGCTTTCTAATTCCAACACCATCATACTTCCACCTGCATCATACATATTTAGGGTATTTTTCCCCTCTCTGTTTCCCATCTGAGATTGGAACTGCGGAAACAATCAAAAAAGAAAATAAACAATATTCTTTCCCTTCTTGCCTTGTGTAAGTTATTTATTTGGGCCAGCCTCTGCAAAACTGTATGCTGCTGCTTCTCATACAAACACCACTGGTCCTGAAAGACAAATGCACACAGGGCTGCTCCTCAAAGGAAAACATGTAAATATAGGATACTTGACAGGCAACTATGTTGGAAGTTAAATTTGTATCTTTGTTTCCTCTCTCACTTTGGACCTGCTATGCAGAAAGGCAGCCAAAAGGCATCTCAAAGATTAGGTCTGGCCTCAGAACCCAGATCTTTCAAACGCAAGTTCCCGAATAGTCCCCACTGAGCAGAATACAGTCATGAGTTTGCTAGTGCTTGATGCATGGTATTTTGCTAAAACAGAGCCCACAAACATGTGAAGAAAAATAATAAATCATTGGATTAAGAAAAAAAGACAAATTTGAAACTGTCAGATAGTGTGTATACTTCAGAATAAACTGCTGCTAAATACTCTCAAGTGTAACAGTATTCTGGATGTAGAAAGACCATTCACAAATGTGAAAAGAAACTGGTATTGATTCTGTGGGCACGTGTCTCAATACATCTATAGGTTGTAAAAGTATGGGAATAAATCTAATATATTAATCTAACTGAGTAATAATAAGTTCTATTAGCATGGTAATAGTTACCAAATCAATAAGAACGAACACTTTCAGACATCAAATTTAACAGAAACCATTCTGTGAGCTAGAATGTGCTAGAATTTATTCTATTATTATTTGTAACAGGATGTTAAATCAGTTACCTTTTGTAATTCATCTTAAAAGATCTCACTTGCTTTCCCACACAGGCATGCAGCCCTTTTTCCGAGTAAACTATTAGGGAATTACTTAATGTCTTTAACATGGGCAATCTCTTTAGAGCAGAAGAAACTGAATCCCAGAGAGTTTTCTTGGAAATGCAACATAATTCTTCCAGTTCTATCAACCTCCCCATGACCACACTCACTCTGCATTCAAGTGATTGGGCAGACTGGCCATTCTACCATTTGTCTGTTGTTTTGGTAGGCTGTTCACCTTTTTGTTTAAATAACAGAAAATCTGAATTTTCCTTTTCAATACCAGGGAATGGTACTTTCACAGACTTTCTACAACTATCACACCACCATGACTTCCTGCTTCTAGACCCCTAAGAGTCTACATCTGCATTCCACTGTATCTCTTCAAAGATTTGGCATGCTGGACTCAAAAAACACTTATCTATACTGTCTAAGAGAAATAAAAATGCTGTTGAGTGCTAACTGGAAGCAAGGCAGTTTTGGTAGGAGAACTTCAAAAAGAGGCAAAAGAGCAAGGTCTCCAGGGCCACACACAGATTTTGTCACTACTGGAAGAACTGGACTTCTGCAAATTGAAATTCCTGAAAAACACCTGTTTTTTCTACAAAGCATCCCCAGCAGTATGTATGTGTCAGGAAGTTTCCTGCAAGGCTCAGGTAGATCAAGCAGGAAAAGGATGCACTCCAATCTGACCTCTTCTATTTGCCATTACCGACGAGGTAATTCACAGAAGACAGAGACTGAAACTTCTTGTAGAAGGATAAGCTAACAAGCAGCCAACCTGAAAACACAGAAGAGAGGTCCACCTGAAAGCATTACATCCCACGTCACAAGGCTGTACAGAAAAACTGCTTTGCAGATGGTAGATTTCCCTATCAAGTTAGATGGACTGTCAGCTTTTTCTGCCTGACAGTACTTAAACCTCATTCCTAGACTGCTGAAAATTGTATCTACAATATTAAAATTTTATTTCCTTCAAGTATCAAATCCCATAACCGTTAAAATATTTTCCAGCTCCATGTTCAGCTTTTCACAGCCTACTTGGTATTTGCTGTCCTTGCTCACTTTGAGTCTACCCAGGACAGTCCATACAGATCTGAATACACTGCCAGTGGGGAGTTGAAAAGCATAATCTAAAGCATATTGTGCCTGTAGCAGAGAGAGAAAAGGAGAAGCAACACTTGGTCTGTTTCATTATGACTCTCAGCTTCTAGTAAGAAGAGATTTCAGGAGGTAAATGGCCCAAATCAGGCTACAGAAGCCATGGTAAACACAGAGATGCTTAAATTCCCCAAAATATCTGGGCTTAGAATAATCACAGCATAATTCATTTAATTTTATCAAGTATTTTCCAGCACTTATCATCCCAAGGCTAGGGACAGCATAGAGCCACTGCATCCTAAGACAGCAGCAGTAGCACCTAGGTGGGTAATCTAGGTGGATCCAAATCTGGGAAAAGAACAGAAAGCATACAGCTGTGTACGGCTTACTCCTTATCCCTCCTGGAGCACTGGGCCATGGCCAGTCCAAGATTAACCTCACGCCTCCTGTCTGTGATTCACATCCCTGAAGCTACTCTTTGAGTAAGACTGCTACCTGCTTTAATCAAATACAGGCAGAGATATCTGCCCCACTTTCATCTTGTAGCCACAAACTCCTTCAGCCCACAAACTCTCTTTCTGGCTTAAAGAACTTGAGCTGGCAGTTCTGAGTCCAGTAGCACATAAAGGATTGGAATTTAATTATTAGGCAGGAGAGAGACAGCAGTGAAGCAGCAGAGCTCACTGCTGAAATCCTTCCCCTGAAATGAGCTGAATGAAGACGCACCCAAGCAGGGAGCACAACCCAGGTACCTGCCCTCACCACTGGCAGCTGCACACCAACCATGTGCAAGATGAGACAAAGTCATGAGAATGAATGTGGCACAGAGACAGCACTATTTTGAAATGCATGCAGCCTCATAAAATGTTGTAAAGCAGGCTTCTGGATACGCAGCAACATTTTCTTTGACAAAAGAGGGCCAGAGAGGGCTAAGTAAACTAAAGACCATCACTATAAATGCTTCAGATTTTGTTTTTGTTCTATCATCAGCTAATACTGGCTTACAGGTTGCAGTTAACGTTAGGGCTCTGGAGGTAACAATTATTGTCTTGCTACTGGACAAAAATTACCTCATTTATCTGTATTAAAGATGCAGCAATCTGTTTCAAGCATAGAGTGCTTTTTAAATGAACACCTTGAAGCCTGAAATGCCTAGGGAGATGAGCCGGGCAAAAAGCCCCTATTGGTTCCAAACTTTTAAACATTAAAACTTTTCCCATTTTGTGTTAGGAAAAGACCCTTCATCCAAAGTGAGCTTCACCATTCAGGTGTCCACAGCAACCTTCAGGGATGAGGAAAAATGGAGTTAAACCTGGTATCTCGCGTAAGGATTCCCATCACCAGACTACCACGAAGTCTTGCTTGCCCTTTGTCCAAATAATCTAGTCTGGACAAAAGAAACTTCTGTGCACATGCAGTCATGAGAAAATATCATCCTTCTTTCCCAGGTTTTAACTCATTTACATTGCATAAAAATTATAGCTGAAGAGAGGAGTCTCCATCCAGACCTTAAGCTCCTGTGCATCACCATGCACTGCCTCAGCTCAGACCTGTCCAAATATGGAACATGGCCTCCCACATCTCTACAGGAAAAGCCAGACTAAGAAACCGACTCTCACACTAGCAAGAAACTGAACTTAAAGACTAAGATGACTGCCCCTGCCACAAACAGAAGGCTGGCTTAGTAAGTGCCACTGTATTTTACAGTGGAATTGTGTCATTTGAGAATGGGTCTTTACAGTGAACTCCAGCATCATGCTCCCAGTGCTGGAAATCTTTTGGTGCCTCTGAGAAAAAATGATGGAAGAGGATATGTATTGAAACAATGCTTTCTTAAAGCATGAGAGAAAACTAAGTCAGAGAAAGCTGAAAGATAAGCTTCAAAACAACAACAAAAAAAAAAGTCCTGAAGGGACAGATGACAGACATAAATAAGCACAGACAGGTAGATCAGGTGGTTCACTACATGAATTTCACAATCCCCTGCACTTACACACATTACAGTCATAACGATTTATGAGTCCCTATACAACTTTTCTTGCAAGAAGTGATTCCAGCTGAGCTCAAGCTCAGCTTCCAAGACTTCGAGCATGGGTTTTCTCATTGTTGGGTTTGAGGGGATGATCTTTTGCGGTTTTTTAAAACTCAGCATTCTTCATCAAGTTCATTTTCCTCTGCTTTCTTGGTAATTAGCCCTAATCAGTATTCAAGTGCTGATTTGGAAGGCTATCTGCTGACTTAAAGGAAGAGAACACCTCAGTAATAGCCCCAGTGTTCCCCTCTGCCAGCAGAAACAGTAGCGATAAGGACAGAGACTCCAGCCATCCCAAAGGAGAGGGAGCCACAAAGAACCCTACTGATCATTGCTGGCATCTGGCCTTCCCCTCATTAGCACATTAAAGCTGCTCTGTCCATCCCATAAGAGCCACTCTGTCCATTCCTCCAGCTCTCTCTATGGAGCCATTTACAGCGCTGCTCTTTTGAAACCCCTCTGGTTCAAGAGGCAGTAACCCCTTCCCAAAGCCTGCAGCACAGCCAGTATCAAAAATTCTCACTCACCAACAGGCATCCAGTAAGAACAGACCTTCCGAACGCCGGACGTAGATGGATGAAACTCATGTATTTCACCTTGCCAAATCGCCTCTCCTAAGAAAAGTCTCTTCCCAATCATCACGGGGGCTTCTGATTTCATTTGAAAGAGTGCTTGTTGCGTTCAACCCCCATGCTTCAAACAATCCCCATTTCAGGTCTGGATTGACAAGGCTTGTATCTCATTAGGCACAAATTTCCAGGAACAAAAGAAAAGCAAACGGAACAGAGCTGGGGGACATTAACTACGAAACCATGCTCACACACTTGGTCTTGTACTTGGACAGACTTCTAGCACCTGCTACAGCAGCAATACTAAAGCTTTATCTTGTCTTCACTCGTAAATCAAAGCATCTTAAAAGTGAGCTGTGGCATGCCAATAAGCATGCATTCACTGAAATAAGTTGTTTGGGGAAGGTGAAAAGCATCATTTCCTCTGATTTCACAGGTATTTCCCTTATGCACCCAATATTGGGAACATAGCTAATGCACAGAGGCCTCTTGCTTTCAAAGTGGTTATTACAAATGGACTAATGAGAAACAGAAACACTGGACAACATTTTACTGGTTGGATTTTACAGTGTTCTGCTTTTAAAGGATGCTTTCCAAGGACAGACGTGACCTCCCACCCCACCCCCCACCAAAAAGAATAAAAATGACAGGTACAAGAAAGCCAACCTAGCTGCTTTGCCTGTGCTCTGAACTCATTTTCTTTGACTCATTTCAAAATGGTATAAAATTTCTACCTAAAAAGAGAGCTACAGCTGCCTGAATTGGGCTCAGATTTTCTTCTATAGCTACTGTTATTCTGGGCAGACACTGAGAGATATTTGTACTTTTTAAGAACAAAATTCCCCAAGGAAGCCAGCCCTTTTTGGATTGAAGAACAAAGTGATGCAATTGAAGGTTATGAATACTCACTCTTTCTGAAATTTCAGAAATAATATATCTGATCTTTGACCTGCTTTTCATTAAGGAAAAAACGCCATGAATTATTTGGTTTGTTCGCTACCCTGATCAGTCAACTGAAAGATGGTACTACTTTAGGGCAATGAAATATATTGCCTCGATTTCATTTTTTTACTACATAAACTCTACCAGGTTTACTATGTGAATATATACTATAAAAAGAAAAAAATCACTGGGTTATAGCTTTTACAACTTGCAGTGTAATTTAAACAGCTCTCATCTCTAAGGAGTTAGTAGCCGTACAAACAGTTCAAGCTGAAAGTCAGTCAGCTACTAGGCCAAGTCCTTCCTGAGCTCCATTACAAAGGATGAACTGGTCCTGCAACATACTAAAACGGCAGAAGTTCTACTCAGACTGTATGTAAACACCTGGGCTTTATGATGAGAAGAATCAATTTGTATCTAAACTACTTTTATTTGCTACATTTTGTTCATTTTGATAATAAAATAAATCACTGCCTAGCTTAATGAATTATATTTATTAGCAGCAATATTTTTTCTTCCGTCTTTTATGAAAGGTAATGGTAATCAGACCTACACTGGTTTATGCCCAAGGCCAAAATTTATCTGAGAAAGTGAATAAGTGGGCAGAGAAGTAAAGGGACTTGCACTGTCCCAAAGAAAGCTCTCAGCATTCCTGAGAGCAGAAAACATACCCACAAAGCCACTGCAAAGGTGACATGGGTCTGAGATTGTGCTCCTGCTATTATCAGACAGCAAACTGATCAGTCTCTAGTACTCTGGTATGATTTGAGGAAACTTGTGAAAACTGCAAAGCACCATTTACAAATAGCAAGAACAAGCA
Organism: Tetrao urogallus; assembly: GCF_951394365.1. Taxonomy (NCBI): domain Eukaryota; kingdom Metazoa; phylum Chordata; class Aves; order Galliformes; family Phasianidae; genus Tetrao; species Tetrao urogallus. The sequence goes on from NC_136814.1 coordinate 62,320,690, forward strand.
TGCAAATATATCCTTGAAACAATGAGATAAGCCACAGTTAAACTTTATGGCAACTATTCCTCATGAATGTACTGAAAGGCAGAAGCAGGCAAGCCCAGAATTACGCCCATGCCAACCAGCTTGCTAGGAAGGTCCTTGGTAGGAAAAAGTAATTCAATAGTGGAGACATGGATATCATCCTCAGTTCACTGGTGTGGCTCTAGTTTAGGCGGTGGTTGTTTTTTCTTTGTGGAGTTTGCTTCTTCTCTTTTCTCTCTCTTTTTTTTTTTTTTTTCTTTTTTTTTTGTATCCTGGAATTATCCTTTTTACTTAGGTTAAATAACTTTGACATAGTATCTAAAGACATACATTCATTTTTCTTGCGAGAACTTTTTCATTCCTTGTCCTTGTGTGTAGGACTACAGAGGTAATGTTCACCTACAAGCAGTTACCTGATTTCAGACACTCATTCAAATAAATAATTTGCAAGAATCCCCCCAAGAGACCATTTAGCAACCTGTTCCCCTGTGATTCAGCAATTTTTCCCTTTTTTCTTGCTTCCTGTTGGAGGTGGGAGGCAACATGGGGCAGGTGAGTCACCACTCATTAGGTGACTTCCACAAGCAGACAGGTTGGTAGAGTCCAATTCTGGCTTCACAGAGGTGGTGCGGAAGGAAGCAAGTAGACAGCCAGAATAATTTCTTCCCTCCCCTTCAACATATCAGGACAGAGTTGGTCAAGAACAGCTGCTGAGCAAATACCACAAGAAAGGCATAGGGCAGCAGAGATTCATAGACCACAGATGTGAGTCATAGGTCCAGGGATGTATTTCTGATATGTAATCACTACAGTTCCCCCTTACTGAAATGTCCATTCAGCCATCCTCTCAGGCTTCAAGGGTAACAGCTTGTTCGAATGTAGCAGAATGTAGTAGGTCCTTCTTACCATTACCACCAGCTCAGAATTGACTTCCAAACTACTCCAGTAAATCCTACCTGGCATCTCCAGCTCTCCTTGATTCTGGCCCTTCAGTTTTGTTTCACTTTGGTCTTCAGTTCTGGCCAGCATTTGCTCTGATTACTGAATTGCACTTTTGAAGTCGGCCAATGCTGCCCTCCATGAATTATCTCCTTCTCAGGCACTCCTAAGGGGTTCTTCCAGGGTTTCTCTGTTACCTTGGGACCACTGAGCGAACAGGGAGCAGGGACTGGAAGATGAAGCTAAACGTTTCCATAACTTGAAAAGTAATTTTAAGAGAAGCCTTGGAAGGCACCCAGAACCCAGGTAACTAAACTTCTGCTACACAGCAGGACAGGAACAGCCCTCAGTTTCTGTCAGTGCCTGCCCCATTCTCCCACTTCTTCCCCTCTGACCATAACAATTGCAAATAGGTTGCTGGCGACCCCAGCTGTCCTCAACCTGTTATGTTGTCTGTTAGTCTTAGGAACATCCCCATTAGCAGAAAACAGGAAGGAGCACATTCTCAACTGAAGGAGTCAGTCAGTAACCTTCCACAAACAGTTCTCAAGCAAACAGTACTCACAAAGTACAGGCAGCATGGACAAAGTGCTACCACTAGAACAACACTAACTGCAGAATCCAAAACTTGGTTTGAGCTGGGCTTCTACCTGGAATCAGAATTGTTTGAGCGGGAAGGGACCTCTAAGCCCACCCAGTCCCAGCCCCCTGCTATGGGCAGGGCTTGAACCCCCCCAGCTCAGGCTGCCCAGGGCCCCATCCAAATTGGTCTTGAGTGCCTCAGGGGATGGGGCACCACAGCTTCTCTGGGCAGCTGTGCCAGTGCCTCACTGCTCTCCAAGTAAAGAATTTCTTCCTAACACCATGCCTAAGTATTTCCTCTTTCAGTTAAAAACAATTATCCATCCTGCTATTGCTATAGGCCCTAATAACCCTCTTTGTATGTGCAACACAATATTTCTTCCTTTCTCCTTACACGTTTGCACGCTATTGTGTTCATAGAAGATGAAAGCATAAACAGTGTGTCAGGTTTCATTTCACTGTACTGACAGAAATACAGTAGAAAAGCCATGACATTACACAGTGCACAATCCTTAGCTCCTTAATTTCTCCTTCTTGAAGGAACCCTCACTCAGGCAAAATTTCCTTTCGTGCAGGTTTCGGGATGGGCTAAGGATTTTCTTAAAGAAAAAGCTGCCTTAGTACTCCACAAGAACAAGTTTTCTCCCATGCATTTGGGAAAATTTGCTTCATTACAGATGGGAAAAGCACATGATTGCCAAGAAGTGATGGGGTTGCTGCCCATGGGAGTGCTTCTTGGGACAGTGGGAGATCCGGGCTGTAAATCGATCAGAACATAGACAAGCTTTCACCATCAGAGCCAATTTTTATCCTTCTCTCCTTTCAAAAAATCTAGATGTCATATTTTCAATAACATATATACGCCAACAAACACCAACCGGACTCACAATATACAGCTGAGAGTCATATCTAATACACACGAGCACGGGAAGTCCTTCAATTCTTTGTGTCAACCCAGAACCCCCAGCCATGCAGTGAGGTGGCTCTACGAGATCACCACTATTGCTGTACCAAGACCCTCTCCACACCTTCACCCACCTTCTGTTGCCCCAGGAACTTTCCGTCCCAGCACCACATCCTAAAGCTAGCAGGTGCCTCGGGGCAGCCCTGTAGAAGGATTGCAACGTTCTGCCAGTGCCAAGAACTGGTGGGTTGGCAGTCATGGGACAGAGGAACAGAGCGGGTTGTACTGCATGGGGAGTTGCAAATGTGCACGTATGAGAAAATGTTTGAGTTTGTCCGAGTTCTTGTTTCAACTATTTTTTTAACAAAGGGTAAATATTTCATCCCTCACCGATGCTTCTGAGGTCCGCCTAGAAAGGTAACAGGTAATTAATTGCATATAATTGCACTGATCTGCGAGCAATGAGACAAACTGCCCCAGGTATTTGTAACAAAGACTTCTAGATAAGATAAGATAAACTCCTAATGTTTAAAGCCTGGAAGAATCAGGGAGCTTCATCTCCAAACTCAGTACATCAGGGAAGAAGAGCTGAGGTTTGCCGAGTAGCTCACCCGTACCCAAAACTAGAGAGGTCACAAAGACATCGCACGGTGCGCGCGCCCCGCGAGGAGGGCTCGCCGGGCAGCAGCGATGGCTCCGGGCGGCCCTTCAGACAGAAGCTCAAGGGCTCCTTCTGGAGAAGCGCAACCGGTTGGGCTCGGATGAACACCGCTCGGCAGTAACAACTCGCACCTGACCAAGCGCAGCGCAGAAGGAACAATCCGCAAAGAGGGGAGCAGCCAGAGCAGCGGTGCGACGACGGTCCCTGCGTGGCATCCTGCGGTTTCGGTACCCTTACGGTTGCGATGCCCAACAGCACGCACCGACCGCCCGGCTCCCGCGGTCCGCACGCGCTTCTCCCCGGCTGCGCGCTAACGCCGCGCGCCGGCGGCGGCAGTTCCGCGCTCCCTCCGCCCGCTCCCCCGCAGCTCCCTCGGGCACGGCCGCTCTGCCCCGGGACACGCCGCGCCCGGCCCCGGCCCTAGCCTCACCTGTTCAGCACTTTCCTGATCCGCTGGCGCACGCCGTTGGAGGGCGCGGAGATGCCGCTCCTGGCGCCACCGCCCTCGGCCGGCAGGTTCTCGATGGTGGCCACGACATGGTTGGGCTGCGGCGGGAGGTGCGGCGGCGGCGGCGGCTGCGGCGGCGGCGGGTGCCGGGGGTGGCGGTGGCGCTCCGGGGAGAGCATCGCGGCGGGGCTGCGCCTTAGCGGCGAGCGGAGAGCATCCCGGCCGGTGCGGCGGGCGCTGCTGCTGCTGCCGCGGCTTCCGGGCAGCGCCGGACCCTCGCCCGCTCCTCCCTCACCGAGCTGCCATGCAGCGAGGGGCGGGCTGCCGCCGCCAGCAAGTGCCGCTCACGCTCTACGGAGCGGCGGCAGTTTGGCGACGCTCCACCCGCCGTCGCCGCCGGCGCCCACACCCCCTCCGCGCAACCGCTCCTTCCCGGCAGCCGCGCCGGCCCGACCCCTTTGTTCCAGCCCGCCGCCGCCCCGCGCGCCCCGGCGCTCCTGTGCAGACCCGCGGCCGCGTGCGGCGGCGCCCGCCCCCGGGAGCGCTGCAGCAGCCTGGCCGCGAGGGGGCGCCGCAGCACTCGGCTCGCGGCTCTCACGCCGCCCTCCGGCGCCGTCGGCCCGAGGCAGCATGGGGCACGAGGGCTTGGGGCAGGGTCGGATGGGCTGGGGCTTTGCTCCGCTGCCTCCTCTTCTTCTCGTAAATTTCCTTTTGCCTACAGCTAGGCAACACGGTATTGTGTTCATTTGCACCTGCGATGCTGAGTTCTTAGGAATTATCACATGCTTTCCCCTCAAAACACAGCGTGGCGTGTCTCCAGTCTATTAGGAAAGTATAGATAAAACACGCTTCTGGAAAGCTCTCTGGCTCTCGCACAGCTGCCAGGCTTGGAACTGGCATCCAGGTGGGATTATCGACTCTGGAAAGTTCAGCTCTGTGGCCCTTCACGGAACTAGAGCAAAAGCGCTCTAGTGACCTAGAAGTGACTGAGACCTGTGAGTGCATCTCTAAAGTACTAGAAGTATCTCTGAAAATAAATAGGAGAAGGTTTTAAACTCTCTATTCTAAACTATTTCATTGAAAACTTCTGATTAGACTCTCAGATAAGCTTACGTGTATACATACTTGTTAAATCAATCATATATCCGAAGTGTCAACTCTTTGAAAGGGTAGACAACAGCAGGACAAGGGGAAATGGCTTTAAGTCAAGGGAGGGAAGGTTTAGGTTGGATGTCAGGGGGAAGTTCTTTACAGAGAGAGTGGTGAGGTGCTGGAACAGGCTGCCCAGAGAGGTTGTCGATGCCCCGTCCATGGAGGTGTTCAAGGCCAGGTTGGATGGGGCCCTGGGCAGCCTGGTCTATTATTAAATTTGGTGACCCTGCCTGTGGCAGGGGAGTTGGAGAGTCATGATCCTTGAGGTCCCTTCCAACCCTGGCCATTCTGTGGTTCTGAGATTCTGTGATTCTGTGATATATCACCTTATAATTTCACAAATAAATTTTAATTCCTGTAATTTAAATATGTTTGAAATTTCATCTTTTCCATCCTGTTGTTCCTCCCTATTTATTTTTGTTGAGTTCCTTTCATTACTTTCCTATTTATGTGAAACCTACACGAAGCCATTGAGGTGAGAGGAGCATCTGCGGAAAGCAGGGAAATGCGGCGATAAAACTGTGGAGTGTTCCCCAAGGAAATCAGTTAGACTCAATACTTGAAATTACTTTTGCTTTTTTTTTTCCTTCTTAATGACTAGATTTCAGGTTGGTAATGTCTGTTTATGGGAACTATTCCTTTTGCCAATATTAATTTTTAATACTTCAGCTCACTCTGAGCACCTCAGCAGCTTACATCTAACAGGTCTGCAGATGAGGCCCACTGAAGCAAGCTGCTGTGCCAGAGGAATGCTTTTGAAGATGTGGATCACTCACTGGAAATCCTCTAAAGTTCATTCTCAGTTCTGGGCAGCAAGCCAGCTGTTTTCAGCACAAACCAAACCCCGGTTGAATCGGATTATGCTGCTAAAAAATCCTCCTCTCTCCTTTCCCCCTCTGGCAACCGCACACTTCCACCAGCAGTGGAAAGATAAGGTCTGCTCTCCTCTACGCCTTCTGGGAGGAACAGAGCCCGGCAGCCCTTTGGGTTAGGCTGCAACTCCCCAGCTCCCACACCTAGCACATTCCCATTCACGTTGTAGTGCCCCACATTCAGCTATAGCAGTACCCAAATCTGCGTCTGGGTGATGCCACCAGATATTCTGGAAATACTTTCTGTCTGTGCGACATTGTTTAGATAAGGAATATGCTTGCTCTTTGTGCTCCGTGGCCTCTTCAGACTCATCCAGCAGCTGAGTGAAGCAGAACAATAGTGTTTGTGTAGCCTCATTCCTGCTGATTAAGCCACAGGCATGCCTACCTGCATCAACTTGGGCGCTGCAGTATGCGGGGTGTTGGTAGGAGGCTGTTATCTTTGGGGCAGTCACCTTGCTCGGCAGCCCTCTGTTTCCCAAGGCAGAGGGAAACCCCAGGCCCACTGTCTGGTGGTATCAGCATTGCAGTCAGTAGTGGCTGAGAGCAGTGTGTTTTAATGTTTTAATAATTATTCAAGATGTTGTTCGTGTGGCTAAATATCCCTTGCAGTCTGAGCACTCTTGGCCTGATTTCAAAGACAGTGTTATGCGTGTTCAGCTCCCATTAGAGCTGTTTCTCAGCTTGATGACATTCAACTATGGAACGTTTTGCATCTTCATTAATATAATACTGAAATTAATTTTAATGAAAGATAAGAATAGATTCTGTATAATTATGAAAATATACTTTGTTAAGCATTTAAACCCACTGACTAACAATCAAACAGGCTAGGTGTAGGTCTTATTACTTTTCTTTGTGGCTTGTGCTGAAGAAGTATTTGCCCTTCAAACATCAAGCCCATTTTTCAGTCCTGGCTTTCCAAAATGATCACAAGTTTAAATCCAAGTTCTCAAATGCACTGAGCTTACTCCATCTTTCTGGTCATCAAAGTCTTCCATGAGTAAAAGTACCTTTCCCTCACCACCTGAGCTCACAGAGAACCAAAGCCCTTTTTACTTATGAGTTTGCCAACTGCATCCTGAGCTGCATCAGAAGAGAGGTGGACAGCAGGGAAGTGACCCTTGCAAGGCCCAGTTTGGAGAGCTGCATCCAGGCCTGGGGCCCCCAGATCAAGAATGATGTGCAGATGTTGGAGTGGGTCCAGAGGAGGGCCATAAAGATGAGTGGAGGGCTGGAGCACCTCTTCTATGAAGAAAGATTGAGGGAGTTGGGTTTGTTCAGCTTGGAGAAAAGAAGTTTCTGACAAGATATTGTGGCCTTCTAGTACTTGAAGGGAGCATATAAGCAGGAGAAGGACTGACCTCTTTTTTACACAGTCAGATAGTCATAAATCAAGGAGGAATGACTTTAAAAAGCCAGATTAGATAGGGCTCTGGGCACCCTGATCTGGTAGCTGGCAGCCCTGTCAATGGCAGGGCATTGAACCAGATGGACTTTAAGATCTCCTCCAACCAGAGCCATTCTATGATTCTATAATTTCTGTCCATAAATGCACAGGAGTCTGACCTGTAGGTATGCTGCTTGAGACCTGGTCAGGATCTGGAAAGCCTTGCAGCAGGACCAAAGACTGACCAATAATTAGAGGGACAACTGGCAACCAGAAAAAAACTTATAAGTTACGATGGTAACAACAGAAATATTTTTAAGACACAAATGGCCATCTCCAGGTAGGTTGGATACTCTCCCTTGGTGTGGGGAATTGGGCTCTCAATTGAGGCAAAAAAACTTCAAACTCAGCCCTTCCAATTTCAGCTGAATCTCCTGGAATTGCTGAAACTGCTCATCTGTAACCCTTGTTCCCAGCTAGTGAACACCATGCAAGTAAAGAAACCCAAATTCCAGTGGCTACAAACACTGTCCTGGCTTTCAGGCAGGCAATGGGTCTATTGCATTACGTTTCTTCAGGAATGGGAAAACTGAGGTACTGAAGCATCTCTAGCCAGCATTGGATACAGGCCATCTCTTCTGAAGTAAGCACCAAGGGAAAAACTCATTCTCTTTCATTTGCGTCAATGATTACTCTGTACTTTGGTTTATGGTAAAATTATACTTGGAGTCATTAAAACGTAATATTTGTATTTTATATAATGATTTATATTAAACATTTTATTTGATACAAAGATTCTTTGATTATTATTAATCAAGTGTTACATTTGCATTTGATTTTGTACCCAAATTGAAATAGTCACAGCTGGAGGGTGCAAGTCAACCCTTGCTTGGGGTACTCTACAGCAGCATCACCTGGACCAACCCTAGCATAGAGCTGAGATTCATCTTCCTTGCCCTTGTGAGACATTCTGAGAAGGTCTTCATACTGGTGGTGATTTGGGGTGAGTGCTATTCTGAGTCTGTAGAGCTTCTGCCTGGCTTTCTCAAGCCTAGCCCCAGTGTCTCTGTACACAGCACTGTGTAACAGTGGTAACAGACTGTTGTGCTGCTAGGGGACAGGCAATGGCAGAGAGGCCAGGTACTGGTGTACACAAGAGTTCTCTATTTGAAATCCTTCAAGCCTCTTATCAGGAAAATTTTTATTGCAAAAAAACCCCAGCCTCTCCAGCCATCCCCAACACTTCAGTAAGATACAGATAACTGACAAAGCAAGAGGAAGAAAAACATGGAGGTGTGCACACTGAGCTGCTTCTCCCTTCCCTCCTCACTGCCCTGTGGCACAGGCAGGGAGAGACACAGCACCCAGATCACACACAGATGTGGGAGGCTCTGGGTGACAATGCCTATTTTTCACATCCACCACAGAAATACTTCATTTTTCTCATTAGTTGCAGAGGGGAATATACCAAACCGACAGTAATATTTTTGGCTCTTGTAGGGGAATATTTACACGCATACATAGAATTACACTGCAATATCATTGGTGTCTGAAACCAAGCAGCTGAGTCCATATAAAAAAGACAGATTATACAATACAGAAAAGGTAAAATTAAATTGAATTTATCAGGTTCCATCACCTCGGGTGAGCAACAAAGACACAATCAAAAATACAATAAATAATCTGTGAATACCTCAGCTTACAATTGGACAAGGTTCACGGCCAGTTCAAAAATAAAGCATCTGGGATAGCTCCATTTCTCTTGAGAAGGGCAGGTAGAGATCCCATCTCACATCTGATTGCTTCTGCTTCAAGATTTCACTTGCTTCACTGCTGCAGCTGTAATTTCAGCAGAGTACATGGTAGCCATGCAGTCACCAGTAGCTTCTGGACAGTTGTAGACATTTACCTACTTGCCCTTTACCTAATTTGGTGACAAAATGAATTAATCCTTCAGAGGTTAATTAAGAATTCTATTAACTTCCCTGCTTTGCTCGTAGAATAGGTCACCCACAGACTCAAAATCTCAGGCTGCAAAACAAGCTGAATCTCAAAAGAAAGCAATAACAGCACATCCTCAGAAAGCTGCAGGGAGGCAGACAGTTATTTCCCTTGTTGATATTCAGTACTGGAAAAGCAACAAGGAGAAAGTCCCTAATCTGTGAGTAAAAAAAGAAATGAACTCTTAATAATCATGTGATGCTATTTTTGTGTAGCCCAATAGCGTATTCAATCTACTTGTTCTATTCAATAAACCACATTACAATTATTTTTGTTTGGGTTTTTTTGTACGCTTCCTCTCCTTCCTCATTACATAATTAGATGTCAGCCTAACATACTCCCTGATTTAAGTGTCTCTACTTGTCCAGAACTAACAAATTCTTTAAATAATCCTTGTTTTCTATGAAAAAATAACCCTTCTCAATCTGTTACTGCTCAATCAGAAATCTGCCATACAAATATGAGAAAAATCAAAAATTCCTCTTGAGATTGAAGAAACAGGTATTGAGAAGTCCTTTTCAGCAGGAGTGCAACAATGCAATACTACTTTATCTCCTCACTCACCTTTAAGTTGTGCACACAAACACAGACAACTCCATCTCACAGACTTTGTTCATTTTTGCTGTCATCCCTCCAGCTGATGCAAGAAACTCTGTTGTGTACGAGAAGCATCCTCCTGCAGCAGATGTCCTGGCACAGTCACAACAAAGGAGATCTTTGTTCTACATGGGGCAAGGCAGTCTCAGGGACAGATAGGAGGCACACTAGGACCCATGACTTAGAAAATATTTTGGGGACTACAAAATAACACAGCCATACTACTTGTCTAGAAGCATCCGCCTGCTTTCCTGCCTTAGGAAAGGATCCTTGCCAATGCTGTTTCCACTCAGAGCTATCCACATGCTCAGTCCCTTTTGTATGAGTAAGAAGTGCTAACCTGACTCCCTAAAGCGAGAAGGGAGATGTGCTTCACAGCAGAGGATGCTTATTACTCCATTTGCAAGCTAGGTAATCAACATCTTCAGAAGAACAAGAAAAGGCCTTACAAGAGCAAGGTTTTGTCCTTAGACTAAGAGCTGTTTTACTATTTCTCCTTCATTATACTCTTTCAATAAAGAGATAACTCAGTGAAACCTAACGATCTGTAATGTGTAAGAGGTTGTATAAGTGATCTTAAGGTCCTCCTGGCCATCCACTCTCCAAGTAAACAGCATCCAAGGAAACACTTCAGGTGAGCAAAGACATCCTTTTAGATTCCAGGCCAAAGTGACATACTGGTTTTGCTGGATAAGAATTAAAAACAAAACAAAAAAGATTTCAATATCTGAAACAATTCACATCAAGAGAAGAACAAGAGTGTTTTTTTCAGGGAGAAATGTCATCAGGCAGACTGTGGAGAAATCAAAGGAGTTTCTTAAAAAGAAATGTTCTAACCTCCAGAAAAAAAACAGCCATACCTATCGTATGCCTTAATCTTATTTTATTTCACTTACAGACTTTTGTCCTAGTTAATATAACTTCTCTGTCAGGGGTTTCTTGGTTCCTAATTACTGCTGCCATTGCTTCCACAGGAAAGAAAGTGACAAAGTTAAGCCAAGTGACAAGTCAAGCCTGCAGAGCAAGCAAGACCCATTGGACTGCAGCCTCAGCCCATACAAAACGTGAGGATGGCATTGTCCTCCTGGCCTCCTCCCCAGGTTGTGATAAGGGGCATGAGGATGAAGAGATGATGCATGAGGCAAGAACAGAAGGGGTCACAGTTCCAAGCAGTAGTCAAGATGGTGCTGGTATGTTTAGCTTTTCTCTCTTCTTTTTATCTGCCTATTAGAGACATTTAAAATCGTACTGCTGTGACTGTGTCTGTGTTGGCACTGCCTGCCCTTCGTGCTTAATTCAAACATGTCATGTCTTTACTCTCTGGCCTTGTGTACATGGAGTACCACGTGCCTTGGCTCCTGCTGCATAGAGCTGCCTTCTCAGAGCTGATCCATATATCTGTGACAATACAGCCCCATTTTAATTAGTTCTATAAGGAAGGAAGATGACTGACCTTTGCAGAGCTCTTCTGCTTTTTTTTTTTTTTTTTTTTCCTCCTGGTACGGTGGTATGATTGACTTTATTGAACACAAGCTACAGGAAGCAAAAATGGCTTTCTGTCATTTCTTACTTCTTCAGTTAGGCTGCCTGGGACTGCCCGACTACTCTTGACTAGACCTTAAAGCTGCATTGAAGCTTGGAGCATACTGGAGTTTACTCAGTTTTTCCTAGTAACTTGATACTAGGAAGACACAAAAATCACAGCATTCTTGGAGTACAGATTACTACAATCACTGCTAAAAGTTTCATTAATTCAGTCAACACAGGCTACCCAGGACAGATGTTGGCTCTCCATAAATGTTTTCAAGACCCGACTGAAAAATACCTCAAGCAACCTTCCCCTGCCATGAGACTTCCTGAGCTCCCTTCCTAAGAGAGTCATCCTACAGTCCTACAATCATTGTAGTTGTGGTGTACCTGCATGCATAACTATGCTGAGTGGGAATCAGAAAAGTCCAGAAGGAAAAAGAACTGGAAAAAAATAACCTTTCCACTGTTTCTATTTGTGTTTTTGCTCATTTGTTTGGTTTTTTTTTTGTTTGTTTTTTTTTTGTAACTTTATTCTAAAACATGAAAGTATGAGATCTATAAAGTGACTTATTCCCACATGACATTATACAAAAGTGAAAATAAAATGAATGTATATAAAACAAAGTGCTCGACCAACACTAATTATCAATTAGTCTAATTTATTGATAGATTAAAAATAGTTAAGATTCAGCTCCTTTACCATTTTTCTTGTTCAACTGCAAAGGTGAACAATTCCTGGGATCATTGGCTTAGTCGAGTTTCATAATGTGTATGATGAATAGCCATCATCAAGAGGTAACTGCAAATAACCACAGGGGGGAAAAAAAAAATCAGAATGATCCCTTCAACAGTTTAGGAATACTTACTATATTTTCCCAGTGATTCTCTGGTATTTCTAAAAAATATCTTCATCTTTAAAAAACAAAATCTGATCTCCAGATATTGGCAAGATCTTCTCATCAAAGTGTGAAGTGCTTCTTGATGTTATCTTTTTTTCATTTGTCACTCTATTTTGCAGGCCTCATTGGCAAGATAAAACTGTAATTCTGCAAGGGAGTGGGAACAGTGCTTGTTGAGCTAAATTTAAAAGTCTGAAGGAATTAAAAGACAGAACACATTGTTTTAAACACAGTTTGCAAGTAACTCAATTTTTGTTACCAGTGAAAGTTATCAAGTGTAAGTCTTTGCTGAATTATTATTATTTTAGTTCTGAAGTACTGAAGTATCAGCAGCAGACATGATTATTAGGATGAATCATGCTTAGGAAGATAGCACTCAATGAGGTCATTATGTCACTATCATTAGCGGTGTTCAAGATAAAGATGGATAAATGGAAAGTAGAATTATTTCAGTGTTTAATCCTGCTTGATTCCAGAGGTTAGACGGATGACCAGAGAAGCTATGTCCCTCAGTACCCTCTACAGTAAGTTTCACAGTCAAAGTGTATGATAATGGATTATAAATGATTCTCTGAATGAATATAGAATTTAAAAAAAAAAAAAAAAAAGGTATGGAAACCAGGGTCTGTGGGAAAAACCACTGAATTAAATTCATCTATTCTATTCTCACTGTCTAGAATGATAGCTCCTTTTGACTTGCTCCTCTTAACTCGTTCTCAGGACAATTTCAAGTAACTCCTAGTTAACCTGACAAGCAAACACAGGATTTAGACATTTTTTTTTATTCTGGCTGTATCTCTTTTGCTGCAGAAGCATGAACTACTCTGGCAAGCACTTATCTTTTCCTTATTTCTGTGCACATTTGTATCTAGCTGTAGAGCCAGAGTCCTCTCCTCCTCTGCTCCTGGGATGAAGAACAGAGGAATAGTGTGAAGAATGTGCTTGTCCTGATATATGCATCACCAGGATTTACTCCTTACTACACAGGGATAAATTAACATGCCTATCATATTCTGCAGAACATTTAACTGCCATGCCAACTAAAGCCAAAGCTGCACTAAGCAATAAGAACTACTAAACAGACAGATATAATGTCTGTGTTGAAGTACAAGCAAACGAATACCACCATAACGTACTCCTTCCTGCCCATACTGTGAAATCCTTCTCAAGAAAGCAGGTCCTGAGTAGTAGAGCTTAAATTCAGTCAAGAAGGCTAGTACTACTTTGCAGGTTTCCCTGACTCAGTAATCCAGCACAGAAGTTCTGAGGACAAAGCACCAAGGGGTGTTAGACATGCTAAACACTTCACAGCTGGATTTGAGGGTTGACTCATACCCACGGAGATGTCTGATAGCTAATTCTGTGAACTGTCACCTGCTGTCCTCTAGAAAGCCTACCAGGTACTGCAGATCTTTCTGCTCCCTGAGCCAGTTCTCCCTTTGTTTGGATAAGCACAGATTGCATTAGCAGACTCAGCTCTCTCCACCTCAACCTGTCCAAAGAACGTTCCAGAAAGAAAAATGGACAGCAAAACTATCATTACTGAAGGGTAAGTGTCCTTTCAAAGTCTGAGACATACTAAGACATCTCAAATTTTACATCAAAGAATTCTAGTAGGTAATATCTGTGATACAAAACCAGAAACTATCCTGTGCTTGAGACCTTCTGAAATGGTTCATAAGCTGTTGTACTCCTGACCAATTGAACTGTTGTGCTGATGCAGCCCCACCTCAAGCAATAGGTACAGGTTTGGGGTCCACAATATAAGAACATAAAACTATCAGAGATCTGATGAGTGTTATGAAGCCTTCAGCTCCTCATAACAGGATCAGAGGGGCAGCAGAGGGGCAGAGCTCTACTCTCTGGTGAGGTGACAGGGCCCAAGAGAATGGCATGGAGTTGCTTCAGGGGAAGGTCAGGTTAAGTATTAAGAGAAAGTTATTCACCAGAGGGTGGTAAGGCACTGGCAAAAGCTCTCCAGGGCACTGGTTACAGCCCCAATCTGCTGGAAGTCAATGAGCATCTGGAGAACACTCTCAGACATGGGGTTTGATTATTAGTTGGTCCCATGTGGAGCCAGGAGCCATGATCCTTGTGAGTCCCTTCCAATTTGGGATACTACAAGACTGTATGATTCTATGAAATTACAAGAAAGGAGAGGTGATAGAGCATCCACAGTGTTGTGGCCTAGGAAAAAACAAAACATAAGGCCTTGGCAGTATGACACCTGCCAGTCAGATAGAGTAAGTCTTTGGCACTCTACACATAAAAAAGAGCACTGATTTTTCTGTTACCCAAAATGCTTGAAATCTTCAGTGCAATGGCTCCTGATGAAGTATTTCTTTATGCCAGATGAGCTGCTTCTGTGCTGCAGAAAGCTGAATGGCCAAGCTATTCCTCATGACAAGACAGCAACAAGTGCATTAACACTGAGCTGATGACAAATAGCATACAAAAGCTGTAGTGAACTAAAGCAATTTGAGGAATACTATCAGAATTCATTATGGCATTTCCATTTGCTGAACTAGGACTCCTTGTGGATGGTGTTCATCCTTGTATGAAGGGCTCACTACAAGAGATTATATGCTCCACTCATGTTACTTAAACTCCAACAATGCTGTATAAATAACAACTATGTGCCAGTTCTTCCCAAGATACTGGACTTTAAAAACTGTCTCCTTGCTATGTCCATAAAAGCTCCCATACTCAGAGAAAACGTTTACACTGAGTAGCTGGACATGTTCAATGATAACGCAGCAGTAATCTGTGCACAGAACATGACAAAAACCTTCCCAGCTGTAAGGCTATGCCACACTTGAGCATAAGCAGCTGCTGCAGCTTTTTGAAAGGTCTTGAGGGTTTAAGAGACTTACATTAAAGCAACAGAACGTACCCAGAAAGTGTCAGTATGCCAAGTCTGAAGGCTTTCAGCATGAAACCTAGAGACTCCCTGAGTATACTCTGGAAGCCCAACCACACTGTTTTACAAGTCCTACTACGTGCCTGCAGGTCATCACTGCTGATGTTTCTGACACAGGGAGCTCTCTTGGACTCTCTCATGGTGTTTTTGGTTGATCCTGCAGCAGATGAAAAGGATCCCACAGCAGGGGGAATTGTCCATATACAGTAAAAACTAACAATGAGAACTGACATTGAAATAGGCAGTGATAATAAGTTGGAAAATGAGAGATTCTAACTACTATGATTACTCTCAATTTTTCCCACTCCCCAAGCCTTTCATGAATATGCATTTTGCCGATTTCTACTACCTCTGTGCCTTGTTCCATAGTTTCCTATATTCCTTCCTGCACGCAGTAAGACATCAGACAAGTTCCATTTTGCTCAAAGGATGAAAAGTCATACTTCGACATTCTTCACTTACATTGTGACTTTGATAGTTCTAGATAAGTGCACTAGTTAAAAAATAATTGTGATTGGCATTCATGGAAGGAGCAGAACTGAGGCAAGAAAAATCAATATGAACATGAGTTTTAAAACAGCTTCAGTGCATCTATCATAGTAATTTACATAAGTTTAAATCAATTTAATTAAACTGGCTTACTTTTTTTCAGTAGAGAAAAAGCCTCACATTGTGCTCAATTTGACAGGATTAAACTAAAATAAAAAAGAGTGGCTGGTTCAAGGCAAGTGGCTGGTGGTGTCATGGAGAAGGAGCCATATGAAGATTTGAGGTGATCTTAAAAGTAGAAAATTATTCAGAATTAAGTATTATTCCTTACAGTTCAGTGGTGTCTATCAGGCAAGTATGACCACTCTGACCAAGTCCAAGTAGACAATTATTCACACATTTCTTATATTTGGGAACATACTGTTCACAGCTATAATCAGAACAGTCTCTTGCTGAAAAGCACATGGAAAAAAAAAATAGTAGGCTGTTGAGCCCTTTCCAAAGAAAACATTTTGTTTATGACTGGGAGCAGTGCCATTTTTACCAAATCCAATTTGTAGATCTCATCAGCTACAATGTCAAAGATTGACTTTATGTAAGAACTCTTCATGATTCTCTCTTTCTAATACAGAGGGGACCACCAAGGAAACAGTTTTCAAATCTTATCATTACAACTGTATCATGAAAACAACTTATTGTCACAGCATTCTTGCTGGTGTCCACATGCACACACAGTGATCATCCTAAGGCTCAGGTTAAAGTTACAATAACTCCTTATGGAAATACTAGGGATTTTATGCACAGATCACATAAGATTGAAAATACGTTTGGTACGTCATTCCCAAAAAAGGCATTTTTTTCTCTAAAGTACAGTCCATTTTCAGAGTACATAGAATTTTTGTGAGCAAAATAAAACACGTTACCTGTATGTGCATCTTCTCTCCCTTCTCCACTCCAAGACAACGGAGGGTATCTTAGATGCCTTAACAACTGTTGTTTCTTTTAAAGCAAACTATTGAAGATTATATGCAGTTTCTCATTCAAAATGAGCATTAACTTTCACCAGGTTCTTATTTCCCAGGAAAACAATACAAAACAAAGCAAAGACAAACAACAAACATCTATTCCAAACACAGTAATAACAACAATCCCTAGAAAAATTTAATTCTTTTTTTTCCTCTGTATGTGATTGTGTAAGACTTCACTTCAGCGCACAAATGTTCTGAAACAACTACTTCTATTCTTCTGATCTCTGAAACTCAAGGGATCTAATATTATTTGGCCCACTTACTCCTGTCTGCTTCCTGACTTTTTCCTCTGGCCTGCCTGACATCTAAGGAGCAAACCACAGCGAATAGCTCCTGTCTTACCCAGTGAATTGTTAGACCAACCTTATGAGTAACAGCAAAAGAAGCAAGATAGGATTTTGAAAAAAAAATAATGCAAGATGTTTGGTAAAACAAACTTAAAAGTATAAAGAAAAAAACAGACTAGGAAATTTTCAATGTTGCACTTGTATCCCTTTCTCTCCTACCATGCTTGATAATTCTGTCTACCAGTCACAGAGCTAACTATCACAGTGTTTCCTAAATTCAGTGTTCCTGAATTATGGGCCACTACAACTGCAATAATAGTGTGATACTTTTTCCCATCCTCTTCCAGTAAGCATTTTCTTTGTGTCCTATTTACCTTTCTTATCCTTCTTGGCAATATGCAGTTTAAGATAAAATGGTTTTGTCTGTCATAGCAAAATTACATATAAATGCCACTAGCTTTAGTCTTCTGCGGTATATATATAAAGCTTTACCAAGCTTCTACCCTGATAAGTAGAAAAAAGGGGAAGTTGCCCACTGAGCATTTTCTACTACCAAGAAATAATCTTCAAACATATCTGAAACTCACTTACAGTAATTTGCTGGCCAGACACTGTGGTCTATCAAGAAGTTAGGTCTTTAAAGCTAACAGCATGCTAACTCCTGA
The DNA here is from genome assembly GCF_951394365.1 of Tetrao urogallus. Classification (NCBI taxonomy): domain Eukaryota; kingdom Metazoa; phylum Chordata; class Aves; order Galliformes; family Phasianidae; genus Tetrao; species Tetrao urogallus. The sequence continues at coordinate 62,338,072 of NC_136814.1, forward strand.
GTACCTAGATCAGCATTCCTCTCTACAACAACAAGGTTACTGAGAGCTGAATCCATTCCTTCACAGCCAAGAGCGTAGGCAATAATGGCTTTGAATTTAGAAAGTGCTATCTCTTTTTCCAGTTTGGAAAGCTGTAAGTGGTCAAAATATTAGGGCTCTCCTGACAATAACCAAGAAAATACAACAGCAGCACATGTTGGTCTAGCTAGACTCCAAAAGTCTTAATTAACAAGTTCAACCCCAGATCTGTGCCTCCTGCACAACTAATATGAATTCCATTGTGCAGGTCATTTTTTTAAGAAAAAAGGATTGTTAAATTTGGATGCCAACTCTGTGGCTTTATTTGGTAGTAATCTTAAGTGAGGGGAACGAAACCAGTGTGAAGAGTAGCCTCTCAGTACTGCCAACAGCACTGCTATAAGAGATTTCATCTCATAAAAACTCAGTTAAGGTAAAGCCTGGGTGTCACCACATGCCAAGCATGCAGGTAAAGGCTACTGTAATCACTTGTCTTCTTCAGACTTTGGCTTGTCTGATCAACACAGAGGAGCGCTACATTAAATACTTCAATAGTAAATGAAGGTTGAATAGTAAATAAAGGAAAGCACAGCAATAACAGCAGAGTAACAAGGTATCAGACTGCAACAAGTGAGAGCTTACTCAACTTACTGCCAACTCTTAAATGAAGTCTGGGAAGGGGTGGAGCCAGGATTCACCCCCTCCAGTCACTCAGGTGCATTGCATACACCTGAGCTTCCCTGGGTTGGCCCTGCCTTCCCAGCAGGTGCTCAATCTCTGTTTCAGGCCATTACTTAGTATTCCTGCTACATTAAGACAGATTAAGGAGCATACTTTACAGAAGTGTAACTCATACTGGTGTTACATTCAGAATCAATAGACAAATTCCTGGAATTATTTTCATAATTCATTAATTCAGATTTGTCTTCTTACAGAACTACTGCAAAAAAGGGACTTTGTGTCTACTTGAGGAAAACCCTGTCTGCTGTCTGATGCTATTGCACTTAGGGCATTTCTGCTTCCTCACCTGCAAAAAAATAACTACACTGCCCAACTTTCTAAAGAGCCTTTGTGTCTCCAGATAAAACAGACTACAGACAGGAACTACATGAATTATTCAGGCTAGATCAAATTAATGAAATTCAGCTGCTTTTGTTTTTTTTTCTGTGCAGATTTCAGAGCTTATAGTGGTCTCAAAATATGCTGAAAGCAGAGTATCAATAGCTCACAGTTCTGCTGAAAATATTTTCTTCATTGTCAGAAAATATGTTAATTAAATTATTGACTAGCCCATTTGTGAAAGAGCTATTGAAGCATGATCAGCTTACTACAGCATTTTCTGGGTTGCCAAAGGGAGTGAAGAATGTGAAGTCAATGCAATCTCTGTGAGACAGCAGGGTGGATTTTTGAGGAATTAATGGCTAGTTTATAAAGAAAAAATGGTCACTTGGTCAACAATCCATGGCTGTAGGGAAAAGTCTTACACTGTGCAGGAAGAACCCAAGCAGAACACCTGCAACGTCACTCCATTCAATTTGCTGTTCTTCTATCCCTGCTCCACATCTCAATGACCATGTCCTTTCCCTTCATCTGTTCCCAAGATGCCAGGGGATGCCCCCTGGATTAGGCTATCCAACTTCACCTCAGAATTTGGGGTACAGGGCTGCTAGCATAGGAAGGTCTCCTTCAAGCAGCTTCCAATAGCACCTTAACCAAAATAAAAATACTTTTTTTTTTCTTTTCTTTTTTTATTCTGCACAGTGCTTTGTAAAATGAGTTTAAAAGAGTGGTGCCATATATATCTGTTTTGTTTTCATGCTTAACTTTCCTGGCTGGAGCTTAGGCAGACCTGGCATTTTTCCTTGATAAAGACAACTGGAAGCTATCCATCCCCTTCGCAGGCTACTTCCTCTGATTTATTTTTTAACGTATCTTTAGTCTATCAGCTGCTCCTGGCTCCAATAATCCCCTGCCCTTTTCTAGCATCTCTGAGGTGCTAGGAGCTCCTTTGAAAGCAAGCTCAGCTACTGAGGAGTCTCCCAGCCTGGCTAGGCATTGTTATCCTTACTCCTCTGAAGCTGCATACCTGGGGCTGGCTTAACCCTGTCATTATTTTACTTCTCTTGGCTCAGATATGTAACAAGCTTTTTATTACTTGCTTTCAGTTAACTCTATAAATTCAAGTGAGCAGCAACATAAAGTATGGCACCAGGGCAAAAGAAGCTCTTTAGTATTAATAAAAGGATCATATTGGCATTTTTTAGTTTGTCCCACTTTGTTACCATAGACTTTCATGTGATATTGAAAACAAGTATCATTGCCTAGAGCCTGTAACAATCTGGCACCACCTGGTTTCTGTTTATTTTAATTAACAAACAGATAATTACTGGCTGCTGTGTGGCAGATTGGAATAGTGGGAGGAGATGAGGTTTGTGGTGTGTCCTAAGCTATAGCATGCAGCTAGGACATGGTTCTGACCTAGGGATACAGTAAGGATCTCAGTTCATTGGCAAGTACCTACCTGCTCACTGGCTGAGCCAGCAGGCTTATTTTTCTTGAGCCAGACCTCAGATGCATCTTTCACTGTAGAGATGAAGAGTGGGAAAGAAGGAGGAAAAGGTTGACAGCTCCTCAAGGTGAGATTTTAGCAGCTGCAGAGACCATCAGCTGCTCCTGCATCTACCTTGAGCTGTAGGCAACATACTTAAAATCTGGAAGGGAAGGATGAGGTTCAGGGGAGTCCTGGTGGTCCATATTTGTTGTTTTCTCTTCCCTTTTTAGGTGTGAGAATGCTTCATGTGAAAAGCAGCTGTGGTTTGGAGTAGATTTAGCACACCACCAGAAGCAAGCATGCTGCCGGGTAGAGTCTGCCTTTTAGAGTCCACCTTTTAGAGTCCAGCTCAGACAGGAGTGCTTCCTTCCCTTTGCAGAGCAGCTTGGGGCTGTTACACAGAGCAGGCAGAGGCATAGGCTGCACTGCCACAAGACACAGAGCAAGGAGCTTCACAGTGTGTTACTCTGCAGCAGTCAGCTTGTTTCTGTGGTAGGACTGCAGCTTGACTTGCAACATTTAATGCTGCTAGTCACAAGCTTGCACATATAGTACTATAGCTGTCTCGTTGCTGAGCAGTCTTGGGATTTTTTTGGTAGGGTGCAACATACAGCCTGCATGTTTTCCTCTGTTCTGGTCCATGATAGGCATCTCTGAAAGCTGCCTGACACCTCAGTCATGCTAAGGGAATTACATTATTGGAAACGTGATTAATTTATTGTCTTTGGTGGTGTTTTTTTTTTTTGTTTTTTTTGTTGTTGTTGTTTTTGTGTTTTTGTTAGTGTTTTTGTTTTTGTTTTTTTTTTGTTTTTTTGTTTTTTGCATTTCCTTGCAATAATTCTCAACCATAAGGAATGTATCTAGGAAACTCATTTGATATTTCAGTTTTATGAGTTGAAACATAAATATGAGCAAGTATGGATGTTCACAGTCAGCTAGGTGGCAAGGTAAGGGTGTTTTCTAGTCTCTTTGTTTCCCGTGCAGTGAGCACAATGCAGTACGTGAGTTCCCCACTCTCATTATCTGGCTGCCTCCAAAAATAGGTTCCTGCATTTTTCATCTGCTAGAAAACTGAGAGAGGAAAAAACCCCAACTTTTTTTGTTGTTGTTGTCTTCACTGGTTGTGCCTGAAGCCATGCAGTACTTTGAGCAACTACTAAGCAGCTTTCATGCTTTCTCCTGCTTCACAAAGAATCAGCTACGCAGATGTCAGGGTTCTGAGGACACCCATGGGCTTTGGCTCTGTCCGCCCTCTGTTAGGGCCTCTTAGGCCAAGGACTCCATTTCAGCTAAGCCCAAAGCCATCAGCTTTTCTTCTGCAGATCTGGTTGTATGCCGAGACTCATCATTTGTATGCTGTGGCCTGGTTGCACACTGGTACTCCTTGATCATACATTGTAGTCTCTGGTCCTGTCTCATGCTCCTTCAGCTGCTGTTTCCTAGATGAAACCTGGCCCTGCTTCATCACTGCCTGTATTGAGGGCTGCTGACAGACCTGTTACAGCCCCCAGCTCAGCCCACCGCTCTCAGACCCTGTGGAAAAGTACCTGTTGGGGAGGATGCAGCCTGTGGAGCAGGAGTGCTGTGAAACATGATGTGTAATACATCGCTTCCTGGATAACAGTACGACAGGGACAAGCCTGGGAAGGCTGGAGTTACCTTCACATAAATTATTTGTATCTCTTTGTGAGTGGATTGCAAAATGGACACAAAAATCAAAGAAAGGTTGCAGAATAAAAACATTATATTCATAATGATGACTGAACTTGTGACAAATCAGCACATTAATATTAATTTTTCTCAAGTATAGAAATGCTGACATTTCTATCTTTAAAAAAAAAAAAAAAAGTGGTTGCACACATTATGAACAGAAAAGCTGAAGCCAGTCCTCCAGACCCTTCTGCATTTTATTTGCTAAAACTATAAATAATAGATTATTAATTGATTAACTAAAGATAAGTTAAAGTGATATCTCAAGAAAACAGTATTTTTTTTAAACATATTGTCTAAACTGCACCTCTAATTTTCTCTTCCCGGCTCTCTTCCTTTCATCATTTTCATTTCCTTCTGACTCTTTTATTTCTCCAGATAATAGATCCTTCTCCTGGCTGATTTGAGCCTCTGTGATAGCTATAGAATTTTTTTTTTTTTTCCTAAAGAAAAAAATGAAATGCTGACATCAGAAAATAAATCCCTTCTAAGAGTACCACTACTGTATTTCATGGTCAGCAATTAAAGATCAACAAAGAGAACAAATAAATTATCTTTTAAAAAGTTACTAATAAAAATATGCTTTAAAAGTCTTTATAGTGGAACAGAAATATATACATATACACACAACAGATACATATATGCAAACAGGTGACTACGAATTTCTACTAATATTAATGATAAAAGGGAAACTGACATCTGGTGTATCACTTTAGTCCTTCATTCTCCCTACCTAAGTTAATTTTTTGTCTTCAAAAACAATTTATCAAACACAAAATAGATGTTCAGTTTGTCTTTGATTACTCAGTTCTCCCCACTGACACTGAGGCTGGGGATTCCCAGAGGGACTACTCTGAATAGTGAGGTGAAATGTGGAAAAACATATAGAGAAATTATGAGTAAAATCTTAGAACTTCGCTTCTATCTTTGCAAAATCCTATCTTTTCCAATCCTCACTATGAAGTGTGACTCAGCTGACTTGACCATAGCCAGGCAAAGCAGCATGAGAGGCTGGAGAATGTCACGCTGGTCTGCAGCTGCTGGCCCAAGGTACATGTGTTTGGCTCTCAGCCTTGTGCAGATGTCTTATGTACATGAAACAGCATGACTTCCCTCTGCTCAAACACTCCACTTGCTCCCCTAGTCTTGATCTTGAGCAAAATATTTGTAACAGACACACAAAACTCTCCGTATCAAAGGATAGGGAAAAACCAAGAAGCCTGCAGGCTTGTGTTTCTCACCATATTTCCATAGAAGCAAATTCTTTCAGTGCTGCTATGAAGTACAAAAGGAGAAGGATGCATTATGCAGTAGATAAACATAGTGAGAAACAGCTGCAGAGAGACGGCACATTTCAGATCTGCACACAGATAAGAACAGAACTCAGCCTCAACCCAGTGCCTCTTTGAAGAACAGGAAGGTCACACTGTTCCTGCTGTAGCGTGAGCCAAGGCAACATGGTAAGCACTATGCCAAATCCCAGAGAAGCAGGTCAACAAGACCTGCTGGTCTATGCAGCCATGGTGTGATGTCTTTTCTATCTGCTAGGAGTGAGGAAAAGTGCTATTGCTGGTTGCGAATGAAAGCGCATTTTATTACACCAGCATTCTCTGGAGGATTTATTATATTCGCCCATCAATATAAGTTAGCTACGTGTCTTGGCATATATCCTGTGCTTCAGAAAGCTCAGATTCTTGACAGTTCCTGCATTCTTCACAGTTAAAAGCATCTGATGCCCCGTGGGACAACTGGATTTCCAATGCTATTCAGCAGTCCCCCGTGCTCCTTTTGGCATTAATGTAACACAGAGGGAATGAGCTATCACAATTAAGTGAAAGAAAATGTTAGCATGTATTAAGAAAAGAAAGTAAGATAGGGGCTTTCCTACAGGAAGCTCATCTTTACTTAGAATTCCCACACTTTCTAAGAGTCTGAGTTAGAATGAAAAACTGGAAATATCCTTTCCTACAAAAGGAAAAAGCACACCTGTATTTCATAAGCCATTAAAATCCGGATTGCAAATGTCATCAAAAGCAAAGGATGTGCAGTCTGTTAATTACAGATTAGATTTAGTGGCACAACACTACTACCTGGGAATAGTTATTTCACTGACAGAGATTAATGCTGTCTTTAGCAACGTAACATATCAAATGCCAGCTTCTAGTATAATCCTTCTCATTATGCTTAGAAGATCACCAGCCTCACTGCAAACCACTGATGGGCAGTGCTGACAGGGCTCCTCAAGGGGCTTAGCCCATTGCATGCCTTTGCAGTGCCTGCTTGTCCTGCCTGTGTCTGTGTGTCCAACACTGTGACAACCTCATGTGACTGCCTGCTGCAAAAGTTACTCAGCAGGGGAGGGAAAGAAGAGGAGAAGTTCCAGATAACAGGAACTTCAGGTTTGCTTTGGTCAGAATTATTTATATGGTTTTGTCAACTCACTTCCATACTCTGTGATTCACAATAACATTATTGCCTGGGGCTGTCACTGATGCAAATCTTCCAATGCCAGGAGTTGCCTCCCAGGATAGAAAACCAGTTCCTCTTCTATTTGAAACACTATGATGTGCATTTTGCTATCCTTTTTAATGGTTCTGTTTCCATTATCTTTGCATTCACTGAGTTCTTACAACACAAGATGGTAAACAAAGGCAACATATGAAGTTTCCTTACAACAATATAATTGTGCTGAAAATACATTGCATTTATCTTCAGGCTTCACTGGAATCCTTCAGGGAATGTCCAGCATCTTCTTTATTATATTCTCTTCCTTTCCTTTATTTTAATGTGATTTTGGAGTGATCAGTGTTCCTGTAATGTCTGTTACTTCTCTCTTGATCTTTTTTCTTCACTTCGGAATTTTGCAGCTCTCCTCTCCTCTCCTCTCCTCTCCTCTCCTCTCCTCTCCTCTCCTCTCCTCTCCTCTCCTCTCCTCTCCTCTCCTCTCCTCTCCTCTCCTCTCCTCTCCTCTCCTCTCCTCTCCTCTCCTCTCCTCTCCTCTCCTCTCCTCTCCTCTCCTCTCCTCTCCTCTCCTCTCCTCTCCTCTCCTCTCCTCTCGTCAACCCCTCTCTCTCCCCCTCCCCTTTCTCTTCCCCCTCCCACTTCCCCTCCCTATCCCCCTCCCTCTCCCCCTTCCTTTTCCCCTCCCTTTCCCTCCCATCCCCTCCCCTCATGTCTCCCCCTTTCCCCCTCTCCCCATTCCCTCTTTCTCTTCTCTTTCTCTTTCTCTTTCTCTTTCTCTTTCTCTTTCTCTTTCTCTTTCTCTTTCTCTTTCTCTTTCTCTTTCTCTTTCTCTTTCTCTTTCTCTTTCTTTCTCTTTCCTTTTTTCCTTTTTTTCTTTTTTTCTTTTTTTCTTTTTTCTTTTGTATTTGTTTCTTGAGAAGGCAGGAAAAACAGTAGATTTATGAAGAATTAGGTCCTTTTTTGAACAGCTTTTAGAGATCAGTATGACGTAGCAAAATAATTACTTTCTCAAGTCTAATTGGCTCAATTCTGCTGCTTACAATTTTGAAGCTACATTTCAATGCAAATCTGATCAGATCAGCCTTTTTCCATAGCCAGTATTTTTGGCCCGTGTGTTATTTTAAGCTTATCATTACCATGGGACTTGAATTCATTTGGAACTCATTAATAATCAGTATAATCCCTTTTCATTAGAAATCTCCTAAAGAACCACTGCTTGTGATGTAAAATAACATTCCCATGAAGTGAACATTTTTGTAGCTATACAGCCACTGATGTTGGATTTATACATAATTTTATGTTAAATTGTTTTTTTCCAGAAGTAATAAAATGCCTTGGTATATTCTTTGCATAGTGAATAAAAGATCAGAAAGACGAAAAATACAACTGGAAACAGGTTCATTGCCTTGTTTACCAGTTTTCTCCTTTATTGGTGTGGTACACTAGAGAGATTTTCCGTTGCTTGCACATCTTTCTCAGCACAATGTACTTTTCTTCCCTGTATAATGGAACCCACAATGAGAAACACTGACATACTCGATGAAGACAGAGTCCTTCCCAACACTAACACAATGGCTGGCAGTTCATCATGTCTGAAGAGACAATTTTAGAAATGAAAGACTCTTGAAAGTCTGTGAAAGAGAGGGTTAAGGAAAAAAAGAGCACAGTTTGCTTGGAGCATGGACTGCAGTCCTCACTGTTTGGTTTTGTTTGCTTTGTTTGTTTGCTTTTCAAACTTTCACTGAACAAACACTTTGTATCTTGACCCTCTTCACAGGTTACAGTTTTTGTAGAGATACTTGTACACCGGCTAACAAAACCCTGCACAAGTATCCATGCTGCTCTCAAGGGGTGTCAGCATGTTGCATTTCTCTGAACAAGGATGCACTGTTGAGAGAGGAGAGAGATTCTAAGTAGCTTTGAAAGAATGTGGAACAATATCCTTGATTTATACCACTTCCGTATACGTTAGTAATCCACCATGCAATAGTGAACAAGCACGATTGTCCTGACTAACTTTGGTGGAACTGAGATATAAGAGCCTTTTCTACAGCAACACTTCTGCTGATAGTCTTTGAATTCTTTTTTGAGAGGCAAGGGAGAAGAGTCAATAAAAACTGTGGCTGAAAGCTGATCCTCTACTGGAAGGAAGAGGGCAGGGAAAAGGGCATGTACCATAAACAATTTATTGCCTGCTTTGTTTTTACTTTACTGTAAAGACTGTAAAGCAACTCTTTGCTAAACTTTCTTTCAACAGGGAGCAATCATTTTTCTCTTTCAAGAGATTTGGCCATTTTGTCATGGAACCCATGACTGCCTCTAATAGTGTTTGACAACTTCATTTTCAGATAACTTCAGTTGAATGGAATTGATGGAATAGAAGACTGCCACTAAGCCATTCAAACAACCTTTAAATGTCAGCATGATCCATAGGAAAATGACAGCTGCTTCACCATTTGCCACCCCAAAGCAGCAATGGCTCAGTTATACCCAGCAGGCTGCAAGCCATCTGCCCAGTGTGGAGAAATCTATGTTCCTCTAAACTCTCTTTAGCCTATGTTGAGAAGTCTTCTCTTTCCACAGTGGGCATTTCCACTGAGCTTATCGCTAGGAACACTCACCCCAGAAGTGGCAGCTTCTCTCTGTGTACCATGTGAAAACCTCAGCGACATCTCTATGGGGGTGAATGACTGCCCTGGAGGAATCTGCTCTGGAGTCAGCCTTGGGCTGGTGACCACGCTCTGGATCCTGCCTTCAGTTTCTAGAATGAGGAAACAAAGCTCATGGTGAAGTAGAGAGTTTCCTTAGACTCTTTCACAGCTCAGATGCACCAGGAGGAGAGAAGTCTTCATTGTCCTAATGAGCAAATATGTTCAGAGCAAGTGTGCTCCTTGAAAGGCGTTAATGCTTTCATCACCACTGGCTAATGAGCCTAAACTTGCACCTTGTACCAGATACTAATCAGATTCCTCTTTCTGTACTCTTTAAAGCAGTGCAGTTTGGTCTGTCAGCTGTCAGGAATGCTGCTTAAAAGTAACTACACTTGGGTGCTCTTATTCAACATTTCTATCACAATAGTTGCTAGAGGTCCTGCCCCAGGCATGACTAGAGCCCAGCTTAATAAGCATTGCTTTCTTAATTTCTTAATGAGAAAGTATCTTAATCAGAGAATAATGTTTTGTGTTGTTTTTTTTTTTCACAATATATTTTCACTTTTTTTTCCCCCCCACAAAATTTCAGATTCCTTTGGTCCTTTTTTTTTTCTTCTTCTTTTTTCTTTTCCTCTTTTTCTTTTTCTTTCTTTCTTTTTTTTTTTTTTTTTTCCCAATACTTTTCATAATCTACAATATTTTCAGCACTTTCTTACTTTGCATAAATCATTTTCAATTCTTGTTCCCCTCATGACTTTCAGAGGAATTCTTTTCTGATTTTCTGGACTTAAATTAATCCCCTGGAGGAAGCAGTGTCACAACATGACCAGCATCAGAATTGCATAATGAAAGTATTTTTTCCCCATATAAATTGGCACTCAAGAAGATCACTGCTCATTAGCAGACTTTGGATCTTTCATGTCATTTTTTATGAAGAAGACAAGTATTCTTCCCCTAATATAAGTTTATGATTTAAAAATGCATTTGGAGATCTTTACGTTTATTGCAGTGCAAGTTAGGTGCCTAAATACTTTAATAGAACAAGTCTAAGTGATTTGTGGAGGATTAATATCTGTAGCAGGACTATTAAAATTGCCAGAGTTCATCAAACCAATGATCTATCTGGTTTGGATTCTCTCTAAGATCAAAAGAGTTGTGAGAGCTGGTAGAACAACAGAAAGATATGGAATCAGATGTGATGAAAGGGAAATTTCTTTCTTCTCCAGGCACTCAGCAGCTGCTTTTGCTGGTGATGATCTTTGATGAGGTTTAATACATAATCTGTACGGGTATTTATGACTGGGAGGAGTGCTCAGTGTAACACAGGAGAGCTTCAGAAAAAGCTCTCAGACTGGGGGGTGAAATGCCAAATCTGTGTTACTTGTCCCTTCCTGTACCAGCACACAGCTGCAAACAACTACATCTGCTTGACTCGATAGATACCCTCACACTTTCCCACAGTCTGAATGAAGGCTTTATTTTTAATAATTCTGTATTTATCATTCACAGCTTCAAACAAATATCTCTCTGTGGGCAGGAAGAGTACTTCTTGCTCTTGGTCCCATAGCACAGCTGCAGGATGGCACAGCTTGATCTCCCCATGCTGTGGTTCCTTGGCCAGGCTGTGCCCTTATCCCTTGGCTTATCCCTTGCTGCAGGCTTCGAGGTACCTGTCGTGCACGGCTGAGCTCAGCCTTCCCCAGACAAAGCTTCTGATGTAATCATCCCTGGCAATCTGTGCTCTGCATTGACCTTTACCAGTCTGTCCTGTCGTAATTTCTCCCAAAATAAGACATAGTGGCTTCGGTTAAGTTGTTAAGAATAATATTTTCTTTCTTTATAAGCTGAAGATTTCTTTCTTGATTTTGCTTGCAACTTACTGTTTCTATTTGGGTATTTTAGGGGATCAGTGAGGAATGCTACCTGCTTACCTTTGCTGAAGTTCCCATGTTAAGAATGGAAAGTTACTTTTATCTGCTAAATACAATGATAAAGATTATTTGAACACTTGGAAGAAAGTATTAGTGCACCTACCTCTCCTGTCTTTTCTAATTAAAGGTTATTTCTTTGTCACAGCTGTGACATAGAAGGAATAAATTGAACATGTGGATCCTCTGACTGAAAAGAATTCTCTTCACAAAAAGCACTGAAGGTTATATTTAATTTGGTACCATTCATGAAAGATTTTTTAAATTACTTCCCTCATTAGTATGTGTTATTCCCAAGTACAGGCCTTTGATTTTAGAAATCAGCAGAGGAAATTAATAATTTTACTACAATTGTTAACTCTCTTACTTGTTTTATGTACACAGTGCCAATAGATAGATAAATAAATAAATAAATAAATAAATAAATAAATGTTTGGAAAGTTTATTTATGCTAATCCTTGAAAAAAAATTACATGCTAGAAAAGAGAAAGACATAGTGATTTTTCAATTATAAAACACATTAAAAACCTGTCTCCTTTCCAATATGTTTCGAAGTGCACTTCTGTGTTTCTTCTTGCATCGCTCTTCCTCTTGTTTCTTGAGCTTTTATGAAACAAATGTAGGAGAAAAATAAGTGCTTTTGACCTGAGATCACCATTATTTTCTGTTTTGTTTATCAAAAAATTTTCAAACACAATACCCTGACTGCTCAGATGTATGGCTGAATAGAATTCAGCTTTTTTGGAAAATGAGTCCTCTTTATCCTGGCATGTTTTAAGAGATGTTTTTGTGAAGGCACTCATATCTTCTGTGTTCATGGATGAGACACATGGAGTGGGATGGGAGGACACAATGATGGCCCATCATTCAGGCACTGTCAGGGCAGAGAGGGAGGTGCTGAGTTTGGTTCCTGCACCCAGTGTTGTTTCATTACACTGCAATTACTGGATAAAATGATTTTACTGCATGTAGTCATGGCACAACTTGGATCAAAATCTTCTGTTTTCTTACTGGTAATTCTTGGCCAAGAGGGGAGTAGCTATGCTACTGAAAGACATGGATGAATGCTGATGATGCATCCAACAGCAGTATGGCACTGAGCTGGGAATAAGGACACCTACTGAATAGAGATGCAGTCTTGATCAGCCTCCATCTGACAGACTCACTCTGATGCTCTGTTCAGGCCACACTTCTGTAGAGTAACGAATTTTACCAACTGAGAAAATAGAACTGATATTCTATCAGCTCTCTGGTTTTCAGCTAGAAGAAAATTATTTGACCATTTGACATTCTTGGACCATGGGTGGGCAAGAACAGTGTACTGCAGCAAAAAGGACACCACAGAAAAGTTATGGTAGAGCTGGATTTCCTACCTCCTAGGTGGAAATGCCTTCATTTCCCTGAGATCAGCTGGTCATAAGAGAAACCTGGAAAAACACCATGCTACAGAGCAGTCAGCTACTAACAGCCTCTAATATTATTTTTTCCTTCTGTTTGTTTTAGGTTTTCAAATAAAAGCAGAGCATGCTCAGCATCCCAGGAGCTTTCACTCTGATGGGATGTTAATGAATTATCGATTACTTATGCAATAGAAAATACATACATGTGCACATATTGCTCAGCTGAAGGTGTGCTGTGTTTAAATACTGGGGCCCATACCCTACTTGCCTGGGTCTCCAGCACTGTGTGTTCCTTTGTACCCACCCTGCTGCAATGTCTAGCATGTAGCACCCCAAGAAAGACTGCAGATCTGAAGCTTCATATTCTAATCTCATGGATAACTTGAAACATATCACATCTCTTATCCAGCACTTGTGATGTGTCACTCAGCCCTCATTTCTCTTCTGAAATGCACTAGATGTTAATCTTGTTTCTGGAGGCACAATCTTTTTCTTGACTGTGGATTCTTGAATTGTGATGTCTAAAAAGCATTTCTGTCCATTCATAACAGCACCAGGCAGCTAAACTTCTTCCACCCAGCCTTTGCTACTCACATTTAGGATTAATCATTGTCACAAGCTCAACATTATAATGAAATTGGTGACCTTAGAAGTGGACCAGGCAACAGAAATCCTCTTGCTCATCCCAAATTCAGAAGCCGTTTACTGAACTCCAACTTTCTCAAGAGTGCGGAGCCTTCTGTAATTCCCACCTGGCCCTGTGAAGGTGCTCCCTCTCCAGATGGCACAGAGAAAGCATTTATGGGACCCAGGAATGTGAGGACACAGTCATCTGAGTCCAGTACTTGGGCTGCCCTGGGCACTTTTCTTTCCTTAGAGTCCTCTCCTACATGTCCCTGCAAATTCCAGTCCCTGTTAGTCCCTGGGGGCAGCCTCCAGCCTGGCGAGCTTTCCAGGATCCATTTCTTCCCAGCATCTGTATCCTCCCTGCCTCATCTCCTGCTCTGTTCTATCTCTTCCATCTCCTCCCCACCATCCTCCAGGCTCTCTGCTCTCAGGCACTCCCAGCAAGGCAGTGCACAGAAGTGCTGCAAAGGGCAGTGAAAAACAAATGTAAAATGGTATAGAAAATTTTTAAAAATCTTCAAAATAACACATTGTCCTTCCTTGTTATTTTGTTCTGCGTGTTACTAAACTATGTCAAACAGTTTAACACCCTGGTATCAGTCTGCTAAGAGTTAAGGTAAACATGAACTCGTTAAGAGCTGGAAACATTATGTACTTCTCCATGTTTAATTTTAACAGTCAGGCTAGAGAGAATCTTTGATTACATTATCAGTTTATTCTCACTGAGAGTAAGCCGTAGGGTTGGGTTTTTTTTGGTGGTGGTTTTTTTTTTTTTTTTTTTTTTTTTTTTTGGTCAAGTTCTATTTCTGTGTCAGAAAAGATATTTCTCCCTATTGACTGTAAATGGGGGACTTTGATTAGCCAGGCTTCTCCTGAAGAGGATTCCAACTGTTGGAATCACAGGCACATGAAGGGTTAAATGTCAGCCTAAAAGATTAATGACTTAACTGGAAACATTTATCCCAGATAGAGAAAAGAATTTCTCTTTCCATGAGGTAGAAACCTGCAGGAATCAGTAAAATCTGATGGTTCCTGCAATGCAAGCAGCCAGGTATGAGACAAAAAACGCAGAGGGATCTGTTACTGAGCTTCCTGGCCAGCCGCAGGACTGAATGGTGGCACGTTGCCTTCCTGGAGGTGACTTGCTTCAGAAATGTTTGGAGTCCATGCCCTAGGCTGGCTGTCTCAGCACAGAAAAGCAATGTACATGTTTTGCTTCCAGGCTTCAGCCTGTGAGAATATGGGTTTTTATCCCCAGCAGCAGTTTTCAGCTCTGGTTTACATTCCCAGAGGCTTCTGCTGGCTTGTGAGACACGGACCTGGAGCATTAAAGCTCCAGCCAGACACGCACTGAGGGAAAAAACACATCAAATTTACAGCAGCTCTGAATTAAGAAATGTCCACTTTCTCTTCCTTCCTTCAAAGGAACAAAGAGCCATCAGTATCCCACCTTTGCCCACATTCCTTCCCCTTCCAGCACTGACCATATAACTTGCTGGAACTGAGACATGACTCAGCAAAGGATGTGGCTGTTAGCTGACAGCAGAGTCAGAGAACGTGTGTTAGCAACACAGGCTGAAATCTCTCCTGGAGCACAAACATGTAGCAGCTACCAGTGCAGCTCACTGAATATTGCATAAACGCTGGGCTGCATGTGCTTTAGGTCTTGCTTGCCCACGGATAAAGAAATTAATCTGATGTTTAGATTAGGTTCGTGTCTATACACTGTAAGTATGGATTTAGTGGGTTGTTTGTTTGGTGGTTTTTTTTTTGGCAGAAAGAAGACAGAATTTGCTAAAACTACAAGCTTTTCCAGGACTAATTTCTCAAGTTGCTAGTTGTTAAACAGCAAAACTTTGAGTGAGGACAGAAAAACACTGCTCTTTCACCCATGGAATAATGTATCTGGAGTTGAGTGGGTGATGTTCCTCCAAAACTGCTGCCTCACTACCAACATCAGTCTGCTCAAGTGAAAATCTGTATAAAAACAAGACCTCCAGAGCAAGAATTGCTTTGCTATACTTTCATTTCCCAGGAAAAGTCTTTGTTCTGTGATTTTGCTGAAATGGTTCTCAGCAGTAGGAGCCACCTTATTCTATCAGTGTGAAGGGCAGACAAAGACCTGGTCCTCAAGAAGGTCCCAGTACAGCAGCACTGCAGACACAGATCCCCTGGTCCCCTACATTGCAAGTGCAGAGGAAAAAGTAAGGCACTCATTGAGCAGATGGTCAATATTTTATTTTATTTCCTTTTTTCTCCATTTTGTAGCCTCGGGCCTTGTCTATTGCAGACTTTTCAAACCAGATATGAATAAAGATGTGTCTATTTTCCTCTAGTCTTTCTTATACCCTCCATCATCACCACTCTCAGCTGCTTTGAACGCTCATTTACTTCCACTGCTGTGAAGATGCTGCTTCTTTTGGTGGAATGAGGACAGAAGCACTGAGAGACCAAGGTCCAGATGGTGTGTGCCTGCAGCTGAACCTCCTTACCCTTGAGCAGCACACTCAAGTGTGTTGGTCATCAGTGTTTCCATCTATTTCATCTGCAGGTATTGTCAGAATATATATGCCTACAGGGGAAAAAAGAGCTACCAAGGGAACATGAAACTTGTGTCAGTGTGTTTCAGTGACTGGACTTCAGAGTGATGAACAGAAAAAATCAAAGGATGATCCCAGAATAACCAGGCTCCAGGTGGTTCCTGTTCACAATAGGCAGTGTGTACCAAAAGCTCTGCAAGGTGCCAGCTGCTGCTACAGACTGCGAACACATCAGAGGATTTTCTCCCATCCCAGTATGGTGCACAAGTTTTGCTTCCCAAGAACAGAGCCCATGTGGGAGCACTTATCCCATCATCCAGTCTAACCCACTGACTACTGCTGTCATGCTCCTGACTTCAGCCAGGTCCCACCAGAAGGAGATCTGCACCAAGTATGGAGCAGCTGTGTCACCTTGTGTTGGGCAGGGTTTCCTCGGGGTCCCAGTCCTTCTGCACACTTTCCTGAAGTAATGAGCTGAAAGAAGGAGTCTTCTTTTTATAGGAAGTTATGCAAAGGGGCTACACGAGTTCTTTGGTTCTGCCTTTGCATCCCAAGATATACAACTTTCTTCCTGATCCTGTATCATCTTCATTTACCATACAAAAATAAATTATCTGCAGGAGAATAAGGGCAAGCTGAAAACTTATTTATCACCCAACCATTATAATGTGGTTGATGATCAAACAACCTGTGAAGCCGAGATAATTTTCTTCATCTTCAAGTAGCCACTGGAAAGGCTCATTACATGCCTGAAGTTGCATTGCTTAGCAACAGCATCTCAGAAATTCAAGTTATCAGCATGATCACTAATAAGACAGTAAGCTGCAACAGAATTCTGAATAAACTAAATGCATTTGCATTTCAAAATAAATGAGAGTAAATGTCAGATTGTGTTTTGGAGTGTATGAACTCTTCCTAGCATAGACATATTGCATTTACTCAAGCACTTGCACAATAGAGAAAAATCTGAAATGTTTCTAAAATGTAGCATGTTTGGGAGTTTCAAATATTTTATGACTCTTCTAATGTTATCTGTAGGAAAAGAAGTCTGTCTCGAAAAAACAATACATTGTCAGTGAATGACACACGAGAATGATTAGAAGTGGTACTTCTACAGCTGAATGCAGCTATGAACAGGAGTTTCTGAAGAATGAGAACACAATAAGCCTGCTGCAGTGAAAAAGATGCATCTGAAAGACAATTTGGTTTACTTAAAACCATGTTTGGGAGCACTTATTTAAATATAAATCCTTCTTGTCCTTCCAGTAACAACATCAACAGGGAACAGAAGCATAGTTGGCAAAACAGAGAAAGTTTGGGACTCCTCTGCAGCCTTGGATTTCTATGTAATGTACGGAAAGTGGAGTCTTGGGATAACCAGGGAAATCAATGTGAGAGTTGTCCATGCCTCCTGGTGACACACTGCCTTTCTCACTTGTTCTTAACGCCGAGCTGACCAGGAACAAATGTACCCAACAACAACCATGGAGCATCTGGTTGGAACTTTGCCCCATTTCATCTCCAGGGAATTCACATGAAATATTTCCTTCCTCCATTCACTCACAGACAGAGCTTTTAGAAGAAAAAAAAGCAAGTGCTTAGTCCTGTTCCCTCTCCACACAAACCCATCCAGACATGCCTGTGTGTGCATACATGTGCTGACTGGTACTTGCGGGGGCAGCTACAGGTAAGTGGATGAGATGATGGTTCTCCACTGCCTTCAGGTTGAACTATTTAGTGAACACCAATCTTCTAGTTATTAATTAGGCCTGAATTATCAGTTTCATCGTGAATTTATTCAGTGTGGTTAATCTCAATAATTTTGTGAGTTATCTATCCAGAGCATTTTTGAGGTAGCAAGAAAAAGAGCTGGGTAGCCAGCTTTTGTTGTTAGAAGACTGACAAGCAGAAGCATTATTTGGAGTGCTTGGTTTCAAAGGCTGAGGAGGTGACACTTCAGGGCCCTGAACAATACACCTCTTCTGTGCTCAGGGCAAGGCTCATCTCCATTAGGTTGGCAGTTGCAGGTCTCAGCACTACTCCAGTCAGGCTCTGGGGTCTCAGGCTTTGCAGTTGAGGATTAGCTGTGAAAAGCTGGTCTTCATAGACTTGTCTTAACTGAAAGTGTCAGATCAGTTTTGCAAAGAACAAGGATACTTGGATCACTGTCCTCTTTTACATCTCTGATGAAGAGCTCTTATCCCTTTAGTACTGTAAGATCTGTACTTGTAGGGCTTATCTTTTTAAAATTCTTCTCAAAACAAGTAGGATAGTTCCTTCCCAGCTTCCCCCCATGAAGAGGATAGGATTCATCTTTTAGGCAGGCTTTCTTTGGGTATGAATTATCAGGAAACAAAGACAAAATCCAAGCCAAGATTTCTCTAGTCTGGAGGTCAGTCCGTGGGAGAGCATTTTTACTTGCAAGAGAAGAACATGAATCCAAATGACAGGCAAATACATCTAAAGGAGAGAGAGAGAACTTGGCCTTGTGAAAGAGCCAGAGGTAAGGTTGTTAAGATACTTCAGGAATATGAAGATGCATAGTTTAAATGCCAGGCTTTTTTCAAAGCATGTTCTTAAAATGCTTTTTCAGGCACGGGATTCTTCTTTTACAGTATTTTTCAGGTCTTTTACAACTTAAAGTCCTGGCCTCAAGTGATTTCCTCCTGCAAACAGATATTATTTTGATCTTAAATTTTTTTAGGAAGGAAAGTCAATATATGTGAAGTGGTATTCTCTCTTATTTCAAAGCCTATTGTTGGAAATAGTTTGGGAACTGCTATAATTCTGAATACTGTGAGACCGCTCGTATTTTGACATCCACATGCTGCTCTTCTGACCTACAAAGTAAGTTAAGAATGGAAAATAGCTCATTCTAACTTCAGTCATGTTTAATGCTGAAAATAAAACATGTAGACAACCTTGTAATTCTTATAAATAATGATTCTACAGTACAGCACAATAAATGTGAAAAATACGGTCTGTGATAATGTATTCTGCAGAAAAATAGGTCATCATCTTGGAAAAGTGAGAATTATCTATCGTGGAACACACGAAGGAAATCAGAGGAATTTCAGGGGGAGAACAGGACAGCAGCCCATGTTATCATCCTTCTGGCCCTCCGCATTTAACTAGATCAGTACACACATGAAGAGCTTGTTGTGGAGGTGGCAGCTGCAGGTGTGTGTCCCAAGGCCTGCTGCATTCTGTATGAGAAGCCATCTGCATCCCAGAACATTAATCTGGATGGCATTAACCAAAGTGCATGAGTTTTTCTGGAAATAAAGTAAAAATAAAATGAGTGTTCAAAAGAACAGACATCACCATCTTTAGCTATGTGAAAGATATGGTTAGCTTCAAACTCCAATAGGTGCAAAATACTGCCGTTAGAGTGGTAAATCATGTTTCCCCTTAAGGCTCTTAAACACAGTTGGCCCAAATGGACTCATTAGCCTTTTTTTTTCAGACAATCAATTAACGCTTTTGTGGCTGGACTGCAAGCAAAATCTGTGGATTATGTGGAAAAGTAAGTCCAACATGTATCTCTCCATCAGCACTACATAAAGATGACAAAGGCTGTGACCAAAGTTGTTTGCATGCGCAGATCTACTCAGCAACATGTTTCTCTCTGCATGCGTAGGTTCTGGGGGGGTGGCTCCTTTCCACTGAATGAGAGCAGGATGCTGAGCCTGTGCTTTAATAAATATTTGACACAAATCCTTCTCCAGACCGGGAAAGGCAAAGGTTCCATCATTTAATTGGTTTTCTAGATTGTCAGTGCTGGATTCATTTTAGTCTGATGCTTTTAATTTTTCTGTGAAAATTGATTCATATGTCCTATCAACTTTATCAGTAAGTTACAAAAGAGCAATTCATCAAATCTCACTTTATTACACTTTTATTCTCCCTCTTTGCCTACCTCCCTTTCTATAGCAGAGGTTTTTAGCAGAGAAAAATCCACTTTGATTTTTCCTTCCTCTCAAACTTGTTTATCTTTGCCCAGTGTTCCTGAAAGCACGCTGCTTATTCAGTACCTCAGTATTCAGGCTGCTTCTGCACTGATCTCTATGTAAACTCACAATAATTGGCCTCCAGCAGCCAGTTCAGTGGAAGTCTGACATCTGAATGTTAATGCTGGAATAAAAAGGTTAATGGCATAACTAAGACTCATTAGTTATATAAATAAGTAAACTGATTTACTGATTGGACTCAATGATCTTTAAAGTATTTTCCAACCTGAGTGATTCTATGATTCTATGATTCTATGACTTTATTTGATTTCACATCAAAGAGTTGCCAATAAAAAGACCAATAATTAATGGGCATCCTAAAAATAGTTTTAAAAGCATTGAAAAGAACTGATCTGACGAGGGTAGAAGGGCTTCTGCCCAGCTGCAGTGGATGTTGTCTTCAGGAATACTCTGGGCTTTCTTTGTACACTGAGAAAAGAGCACTTCCAGAGGATTCTTCACCATCCCAGCCTCCAACATATTTTTTTCTGCACTCCTCTTTACAATGAAATAACCAATGTCTGTATCATTCCCTCCATCAGTTTCTTCTGTAGAAAGATATCTATTGAGAGCCTGAAGGTATTCTTGCAAAGCTGATCTGGCAGGAATTCCTAGTGAAACATTCTGTAGAGGTAATATTGCTGAAAAGAAAGGTCTATCACATATTGAAATCATGGTGTGCCTGAGTCATGATACCATTCACCCCTTCATGCTTGTAGACAGACACTTCACAGAATCACAGAATCACAGAACTGTAGGGGTTGGAAGGGACCTCCAGAGATCATCGAGTCCAACCCCCCTGCCAAAGCAGGTTCCCTACACCAGGTCGCACAGGTAGGCATCCAGGCAGGTCTTGAACATCTCCAGAGAAGGAGACTCCACCACCTCCCTGGGCAGCCTGTTCCAGTGCTCCGTCACCTCACTGTAAAGAAGTTCTTGCGCATGTTTGTGCGGAACTTCCTATGCTGCAGTTTCCGGCCGTTTCCCCTTGTCCTGTCTCCACTCACCACTGAAAACAGTCTGGCCTCGCCATTCTGCCCCCCACACCTTAGGTATTTATAGACCTGGATCAGGTCCCCTCTCAGTCTTCTTTTCTGAAGACTGAACAGACCCAGTTCACTCAGCCTTTCCTCATAGGAGAGATGCTCCAGGCCCCTCACCATCTTAATTCATCTCACCACTTGTCTTAAGAAATATTAGATCTGGATTTTTTAAAATTTACTTCATTAGATGGGGGTTGGAATAAAAGTTTACATTCAATCTAAACTCTCCTACCATGTATGCTGGGATCCAGACAACCAAGAAAATGTCCTTACAGCACACAGGGTAGCTGTGCCTTCTTGTTTGTTGCATGAGATGGGAGTAAAATGTTGCATGAGACAACACCAAAT
The DNA here is from genome assembly GCF_951394365.1 of Tetrao urogallus. NCBI lineage: Eukaryota > Metazoa > Chordata > Aves > Galliformes > Phasianidae > Tetrao > Tetrao urogallus. The sequence continues at coordinate 62,359,361 of NC_136814.1, forward strand.
GGCGCAGTTGACACATAAAAAAATAGTCTTTCGATCATATAAGGCATTACCTCTGGCCAAAGAAGTGCTGGAGCTCCTGCAGACTTTAAGAATGTGCTGGGGATCTGTCCTTGTCCTGTCCTTGGGTTCTTCCTCAAGCATCTGCTTTATGGCCACTTTGGAAATTCAGAAACTCTGAGAAGTCAAACAGGCATGAGCAAGTTCACCAGATGCCTGCTCTGAGGCAGAGGAACAGGTTGCCCTGAGAAGTGGTTGATGCCCCTAATGTACCCCCACAGCACTGTCTGAAGTGGCTCCAAGAAGTAGAAGAAGCAGGTGTCCTGAACTTTTATAATGTGAAATCCCAGAGGAGAGAAGAAGTGGAAGAAAGGAGTAGCAACGGGCAGACTTCTCAAAGGCTTCTGTGTTCTCCCAGCCTGGCAGGGGGAAGGAAGCTGTGCTGAAATCAGTCTGGGAATTTCCTAACCCCAGGCAGTAACAGCAGCCAATCTGGCATTATGGCTTTATATATATCTGTAGTATTTTTCGCAGCTGCAAAATGAATGCTGAGAGATTTCAAATACCTTAGAAGCTGGCCTATAGCTGGCCTCTAGCAGTACAATTCACTCTGACTTTTATTAGCGCAGCTTTACTCCATGTAAAAGTTAAGCTAAAGAAAAATCTCTTTCACAATATACAAATTATACAGCTACCATAAAAGTATCTAAAAAACAGCTGTTTGCTGCTGTATATTAACATTATCACAGTTAGGTAGGGATGTGTATGTTCGAGTATGTTACTAGGTAGCCAGTATATGATATGGAACCTGACTGGATTCTGTGGAAATTTTATCTATGCCAACAGAGCTTAACAGAGAATTAACTCATATATTACTTTCAAAAATTACCCCAAAAGGCCCTGTGGTGGACATGAACGGGGCTGCTACTGAGTGTGAGTTGCTAACAATTTGAATTTCAACTCTCTTTCATGGATATCCTGTGGTTTGCCTAATAAGGCCTCCAGGGACTCTGGTGCTGTTGCATGGATTTCCCACACAATGTATGGTACAGGGTCAGGTTTTTTTTTCAGAGAGCAGATGGCTTTAGATGCTAATCTCTGCAAATTCCCACTGACCTCTCATCCGTGGTTTGTTCTCTGCTGAAGAGTTGGTTCTGACTGCCTCCTCTGTCCTTTCTTAACAGCAATGGGAAGATTTTGAGGCATGTTGGAAGGAGAGTTTTGGTTGCAGATTCAGCCCCCAAAATACAAGAATCGCCCCTCCTTTCCCTGTTTTCTGTTTGTTTGCTCATGTTGGTTTTGTTTTGTTTTGTTCTGGTTTTGTTTTCCCCGGCCTTGTGAACACTGAGAAAAAATGAGGAGGAGGGTCTTTTGTGTGTGTGAATAAAATGCTACGGTGAAATGAAATGCAGTGCAGTTCCCGCATCAGCGGTTGGTATCGGCTCATTTTTTACCTTCTGCCTCCCTCTCAAAACCAGAAGCACACTTCTTCGTTTCTATCTGCTTCATCACCGTGTGTTGCTGAAGAGAACAATTCCGTGTTTCTGCAGCGTTCCCAGATGCGCTCTGCGGGCATCGCTTGCGTCGCTACGAGGCACGCCGAGCCTCGGGCTGCAGGTAGCGCCGTGCCGCAGCTCAGCACCGGGCATTGCTCCGTTGCCGGGGCAGGCGCTGCCGGTACAGCTGCTGGGAGGCTCTCGGGCTCCATCTCCTGGTGCGCCCGACTTGAAGCGGCCCCGCAGGGCTTGGTCGTTAATCTGCGAATTCCGACCTGCTGGGTGCTGTCGGTGGTTCTCTGAGAGGTGGGTGATGTAAGCGTGCCCGATCAGCACTGACGGGCTGTTTCTCTATGTTAAAAGTAGGCTGAAACACTTCACATCGTACTTGATCTCCCACTTCTTGTTTGGATTTCAAAGCCACAGTATCAGATGTGAAAGTTTTGATTTTCTTCCTCTGGACCATTCTGGACCAGTGATGGGATGAGAGGTAATGGCCTCAGGTTGCTCCAGGGGAGGTTCAGGTTGGATATTAGGAAAAATTCTCCAAAATGGTGGTCAGGTGCTGGAATGGGCTGCCCAGGGATGTGGTAGAGTCACTGTCCATGGAGGTGTTCAGGAAACAAGGAGATGTGGCACTGAGGAATGTGGTGAGTGGGCAAGGGGGGGGAGGGGGTTGGAGAGGGAAGGGGTGTGGACTGGCATCTTAGAGGTCTTTTCCAGTCTTAATGATTCTATGATTCTATTCACCAAAGCCTCCCTTGCCAGAAGAACAGCAGCAGAGCAGTGCTGGCTGAGACACTTTCCCTAACCCCATCATGTGATGTCCTGCTACCACAAACTGGTCTCTGATCTCCAGAGCAAGATTTTCCTCTTGAAAAAGGGAAGGAAAAGAAAAACAGGTAACAAGAGTTTACAAATACCATCACACTTTGAAGTTGTCAGGAGGCTTTTGAAAGCTCTAGGTCCTAAAAAGACCACAGGATAAACTAAGGCCTGGACAAGGAGAGGATAGAATCACAGAATCGTTAAGGCTGAAAAAGACCTAAGATCATCTAGTTCAACCAGCAACCCATCCCCACCATGCTCTGTCCCTCAGTGCCACACCAGCACAGTTCTTGAATACCTCCAGGAATGGTGACCTCAGCACCACCCTGAGCAGCAGCCTGTGCCAGTGTTTCACCATTCTTTCTGAGAAGAAAGAGTACTCTTCCCCTTTTCCTAGGACACCTACCAGACAGTGCAATCATCAGTCCTACATTCAGCTGCACAGAAAGGTTCAGCACTTTAACTAAAAAGAAATAGTAGTCTCACAAGTGAAAAACAGACTTTTTCTTTTTACCTTCCCCAAGTTACACACAGGAGTCTGGAGAAGATAAATAAATCACAGGCTTCTAGGTGTAGTGTTGAGGTGAGTGGGAATGAAAAGGGGAGGAATAAAGCACTGCAGGAGGAGAAGTGAGCTGGAATTGTGCAGACACTCAGGCAGCTACGTAACAACGATTGGGTTGGGCTGGCATGCCAGGGAAGATGACGATCATCTTCCTTTTAGAGGGAGCCACATCTCTAGCTCCAACTACCAGAGAGCAGCCACTGAAAGGGCTTGTCACAACTCTGCCAAGTCATCTTAGCTCTGCCACAGGAATACCCAAAACTGACAATAAACACTTCACCTCTCCTTTTTCCCTTTCCTTGTAATACATCATCCATAATATTATTTTTCTCCTTTCTGCTTTGCAGTTTTTTGTAGTAAACTGAAGAAGCACACAGGCTTGCCATTTCATATATCATTTCAAGTATAATTTTTTTCAATCAACTTTTTGTATCCTTAGTACATTTGAAAAAGTGTGCTTTGCTTGAAATCCCATCTTTGTGACTTTTAGAAGCAATACCAGCAGTTTCAGATACAAATTTTTAATTACTTTTTGCTTTAAGACTAATTTATTTCCCAGAGTCACGTGTTTGCATAGAAAACACAAAATATAGAAAGATCCTATATCAACAGAATGACATCTGTTTTGTGAATTACCCTGACTGCAAATATTTATCACCCGAACATCTGTCAGATCTATACTTCCTGGAGACATTTGTACTAATTTTTTACCTGAATTAGATGGAAAGCAAGGAAGGGAGCTTAGAGACAAAATCACACAGCATAACAAACACAATCCGAGAGGGCATCTATCGTACAAGGTCATTAATTTGTTCTGCTGCTCTTTCCTAAACAATGCTCAAGGTTTCCAGTGCTTCATTACTACATTGCCTCAGTTTTAGAGGTTTAAGCAGAAAGAGACGCTGGCCATTTCTGAACGTAGTTTCAAATAGAGCTGAAACCAACATTTTATTTCAGTGCAGCCCAGATAACAGCTGAATGTAACATTTCTTTCTATATGAAAAATTCCTCATGTTATCAAAACTCAATAAGTGTGTATATGCCTGGAAAGCGGTTGGTGAAGGAGCTGCTCTGTGTTTACTCCTTACAGCTCTCTATCCCAAGTAACCCAGCTTACATCCAGCTAACATCCACCCCAGGACAAAATTTAAACCCAGTATAGCAAATGACCAATGGGTTTTCACCCCTCACAGTAAAACTGACAACAAATATCTTAGTAAAGAAGGCATTAACCAAATATTTAGTCACTGAAGATAGAATCATAGAATCACAGAATCCTTAGAGTTGAAAGGAACTTTTAAAGGACACTTAGTCCACCTCCTCTGCAACGAAGAGGGACATGCGTGGTTAGATCAGGTTGCCCAGGGCCTGATCCAGCCTTGCCTTGAACGTCTTCAGGATGGGGCATCCACCACTCTCTGGGCAGCCTGCTCCAGTGCCTCACCACCCTCACTGTAAAAGACATTTTCCTTATCTATATCCTAAATCTACCCTCTTTAAGCTTGTAATCCTTTCCCCTTGTTCTATCACCACAGACTCTGCTAAAGAGTCTGTCCCTTTCTTTCCTGTAGCTCCCCTTTAGATACTGAAAGGCCGCTATCAGGTCACCTCACAGCCTTCTCTTCTCCAGGTTGAGCAGCCCCAGCTCTCTCAGCCTGTCCTTACAGGAGAGGTGTTCCATCCCTTGGATCATTTCTGTGGTATCCTTTGGGTACACTCCAATAGGTCTATGTCTCTCCTGTACTGAGGACTCCACACTGTAATGCAGTACTCCAGGTGAGGCCTCACCAGTGCAGATCAGAGGGACAGGATCACCTCCCTTGATCTGCTGGTCATGCTTCTTTTGATGCAGCCCAGGATGTGGTTGGCTTTTTGAGCTGCAAGGGCACATTACTGGCTCACATCCAGTTTCCCATTCAACAGTACTCACAGTTTCTTTGTTCAGCAGGGCTGCTCTCAATTCTTTCATATTCCAGTTTGTATGGGTAGTGGGAATTGCCTCAATCCAGGTGTAGGATTTTGCATTTGGATTTGCTGAGCCTCATGAGGTTCACCTGGGCCCACCGCTCAAGCCTGTCAAGTCCCTCTGGATGGCATCTCCTCCCAATGGTGTGTTGACCACATCCCACAGTTTTGTGTCATCCTTTTCTAGTTGAGATACCTGTAAAAGCCTTTCTTGTTCTTCTTGGCATCACTTGCCAAGTTTAGTTCAAGCTGGGCCTTGGCTTTCCTACCCCATTCTTACTCAGCCTAGCAGTTTCCTCATACTCTTCCCTTGGTACTCATCTGTTTCCACTGCCTAATTGAATAAAACACTGAATAGAACCATCCTAATTAAATAAAACATTTGAAAGGCCTTTTGGATGTTGCAGCTGGAGATGCTCTTCTAGCTCTTGGAAGCAGAGTGTGCAAGCACCATATGCTACATCTTTTAAGACAAACATTTAATAGGCTTAAGGGGATTTCTAGGTTCTGCTATAATAAGAACTTAAGGATGGCCCTTGGCAGCAGGGAACTACACTCTCTCATTCCTGTTCCTATCCAGCCCTAGTTAGAGGAAATTTCTTTGCATTCAACACATATCAATGTTGGTTTTTTTTTTCTTCTGTGATTTTCCTTCTCCAAACTCAACTGGTTGAGTTCTCCTGGTTCTCAGGTTCTAAGGTTATCTCAGGAGAAACCTTATTGCTCCCTGCAGCTAACTGAAAGGAGGTTGTGGCAAGGTGGGAGTTGACTTCTCTCACGTAACTGGTGATAGGCCTAGAGGGAATGGCCTCATGTTTTGCACCAGGGGAGATTCGTGTTGGACGTTAAGACAAATTTATTCTCAGAAAGAGTGGTTAGGTGCTAGAATGGGCTGCCCAGGGAGGTGGTGGAGTCACCGACCTGGAGGTGTTGAAGAACTATGTAGATGTGGCACCGAGGGACGTGAATGGGCATGCTAGGGATGGGTTGACAGGAGAACTCAGTGATCTTCTGGTCTTTTTCAACCTTAATGATTCTACAGTCTCTACCATACCTGCCCTAGTGACAGATCTGTACAGAGCAGCCTGCACCTCATGGGTATTTCTGAGAAGTGCAGAGACAAAACTGTGAGCGCAGGAATACGCTCACAGTAAGTTCCTGAGAATCAGAAAGGCAGATGTGTTTTGCGGTGACCACCAACCAGATCCAAATGCACTAGAAAAATAACATGTATTTTTTTGTCCAGGTGCTGAATGCATCTTTTAAATTTTACACTGACCTTATGCCAGCTGAGGGAGACCAAACCCATGAGTGGCTGAACAAAGACACGGAAGGATCAGCTGGAGCAGCAGCATTGGACACTGTCAGTTTCTTGAGAAGAGTTGCCCAAGGCTCCCTGATGCTGGGGTCTCAGGCTGCTGAGTAAGGTAAGGCTGGGTGGCACACAGGTACTGAAGGCAGCCAAAGCTTCATGTTAAGTTTTGGAAAGTGGTCCTTGGCTGTACCTAAAGGCCTGAATTTTTGAAGAAGGATGCTCAGCACATTTTTTAATAGTCTTATTTATTTCAGGCTGGGTCGCCGAGGGCACGGTTTGGCAGTTCATTTTTGCAAGTAAAGTTTTTTGGGATGCCAGCTCAGCATTGTGTTTGACATAAAAAATAGCCACGGAAAGACTTTGCCTTTTTTTTCCCCCCTCTATTTCTTTATTTACAGGGCCATAGGGGTACCAGATCTGCAGATTCCATGTGGCCAGAAAGAATTCATTCTCTGTTATTTAAGTTTCTGTCCCATCCCTTAACTGAACACCCTGCTAAACCCATCCTAACACACAACAGTTTGCTCTTAAAAACTATGTCACCGAGCAGTTTGCTTTGAAGCTGCTCTTTCTTTTTGTCCTCTTTAATAACACCAGCTCTCATTTTTTGCATGCTTGCAAATTCCACAGCACAGGATGTCCTCCTGCCGTCCTTGTGTCTGATGTTAGAAACCTACTCCAGCCCTTTGCAGGCGACTTTCTTCTCTCATCCCACAAACAACAAAAGAGGCTTTAAAGATAAAAGGGAGAGGAAGCCAGCTCCTTTCTTTAATAGCCTGGGGACGGGACACCATCCCCTCACACAGCAGTTTGACTGCAGAAGGATGGGGATGATTGAATTGAGCTCACACAAGCAATGCTGCATTCCCACAGGGCAGCCTCAGGAGGACTCCCAGCACTGTGCTGTGCTAAAACAGATATAAAAAACCCTCAGACATGACCTGGAATCAATACAATACGATTCTTCCCTCCTGCTGCTTCCCACTGGGCAGCCATCAGCGTGGCAGTGTGTGACCTTTGCTGTCACCTCTGCAGAGATCCCACTCCCTCCTGAGAGACAGTGGGCACTCTGCAGCTGTGGCTGCCTTCCCTAAGGCCAAAAAGCACAAACCTCACATCCACACCTTAGTGTCTCCTGGTTTATGCTGAACACAGAATATCCAGAATCTTGTACATTAAACCATGGTACAGATTTAATCTGAGATTTTAATTTTAAACGCTCCTTTCTTTCTCAGCACAGTGCAGCTCAGGATGCTCTCTACAGCCATCCTAATTTTTCCTCTTTTTAGAGAGGTGCTGGTGCCCCCTCTGTTCATAGTAACTCCTGCAGCCTTGGCACATCTATTCACAAATATGCTTTCTGAGAAGGCGGGGTGCTTGCTTAACACACAATGCACTCTACGATACTGAAACCCATATTCAAAGCAATTTTCTAAATAAACAAACAGAATCCCCATACCCTTATGCAATAATTTACTCCTTATTTCTTAGACATAATCCTCTTAGACTAGTAGCTTAACTTAATAGAGAACGTGTTGTTATATTGCTTAGGAACACTGCAATTCTGCTTCAGTAAAACTGCAGTCCATTTTTTACACGGAGAACAAAGGTAGATACCAAATATATATACATATATATATATATATTTAAAAACACCTAAAAGTAGCAGCTTTTATACAGTGAAAATTGAAAGTGCAGATGATACAATCATGCTGCATCTTTCATTTCCTGCACAAAACGTGCGCTACAGCATTTAATAGATTGCTGATCTGAGAGGCATAATGATCACGATAAGCTGACACAATGCATAGGATGGCAAACAGCTTAAGGTCAGAATGACATCATGAGAGGTCACTCGTGGGCTGTTGTCAGAAAATGAGTTCTGGCCATGAAGATGTGAGGTACTTATGGGGCCACTATGCCTAAAGAGAGGGAGAAGAGGTCATCTCCCATTTGCTGACTTCATGACAGAGCTGTTACCTAGTGAGAGTTTTGGCTCTTATTGTAAGAGCAGTGATCTTTCAGTAGTTGGCTGTTTTCAGGTCAGTAACTGAAGGCAAAACTGACTCCTTCACTTCATTGGCAAAAAGTGATGGACTTGAGGACGACAGTTCTCCACAAAGAAGGCAGGAGCTTTCAAGACATAATAACTGCATGGCTACCCATGCAGCTTTCCCAGATGAGCTCTCTTTTTCATTCTGGAAACCCTGTCCAAGCAGGACCTGCACAGCTCCCATATCTGTCTGGGTTAGTGGAGATGTCACCTTCTCTCAAGAGCTGTTGCACAGCCGTTCACACCAGGCACCTGAAGGGTGAAAACTGCAGCACTTTCAAACATACGCTAAAAAGAACAGAATTCAGAGCAGGAATTCTTCTTTTGCTGTCCTCCATATTTGCAGGTCTCCACAAGCACCTCCCTCAGCTGCACAAACATTTATACAATGCAAACCACAAAGCATTTGCTTTGTCCACCTCTTTAGGCTCCTCATGAATGCAAAGGACCCCATCCCACTGCAGTAACAATGACAGGTCTCAGTTTTCCTGTAGGAAGCACAAACTCACTTGACAATATCGCAGTAAAAAAAATAAAAAAAGATAACTGGATAAGCACAGTCACAGCATATCAGAGTTTAGAATCCACCAGCAGGATACTGAGGGAGAGAGGGAAGCAATAGCTCAGCAACACCAAACTGGTTATATTGCACAACTGCTGCAGCATCAATCAGATCATTTTGCATACACACACAGTGTGTGCAGTACAGCTGAGCTGGTGAAGCTAGGAGAAGCTCCATCTTTTCACTCCCACTTTCAAATTCAAATCAGAACTGATACATAAATAGAAACCTGTTTTTTTTCTTCTCTTTCCCTTTGAATGAATCCCCCCCAAATCTCTTCTTCCAGCATTGCTGCCACGTCTCCCATATTTTAAAAATTCGCTACTAACAGAACCACTTGCATCCTCTTAAAGAAAGACAACCTCTTCATTTATTTTGGAAAAAAGAATCAACACAAAATATCACACACAAGCAAGAAAAAGCACGTGGCCAGGTGGAAGCCTCATGCCCATGCAGGCAATGTGGTGTTCTGTGATGGTGATGATAGGATGACAGGGAGAGGCAGCCAAAGATGGGAAGAACCCTCTTCTCAGCCTTCCATCCACATGTGTCCTCAGCTCTGCCCTGAGCATCAGAGAATGAAGCCAATCTGAGCTTTGGAGAAGAGCCAGTTAAATAAAACATGGCCAGAAGCAGCTGCACAGAGAGAGTTACAAGGTAGCAAGCACCATCACAGATGCTGTTTTATGTCTCCAGAATGTGCTTGCACATAGGAACTCAAGGAGAACATATGGGGCCTCAGTAACATAACCAGGAGGTAGGAGATGTTTTCATGTTTCAACATGTCAGGCAATCTGGGGAGAAACCTGCCAGTGCAGTACTGCCATCACTGGTGCCTTGCATGGCCATGGCTGTAATCAATGCAGCTGCTGGGCAGTGAGCTGGGCTTACTAGGCAGCTGTGGAACAGAGCACTCACCTCAAAATGAGCTGCAGGTCTTGCAGGTGTATTGGTTAGTGCTTGAGGGATACAACCACTATTTCTATTAGATGAAACTTCTTTAAAATACATGAGCTATGCATGAAGTCTGCAAGGGAAGCCTGTGAATGTCCAGCCTTGATGTTCCTCTCCAAATTCAAAAGCAAGCAATGTTCCTGATCTAGCAGTGCCCATAGCAAAATGCTTGGCCTTTTCTCTAAAGCCTTCCTTCACCAGGTGAGAGGAGGAGAGACTGAGAGTGAGCACTGGCTAGTGAGCTGTAATCCCCTGCTTAGAACAGTTCTTTCCTTTTCTCTCACTAATCCTCTGTCTCGGACTGTCCACCAATTTCCAAGCACAAAGAACAATCATAGAATCACAGAATGGCTTGGGTTGGATGGGATCTTAAAGCCCATTGAGCCCCAACTCTTGCTGTGAGCAGAGCTGCCACCCCCAGCTCAGGCCGCCCAGGATTCCATCCAACCTGCCCCTTGAGTGCCTCCAGGGATGAAGCACTCACAGCTTCTCTGGGCAGCCTATGCCAGGGCCTCACCGCCTCTGAGTAAAGAATTTTCACCTAATATCTCTAACCTAAATCTCTTCCCTCTTTTAGTTTAAAGCTATGTCCTGTCACTACAGACCCTGGTTAAAAAGTCACTCCCCATCTTTCCTAGAAGCCCCCTTTAGGTACTGGAAGACTGCACATGAGTTTTTCCCAGAGCTTTCTCCAGGCTGAACAACTAACCTTCTCAGCCTTTCCTTCACACCCAAGAGCTGCCAGTTGCAGAACGGCTCGTGAAATCAGATTAACAAAAAATGTCCTGGTGTTAGCAGACACTTTTTCAGATGCCTTTGTGTTCTTGAAATTAGTAGGCACCTCACCAACCAAGAGGCGACTTCTGTAAAATTTCTGAACCCAAAATCCCACAGGAAGCTTTTCACTTTGATAGCTGGATCAGAAAATTTCCATTAAAGTTACAATAAACACCTGCAGCCAAGGAGCAAGACAAACTTTTCCTTCTAGTTTATCAGCTACCAAACCTCTAATGCTCACTTAAGCTGTATTACAAATCTGTCATAGCAGCCAAAGGTTTAGCTCAAGTAAACATTATTGTAAACAATGCTTCCTAAACAATCGATCCATTAGAGGCTTCTGTTGTTTTTGTTGCAAGGAGAGGCCTAAGCTTTTTTTGCAGACCAAGGAGACAAACACAAGAGAAGTACTGCAAACTGACACAGCCAGAAAACACATGCCATATTAAAGCAGCAAAGCTTGTCAGGGAGATGAAACAGCCCCAGCTTGTGTTCATGTTCAGCCAGCTAGATAGTGCAGCAAAAACCTCAAGGCAAACAGTTCCATTAAACATTAATTTGTGAAGTGCTTCAAAGTGAAGGCTGAGACATGCGTCTCTATAATACATAACGTTATTCATCATCTGAAAAAGTTGTTTTGGATGCAATTAAGGAGCAATCCTAAGGCTCTCCACAAATTGATTCAGTAGAATTCAGTGAGGCCTTGTATTTAATAGAAGAACATACAGCAGATGAAGTGCTTGAAAGTCCCTGTTTAAATTTGTCAGATCTGAGGGGAAAAGTTGTGCAGAGGTTTAAAGTGTGGCCTTTGATTCATTTGGCTTAGAATTTCAAGCTTATCAAAGCAGCTTAGCTCCTAGAAAATAGCTATAAGCTATTTAGTCATTCATGGTGTGGTGCAAATGGGACAAACTGTAACCTTCACAGCAGCACACATCAAGAAGTTTTGTGTAGCATGAGCTAGAACTTGGTTTTTGTTGAATTTTCACCATACAGTGAACTCTTAGTTTACAATTTCAATAATGAATATTAACTGCATTCAATAATGAATATTAACTGCATTATAGATGGAGAGCCACTGGTGCTGTACTGACTATTAAAAGCCAGCTGAGGGCCCCGGCCTCTTGAAGCACACTACACACCAGACAAACTGATTTTCAATGAGCAGCTTAATGCTGGCAATTGTGAAGTTATGGGTAAACTAGTGTGGAAAGAAGTCACAGGATTTCCTCTGCATTCACTGTCCATTGGTATTTCTACTCGCATCATCTATAGAGTGTACCAGTTACCTTCAGTAATGCTACAGTTTTCCTATCAGGAGCTTCCATTTCCAAGGAACAGCCTGCCAATATCACTGGGTAAGGAAGGTGGGAAAAAAAAAAAACCTGAAAAGTGTTTTGAGAGGCAACAAAGAAAAACCTCTATTGTGAAACAATTGAGTAAAGAATATAGCTGGGATTCTGAGACCCAAGTGTTAATTTGCAGGCTTACTGAAAACTCACCACTGCCAGGACCCAGCACGCTCCTTCAGTTATGTGCAATGAGCCAAGCAGTCCCAGTTGTGCTTAATCATCTACTGCTTTCCTCCAAGTTAAAGCACCAGCTAAAGTATCATATGCTGACCTCTTGCCTTTTTAGATGGTTTGCTGTGAAGATCCTCTCTAAAATAACTTTTCTCCATTTCACAGTACAGCCCTTGCTGGATTTGCACCGTCTCACCAGATGTCAGTGAAGGACCACCTCCCTTGACCTGCTGGTAACACTCAGCACAGCCCAGATCATTGGTCTTTGTAGCAATGGCCCACAGCTGGTTCACGGTCACCAAGACTCCCAGTGACACTTTCCAACACATCTGCAGATGCTTATTCCATGCCCCCAATTTGACCTTGATCCAAACCAGTGACATCTGGAATCCCAGCTCAGTACTGACTCAGCCACGGCCAGAAGCAGCAAGCTCTTTAGTAACCAGGAACGAGTTTTGCATGTTCCAAGGGCTATCTAACAGTTTTATAGTAAACATTCTCAATAGTAAAGCTTTCAAAAGAGCTTCTTAGAAGTTGAGAGTGGTTAGCAGAAAAAAAAAATAAAAAAATCCCTAGTTCCTACAATATAACAAATAACTTAGGTATAGTATAAAAAGGTCATGAAATGTGAAGTTCCCTACTTTCTCAGCAACGCAGCAATATGTGTAAGGTTACAGTATAGAAGTATTCATGTATCACCACAGGCTGTAGAAAGATTATAGTCTTTTATTGATTTCTTGTTTTACAGATTCAGATTTAACTTCCAATAATAAAATTCAATAAAATGATTCCCTTATCATAAAATTTGTTTTACACACTATGTACAGGTACCCAGAGACTACAGCCATACAGAACATCACAGCTATACCACAGATCGCACAGAGCAAGCTGGGGAAGTGCTAACTGCAGCAACTTACATTCAGAGACCAAGTGGTGGATACACAGTGCGTTTGGCACAGCTCACTGAGGATCGCCCACACAGGGACAGTAAAAATAATCCCAACATGGATTAGTTCAACTCCATTAATTTTGGGATAGACATTTACAATTAAACTAGCCATCAGAAGAGATTTGATAAAGCTGAATCAAATGCAGCTGAACTAATCATTTTAGTTTCATTAGACATCCCTCCATAGAAAAGTTCTAGACTTTGAGATCAATCTACAATGAAAACAAGGTTTGTTAGTAGAGATATGCAGGAATCAGAGGACCAAGAGCAGCTCACATAAAATAAGTATTCTTTGGCAGCTGAACACACACACACAAAAATAGATTGCTTTTGAGAAATAAACTTTTCTCATTTCTCCCTCTACTGCCAGCACCAGAACTGCTTTAGTGACATACCAGCATGCATACACGGTAATTTACACACAACCTTTCATATTGGTAAAGTCAAGTCCATAATGCAGTTAACCTTCAATATTCAGGATTCCCCTCCAGCATGCTACCCATTCACCAAATAGAAGTTAAGCCTAACTCTTGGTGAGAATCCACTCCTGTGGCAAATGCAAACCCAGGAAACATTGCATCTTCTCTGCAATATAACAAGTGGCAAACATCAGAAACCAAACTGTAAAGGGCAGCCAGCTATATTCTAGCTCTAATGGGATGTCACTTTATGTTAAGAACGTTAGCTGATTAAACATGTTTTTCGTTCATGAAATAAAATTGACCACAACCATCTCTTATAACTGAAATCTAATCTTAGCATGACAGAAACAAACCAAAGCCTACAGCTAAGCTTATGCAGACTCTTACAACATTATTACAACAATTAGGTTTCCTTCTTTGTGAAACTGTGTATTTTAAAGTCTTGCAATTCCCCCAGGAAATTTTTCCTTCTGATGACAGATAGATCCTGAAGAAAATAAATACAGGCTCATTTCCAAAAGGGGAGAGGTAAAGGGAAAAAAAAACAACTTCCAGAACAAAGCATCTAGCAGTTCCTAGCATGCTGGCCAGAAGGTTGAAACACTCATGTTTACATCCAAATAATACAGCTCTGAAGATACTGATTCATCCAAATACTGCTACAGTGAGTTAACTTCCAAGCACTTTCAGTATGCAGTGTAACTAGAATAAGACATTCTACTATGAAGACTCCTTAGCTAGTGTTTCTAGCTATGTTCTCAGATTTGAGGTACTTGCTTGTTAGTGCAGCTTTATTTGAACTTCTCATTTGTTGTGAAACACCATTCAAGCTTCTAACTCTCAGCTCAAAATAAACCTAACAGAAGGCTTAAGCACTCCTCTGCTGGGCACACAGACACAACAAGCAAGTGGCAGCAGCTGCAGAAGTTGACCTAGCATGTTTTCAGATTCCCCCCCCCCAGGTGATCCCAGAGCCTTAGCCAGCTTGTCACTTTAGGTTAGAATTCTATAATTCCAGATGTCTACACTTATTTCCCATAGAAAATGGGCCTGATGATAGAAATATCACTCAAAGCTGTAGGAATATTTTGCTTTTTCACTTTTATTTTTTTTTTAAAAAGCATAGCATGAGCATTAATAAGCATGCCATTAATGGTTGGACTGGATTATCTTGTAGGTTTTTTTTTCCAACCTTGTTATTTCTGTGATTCATAGTGCCTAATCCACTTACCACAGAAGTTTCCATTCTTCTTTAATAGAACCTTCTCACACTTCTAGAGCTACTGCTGACTTAGCCCTGACAGCTAAGTAGCAGTCTATTAAGCTATTAACAGAACCAATACAGACTTCTAAAATTTAAACATTACATAGTAAATACAAGATCAGGTGATTGGTTCTGAAATACTGACCATGAAGAACTAGAAAGAAATAAAGCTGAGGGACATGAACCTTCAAGGGGATAATATTCTAACCTACACTGTCCTGTGGATTTCACACAAATTCTTGCATGATCTGGTCATAGGACATAAAAGTGAGGGCAATTCAGGTGTACAGAGCTTTGCTTGCAATAAATGTCTTATGATAAAGCAAATCTGCAGATTTCCCCTTCCCCACAGATTCTCACACATTCACACAGACTCTTTAGAAAGGTAAGACACTTTATTGAATTTGTTGATAAATTAAGAAAGGACTATGAACCAGACTTATGGGTCACAGGTGGTTGTAAACAGACATAAATTCCTTTCCATGGAAAGCACAACTCAGTGTGCTCAGCCCAAAGTCACTTTCCCCAGCGTTGCTCACAGGCTGCATAGCGATGGAGGGCAGAGAAAAAGTCTTCATAGCTGATGTTCTGGTGGGAAGGCAAAGAACTGAGAAAGCAAGATAGAAAATGTTAATAAGCTTTTATAAATAGCAGTGATTTATATGGCCGGGCAGTCTACTGAAAGCAAGCTATTGTCTTTGCAACATGGTGGAGTTTCTCAATACTGTAGCCCTCATGCAACTCCATAGTAATTAAGCTGCTGTCAGTATTCTGCCATCCTTTCAATGGAAACCTGCCCATTAAATTACAGAAGGCACTTTCACATTGTGCAAAAGTTGGAGAAACAGTTCTGCCCAGACATGTTTTTCAGTGCCCTCATAAATGCTCTCAGACTTAAGAAATACAGCAACTACAGTCAGTTTAATTATTAAAGGTGAATGGCAATCTAGAGGCATCATCTAGTTTCCCTGATAGGACAATGTAACAATATAAAGGGCACAGAAAGCTGTAAGGTACTAGAAACCATTTAAGGAACACCAACTGAACTTGAATCAGATCACAGAGAATGAAAAGTAACAGAAGTTTGCTGCTGCCTCACCATGACTGAAGTAGCAACAACGCAGGAAGTATTTGACAGGTTCTTATTTAATAACTCAAACCCTGACATCAAGTTCTGGATATTTTTGTTTAAACATGTCTCAAACATGTTTCCTTTTACAGCTATTTCTGTTAGGTAGGTCACAGAGACTTCTTCAGCTAGATATTATTTCAATCTCTTTCCACAGAAATTGTAGACAACTTACATGATCTCTGTTAGTCTGATGTGCCAGGGAAGGAACCCTAATGTGCTGTCCACAGGACCAAACTTCAAGACTAAATCAGGATCTGGAAATCCACTTGTACCTGTAAGAACAAATTAAATTAGGTTTTGTCAAACTCCCCATAAAATTTGTTTAAGTCTCAAGGCATCTGCTTTGCAATTGAATGCTTTTAGTTTTCAAATACTTGATAAGGCACTGATGGGAACAGTTAGATTGTTTTAAATAACAGCAAACCATAACAGTGCTGTTAAAAGCTGACTTGTTCTAGCTTTGTCTTGGCAAACTTGATTTTAATAGAGCAGAACATATTACATCCCAACACATACTTACTGTAGTCTCAACTATGGGGATTTACTGTCAAGTGCAGTAAAAGAGCCACTACAAAAAAAACCTCAAGGACATTTCATTTAAAAAAAAAAAATCTTTTTAAGAAGTACTGCCAGATTAATTGCCAAATTGCTCAGAATAGAGCTACACAGACACGTAAAAATTTTTACTACAAAGTTTCAGACAAACTGTTGCAGTTGACACCTTCCTAGTTGAGCAGAAAAAAAATTGCCTTATTTCTCTTGTTAGTAAGCAGACATGATCCACCCAGGGCACAACTACATGACACAGTTCACTAGGTACCCACACTCTTCATCATACTGTAAAACCTCAGCCAGTATTGTTCAACTAGTCTAATCTGCACTGTGATAATTTCATTATCTATACCCAATCTCTGGAACTGGGCATATAAACAGCTGTTCAAGACAGTAAATATCACTCCCCAGAAAGCTGAAGACCAAGTACTACAGTTTATGCACTTGGAATTCTCCCCATTTTAAGAAAAAGCTAATTAAGTCTTCAGCAGCTTGCTGTCTTGTTCACCATGAGAGCTCCCTACTGACCTTTCAAGGGAGACAACAGTTAGCAGCCCCTTCTGTACAATTTGTTATACCTGAAATAGTACAGAGTAGAACTGACAGGTGGGCAACATGCTTAGAATGAACAGTCTTAGTCCAGCCTTCTCTGCTAACTTCAGCAAATTTATTAAGGCAACATGTGGAAAACAGTAATATACCACAAGGAGACCAAAAAGATAAACTGTTCCTCATGCACTTGTCCAGCTCACCTCGAAAAGCATTTCAGCAATCATAATCCTACTTTGCTGTAATGCTGCTACGAGCAATGATTACTCCATGATATTTCCTGTTGCCCTTCCTACTATCCTAATTCCACAACTTAACTGCAAGAGTGCTTGCACTGCGTAATTCTTACCTTTAGCAGATGGCAAAATTCAATGCTGCCTACTGCTCCTAACTTCAGGTGGTTGTTTTTTTTTGTGTGTGTTTTTTTTTTTTTTTTTTTTTTTTTTTTTTAAACAAAACATATATTAGCTTAAGCTTAGAGAACTTAACATCAGGAAGAACAAAACAAAACTAAGGTCTCATATGATTTCTTCCCCTTTATCTCTGTTCAAGAATTGAAGCTGAAGATTTCAAAAAAGTTCATATCCTCCCTCCTCACTGAATCACTGCAACAGTAAATTTTTGTCAGAGACAAATAAGCTATTTTCCTCAGCATTTCCACTAAAGCCACAGTTTAGAGCTTATCTCAAAGAGAACAGAGAAGTATAAAGCTGAAGCTGCTTATTTATTGGTAAGCTAGTATGTTAGTATGAAACAGCTTTGCAGGGAAGCAGCAAATACTTAGAAGTGGGGATTCTGGTGGAAGTGGACAGCTTTACTCATCAGCTGATTCAGAAGCTGAGTACTCCTCAGCTGGCCAGTTCAGCAGCAGGATCTTCCAACACTGCAATGACTTTTTCAAACAGGAAAAGACCTTCAGAGAGCCCAGTTAATTCTAATATTTCCTTCTGGCTCCTATCTGAAGAAGGAAAATGAACAGTGTGTAGTATTACTGTCAGAACAGCCTATTTAAATACAGTACTGTGCTTTCTACCCTGCATCCATTTCTCTACCTAAATGCATCAATACTACAGATACTTTGCATGTGGAAACTCCCTCAGAACAGAAGGAAAGCACTCTTCAAGCACATAAAAGATAGAAGGGCTTGGGAACAGAATCCATGAGGAGGCGAGGAGGCTCAGACACTCAAGGAAAAGAAATCTCACAACATTCCTCTTAAGTCAGGAGTTTTATGAGGGAAACATGAATGAATCTGTAGAGCTGATATCTATGTAGAGCTTCTCCACATAGATTAACTAGTCCAACTTGAACAGTATTATTACCATACTCATTACTGGAAACGGAGACAGCAAGTGGAGGTATTATTGGATATGGTGCTCAGGGATGTGATTTAGCAGAGGGTTGTTAGAGTTCAGGTAGTACGATTAGGTCATGGTTGGACTCAATGATCTTTAAGGTCTTTTCCAACCTGAGTGATTCTATGATCCTATGACTATACCACAGCTGGCACCTACTTTTCTGAAAGAAAGCTTGCTGAGAACAACATACTCAGCTACACTGAGGAAAACCTAGGCTGTAAGAATTCAAGCAAGAATGAAGAATCTAAAAAGACACAAGTTAGAACCCCATCACTTTAAAACCAGACTTCAATAAGCACATTCTACATGAGGAAGTTATAAAAAACTATATTACCATGTACTTAAATCAACATGCGATAAGTCAGCAGCTTACAGAAATCTCCTGAATAAAAGCCCCAGGATTATTGCTATTTAAGTACTGTTCTCCAGAATTCCTTCTGGATTTAAAATCAGCAATTCAGGCATTTCTGTTCAATACTTTGCAACTGAGCAAACACTGAAACTGAACATGACAACTAAAATGAGTAGTTTTGTGAACTAAGTCAGTTATGGAAGACTAATTCTTCCAACTGTCTTAGACATTAAAAACAAACAGATTAGTAAGCAGGACTCATTATAGATATTATCTTCAGTTACAAGCCACACAATATGTTTTGAAAGTTTACAATTTTAACAGACTAAAAAAATCTAGATTTTTCTGTGCTCAGCTATCATGCATTACTTGAACAATAGACACATGCAAGGATAGCAGATCAGGAACAAGTGTTTGATGAACTCTACTTCAGCATAAATGGCCAGAATATGTATAATGGTATCATTGGCATCAGTTCTTCAAGAATGAGAGACTGATCTACAGAAGCAATTACCCACTTTCTTAAACTTCCTTCACGCATAACAGGCTAGACATCTAAGTTGCTTCCTCAGGGGTCATACTAAATAACCATTTAATAACTCCACTACTGTAATAAGATGCCACATGATTCAAAAGTGAAAATTTAGTTGGGATTAAGACTAAAGGGTCTGAACTCCCATTGCACTGCAGTGGATCCATTCTGCAACTCAGCTGATCACTTGTTTGGGGGATGAGGGAGGGAAGAGGAAAATGTCTCTAGACTCCAATTAATGAAAGCCACACTGTAACGGTGCACCAGGCACACAGCTTGCCTGCAGAAATCTAAATTGAACTGTGCTAACTGAAACCTGAACCCAGTTGTACTTCATATGCACTGATCATCTAGAGAAGTTGAGCAAGTACTCCAGCTCCTTTTCACAATGCTGTTTCCCCCTCATGGGCAATGGAGGCAGCCCCACCCTTTTCACACCTATTGCAAGTAGCCACGCAACTTCAGTGCAGAGAGTCAGTAATCTCATGAATTAGTATGAATTAGTAATGGAGATAACTGACATGGGTTACACAGCAGCAAAGGATCAGCAAGTACCCTATTATTTGCATTCAACTCAGGGCCAACAATTAGGCATTTTTAATTCCTGTAACTAAACCTGTGAAGACTCACCACTCATACCTAGGCTTGCAGCATGCTAGCTTGCAAGAAGTTAACCTTACTTGTAAGTCTAGTTTCAGCTTATCCCAGAAGTACTTTTTTCCACAAAGCTTGTGAGTTCTGTGAAAATTAGACTCTCCAACTAGCTTAGTGTTTCCTTTGGAGCTTTTCCTTTAAAGAGATCTAAGCAGCAAAACAGCAAGAGTTTTGAGCATGTCTGATGGCACTCAGCATAACTTATTCTGATATGCTACATACATGTTGTAAGTATATAAGAAGTAAAATTAGTTATCAATTGTGCAATGTTTCCCTTCTCCCGAGGGACCATATAATACTTACTACTTAACAAGTTGTCTAACACATTCACATCCAGGTCTGTATATGTTCTTTGCTGTTGTGCTACCAACTGACAAAAGTTCTCAGCAGCTTTTACTATGTCTGCTTTTCCATCTTCTGGAGACAGCACCTTCAATGTAGATTGGCAATTTAAAACTGAAAGTACAAAACATAGTTTAGAAGTAACAGAAATACAGTTTTAAATGTGCTTTAAGTATTCACAGGGTATGACAAAAAAAAAAAAAATACATGACTTCACATATGGTACAATTAATCCTACGCATATATCACTCAGCTGTTAAAGAAGTTATAAGAAGAAGCTTCTGGGTTTGCTATTGCTAAAAACCAAGCCTAAAGCAACTATTTTGAAGAGGGAGGCCTGTGAGGAATGGCTTAATAAAAGTCAATCTTCAAATGCAAATTGTTCCAGAGAAATTCGTATAGGTTCTAATGCAGTCATGAAAAGCACTAAGAACTGGGTACTGAATTACTGATCTGGGTGCAGCAACCAATGTAGAAAGACCTAATTCTTAATCCTTTACAAGAAGGTGCTTTAACTACTTTGAACATTCATTTGACAATAGGATTAAGCTACAACTCTCCCCAAATATGGTTACAGAATTTCCACAGCACTCCAAAAGTGATGCTGAAACACTGATCTAACATTACTTAATACAGAGAAGGTAGGAACTATGTAATACTATCAGAATTTATCCACTGAACTGTAATTGTTGTAAAATAGCCTCTTAAATCACAGGCATAATCTCATGGATGCCAATGCTATCGTGAGGCAGGATAAAGTACCTAAAGTACCTAAGGTAAACTTACCAAGGAAGCTAAAGGCTACATATAACTGGTGTATTAAACCCAGATTGAAGTAACTGGGTTAAATACAAAGCAGACTAACATTAAAATACACAACTTATGTCAGTAATGAATCTAACTGCTTACAATTTTATTTTGTGTTCTTTTGAAGACACATCAGAACAGCCACACTCAATCTATGAAAGGCCACCACAAAAAAAAAAAAACAACTCTTGAGAATATTTGATCCATTTGTAATACAGAGAAACAGTCTTTAAACTGACATACCAATACTGACAGATTAGTATTCTGTATGTTCTTTGCATTCTTTGTTACACATTAACATGATAACCAAAAGTTCTGCTCTTTCAACTGTGAGGTAAAGTATAAGTTCGCAGAAAAATTGAATGCACCACCAACATAATATCAGTTCCCTTCCTTTTTCAAGTCTCTCAGCAAAACAATTTCACCCAAGAAGTGGAAAGCTGAGCTACACTGATGCATTAAAGGGGTCACTGGCACAAGAGTTTTGCTAACAGACTGGACTACCCAGTAATGATGCCTAGGCACAGGGAAGAGCAAGACCTCACTACGAGTTATGAGCACAATCATATTGAAAGCTTAATACTAACAGAGGAATGTTGTATGTGTTCTGATAATCAGGTGTTAATGAAGGAAAAGGTCATAGTACATACAAATGTGTTCAAGTAAAAGCAGAATTATGATCTGTATACAACTAAAGTCATACCAGTCTCTGTCCACTCTCAATTCACCTTACCTTGATCAGCTTTGTCTTGATTAGCAAATTCCACTGTATATTTGGAGCAGTCTAATCCTAAGAGTTCTTGCTCCTGTTTTAAAATTTCGTCCATCAGTCTTGAATTATTCCTCTTGAAAATACCTTAAAAAAGAGTTAGATGTCAGTCATATACTACAGAGTGCTACAAAAATAAATCTGACACCGTGTTGGGGGAAGAAAATCAAATGGTCAGTACTGGCTTCAAACTGGAATGCGCAAGTATGATAAGAATCAAAAGCAAATGCTACTGCACATGACTAACTCCAGTGACCTTGCAAAAGCATATACAGGGAGACAACTCTCACATGCTTCTGTTCCTCTTTTACACAGCCTAGTTTAAATAGCAATTCACAGTTGCATAAGAGATGGCTAAAGAATCATTTGCTGTCTTCAGCATGCTGAGCAACAGTTTGAGACAGCAATATCCTAACTGCACAGGACCATCATGTCACCATAACACCTAGTTTCCTTTCTGCCCCACACTGCTGTAGATTTGCTGCTGACATCTGCTTTCACTTACTACATACACACTAGTAAAGTTATCTAACAAATGTAACAGAGCAATTCACCATGAACTGAGCCAGAAGACTAAATCAGTGCATCAGGTCAACTGTCCACTCATGCAATTGCCAATTTCAAAGATTTCCTAATAAGAGTATTTCACAAGCTATATCATGCAATAAATTGATACAGTTCCCACAGTCTTTTCATACTTGCATGCTTATCATTGGCACATTTTGAGTTCAGGAGTCTACAAAAACTTGGTTGAGCAAACATGCTGGGATTGCTGTTCTAAAATTCTAGCTTTTAGTTACACTACACTATTTCTAATTAAAAACTACAGTAAAATTAAGCATTAAAGCCTAAATATTTACTTTACAATGAAAAAGTACAGATGCACATATTTACATAGGAACTGATACAGCTTTTATCATTTGGATTCAGGGGTTGCTACCAAGAGCTTAAGTTTCACTCAGAGATCTTATGGCAAGCACTTCTGCAAACCAGTCTAAAAACTGTCCACACAATCAGCTCGCCATTCAAGAAATACTGAACTTGCATACAACTTCCAGTCATTCCAATTTATCACCTCAGCCTGATTCTATGTTTAGAAACTGCTACATATACACCAGTTTCCACATCAGTAGTAGTCTGAATAAACATAGATTATTAGGTTAGGATCATAATACATTAGTGTGTTTTCCCCACCCCTACATGAAAACATGCAATGCATTTACTATACTAATAGTTATGTTTTATATAGACTCTAATAAGTCTATGTCTTAACAGGTGATAAATCCATCTGTTTTTCTTCTCATCCTGAATATCTCCTGCAAAAAAATAACTTTCATTACATACGTTAATGATACTTATAATTGATCTCACATTGACAGATGAGCAAATATCAGTAAGGCAGAAAGCATGATAGACAGAAGCATTAGAAAACTTAAACCACAAGTATTTCGCTTCTACTCTCGTTTAGCTCACTTGCCTTATACAGCTGTTCAGAACTGGATCCTGTTTCATTCCAGGAACAGCAGTGTAACAAACTAAGCCACAGTAGTTGTATTGTATTGTGCATTTCTAGCCCAACTTTCTGAGAAAGACCTCCAAATCACAATTCCAACTGATCCATTATCCTTGATGCACCTGCATTTCTCCTGCGGAGATGATCCTGAAGCTCATCAGAGGGTAGCTGAATGCTTTTTTAAGTGAGGTATTTAAGAACTTGTCCCTGAGCAATGTTTCTCACTGAATGCACAAGAGACTTGTCCTTACCACTGCTTTGTATAGCAGAAAGACACATGGACCAAACACTCATTTGACTTGAAATCATTTTACACAGCTGTGGCTTAGACATGTGCCACTCTTCCCTTAAAAGATCTCAAATATCAAATTGTCTACAAGGTGCGGTTCTATAGTTTATTTGAAAATACGTTCAAGCTAGTTCTGAAAATGCTGTTTGCTGTTAAGCAAGGAAGAATGCAGCATTCCTGTTCCCAATGCAGTGACAATTTCACATTTGTATTCTACTATTACTTCGTTTCTGAAAGCAAACTCATAGAAATGTGTATTTCAAGGATTGTACACACTTAAGCATCACCATTCCAAAAGCCATGGAGTATAAAACCTTTGTTTATTAAAAAAAATACACCAGAGAACCTGTTATTTATTTCTAGGTATCTCTCTTGTTTTCACAACACAAGCTACAAGTACACCACTGATTATTAGTTCCCAGCCACACTACAAGTGAGGCAAACCAGAGCAGTCAGCTTTCTGCATTAGTCCTCCATTACATGATTCTTTATTTCATACCTTTTGCTCTGCTTTGGAATAGTTACAAGCCTTGCCCATTTGTAGTCGATTGAGGTGTTGCAGAACTTAAAGGTTAGAGACTGACAATGCAGCATGTAAGCAGAAGTCTGCAGGTGTACAAGAAACTTGATAAATCAGTTCAAACAAGTCAAATCATAGAAACCACTGTCATATAGAACACCAGGTGGTGTCAGCCACTCCTCTGTCAGGCCAGACTGCCAAAACTAACACCTGCCCATGGACTGGTAGCATCTTACAGTTCAATGTTCTCATTTGCCCTGCTATTTAAAGCAAGACAGAAGAAAGCAATCACAGGAGAAAAACTGTCTCTTCGTTACAAGAGAAAACCTTACCAAATCTAAGCCTATGACAGAACACATTTCCATAGCATTCCAGTCATTTGCTTTCTCAACTCTTTCAGTGCCAGCTCACTCAGAACAGGCTTGTTGCAACTATAACCAGCTTGAGAAATATCAACTCATAACTCAGTTCATAAAATATACATTCAATAAACTGTTTTAACACATGAAAATCTGCATCCTTGTGTTGGATCACATTGGCTGCAGTTTAAAATCAGTCACTGAGGTTGAAAAGTCCGACAAGATCATCCAGTCCTACTGTTCACCTACCACTAATATTTCTGCACTAATCATTTCCTTTAGTACAACATCTAGATGTCTCTTGAACACCTCCAGACACAGTGACTCCACAGCCTCCCTAAGCTACTTGTTTGAGCACCCAACCACTCTTTGAGACAACAAGTTTTTCCTGATGCCCAACTTGAATCTCAATGGCACAACTTCAGGCCATTCATTCCCTCTAGTCCTATTGGTAGTTATACAGAAAAAGCAGCCAATTCCCAGCTCACCACAACATGCTTTCAACTAGTTGTAGAGAGCAATAAGGTCACCCCTGAGCCTCCTCTTCTCCACAGGAAACAATTCCAGTTCCCTCAGACACTCCTCAGACTTATGCTCCAGACCATTCACAGCTTCATTGCCCTTCTCTGGACAAGCTCCAGGGTCTCCATATCTGTCTTATAGAATCACAGAATCACCAAGGTTGGAAAAGACCTAAAAGATCATCCAGTCCAACTGTTCACCTATTCCCAGTAGCTCCCACTAAACCATGTCCCTCAACACAACATCCAGCCTTTCCTTGAACACCCCCAGGCTCGGTGACTCCACCACCTCCCTGGGCAGCCCATTCCAGTGCCTGACCACCCTTTCTGAAAAGTAATACTTCCTCACGTCCAGCCTGAATCTCCCCTGCCGTAGCTTGAAGCCATTCCCTCTGGTCCTATCACTAATGACACAAGAGAAGAGGCCAACCCCCAGCTCACTACAACCTCCCTTCAGAAAGTTATAGAGAGCAATGAGGTCTCCCCTGAGCCTCCTCTTCTCCAGGCTGAACATTCCCAGCTCCTTCAGCCTCTCCTCATATGGCCTGTGTTCCAGACCCCTCACCAGCTTCGTTGCCCTCCTTTGAACACGTTCCAGGGCCTCAATGTCTTTCTTGCAGTGAGGGGCCCAAAACTGGACATGTTAAAGTTGAACTTAAAGTAAGGTTTGTGTTGCATTGTACCTTACAGGACACTGAGCACAAGAAAACGGCATCTATTCCAGAAGTCCTGAAAAATATATAAACAAAGTTTGAAAACAGTTGAAGTCACTTAAATTTCATTCTAGCTCTAACTAGAGCTCTAACTCTAGCTAGTTAGAGCTACCGAAGCTACAGCTAGCAAACAGGAAGAATTCAGAATCAGAATTCAGTGACCAGTCCTCCCACAGTTACTGTTCTAGTACAGAACGTCCCTGCACGAATTCACTAGTAATCAAGAGAAAAAGCATTGCTACTTCCATACTACCTATAAGTATGTATAGACTGGCTTTAGACCACATTAAACACGCAGTCTAGAGACTCTACCTAACGAACACCAGAACAGCTGACGAATGCCAAGTTTCATAGAATTAGAAAACCCATAGCAGATTCAGTGTGACACAAATGCACTCCAGTAACACAAAGCCACAACATACTTAACTCCCTTTTCATGAAAGTACACCAAATATTCAGTTTTGTAAGTTAATCAGACCAACTAAACTACCAAATAATCCAGAAGAGCCTAAAAGCCTAGCCTGCAGCTCATTAAATGTTTTCTTTTTATTATTACTGTACCTTATTATTTCAAAGAATTTCTTAAAGAGAAATTGGCTAGAAGTAAAACAGCTCCCCAGAAAGCTAAACCCAGGATAGAGAAACTCAAGTCCAACAAAGCACTACCCGAGGCTTTTAAACAACACTCCAACCAGAAGCATCTCTTCAGGAACCCAAAGCATTCAGATGCCAAGAGACTGCAAGCCTCCTGAAACTGCTCTATCCTTCAGGAAAGCTTCACTATGAACAGAAGTAACACTCAATGTCCTATGACTAGCAAAATAACAGAAGTTCAAAACATTTAACAGTGGTGAAAGGCAGTTGCAGCTGTAATCTTCAAGTGTGAGAAGGCTGAGTTATTTCCTCTGAGATAACATCTCTACTAGCACAGTTTGGCTGTTACTAAGGAATACAATTGGAAAGCCATAAGCCTACAAAAACAAATCCTTGAGCAAAACCTATATTTAAATAAACTTCAATTAAATTAAATAACTCAGGCACACAAGCACACCATAAACCTCAGTAGACTTTTGCTGCATATTTGGAAAATATTTTGATATGCGGGAGAAAGAAAAAGGCCCCTAACCACCAGACACCACAAGAATGCCACTACAGCCCCAGATTGGGAAAAACACCTGAGTACTGCAAGTCACATCACACCATGTTTATTACAGTACAAGACAGTTACTTATCTTGAAGTCTTCCTACATTATGCACTCTTACTTCAACCTTTTAGATTACTGACCTTCAGATTCAGAGAAGATAGTCAAGTACCTGATGAGGTTCTACAGTTATTGTTCAATGTATTCATAAACACACTGAGTTTTCTTGTAATTGCCCATGAGAACATCTAACTTCAGCCAAGTTGCCTTCAGAGTTACTAGTGCAGTTGTTACATTATGCCTGGATCAGCTGGGGCCGGGTTACTCATTTTGAAGAGCTAAGAATACAGAACCAATCTTCCCTTCAGTTAGTTTATGAAAACCTCAGAATTTCACTACTATAAAAAAAAAAAAAGCTTATGTGGTACTTCCTCTTGGAAGAATGTCACATTTCTCCCTTTTTCCTGTAGACAGCCCAATTAAGGTTACATTTTAACATTCTACAGGAAACTGAAGTAGACATTTCCTTCCAGAAAACACAAGCATGGAAGAGAAGGCCTTGGTTACAGAAATGCTGTTTTAATGAGCAGAATCTCACTGTTACACAAAAGCAGTGAAAGAAGAGAAACCCAAGCATACTCCACTACCTCCAATGAAGAAGAAATCACCTTGTTTCCTTTTCCACCAGAGCCAGTAGCAGCAATGACAACACATTTTTGTTAAGTCAATAGCAAGTACAACTGTATGAGCAGAGGATCTCACTGAAGCAGATCAGCATACCAGAAGTAACCCTCACCTACTATAATAACAAGCAAAGCATAATTAAAGTTCACCCTCTGCTACTGATAACAGGAAGTTGTACATCTCTTTTTTTACCTTCACTTACTAATACTCTGCTGAGGGTTCCAGACACCACTACGGTTCAGAACTGCATTTAGCAACAAGACTGCAGGGTACTACAATGTCCTATGTAGCTACAGGCCTATTTGGAAGTGCTCTATGCTCAATCCAGACACAGTAAGGAGCTCAGTGCCAAGAGAAAGGTAATGCATCTGCTACTACTAGAGATGTGTACTCAAGCCATTTGAATGACTAGTTGCTCAGACCTCAATAACATCAATTTAAAAGGGTCTGTGCAGAAAGCAGACATGGCTGGTATCCCAGAAAATGCACTGAATATCTGTAAAGAACATGGATATATAACAGCAGGTTTGTCTCACAAAGTATGAAATCTGGCAATAGCTAATGATTTAAACCATAAAGTTGCTGTGGATCAAGGCTTGCCTTCATCAGTTATGTGCCAATAAATCAGAATTCAAGCTGATAATTAAACTGGTATATTCTGATATCTAAGGACTAATAAAATTAACTATGGATAAAACATTTCTTCATTTTAAATGATATGTCATGATATCATTGCTCTATTTTCAAGCTTAAGGGTATTAATAAAGCTTATCAGTACACAACTTTGACTATTATTTCCATATATTAGTTACGCTCATACTGATCTCCACTCAAAATAGTTTTTCTGAGCAGCTGACAATCATTCTGCAGGGTTACTTCATCTACACCACTCCTCAGAGGACAGCCACATCATTTCTGTTTATCACATGCACAGCCTTGTACCAGTCAGTCCCAGGTCTGACTGGATCTCAGCACGTGTTCCAGAGAAGCAGAAGTAACTGCTATTAGTGGAAACAGACAAGCTGAATGCTGGTTTCACCCTTACAGACAGGACCAGTGACAGTATCTATGCTTGCCTACCTCTCCTCAGTGAGGTTCACCCTGCAACCATTCAAATACGAAAATCCATGGCAATAAGAAATATAGCTTTCAAATGGATCTGTTCCTCAGTTTAGGTAAATATTTTTGCAGTACAATGCAGAGATCTAAAAAGAAATTAAACACAAGTACACAGAACTGGAGAACATAGCAGATAATTTACTTGAGGATTGACAGAAAATACAAGGACTATACAATCAAGTTCTCCTCTTCAGGCCACAAGGGAAACTTTTGTGTAGTACAAATGCTTGCTCTGTAGCATTTCATCTGGCTGCATTCTTTTGAAACTGAGAGCAAAACCATCAACACACTAATGACTTTCCAGTAGGCAGTGTATCCTCAAAGTGTTGTGCAAATATTTAGAAGACTCTTCGACCTTCAAAGGAGGAAGTATTCTCCCACTGAAACATAGCATAACAAAGTTCTGCAACAGCTGTACACAGGTCAATTTAAACTGATACGGGACTGGTGCTAAGCACAGTTTCTTAGAAAGACCTCACAAGATTTTGCAAAAGTCTGGGTCTTGCATTATCTGTGAGGGACCAGAGATGCAACAACAACATCAATGGCAGTAGTTCTAAAAACCACACATACCTATGATAAATGTAAGGCCACCACAGCTCTAAGTTCCATATCTTTGACCACGTCAGATGCTACCTATTCCGATAGAAGGCACTACTGAGCTTTTCCTGAAAGACCACCAGAAGACACATAGTGCAGACAGCACTGCCTAATCACTCATAGATCTACAGAGCTAATCCAGTGTGCATAACATCTCTTGACAGCCCTCAGAAGAGGTTCGAAACAGCAGCTGAACCTTAGCCTTCCCTAGTATCTCTGAAAGGCATTAAAAGCACTGCCAGACCAGCAGCAGGAAGCTTCATCCTTAGAGAGGGCAGCATCACAGCACGCAGCACACCTTGGATGTGATTAGCCCTCCCCAGCTGCTGGCTCCCGCAGTCTCAGAGATTATCCATCAACTGAGATTATCGCACATAGTTGGCTTCGCCTCCTCAACAGGAAAGCACTAAATGAAACAGAACGGTTCGTAGCGAAGGGACCTCAGAGCGCATCCAACCCCAATCCCTGCCGTGGGCAGGCCTGCCCTCCCCAGCTCTGCTGCCCAGGGCCCATCCAACTCGCCTCTCTCTCCCCCCCACCCCACCATAACGGGTGCACTCCCGCCACTTACCGTTGTGGTCGTAGACGCTGACGTAGGAGATGCCCACCGCCATGCACCACACCACCAGGCTGGCCATGTCCGCGTAGCTCGGCTCCTCCTCGGTCACCACCAGACCCACGTGCAGCGGCAGCTTCTGCAGGGCCCGCCCGTCCGCGCGGCCCCTGGCTCGAACCCCGGGCCGCCTCCTAGCGGGCCGCCGGCCCCCGCGGGCCGCGCCGGGGAAGGCGAGGGCGCGGGCGGCGGGGCCCAGCAAGGCGCAGGATGCAGCGGCGCGGCGCCGGAGCCAGGCGCGGGGCGCGGCCAGCAGCGCGCGCTGCAGACAGAGCAACGCGCGCAGCAGGGCGTGCAGCGCGCGCCACGCCAGGCCCCCCACCGCGCTCATGGGGAGCGCTCCGCGCACGGCCCGCGACGGCCGCCTTCAGCCGCAGCGTGCCGCACGCCGCGCCATCGCTTCGCGCGCCTCACAGAGTCCGCGTCTCTCGCCCGACGCCTGCCGCCCGCACCGCCATCTTCCTGCCGCCCCGCCTGATCTTTCACCTCTCACCCCGCCACATACGCGGCGCCCGTTGGCTGCCCGGCGAGCTGACGCCACTTCCGCCCACGGCGAGCGAATGACGTGGCCGTAAGGGAACAGGCGGGGAGGGGTGCGGAGGGACGGGGAGGGACAGGCAGGGGCAGGCAGGGGCGCGGCGGGCTGGGGTTACGCCTCCTGGCGGCGTAGGGGCGTGGCGGGGTCAGGGCGACGTTACTCTGCTGTGCTTCACCCGTGTGGGACGTGCGGCGTGCCTCGTTCTGCCCCTACGCCTTCGTCGTGTGAGCAGTGCCCGCTTAGGCTGCCGCCAGTAGGAGGGCCATGTTCGGGTCTGCAGGGGCAGCCTCGTTCTAGTCACAGAGTCACAGAATCACCAAGGTTGAAAAAGACCTAAAAGATCATCTAGTCCAACCATCCACCTGTCACCAACAACTCTCACTAAACCATGTCCCTTGACACAAAATCCAAATGTTCCTTGAACACCTCCAGGGTCAGTGACTCCACCACCTCCCTGGGCAGCCCATTCCAGTGCCTGACCACTCTTTCAGAGAAGTAGTATTTCCTAAAGTCCAGATTAGTTATCGCCTGGCTTAGCTTGAAGCCATTCCCTCTAGTTCTACCACTAGTTACACGAGAGTAGAGGCCAATCCCCAGCTCAGTGCAACCTCCCTTCAGGCAGTTATAGAGAGCAATAAGGTCTGCCCTGAGCCTCCTCTTCTCCAGACTGAACAATCCCAGCTCCTTCAGCCTCTCCTCATATGGCCTGTGTTCCAGACCCCTCACCAGCTTTGTTGCCATTCTTTGAACCCGTGAGTAGTATAGTGTGGTGCCTCTATCTGGCTGAGATAGAAGAGAGGTTTTATGTTTCGGCTTGTAGCTGTGCATAGCCAATAAAGTGCAGATTCCCATTCCTGTGCAAGAGCCTTCCAGCTTTGGCCTGTGCAAATGAAGTGCTGTAGTGACAAGGGAGAGTGTGCCATCATTATAGAACTAAATGAAAAGTACTGTAGTGTGAAGATAGCTTCTCTTATCAAGAAAACCTTTCTCAAAACATTATTAGCCATAAAAACAACACATTCAAACTGCTAGGAAGCTTGTGCTGTTCCATAAACATCTAAATCTTTATCTACCAACAATTGTAGCTGATGACATGATCAAAAGTTAAAATGTAAAGAAAAAATAATGTCAGCCTCTCTAACTTACACTGCTTAGTGTGTTAAGAAACAGAAGTGCCAATGGATTCTGCAGAGGTGCTGTGGTCCCATAGCTGCGCTCTGACACCCGACAAAACAGGCGCAATGAATGTGAGTGATTATTCAGTTACGGAATGCCAAAAGAAGATAAAGAATAATAGAAACTGTTTGCTTTGAAAAGTAATTTGCTGGTGTGCTTACTCCTCACTTATCAGCTGAGATTTATGAACTGTCAGGAAGCCCCTTAGATTACTGTTTGTAATTCTCTGGTTTTAGTGGTCTGGGTATTCCAATTTTGTTTAATTTTCAAGCACTTTGAGAACTGCCTGATAAAATTTGCACATATATCAGATTTGATGCATACACCATGAAGCCCTTTTGTGTAGCAAAAGTCTAGAAGGTTCCCACCAGTGAAAGGGGCACTTGTAGTGTGCAAGTCGTTTCCAACCTTGTGATTCTATGATTCTATGATTTTATGAAATTGTCTAAAATAAACAGGCAAATATTTTTGGAAAACTGAAATTAACATGTCAAAAGCAAGAACCTCCAAATAGTCATGAGGAATTGACCGTACTGATGTTACTCTCCATCCTGAACTGAGTTTAAGTATATTGAACACCACACTGCAGGAATTGATACCATTTGGTATTGCAGGATTTTCTTTCTGTTTTCTTTTCTTTTCTTTTCTTTTTTTTTTAAAACGGAACTATAAGAATGCTTTACTATTAAAAATTCCATACAGAGTTACAGAGTACTTTTCTAAGGGATAATAATTTTATTCTTATTTACTTCAAGCTACGTAGTACTAATGGCAAAACAGCTGTTTTTTTTACAAATTTCAGTTTATAATGGCATCCTTATTAGAGCCCCTTTGTCACCAGCTATTAGCATTTATAGCACACATTAAAGAGGAAAATTTAATGGCAACACAGCAAGTTGGTTGTCAGTTGGGATACCGGTGGTGGTGGGCAGCTCTAGACAGCTTTAACATTCATGATAGATTAACCATGGCTTTAATCTAGTTCATAATCGTAGTCATCATCATCTATATTTACTGCAACACTGGAGGCCTCGTTGGGTTTCATTTTCTTTCTGTCCTCCTTGCCTTTTTCTGTGGAAGACAAATTATCTTCACACTGCTGCAGAATCTTTTTGGAAGACATCCAGCTTTCTCCTCGGCGTTCTGCTGGTGCTGCACACTGCCCTCCCCTGACATCCGTTCCTTTGGCCATTAACACTCCTCTGGTCCTCAGAAGGTCACAGGTGCAATTCCAAGGGTTTCCATCTAAATAGAGATGCCGGAGACGAGGTAAATACTCTAAGACTTTGCGATCCAAGGCGGATATCTTGTTGTTCCTTAAATTTAAAACCTGAAGCTGCTTCAAGTCCTTCAGTTCTTGTTCTCCAACATCTTCTATGTCATTTCCCTTTAGATCCAATCTAGCAAGGGTATCTGGAAGTCTGAATAAAAACAAAACAACACAAATCTGTTATATTCATTATACTGATTCTCTTTGTGCCCAGGCATATCTAGCATATTAAATAAAACTACCTCTGACAAAAATGTGGTGGAAAAAAAAATCTGGTACTGAAATGTTCATGTCTTTTTTTTTTTTTTTTTTTTTTCCTTTTTTTAATTTGAAGCTGTTGGACTATTCTCTATGCGCATTTGAATGGTTTTCCCAAATTATTGCAGTTCTGACCGACACTAACCTGCTTTAGTTGTGATAAGTTGCATATGCAGTTGAGTGCCAAGTAAGCCTAAAAATGTTTTTTGTACTATTTAATGCCATAAGCATGCCGATGATCAAATGATAGCAACATGAAAGACCAAAAGTTTTGAAAAGCATGGCAACTCTACTCCTCAAGTACTTCTGTGTATGATTTGTTTTAAAAAGCTTTTTAGTTCATAACTAAATTTTTACTAGAAGTAGAATTTTTCTTCTTTTTTTTTCCCCTATTTTTTGTTCTCTTCCTGCCAGCAGATTCAAAACTTAAAAGTAGTCCAGCTGATAATATACTTCATACTTTAAAAAGCAGCAACAAGGAGAACATAAATGCTTTTTATGGTCTTTTGAAATAGTACTTTAGAGAATTATAAGTGATTGTATTTAAAAGAATTTTAAAAAGCCAGTACCTTGAGATAAGATACTAGATGATGGATATCATTCTTGCTTTCATGCATTATAATTTGTGTGATAACACTTTCATTTCAGAAGTCTAGCTTATTTACAGTCTGTTTTTCTGCTCTAGTCAGTGAAAGGTGCTTAATAGAAAAGGCAGTTAATTTGTGTGAAATGTTTTTAAGAAAATGAATTTTACTCCTTTAGTATGCAAGGTGATGAGATTAAGATCATGGTTAGAGATTTTAAGGAAACTTGTTCAGGAAAACTCTCAGACAAACTGTAAGTAATGATACCAATAACTATCTGAAATTGAGCAAAAGTCCCATTAACCACAAAGGCTGATCTGGCTTTATGTCAATGAAATGATTTGAGATAGCTCTGAGAATTAATAGAGGGTACACTGTGATCTTCACTGGCTGTTTTTGTGAAGCTGAATTTGGCCTTTTGGGCTGAAAGGCAGTTGACCTTTTTATCCAGACCCCCCACCTTCAATGGGGATAAGAGAATAAGGGAGTTCTCTATTGTGCCATATTCTCTGGTGAGATGAGGATTTCATGTGCTGAAATGGTAAGTCTTTCCACCAGTCTTACCAATGCTTATGGCTGCAATTAATTGATTTTGAAACCTAAATACAGTCAATGATAATAGTTGTCTAATATGACACTGTAATGTTAAAGATGTTCTCTGCAGTAAAATCATAGAGCCAATGATGTCAAAGGCAATAGGATATCACCTGGGATGTTTATCCAGATTACAGTCTAAAGCCTGTACAATCTCACCATACCAATGTTGGTCTTTGGAGCTGTATTGTTTGACTTCAAGTTCTGTTGTTCTTGAAGAAGTACTGTATTTGGGTATGTGATGCTGCTGCTGGCAGAGAAGCCATGTCCGTTCAGGAGCTGACCGTGACAACCATACTGCTGATGCTCCAGAGGCTGTCATCAGTCCTGTATTCTGACCAGTTACTCTCTGCAAGATTTTCTGGAGTTTGGGCTCTTCTCTATGAGACCTGAAAATACTTGGACTGTTGTTCAGCTAGAGAAAATTTCATGTCATTATTTACCTTTTGGATGAAAAGGAAATAACCCTTCTTTTTCCTGAACTGAACAAGTGCTAAGTTCTATTAATTGTGCCCCATTAACTATATTCTTTAACTTCTGATACTGGTGACTGGTAGTTCTGTCAGTAGTAATACTTTTATTGCTGTGCATCCATGCAACTAACTGGTGATTAGCAGGTAGTTGTATGGACACACACAAGTAGATTAGGTACATGGAGCACACAAATTAAGTATGCACATTTTGCTTCTCCTCATTTCTTTCCTACTTGATGTTTACAGCCTCTCCTTGAAATTTGTGTTGAGCTGAAAATAAAAAACCCAATCCCTCCCTAAAAGCTGTATTTCTTAGAGGCTAATAGAGAACTCCTTCCTGTTAATTCCCTTGACTATGAGGGTTGTAAAATAAGATGGATTAGGCAATACTAATGTAACTAGAAAGCATTAAGCACTCCTGTCAAGCCAGATTGAAATCAAATATTTATACACCACTAAATCACTTTCTGATTGTAAAGCTTCAACCAAATAGATTCAAATGCTGAAGGATCTCATGGTAAACAAATTGAAATTTTATTGCATTATTTGTTTGTGCAGTTAAACCTGTCCACAAGCCATGAAAACAGGGCCTAATGATGCAGTTGTGTTAGAGAAGTTAATGTTAAGGGAATTACATGATTACTTTGATGCCATCTTATTGCACAGCTTTTTGAAATAACGAAATTGCCATTTTATATCTGGCAAGCTTCCATTTGGTTTAACACACCACCTCTGATAACGGCCAGGACCAGCACTGTGAGCAAAGCATTAAGGAATAGTGTGAGCCCAACGAATGTTTCTTCTGTGCTCCTTTGGCTGAAATTTTGCTTATGGCCTGAAGCAGGAGATTTTATAAGCAATCCAAGAACTTTATAATGTGTGAATTTAATGAAGATGTTAATTATAATATCCACCAAGAAACACATTCTTTTAGACCAGATTCATCTCCCAAAATCTTAACATTTTAACAGTAGTAAACTATGTGATTGGTGGAAACTTCAGGTTTAAACATGCTAACTTTCTTTTTTATTGACTGCTTTACTAATTTTGTGTAATGGGAGAAGATAAATCTAAGCAGCAGTATAGCTTCTGTATAATCACTGTTATACTCTCCTAGCAGATTCCTCTTATTCACATGTTAGTTAAATAAAGCAGCCTTACTGGCAGAGAAATATGAAAGAAGGATCACCGGGGACCACACATATAATGAAAACACCTAATCAGTGCTAATTAGTTCCAGTTATGACAGATGGTTTATGGTATGGGTAGATTTCCACTATGACTAGGTCTGAAAGCAATTTATTTTTTTCACTTTGGCCCTCGTTCTCAAAATCTAAGGATGGAGAAATGATGTCTGTGGATCAGCTGTTCTCAGAATCACTTGCCTCAGTGGGATAGAAATAAGGAGATTCTGTTCCAGTGCTAGATTAGAAAGCTGCGCACACTGCTGAAGGGCTCCTGCCTCAAACATGCTGACAGCGTTGTTGTCAAGAAACAAGTGTTTCAGGTCCTGTAGTCCTTGGAATTCTTGTGCTGTCACCTTCTGGATCAGGTTATTGCTGCAGTCAAGTTTCTGCAGTCTGCCTGGCAGTCTGAGTGGCAGAGCCTGGAGCTGATTCTTAGAGAGCTCCAATGTTGTTAAGTTAGGAAGGAGATGGGCACCATCTATTGATGTCAACTGATTTTCTGAAAGGAAGAACTCAGACAGGTTTTCTAGATGTTTCATGTCTTGAAGTCGTACTGTTTTGAGTTGGTTTTTCTCTAGTTTTAGTGACAGTAAGGATTTAGGTAGGTCAAGGGGCACTTTTGTCAGGAAGTTTCCACTTAAACTGAGAAACTGTAGATTTTTGAAAGATGTAAAGAAGCTGGTTGGGAGAGAGCTTAGTTTATTGTCAGCCATGCTTAGATATTTCAGCCTTGGAAGCTTAAGTGGTGCAGACACAGATTCCATATTGTTGCCATCCAGAATGAGACTCTGTAAATTGAAGAGGGAAGAAAATGCGCTTGAAGGCAGAGTTGCAATCAAGTTGTTCCTGATATCAAGCACTCTTAGTTTCACCAAACCTTCAAAATCAGTCGCATGCAAAGTATTGATGGAATTATCGGCGAGTTTTAAAATTTCAAGGCCAGATGGGAGGAAGATGGGTATTTGCTTTAGTTGGTTTTTGTAGAGTTCCAGGGACTTCAAGGTGCTCAGAGCTTTGAAAGTGTTGTTTTCTATTGATTCTGTACCACTGCATGACAGGACTAGCTCTTCTAGGGCTGACATTCTTCTGAAGTCAGTAATCTTAAAGAGATAAAAGATAAAAATAATTCGTGTGACAATATACAGTATTTATGAGTCACCTCACAGATTGCTTGTTCTGGATGCTCTGACCACTGCTACTCTATGTTCTTATAGAATAAGAAACTAAGAGAAATGGTGCAGTAACAAAAGAGGTGTCACTATAGGTACCTTCAGTTTGCCCATATTTACTTATGTTTCTAGAATTGTATTGTTTAAGTCCATACTGTCATAGCGTTATAGAATAGCGTGGGTTGAAAGGGACCATAATGATCATCTAGTTTCAACACCCCTGCTATGTGCAGGTTGCCAACCACCAGACCAGGCTGCCCAGAGCCACATCCAGCCTGGCCCTGACTGCCTCCAGGGATGGAGCATCTACAGCCTCCTTGGGCAACCTGTTCCAGTGTGTCACTGGAATTTATTTCTGCCTGGCAGATAGGCAATATAAAATAGATAGCTAATGTCACCAGTGGCAGAAATCCTTGCAGTGCATAGATAGTTGTTACACATGCAGCTTTGTGTTTATCATACAGCCATTTCTATATATCATTACTGCAGCATTACTTCTCCAGATATGTGCTCATCACCTCTTCTTCCTACTAGGAGTTTTTGGCAGTAAGCTAAAGCTGTATTGTTTCAACCTCTCCACTATCTCTTCTTTTTAAAGTGAAAATGTCACCATATTGAGATGACCAATCCGAAAGTATGAGATCAAAGTATAAGATCAATTTGGTCTGAAAATCATGTGTGTGGAACAAATTGCTTTTACAACAATTTAGTTTTATGTTACTTAGTAATTAACAGATGCTTGGTAGTGTTAAATGAAACCTAGATGTTAGCTGTAACCAATATATATATAGAGGTATACTAATTGTTTCTTTTTTTCTGTTCTTTTGGAACCTGCTTACATATCAAGCATGTTATCGTGTCTCAGGTTAAGAAATGAATGAATCTGGCAGTTACTCTAAGCCAAGAAATGAAGAAGGATGGAATGAGGGTGAATCTAGGGGTTGTTAGAACACATGAGTTACTTAAACAGCTTCTTTGAAATTTTCGGAGCTGCTGCCCATTGGCCTACATGCTTGTTTTCTAAAAACTCATTTATAAGGGAATGACAGAAAGCTCAGAGCAAGATGAGCAGGTGTTCTGCAAGGAAGAGGTAGGAAGTGTATTCTTCTATTTTCCCTTCAGGTGTCTGGTAAGCATCATCAGTACTCATCAGCAGCAGATGCTAAACTAACATTATAGTCTGCATGCTATTTCCATTGGGCTCATTAGCTGCCAGCATGATTCAGTCTCATTGAGAGACACTACAAAGTTTGTTTAATCCCAGTGATAAATGTACAAGGAAGGGATTATAAATCATTTTGTAGCTTAGGTTCTGCATAGTAGTTTTGTTCTATGATCCTGATTGTATACATTTGACTATCATACTTGTGTATCTTTAATCATCTTAAGAAGGTGGCATAAAAGATTCCTTCCTTCTTTATTTACCCAATTGTTGTATGTTGTATGTTTCTGAGTTGTTTCCCACCTATTTGTAGGCTTTATCAGGCTTTGTGAACTGGGTGTTTTTTTTGTTTTTTTTTTTTTAAGCAGTTTCTTAAAACAGCTCCTTACTCTGTGGGCCAAAGAAGCAATTTTCTTTTAACAGATAAAAGCAAGTATTAACATACCTACAAGTAAACTAAACGTGAGAGTAAAAAGTTTATAGTTTTATTCTTCAAATGAAGGTTATGAAAATTGTTGAAAGAAGATACTAAAAGCAGTCTAGTTTTGTTACTGCAAACTCTGTTTGCAACAACTCCTAGTTTGTACAAATACCAAAAGCAAAAAACCCAACCCAAAGTCATTTAATAGTGACCAACCCTACCAAGAAAAAGTGCAAAACAGATGTGAATAAAACAGATCTGCTTTTTTTTTCTTCCTTTTCTTCAAAACATATTGTATTTAGCATATAAACTTCTTTTCAATTTCTTTACTGTTTCAATATTGACCATTGTAAAGTTCAGAAGTAATTAGTGCTCAGTTTGAGAGAATATTTGCTTATTCTTGTGAGGCTGTTAGTTGCCAAACCATATTATATGTGAATAATTACGTGTGAAAGACTGATGGAGGTTGGCTGTGAAAAGTCTAGGCTTAGATTCAACTTCTTTATGAAAATGTTTTCTTTTTTCTAAGATGCTGCAAATGAAGCAGTTAAAAAGTAAGGGAAAAACAGAAACAATCAGTCACACACACACACAAAACCAAAAAAAACAAAAAAGACAAAGGGAAAAACAAACAAGCAAAGAACTATAGAGTTCCCCTAGCACTTGCACATATGTAGTTTACAACCAGAAATCAAAACCTGTTCCTACAAACACTATTATGTAAGCCAGTAGAATTGTTCAGCTGTGTTAAATTAAGCATATGTATTAACAAGTCAGGAAATCAAAAGTATGCTTTGTCAGAGAAGACTGAAAAAAATCTACTCACAAACCCCATTTAATCTTAAGTAAAGAATTTACATAATTACAGACAAATAGCATAAATGACTTATTTCTGAGTAAAGCTGATAGTAGAAGTAAGGCATACTGATTGTTCAGTTAAATTAATGTATGAAGTGAAAAACTCTTTCCTTAGATGGTTTTACGCACTATTTGCTTGCCCTGAAGGGTCACAAAAAATTATTTTACTGCTCTATTTGCTTATAACCAATGTTTGAATACTTTATAACAAATACCTGCCTTTTTCTCTAGCCAGAACCTAAGGCTATTTTTCTCATATAGAATCATAGAGTTACCAAAGTTGGAAAAGACCCCCAACATCATTCAGTCCAACCGTCTACCTACAACTAATATTTCCCCACTAAATCATGTCCCTTAGTACATCTTAATGTTTCTTGAGCTCCTCCAGGGATGGTGACTCCACTGCCTTCCTGGGCAGCCTATTCCAGTGCTTGACGACTCGTTCAGAGAAGAAACTTTTCCTATTTAACCTGAACCTCTCCTGGTGCAACTTGAAGCCATTCCCTCTGATCCTGTCACTAGTTACACAGGAGAAAAGGCTGACCCCCAGCTCATCACAACCTCCTTTCTGGTAGTTGTAAAGATCAAGGTCTCCCCTAAGCTTCCTCCAGACTAAACAATCCCAGATCCCCCTAAGACTTGTTCTCCAGTATCCTCTCAAGCTTCATTGCCCTTCTCTGGACATATTTCAGGGCTTCCATGTCTTTCTCACAGCGAGCCCAAAACTGAACATAGTACTTGAGTGCTGAGTACATGGTATCTTAGGAGTAGCTGACAGGCATGGACAAATAGCCTAGGAAAGGAAAAATGGCTCATCTTGATTTTAAAAAAAGACAACAATACTTCTGCATATATAACAGAAGACCTGTTTCCTCATATAAATTCATTAAAGAGTTAATTAGTTTAACACATTGCACATAGAACATTGATACAATTGTATCATATGAATAAACTTTGACTCTTGTAGGTATGTAAACTACAATAAGAAAATCATGAACAACAGTAACAGCAAAAAGAGGAGTAAACTTCCACTGAGTTAAACTGCAAAATGATTCAGGCTGTTTCTCAATGGGCAACAGGTATCCCAGCTGTTTTCTTAGCCCATTTTGTTCAGTCCTGAGAACAAAATCAAAGATGCAGTTAAGGATGTGTTCTTTGTAAGAGAACAAGTATACTAAGAAGTAAATGTATTTTTCCAAAACGGTGCATTTCTTACTATTTGCAATAAAGTGATACATAAGAAGTATGCATAATACAGGTTATAGTTCCCTTGTGTTGACATACGGAAATTATATTTATTACATAAAAATATATTAGGATGGAAAAAAGAAAAACATTGCTTGCACATCCAGTGCAACTTGCACTGATAATGACTGTAATAATATGATTCAGTGATGTATCAATTAGAAAACAAACCAGTTGTTTTTATGGCTCTAGGTAGATGACAACACTAGGAAGGCCCAGAATTGCTTTTATCATCTCACACTGCATCAGTCTCTAACAGTGAGTGATCAAGCCTTAATTACTAATTCCTACTGTTATTTCTAATAGCAGTTTTATCTAAAACTTGCAACTCAGGAGGGGGGGAAAAAAATTGAGTTTCATTCTAGCTATGTAAAACCTTTCCATTTGCTATGGAAAATATTTACATTGCATCAAAAACAGCAAAAGCTTTCCAGAAGTTAAAAAAATAACTCTTTAAGTTAGTGGTTAAAAAAATTAACATTTGTCTACTTGTGTGACAAGTTTTTTGAGTTGCATGTAAAAAAACAACATGGGTATGTTTTTACATATATTTCACAAGTGTTTAAAACTGAAAACAGATCTAGCACCAATTTCACCAGCTTCTAGTACCTGGAATAAGATTCTCCTTTCCCTCCTAAGTCCACCACTTGGGAAATATGACTTTCAGACACAGCACATCATATATGGTATTTCTACTGGATTTTTCCTACCTGGAGTTGCTTAATTTTGCTGTGGCTGATGTAGAGCCTTCTAGTAGTGAAAGGAATCTCTCTGGGGATCTCTGTAGCTCTGTAGCATTGCACTGACTGGGCAGGGTCACAGCTGCATCTTCTTGGGCAAGTGGTACTCAGACCACTGTGAGAAAAAAACAAGAAAACTAAAAGATAGGATAAATGCATCTTCCAAAACAGGAGGTCTGAAATTGTCTCAGCAATGTGTAGTGTGAATTAAGCACCAAAGACCTTTTTATACCATGAAATCTGATAAAAGGATATTACGACTGTGTGTTTTATCCCAGTGAAAAAACAGCAAAAACAATACTGCAATTTGCTTGGGTTAAAATGTTGGCAGGCATTACAAAGAGTAAGAAACTAAAACAGTGATAAGGTGTCTTTACATTTGCAGGTATGTGAAATTAGTGTTATTTATTACCTGACATTTAATCTGCAAACATCCACATTATCTCCACTTTCCTAGTTTTGTTAAATGTGCCACCACAGAATTAGCAGGGAAAAGATAAAGACCTGTTTTATAGTGGGGCTGTAAAACCTTTGTATCTTCTGTGACCCAGCATTAGAAACTGTAAAAAACAACTGCAGCTATTATTTCTAAACTGAAACATTCTATGAGCTTTCTGAATATCTGCCGTACAGCTGAGTGCTGTTGATTGGTATACATTTTTGAAAGATTGTGTAAGAATCTAAGTTACCTGTATTGTGTAATTCATATAAATCAAAGTTTAATTATTATTGGATTTGAAAATTACAAATTTGAATCATCTGAAAGCATTTAGTGTAAATCAAGCAGTGGACTATCAATAAGACAAGACTCATGCACCCCACAGCAGATGGAGAACACTGAGGTTCCCCTCCTGTTTTTTTTTCTACACTATGGGTGTGTTTGTATGTATCCATTAGCTGTGTCAGCCAGAGCTGTAAAGTTTTGAAAGGCTACATTTTGACATAAGATACTT
Organism: Tetrao urogallus; assembly: GCF_951394365.1. NCBI lineage: Eukaryota > Metazoa > Chordata > Aves > Galliformes > Phasianidae > Tetrao > Tetrao urogallus. Next base: position 62,401,779 of record NC_136814.1, read on the forward strand.
TTAGGAAACTTCAATGCATTTTTGTCTCTTTTTCTTATTCAGCAATTTGTAACGTACAAAACAGTGCACTTAGGAAACTGCTCTCCCTCACCACAGTGCTTTGTGTTGTTGTCTGTTTCCTTCCATCCTCTCCATGTTTTTAGAAGTAGCTAATCCTATTCCTCGAATTCAGAATTAGGCTGGTTATTTTTCCAACAGAAAATGATGTCAAGTTGATTTGACAAATGGGTAACTGAACTGGGGACGGTCTTCAAAAGGTATGCCTATTTGATGCATTTGGTTTTACTATGGACAATTGCCACATTCCCTACTAGAGATCTTTCTGTGTCCTTTATCCCTTATGCTACAAGTACAGAACTTCAACCCAGCGTCTGCAAAACCAAACAGCAAGAGCAGAAAACCTGTTCCTAAAGCAACCTGTTGAGTTGGCATGTTTAACAGTCCGTGGAGAAAAATCCTGCCTGACTTATGCCATCTTGATCAGCTGCAAAAAATGAGTGGGTGAGCAGGATTTGCAATGGTGTTTTAAAGCAAGCATTTTAACTTATCTCGATGTGTTTAGTAGCTGTTTTTATTCTAAAAGAGACAAAGTACCCAGACAGAAGTGTAAAGCCTTTCTGCATTCTGACAGCTGCTTGTGGTATATTTTAACATGCCCTGGAACAGACTTTGCTCCTGTTTTGTCAGTTGAGCGCAAGTACTGAGGTCACTGAGACAGTGATGTTCAGTCTTACAGACGTATTTGTGTTCCTCAGGAACATCATCAAAAAATAATTCAGATCAAACCCTATGCTTTACAGTTTAGAGATCTAGAGTGATGCAGAATCAATCTGAAAATGCATTAAAGAAGAACCATATATTGCATCCTTCCCTATTGTGTAAATGTCCAATGTCGGAATTTGCAGATGTAATTACAAGGTAGCACCACAGGACGGTGCCATACTGTCGGCTTTTCACGTTTTTGAGCAGCAGCTGTATTCTTGGTCTTTTCAAAATAACTGAAGGAACTTTCATTGGTTTTCTACCTTAGACATGTAATATTAACAATAATGATTTAAACAGGAATAATATTATGGTTCCATTAATTTTTGAAATATGTCTGCTTTGAGCAGCAAGGTATTTTAAAGGGAGAGCTATGAAAGGTGATCCTATTCCATTTGTTTTGTGCAAATGCTGACACAAGTCCAGCAGAGCCAGTGCCTTTGTTTTTGCACAGAATTTTGTGCTGTGTCTTTTTATTGATTCCTTTGATTCCTAGCAACCTGCTGGTAAGAGAACTGATGAGGAGGCATAAGATTGCATGAGTGAAAGATGAATGGGAATATGTAACCTACGCAGAAATGTGATTAACCAGCCAGTCCAGGGTCTGTGATATGGAAGAAGCGTAGCTGACTCAGTGGGTTGCACAGCTTTGTCAGAGTACAGTAAAAAAATAAATCCCTTCAAGTAATTTCTCATCAGATTTTGATGCAAATTCCCCTCACCTTTCAATAGGGATTCCTGTGCAGAGCTGAGTTAATGGATCTTTCACTATTGCTGCTTGAATTTCAGATCTGAAGAGGTGCTCGTGTGATTTTAAAGTTTTGTTGATGGTGGATTTTTCTTTTCAAATATATCAATCTAATAAAAATAATATTATCTTCTTGCACAAGCCTTTCCTCATGCGAGATTTCAGCTTCCACAGTACTGATGTTTGGGCCCTTTCTTTCTTCATCAAAGTCAGAGGTTTGACAGAAGCATGTATATTTATATTTGGAAATAATTTTTGCATATTCAACCTAAGATTACCTTTAGAATATCATAGAAAATCAAGTCAACATTAAAATCAGAAAAATGAATTTTCAAAACCCTCTTTGAGTGTTCAGAAATCTCAGAAGAAAGACAGCTCATAAAAGCTCCTTTGTAAAGTGTATGGTGGTAGAAACTACATAAAGAAATATGTAGTCTTAGCACTGAAGACATGGGGAAGGAAAGCTCATTCAGTCAGCGTGGTCCTTGTCTTTGGAAAGGAGACATTGCAAGAAAGACTGGATTGAGAGCTACAGAGAGCATGGGAAGCAGTTGGGTCACTGGGGGATGTCATACAAAAGTATTTTGGCAACTAGGAGCTGCTAAGCGGCGGCGTATGCTTGAAAGAATCCTTGGCATATTTAGCTGCCATATGCTATCAACGGCCTGCTATGGAGAATGTGTGAATTTATAAGTATTTTTTTCTGGAGGTTTTTAACTTGGATTTAGAATAGTTTTGCGTAGGGACACCAAATGATTTATCTGTCACAAAAATTACCAGAGAGAATCAAACTCTTCTCTCCAGCATGGATAGACCTGCTAAGAGAAATAATCATAACACTATTCTTAAAAGCACTGTGTTTCCCTTAATCATCTGTTGAATTAACTTCAACCACTTTTCAGAAATGTTTCTTAAACAAAGAGCCTCAGAGCATTACACGAAATTAAGAATGTCAACCAGAAACATTCCAGGCAATTTAATTATATATTATTATTATCTGCTTTCATCGTATGTGGAGAACATACTTTCTAACTCCAGGCAAGTTCATCTTCATACACTGGGAGCAGCTGCCGAATGTCTTAAAGCAGATTTTTCCTCCATGAAATGAGTAGGTAGCTGGCTATGTAGAGGAGATGAAAGTGGTAGCCCTTTTTGAATTTCTCACATTTCACCTGTCTGTGGTGACAGTGCATTCCTGAGGAACTAGCAGGGTGAAGTGTATTGAAAAGAAACGAAACTCTGTTAAACAAGAATCCACATATCAAAGAGTTTTAGACCCTGCCGGTTTTATGATGGTGCTGAGGAATGCCATCTAAGATGAGATGTAACTGAAGCAGACACCTGGAAGTGATCAGTTTAGATAATGTCACACACATGAACAAAAGCACAGGTTGGTATGATGAAAGCTTTTTAGATTTTATTGTTTTTACCAATAATGATTGAAAGAAAAAAAAAAAAATCAAGCCAGTCCCAAAAGAAGTGAAAAGTGGAGGATAAAGAGGGCAGATAAAATGGTTGAATTTATTCTCAACCTAGAATTTGGACACACCAGTTTTTTGTATAGATCTTTACCTTATTTGAGACTGCACCTAAAAATAAAGTGCCAGGAATGGATCATGCAACCAATACTGTGACCACAGAATTTCTTTTCCAGTGGCTTTGCTCACACAAAACTGACTCAGATCAGTAGTTAACAACTGTAGTCTGCAAGGACTTTTCAGAGGCCTGTAAGAGTATAGGCTCTTCCAGTTCCTGTGGGTACCTTTAACCATTAAGAAAAGTCTGCTAGTAACTGCTCACCAAAAAGAATGAGAACAGAGCTTAAATTGTATAAAATTGTCTGCTGTTGAAACTGTGAAGCACGGTGGAGTCTGAAACAGCATTTTCCCAAATCGTATCCATGATGTGCACAAAAAATGGTTTAATTCTTCTAAGCTATAAAAGCCAAATATTTTTAGCACATGCTGTACAGATTTTTAAAAATTAAAAAAGAAAATAATAATGAGATTAAGTAGATATGTGGGAATAAACATGGGAAGAAGACTGCAGTAAGAGCTGTAAAAAAGAAAAGATGAACCAAAGAAGTGACTTGTAGAAGTTGCATCGTGTAAAGAGGTCACTAAGAATGAATGTTCCCTCAGGATAGGGGTGAGTGATTCATAGGTCCCATGGAGTCACTGTGCTGACTGTAGAAGACAGCCTCCCTGAGCCTGCAAAGAAGGAATAATCTAAAATATCAACGTATAAAAGGTTTCCGTGTTAGCAGAAATTTTCTCTAATGACAACTAAAAATCCATCTCCCTTTAAGTTTCAATACAGTGGATAACTTCCTCCTCTCCAGCATACTTTCGGAAAGCGTATTCCAATCATCTACAACTCCATTTTAGGACATGAAATTCTTGCTTTTTCATCTCAATTTCATCTCAATTTTCATCTCAAAATTTCTCCCATATTTTGATACTGCAAAACATTCTGCATTTCCCCTTTGCTGCCTCTGTCTGTGGCTATACACCCAGCTGGACAATCAAACCACTCAACCACACAAAAGATGGCCTTGACATGTGCACATGGCGTGCACAGCTGGGCAGCTGCAATTACAGAGTTTCACAGGTGAGCTGACCCTCATGTGCAAACACATGAATTTATGTTGTAAATTTTTTGTTAAGGGGATAGGTCTAACTCAGGGTTTGTAGAGTAATCTCACACAACCTTTTCCCAGTCTTGGCATGGATACTGGGTATCAAATATACAGCAAGGAAGATGTTAGCATGAGTATTTTTTCCCTTTGATTAGGGTATTATATTGTTCTGTTTTGTATGAAGATGTGTCTTCCCCAGCTTCAGGTCATTTGCTCTTTTAGCACAAAGTAATTTTTCAGGTACTCCAGTGATCAGTCAAAATAAATAGGTTTAAATTTATTAAATACTGTATGTACTCAAAAGTATCTTACAATAAAGTAGCACAGATGCTTTACATTCTCTAGAAAATAATGATGGATATTATGTGCACATGTAAAGGAAATAGGAGTGGTCAAATGAGCCGACTAGGAAACTGTCAGTGAAGTCCTTTTGATATTAAAAATATTCAATTAATATCTTTTTCTTGAGATAATTTTCTGGAACTGTTTGTTGCTTAGAAATGTTCCTTGGGTGTAGCAGCACTGTGTCCATGCAGCACAGATTCCTCTAGATCAGTTTACTCAAACTACCTCTGTTTTAAAAATATTCTTCAATTATTTGTTGATGTTATCAGGGTGGAATACACTACAGCTTACTTCAAATCACTTTAAGCTAATTGAAGACCAAAACTACCAAGCTTTCTTAGGTTTGATTGTATATTGACTGCACTGCTTGCTTACAGAACAGAGTTAAGCTTGTCTGGGTGCTTTTGGCAGGCATTTCAAGGATAATTGGAATTGATCAGAATTTTCTAGGGCTCTTGTAAGTAGAGTTTTGAGATAATTAAACTGTTCTTGTGTATATCCTTATGCCAGTGATATCTACTTCTAATTTCAATGCATAGTTGAAATTATTCAACTAATAACTAATTATTTTAATTAATAATAATGATTAAATTTTCACCCAGAATTTCTGGTGAGGAATGTGAATATTTCCTAATGATAACTGCATTTACTATGATTTCATGTCACAACTGCAGATTTTCTTAATAATATGTAATATTCTTTCTCATTTTTATATATGCAGCAAGTATTAGACAGGTATTATCCTACAGGTAGGTTTCTAAAGAAATTATATTTGAGAAGCTAATCTTTGAGTGGAAAAAGCAGAGACAAACCCTTGTTTGATTTATAAAATGTAAAAGATATATAAAAGATATATATAATATAAAAGAACTTACAAAACAAAGGTAGCATTGATGAGGGATGAAAGAAAAATTAGTGACACACAAAACTCCGATACCACTGTAAATAAATACAATTTAAGATAGGATCAACACCTAAGCTGAAGGAAAACGACTCTCTTAAAAAAAAAGAAAAAGAAAAAAGTTATGTGATTATTTGAAAAAGCCTTACATAAATTCATCAAATACAATTTTTGAAGGTAGTGTTTAGTATAGGTAAGTTATGTAGTAACTATGGGACATTTCCTTCTCAAGATAAGCAGATGACATTTAAGTACAAGATTGAGATACATTAGCTATAAATTAGATTACTGTTCCATTAGAAAAAAAGAAAAAATAATAATATAATTCTATATGTGTTTCACCAGTGTAATACCTACCAGAATAAAAATTAAAGTAAGCAAATAAAGCTGGTAATCCTGAAGCAATTTTACTGTTCAACAAAACTACTTTAAACAATAATGTTAGTTTAGCTTTTGATACAGAAAATACTTTGATTTCCCATCAGACCTTGTTGGTATAATGGCTGTGGAGAACAGACATTAGAATGAAGCTTAAACAATTGCTCTGTTAAGTTTGGTTCATTTAGAAGCATTTGTGCAACTGTTTGAAGTTTAGACACTTATACCCTTTGCTCAGACACTATCAGAATACCCCCCTTTACTGAGCCAGATTTCTTTTTGTGGGTCTATATAAAAATATTTGCAGCTTTTGTATCCGTTGTGGAAGGCTTTAACAGTAAAAGCACCTCTATTATGTTTCCAGTTTGTTACTACCTGCCTCAAATTACAGTGCAGACAATCTGAACAGTAAAGGGCAGAAGAACAGGTTTGTAATAACAATCTGTAAGGTTCTTGTCAAGCCTGTGATATCAGATCCCAGAGGAAACATGAAACTACTGCTAGTGGTGAAGTTTGCTTTTACCCTTTTCTCCTTAAAGCACAGACTGATAGAATTGCAATCCTTTCCTGCTTTAACAGCTTTCTTCACATTCCAGGCGAGTGGTCGAACTGCTGAGCTGGAAATTGTCTGTCTGTATCCCAATTAATTATTTATGTGAAGCAGAGCCATGAGAGAAACTCCCTGCAAGAAACCTTGCAGCCCAGAGGCAGGGCACATTGGTGCCATCATCTTGCTATTTGCTGCTGCTGGGGGCAGTCCCACTGCTGTGCTATCTCTAGGGCCCTGTGCTCCCTGTGCTGTGTTGGCACAGGAGTTTCTGGGACTCTGTTGTAGGCAGGATTAGAGCCCTGATCTGGGTTCAAGTGATATTTTTTTCTCTTCTGAGGTAGAGTTACTGCTTTGGTGCCATAAAACCACGTTGCATGAGACCTCTACAAGACTTGCTAATAAAGCTCCTACTGAAATCAACATCAGAATCAATCAGAACATTTCAAGGAAATGAAGTGAATCTAAGGTGAAGACCTTGGAGAAAGAACAATGATAGTCATGTAGAAACAGCTTATTTCCTGTAGTTTCTTTTTTTCAGAACCAAAATGAGCTAGGAAATGCAAATACCTTTTCAACTGGTATAATTACATTTGCCAGAGTGTCTGTAGATGCATGGTGTCCAGGTACAGTCAGTTTTATGCAATACTTTCAAGTTTGCATCTTAGCCTCTTTGCAGAGCCTGAACAGTTACACAAAAGTGTAACTGCAAAACTAGCCTCTCCTGATAGTGTTTGTGAGTACAGCAGTAAAGAAAGAATTCCTTTTTCTCTCCCCCCTCCCAAAGGAGTAGGGGAACGATCATCTTAGGGGAATGATCATCCTTTCCAACCTAAAAGGTTCTATGATTCTACATTTAGCCTGGAGAAAAAGAGGCTCAGAGAAGACCTTACGGTTCTTTTCAACTACCTCAAATGCGGTTGTAATGAGTTGGAATTAGCCTCTTCTCTCAAGCATCAAGTGACAGGACAATAGGAAACAGCCTTAAATTGCGTCAGGGGAGGTTTAGTTTGGATATTGGAAAAATTTCTTTACTGAAAGGGTAGTGAAACATTGGAACAGGCTGCTGGGACAAGAACACCGCTGCCACGTTTAAACCTTCCGCTCCTTTTCAGCAACAGACGCGGGGAAGGCTCCAATCTGCGGCTGCGGGCGGGATCCCGCAGCTCCCTCAGCTCCCCTCCGAGCCTTGGGCACGGCGCTCACGGACACCCCCGCCGCCTCCTGCCGGCACCGGCTGGGAGCGCAGCGGCCGCGATCGCGGTCTCGGAGCTCAGCCGTTGCTGCCTGGGAGCCACCTGGAGTTGTGGCAGGCAGCGCCAGCCGCCCCCGAGGCCGCCTGTCAGCGGTGTGGCGCATGCGCGCAGGCACGTTCCGCTCGCCTGGCTGCGTGGCCGCGCCGGGAGAGCCGGGACTGCCGTGAGGGCGCGAGAGGGGGGCGGCTGAGGCGGGCGGGGGCGCTAGCCGGGCCCTGTGCGAGGCGAGGCAGGGCCGGGCGGCGGGATGTCGGCCGCGGGCGGCGTCGGCTCCTGCGGGCCGGGCGGCGCGGCCTGCGGCGGAGGGGTGGGCGGCGCGGCCTCGGCTCCGGGCGGCGGGGTGTCCATGTTCCGCTGGCTGGAGGTGTTGGAGAAGGAGTTCGACAAGGCCTTCGTGGACGTGGACCTGCTGCTGGGCGAGATCGACCCCGACCAGGCCGATATCACCTACGAGGGGCGGCAGAAGATGACCAGCCTGAGCTCCTGCTTCGCTCAGCTCTGCCACAAGGCGCAGACCGTGTCCCAGATCAACCACAAGCTGGAGGTGAGGGCGCGGCGGCGGGGTGCTGAGGGGCCTGCGGGGTTGGGGCTACCCGCCCCCGGCAGGGTGAGGCCTGCTGTGGGCGGCAGCTGGACCGCTCGGCACTCAGGGCCGGAGCTGCTTGACGGCGGCTGTCCCACTGGAGCCTGGCCCGGCCCAGCGGATCCCCGGCTTTGGGTTGTGTTGTTACGGAGTTGCTTGTGGGGACAAAAAGTTGTCTTTGGTGATGAAAGAAGCGTCTTGAGCAGCAGATGCCACTGGCTGGCATTGTATTTGCATTATGTCTCTAGGAAGCTTGGTAATCCTTGCAAAATGGGACAAAGGCATCAAGAATCTTGAAGCTTATAGGCAGCAGTTAGAATGTTATTCCTGTCTACAAGTGAATGAAAAAAAAAAAAAAAATGGGGATAGGCCTGACAGATCCTCTTGTTCCTTCTTCATACTAGCAGATCAGATTGCCCCCTGCTGAACTGAGTCGAACTCATAATTGAGATCTCACAATCTGTGAGGCGAGTAACTATTCATAGAAATCACAGAATGGGTGGGAAGGGACCTCAAGGATGATGAATTCTTCATGTCTAAACCGGCATTTCAGTAACGGTGGGAAGGAAGAAGCATCTGCTGGAGCTGAGTTGGCTGGTGCTGATGTTACTCAAGAGGTAGGGCCATGGGGTCCTGTGATTTATGCAACAGTTGGAGTGCTCGGGAGGGAGAATCTGGGAAATTTTACGTTCTTCTGTTTCGTAGCTGCTTTCCAACTTGAGGCTTCCTTTTGTAGTATATTTGGATGTCATTTTGGCTGTCATTAAAGAGTGTAGATGTTAGATGCCTTCTTGTCTTTCTGTGAAGAGAATAGTCTTTCTGCTGCAGGACTGCTGAGAAGTCTTCATTTGGTTATCTTTGCCCTAGGCTAAAAATTGCTAGCATCTTCAGTATCTCTTATAGACCATGCTTTTTAGATTTGTATTGTTTGTTCCAGTAGCTTTGAAGTATGGGAATAAGGAGAGCTATTAGAAAGCCAGGTGGGTAAGCGCGTTGCAAGAGTGTCGGTTCTTGCAGTCCTTTGTATTTTGCTTATTGCAATGAAGGAATTGAAGAATCTTCTGACAGTAACTTGCTCTTCTGAAGGGTTTCCTTGCAGTAGGAAATAAAGTAACTAAATTAGCTTTGGTTTTAATCTGATCTCTTCCTGGTATGAAAACCTTGTTATGCAAAATACCAGTAGAGCTTAACAGAGCATTGGGTTATTTCACAGTAGAATAAATACTTCATTAAGGAAGTTTTGCTAATTGCAGTCTTTATTTCATCACAGTGCTCACTGTAGTGATGTTTACAGTATTCTTCGTATTTATTTTGCGATAGACTTGAATACGCTTTAGTACACAGTTTGCATGCATGCTGTCAAGCTGTACAGCACACTTAATTGTATAGGCATAGTAAAATAAGATTTATGAGTTTATAGTAGACAATTAGCATTTATTGCATATTGCACAGGACTGGTGGGTGTACCGACTTGTAAAGCAGATTACTTTTCAGATCACTGTAAGGGAATGAGCTAATACTTTGTAAATACGTCTTTGAAAAGTTGTTTCATGCTTAAATATTTTGAAAGGAATTTATAAAGGTTAGATCCTGAAAGATCAAAGGTTGCTCTGAAAGCAACGCCTCCTTTTTATTTCCGTGGAAACTGGCACAGATACAAAGAGCACAGTAACACTTTTTAATAGCGCAAATTTTCAATTACAAAACACTATTTTTCAGCACATTCAACACCATTAGCTGCACATTTTTGCCAGTGATAAACAAGAGCCTGCATGCCCCACCTTGTAAAAATGTATGCCAGTGAATGTGACGCACTGTTGCTGCTGCTGAACTTTACCACCCACCACTTCGCTATGCTCACATCCACTGTTTGCTCTCAGTCAGAGTTCAGTAAGTGTGGATGAATGTCAGTGGTTGCCATTTTTCTGCATGGAGGAGTTCAATTCCACACCGTTGCTTCATCTACACTTCTGTGTCATACGCCATTCTATCAGACTGCCCCTCTGCTGCTGTCTGTCACGCGGTGACAAAATGTAATGGAATGTTGGTGGGAAGATTCAACCTCTACTGCCATACCACCAACATCACCTCTGATGTTGTTGGCCAGCATAATAAAGTAGGAGACATTACTTTTGAAGCAACCCTTGTATTTTGGTATCTAATTAAAATCATCCATGGCTTGGACACATAAATAGTGACAGACTGTACTTTAGTCTAGAATGAGTTGAAGAGCAAAGGATCACAGTTCATAGTTTTAATCATATAGCTATTAGTGTGTCTAGAGTGAGAACTAATTGATACTAAAAATCTAGAGCTGGTGAATAAAATAACATTTTATTTTGTGAAATATTTTTATTTCTGATAATAGTGTTAGGTTTCATACCTGTGTCCATATAGGAAGCTTTATCTGAAATAGACCGTTAGGAGGCTATAGTGTTGTCTTGATAGTTGTTGATAGGATCTCATGATTATTAGTCATAAATTTGAAATGACAGCTACCATTTAAAGTCTCTGAAAGATGGAGCTGCTCTGTTGAGAATGAATGTCTTGTCTTTTTTTCTAGTCAGAAATCTCTGTCCAAAATGAAGGACACAGTTACATATTTTGAAAAATCTGAAGAACATTAATACTGAAGTTAGGATGATCAGTGACTTTATTCTCTTTTTTTGTGGTGCAAGTTATGGTATATTTCATGACATTTAAAATTGCAGTTATTTTTTTAGCAGCTTGAAGTTATCATATTATAGTGCTTGTGCACTTTCATTTGGAGTTTTCATGAATGACATTATTTATGTAGGTACAAAAAAATTAATGATAAAAATTGGGAATATTGTTCTATTGATTGCGGGTTTTATTTCCTTGAGAAGAATCGTCTGCCCTTGTCACAGTTTTACAGACAAGAAAAGAGAAACACAGTTCAGAACGTGCTTTATCAGCTTAATATATGTTCTGGAATTGGTGTAATTGCTTTTAAGACACACTTTAGTTAGTTTTTAGTTGGAGTAGATGGAAGATCCTGCTGTAGAAGTTTCATGGAAAAGTGTTTTGGCACTTTTGTATACACCAAAAGTGTATACAAACTGCCAGAGATGAATTTAGGTAAAATATTGTGCTGGGGATATTTCAGAACAGTGAAAAAAGTGCGTGAGGACAAGGCTGGTTTCTGTAAAGGACGGGATGTGCAATCACTTGAGATGTTGGTTACTATCAGAAGGAGCCTGAAGGCATGCAGATGCACAGCGGATGTATGCAGGTAAGTTTACTCAGGCTTTAGAGTGATGAAAGGTTGTAATTATACTAATAACATTTATGACCCTAAGTTAAACTAAAAAGGAGGATTTATTTTCATATTTTTCCTGCTGGCCACAGATTTGAACGGAGTAGCTTATCAAAGAGAAAAAAATTGTTAGGTGATGGAAGCCATTGTCTTTGAGAGAAGCTTGACTTGACCAGCATAGCATACAGTGTGCTAAACGAGTGCAGGAATGTATCATAATGGAGGACAGCGAGGGCCTCAGGCTGTTAGAACAAAAGGAGATGACAGCCATTTTAAAAGAGATTTTTCTTGGGCTCTGTCTCTCAGCATTACTGTCAGCAGATGCAAGCTAACAGTCACTGTGTGAGAGACCAGATTTCTAAGTGAGAGGAAGTTCATAGGATTTATCTTTCCTGTTCAGATATTATTTGAGCTGAAAAAAAAATATGATGCTGACTGACACTGTTTAAATGTTCATTAAAAAAAAAAATCAGTGAAAGTAAAAGTAGTAGGTTAATGTGCTGATGAAAACTGAGCTTGACTCTGCCACTTTGCCTGCCAGCCTAATTCTGTAATTTTAAATGAACAAACTGGAATGGAATGTCTGGTAGAGCACACCCTATGTCTTAGTAGTTGGGTTAAGCTAACTGCAGGCTAGAGTTTAAGAAAGCATTTAAGCAAATGTCTAAGAGGTTATTTGCCTATGTATTTTTGTTACTGTTGAACTGGAAATCAGTTAGTAGATTTAGAAGAGGAAATTCCTTTAAGCTGAATTCTTATTTCTTTAAGTAACTTGTGCTGTATCAGCTAAAGCATGTGTAGTGTGTGTGGGTAACTTGAAGATCCCTATTTAAAAAAAAAAAAAAAAAGCAACTCAATACCCCAAAAAAGCCAACTGTAGGTGGCTATGTATGGTGGTTTTTCACATAATTTGAGTCCATCTTATGGAGCATGCTGCAGAACTTCTTTGTTGATTAGGAGTACTTTTTAACCAAGATTGGACCATATACTTTATTACAAAGGTCCTTTGGTTTGTTTTTAATCCCCTTTCTCCTTTGACTAGTAAGCTGAACTGCACCTACATATAACCAAGGTATTTCTTTGCCCTATGACAGATGTGCCTTTAACACTGGAAACATTTCTAGTAAGAAAAGGAAGTTAATTTATTTTTTCAAATGTGTTTAAATTGTTCATCTCCTCCTGAGTTGTCACTTCTTTGTTTACACTTCTACATTTAAATCTTTTTTTCTCTTTTCAAATTGAAAACTGTTGGTACTGGATGGAATGTGGTTTATCTGGAATGAGATGCGATACAGCTTGTATCTTAGAATTAGATTAGTTTGCAGATGTTCAGGCAGTGGAAGTACAATATTCACCTTTTTAAAGGGATGACCTGCATTTAATTCACGTTTTCCTATATCAAAAGTCATGGAGTTGTAATCATGTTTAACTAGCTCACCTTAATTTCAGTCATTGAGTAGTCAAATGCTGAACTGTATTCTCTTTTTCTCTCACTTAGTAGGAGATCCAAATTTTAAGCAATGGGGGTATTTTAGTTTGTAACTCTTAGTTTTGTGTAATGAATTATACTGCGTAGCTAGTCTGACCTCCAAAATAGTGCCAATGATAAAGCTACCAAAACGATGTCTAAAAACTCCATTCTCTATTCCTCATAAGCAATTAGAAGCATAGGCAACTAGAAGTGTATGAGGCATTCAGGAATTAGATGGCTGGGAGCAATGTACTGCCAGCAGTTACAAAAAAGTTGTGATTTGTGCACCTCTAAGTAAGTACAAACAGAATTTACAGTAATATTAAAAAAAAAACAAACCTGACAAATAACATGTACTTGACATCAAGGAAAAACAAAGTAATAGCATGAAATAATGATATGTTGCTGTAGTACCAGGTATTCTAATGAAAGAGATGAAAAAGATCAGTGACTGGCTGTAACAGCAGCAGGACCGGTGCAATGAGAAGATGTTACAAAAGAATGCTCACCTAACTGTGAAGATCTAGGCTCACAGAAAAACCCCACAAAGGTGGGATCCTCAGCGAGAGATCCTTCCTTAGTGGCAGGCAGCGCTTAAGTGAGTCTAAGAGGGGTGGAGCCAGGCTTCTGATCATGGGTGAATTGCCTCCACCTGTGCTCCCAGTACTGACAGGGTCTCTTCCAGGTGCTCAGTGACTGGTTCAGGCTGTAACTCAGCAGTTCCTGTACACTGCCACAGAAATGGGAACTAATGCATCAATTCACATAGAAATGGAAAGCAAATTTTACATTTAGAAGGTGCTTTAAAATGTTGTTATGTTATCAATTGTTTAATTGTTGGGAGTTGCCAACGCTACCTCCATACTTACACTAAATTCAAGGGAAAATCTTTTTTTTTCCCATATGTGTGGTGTTGGCTTTCATATTTGTTTAGGAAGTTTATAGCTATAAGTTTTGTTGTTAGCATTCTTACTAGCCATATGAGAAAAAGCTTTTAGTTAATTTTAAGTTGATGTCACATGTCCTGTTTTGGGGTCCTGAAAATAATGAAATGAACAATTTCATTACAAAATTTGCAAATTCAGCCTCTTGAAATAATTTGAAATGAGCTACTCATTTTTGTCATTGATAAGAGGTAAGCATTCTGTGCTTTTGTTGCAGTCAGTGGTTTTTTTTTTTGATCATCCAGGATTATGATTCCAAGGTGTATGATTTATTCAGAAACATGTATTTTGTACAGTGCTGTCACTTCGGCTTTGCAAAGAGCACAGTGAAATGAATAAGGCTGTGTGCTGTGTCATGGTTTCTATTTTGAACAAGTCCTACAAACTTTGTAGAGTTGTGAAAAAAAGTCGCAGCAAGCATTGCTCAGTCTGAAGAAAGAAGCAGATAAGTCAGGGCCAAGGGAGCGGTGGAATAGTCCTGCCCTTTGGGGAGCTGTGGCCTAAGTATGGTTCAGTGAAGAAGAGACACAGATGGTATACTGCACGATTATTGTTTTTTTTCCCAGCTATCAGAGAAGCATAATACTTTGCTTGATAATATCTTTGGCTGATGCCAAAGTCCAGCGGTTCCCAAGAAAACTTGTTAGTATGTTGGCCGTCCATTTCCTAAATGCGTTCCCCATCTCTGCTGCTGCCAAACCTCCTCATGTTGTGTCTGCATCTGCGTGTGTTTGGGCAACAAGCTGCAGTGGTTGCATGTCAGCTCTTGAAAAATTGTTTTCTGTCCCACAGTTGTGTAATATTATGGAATACTTACAAATAATGATTTTACTGTTTGTAAAATATGATCAGTTTTTTAAACTATTTTTGCTTCTATGCAACATTTTTCTCTTAAAAAAAAAAAAAAAAAAAAAAAAAGCCCCCAAAGAATGTGAGCATTATTTCTTGATATTCGTGTTGTTTTTTTTTGTGCATATACTGAAGCAGAATGCAAAGAGTAGGTGCAGTGTTTGCTTCCTGATCCTGATCAGGAGCAAATGTTTAAACACATAAATATATTTGTTGGTAAACTTTCTGTAGCCTGGTATAAACAAATGAGCACACATTGAAAAAATAAAAGTACCTCATAGGCTTTATCTGTCTGTGAATTTTGGTTTGTTCCCACAGCAAGATCCACTGACAGGGACCTTTCTCATAACCTTAACTCTTGTCAAAGTTGCACACACAAGGTGTTTTATCAATAACAGAATCAATGGAACTAGTGAAATCTCACTTCTGACTCATTTGTCAGGAAAGGTGTTTGTTTTTGTTTTTTTTTTCTAATGCAAATAGTGAGCACCCTCCTGACTCCCTAAGACCATCCAATTTGATCACCCCTGTTTCTCTCCTGTGATGTTTCCACACCATGGCATTCTTTGCCTTTCTGTCCATGCATGGTTTTGTTTGGTAGGTTGGAGCAGAGTCAGGCAGCTCGGTTTGCAGCTTTAACCTGTAATGAGCCTGTTTGAAACTCAAACAGCAATTCAGCTCAAATCAGCAGGGAAGGAAGGTGAAATGGAGAGATTCAGTCATACAGATAAAATGGTTGCCTTGTGTAGGGAGCTAACACAGAAACGATCCTGGTTTTTGTCTTTCTTTTTGCAAGACCTTCGATTAAAGACAAATTAAAAAAATCTTTAAAGAATATTTGTTACATTGAAGACATTTAATGACTGCTTGGCTTATGGCTTTTACTCACTGGCAGTATTACTACAGTTGAAGTTTTTTTATTGTACTTAGCTTTCCTTTGCTGGAAATCTGTTTTCTAATGTGTCTGTAATGCCTCATCATTTGTACAATACTTAAAATGTTCTTAATGTAAGCTAGAAATTGAGATACTGAAAAGTGTGTCATTACAAGCCTCAAAAATCACTTGCTACAATTCAATGTAGAGAGAATTAAGGTTTTTTTGTTTTTTTCTGTTTGTTGGGGTGAGTGATGACATTACTCTGCACAAATAACATTCAGACCTGTAAGCTCGTTTCCAATTCAGCTATGCTTTGGTTTTAGTTCTCATGTCTGGACAATGGCCAAATATTATTTTTTCATATCCATTAAATCAAATGCAACTGTTACTTATTCTGCTAAGAAAGTGAAAGACCTTTTCCCAAAACTAAAATCATTACTTGATTTCTTCTGTCAGCAATCTGCTTGCCCCCCTCTGCAGCTGCTTTCCCTTTCAGAAGTGAGAGGCAGGTTGCCTCTTGTTAATGTGATATTAATTGCCATCATCCCACTATCCACGATTTTGTAATTCTGGGCTTGCTCCCTCTGAAGCTTTGGGTCTAGGAGCCCACGATATTGCCATCTTCTGATTCCTCATTCAAGCTCTGCTGATGGTGAAAGCTGGTAACTTGTGGTTTTAGTATGCCATCAGTGTGCTTCCTGTTGTGCCCTTCTATACACAAATGTTTCTGTACTTCCTTTTCATGTTACATTTATTCATTATTTCCTTCCTATATTTACTTTGTATGTTGTCCAGGGCAAAGTCCACACTTTTATTCTTTTATGTTCAGAAGTTTGCGTTGCTCTTTGAGTACAGTTCTGAGATGTTACAGAAATAAAGATAAGATTTTGGGTTAATTATTCAAACACTTTCTGTTTTTTGTTTTTTTTTTTTTTTGAAAGTGCAAGTAGATATATGTATTCTTCTTTTCTGACCAACATCTGAAGAAATTACAAAGTATGGTATGAAATAATGAGACCTCAGTGATATTTATTTGATTTTTAAGACTGTCCTCTCCCTCCAAATGAAAAATGCCAGGTAAGACATAAACAACTCAATGACTGCAAATGCAGGTAAATGCATTTAAAATGAGCGATTATATTGATAGCAACATATGGGCCTATAACTTGTAGCTACTTGAAGAGGAAATGTGAACTGCTAAAGAAGAAGATCATTATGTATGTTTCGTTGAGAGGTTTGTTTTTGTTTTGTGGGTTTTTTGTTTTTTTTTTTAAATTTTTGCAGTAATACTTTTGAATGACCTGTGGAATAAGTACTTGTTTGTTACTTAGGGCTATGATTGATTTCATTTCCTATGGGGGAAAAAAAAGTCATTTATAAATTCTTGAGTGATTTTACTTTATACCCGGTTTCAGTTTTCATAGGTGTAAGATCTCAGTGAGATACAAATCATGATTATAATCTGTGCGCTTTAGATCATTTGGAAGACAAATATACTGCTGTACTGTTTAATTAATTTGACCAAAATCTGCAATTTACTTGAATCACAAACTTATCTCTTAGAGTTTAAAGGTAGATTGATTACATGCCAGTGCGAAGGTAACATGAAGCAATTGCTCTTTCTGAAATAGCACGTGTTTTCTGGTACTTGGAGCTAGAGCAAAACGAAACAAAAACACATGGATTTACCTTTACTTTTTAATAGTGAGGAGAAAAAGGTAAGAAACCACGGAGTAGGTTTTGTGCAGCTGACATTGTAATCAGTGTAAATGAATGGAACAGTGAATACAAAGAAATTAGCAGGCACTTCTCTGATATACATTGAGAAATCGGTGATTGTGCTTGAGGACAGTGCTTCAAGTCTTTTCCATACTGACTCAGCTTATGTAACTTCTCAGCGCTTTTGGTTAGAAGTCATTTCTGAGCTGATACGTTTATGGATCTCTGAACATTTCAGAAAACTACTATCTATTGTTCACAGACAAAAGTAATGGGAAAAGTGAAGCATTGAAGCAGATGGCCTGGTTCCCTTTCATATAGAGGAAACTTAAATGTTTTTTAATTGATTTCGGTGAGTTTTGGCTTGTATTTTAAGGCCTAAAACCAGGCACTTCCCATTGCCATTGGCACTTAATTCCAGTTTTGAATCTTGGTGTAGGAAGAGTACAGGAGGACTTCATCAAATCAGAGACAGAAATGAAAATATCCCAAAAAGCACTGACCTTCCAACACCCTTGAGAATAAAAGGGTAGAAGACTTGTGCCAATACAGTGTCTTTTGTGTCCAGTTCTCACTGCGCTGTAGTGATGTAAGAAGATTTCCCTGATGGAATCATGCTTCCCTGAGCTGCAGTTCAGTTCTGCTGCTGGCTGTATGTTGCTTAGTGTATGGAGTCACAAATGAGTTAGCAGAGAAACTAAAGTGTTATTCTGCTTATAAATCAATACAATACTGTGTAATACTTGCTAATCAGCACAGTTGTATACCATGTTAAATAAAGAGGATTTTGTGCCTCAGTGGAAGAGGATGAATGATCTGATATTTCCTGCCCATGAATATGAGCAGTTACTGTGATTTTTGAAACTTTGTTTGCTGCAGATTAATTCTTCTTCTCTGTTTGTCCTCTCCTTCAGTACTGGTGGGTCTCAAAAGGAAGGACATCTTCTGCCTTTGCATGACCTGTGACAATGGTGTTATAATGGTTTTGTTGTTTATATTTTTGGTATATATTTACTATTTATATTCATTCTATTGGATTTACTAATCCAATACTAATCCAGTAGAAGAGGACTCCAGCATCTCTTCTAGTTAAAATGGGAATAAAGTTTAACATTTTATATGTAATATTAGAAATGTAGTCATTTTGCTCAATCAGTTCAAAGACTTGTAAGTTTTTGAGCTTTTGAATTAAATTACATATGATTCTTGCTTCTGTCTTGGGACCTTCTAACAGTTAAAGCATACGGTCTTGAAAAGCATGTAGCATTTTAGAACATATAAAAATAATTCCCATGTAATAAATTTTGTGTCTTCAGGTTAACTTGTTGCGCATTACAGTGACACCACATTTATTAACTGTTAGGGGTACGTACTTTGTAGGCATGGTCACACAGAAGATTAATGATGATACATCATCTTTGCTATGTTGTTTCTTGTTGTTGTTATTTTTGTGTGTTTTAAATGAAAATAATGTGCTTTCTGTCTATGACTACATATTCACATTTAGGTTATCTTATACTGCTAGCTTTGTGGAAACTCTCTGGTTTAAAGCTGTGTAATGTTAACATTAGAGGAAGAGCTGTGTTTGCTCCCCCAGTGTCAATCTAGAAATATTTTAACAATAAAAGCAGTTATTCTGTTAATAATGCAGATAGAAAATGAACAGCTAGGTAGTTTTTAGAACTTACCAAACGTGTTTTAGTGATAATCCTTAGTTATGGATTAAGGGTTTTATATAAATATGATGTAGCTACAGCTTCTAATGGTATTTTGGGGGTGTAAAATGACTGTAACTATAATTTAGTTCTGCTGGATTCATATGTCAAGTAAAGTAAGTATTTGAAAGTTGAAAGGAATGTCCTTCTGTTCAAAAGCCTTTTTCTCCCGTTTCCTCTTCTGACTGATTCAGCAAGTTAGAGGATGTAAGGATGTTAAACAGACAGCCTTCCCTTCAACCTCTGTCCATTACTGTTAACGAGTGAAAGTTTCTGTTCTCTCTTTACTGACTTCTTCTAAATGCTCGTAACCATGAAGCTAAATGGTCTCCTGTAGGTGTGTGTTACTTTTGCCCCCAGCTGGCTTCTCAGCAAGTGCTAGAGCAGCCACCAGTGACCTGCTCTATGTGCAATACATTTATAGGTATATTGAGATGTGTGCGTGGAGATGCATGACATCTCACCTTCAGTGGCCTTGTTGGAGAGCGCATCTGAAAAGTTGCCAATAAACGGATTGGTGCAGTTGCCTGTGCAGCTTAAGTTTATCCTCGTTTTGCTTGTGCAGGTTGAAACACAATCTTTGTAGGGTCTGATATTGTGCTCCTGTGCAGTACCGCAGCCTCATGCAGTGAGTGGTACTCTCAGAATACGTGTCTGCATCTGTGATTCTTGTGTTCCTTGCTTCATTTTCTGCCTCTGACTCCTCTCCTGTTTTACTGAGCGTCTTTCAAAAGTTAATATATGGAACTGCTGGTTTTCCAGCAGGCTTTCCTTTATAACGTAAACTGAGGGAAGTGAGGATTAAAAACCAGTGGTAGCAAGAGTCATACTGAAGGACTTTGTCATGGTTTTATGATTTCGGTATCCCACATCATAACATCATGTAGTGCATTGGGAGTTAAAGAGTTGGTGCTCCAGGTGCAGGCACCTGTCCTGGAAGAGAAGAATTACTACATTCCCCAGAAGACTGTTTGCTATTCTGTTACCATTTCTGCTCAGTTGGAGCAGATAAAGGCCTTGGTAGGTCACCTGGCACTCCCTTTTCCAAATCTCACTGTGGAAGGCAATTTCTGCTTTAGAATTCTGTGAAGGTTTACAAATTATTCAGGTTTCTTGTCGTTCCAAAGGTTAGAAGGTGAAAGTGTGTGCAGTCAGTTTCTTCAACACAAAAGCTGAATGCTAACCTGATCTGTAGGGGCTCTGTGGAAGTGGTCAGAGATATTATATAATAGATATAGATATAAAAGACCTATTGAGCTCTTCTGGACAGTTCACTCAGAAGGCAGCAGAGCTCATTAGCAGGGTTTCTCCCACCCTCTTGTCCCTGAGACACTGGGTAAGGCAGAATAGCCAGGGACGTTGTTCTTCATAGCAGTGAGCTGGAGGTAGACTTGACCTGTCTCATCAAGCTGCTGTGTGATTGAAGTGCTCTTGAATCACTTCTGGAAGAGCCTACTTATGTCTGATAATTATGCTGGAAGCTTAAGGAGGCTGTCCATCTAAATTAGATACCTTAATTAGACCCAGTAAGTACTGATATTCATATCCTTTCTGCTTTTTAACACTGATACGGACCTTTTAAAGCAGCCTAAGGTAATTGGATGGGAAGAGTGTTGACTTGGTATTCAATGTGAATTTGAACATCAGGATAGTGTTATTAAATATCTAAAATACCTTGCATTAATGTGAGATCTTTTTTTAAGAATTGGTGACTTTTCCATTTTGCTTTTAAGTTCCAGATTTTTGGAAGTAAAAATAGAATCTGAATTTACCTTTAAAATACAAAACATGATCAAAATTCTCCCCTGGCATCTGCTGTGTTTTCATGGGTAGGTAATAGCTTTAAAGCTTGTAAAAATTGAGGTTATTTTATAAAAATCTACTTGAACTTATGGATAGCAGGTAGCCTGGTAAAAATGTGTATTTGTTCTGTTATTCCTGTTACAAGTATGCATGTAGACTGTATTTTAACATTTCAAAAATTTTCTTTTTTTTCATGTTAGAGTTCATGACTGTGATTTTCTACAAACATTTTAGGGACATATTAACTCATGGCTTCTGGTTTGCCTACTTGATTGGCTGTTTCAGTTAAGTTGTTGATAGTAGATCTGTTGTGAATTGGGTTCTTTGATTTTAGCACTGCTTTAATAATTTCATTAATATATTGGTCAATATATTTTTTTTTTCTGGTAAGATGTAGTTGTATTAAGGTATGAATAGTGCTTTGATGCATGTTGCTATGATTGTAAATCCTACTGTAGTTTTAAATGACAGAATTCTGTGTCAAAGTGGACATCAGCATCAGATGTCGTGGCCTCTGTCAGAAAAATCCAGCTCCTGTTATTTTCACAAGTGCAGTGGTTTAATGCTTGATCTGTGGATGATGGATGCAGTAGAAAATGCAGAGGAAAAAAGCCTGCAAATGATGGAGTGCTTGTGAAGGGCTACAGAGGAACGCATGACAGCATGTACTGTTATTTGTATTATGGCATTTAGCTGTAAAATGTGCCAGCAAAAGATATATTCGTGTGTGTCAGTTCTGATATTATCATTTTTCTAATTACTACAATGGTTTTTATCTTCCAGGCACAGTTAGTTGATCTGAAGTCTGAACTGACAGAAACCCAGGCAGAGAAAGCAGTATTGGAAAAGGAAGTCCACGATCAGCTTTTGCAGCTTCATGCTGTCCAACTTCAGCTACATGCCAAAACTGGTCAGAATGTGGATTCGGGGGCTATTAAGGCAAAGCTGGTGAGTACAGTGGCTTGAATGGAGGATTGTACTTTCCCCTTTCCTGTCTGCAGCTCTTCCTTCTGAGTTATGAATAAGCTGATGATAAATTTTCATGCTAAAGATGTTGGAGAGAGTTCACTTTTTTTCTTTTTAAAATAAGATTTATTGGTAGTGTTTAGGAACCATTAAAAATAATAAGTAAGAATGTAAGTCAGTTTTACGTAGAACTTTTCTGAGCAGTTTATTAAAGCAAAGTAAGAAAATATTGTGATGAATTATAATGCTTTTGTGGCAGCAGAAGTAGTGAAAGATGATAGCTTCCAATGTAAAAACACAACCAAATCTTCACATGTTATAAAACAGTCTAGAAGGAAAAAATCTGTTCTTGCTGTAGCAAGAGTATAAGAGTAGGAATGGGATTGTTTTGCCATAGGAGGAGATGGCAGATGATGTCACAGTCCTCTCCGTTGTACTTTTTCTTTCAGAATGCTACAGATGCTCTCCATTGTTATATTCCACATACTGTCATAAAAAGACCAATAGACAACTGATAATTTTGTGAAATATGGTTTTGAGAAACTTAGACCTTTAAAATGTATACCAGAAGGTAACAGTAATGTAACTGTGGAACTTGTTAGCATTGACTGATATCCAGAGTATAGTATGCCTTGTTACTATCTGCAGCAAAGATTCATACTCCAATACTGATACTTTTAAAACCAGGAAGTGGTGTAATGCTGACTAGGTTCTGATTTCTAACTCTTTGCATAATTCAAAGATTACCATCTAGCTGTTTTTGAAACTGCTTCACAAGTTCCTTCCAAATAGCAAGTCTCACCATCTGTGAAATGTTAAAATAGTCTCTGCTATTTTGTCCTGTTAATTAATGTAAAATAAAACACAGCAATAGGCTCACAGGCCATTTAGGCTGTTCTCTAAATAAGACTATCCCAAATTCTTTCGGTTTCACATCTAAAGGGTGTAAGTGAATTACAGCTGTATTCTTACATCTACATATTTGCATGTTCAATATAAAGAATAATATTTTCTGGATTATCCGCACATAGTTTAGTCTGTATTGAATTATAGCTATAGCTAAAGGTTTTTTAGAGCCATTATTAACTGGACATGTAAATAAGAGTTAGTTAAATACCACCCACATATTCTAAGTGTTAGGCTTCAGGTTTACATGAAGCAAAATGATTAGCCAACCAATTTTTAGTGCATGATTTTCATTCCTAAATTTTATTAGTGAGACTTAACTGCTGAGTGATGCAGTCATACTTCTAATGTGTTTCTTTCTCCTTACTTTGTTAGAAGCAATTTCTAAAGATATATTAAATCTCCATGCAAGTGACCTCAGCCTGTTTCAGACAGCTAACAATAAGTACATTTTTTTCTTGTATTGCTTCAGATTTTATCCATGTTGAAGTTGAATTTGCTAACAGTCTAGGCTGATATTCTCTCCTTTATTTACACGTAGCTCCTTCTTTTTTTATAGACTTGAGGGCTAATCTTTTGAGGTTTTTTTACTTTGCCTTCAGGGATTTTATAGTTTCAGTGGAGAGAAGCTCACTTTTAAACTCTTGTAGATACAGAAAACTGAAGTTTCATATAGCTTGAGCAAGCAAAATTGAACTTTCTTAAATGACAGTAAAAATGAGAAGTCTGAGTTTTAGGTAAATAAAAACTGTCATGCTGAGCTTCTGGCAGTTAGAAATCTCTGTGCCAAAGAGAGACTGTGTCAACAGTGTATGTGGTGTGAGAATAAACTGCTTTTGTAGCAGTTAATTTACTGCTTTCTTTATTAACTGGAACCGCTCTTCTTTTGTATGTAGATTCTTTATATAAATATGGGCACTATAAGCTGTAGCTTTTAGGGATGATGTATTTGCTTAGTCTAAGCATGATAACGTTTTTAGTATGAGAATGGAGTTGCATAATAGATTTATTTTCTTGTGCGTAACAATTTGTTTTTTTTTTTTTTTATCTCTCACCATCCTGTAAGTCACCATTGTAAAATGCCTTTCGTTATGCTTTCTGAAATGAAAAAATCCATTGTCAGTATCAAGTGCTGTATTATAGAAGACATATTTTTCTGTGATACGTTCAGAAAACTGCCATGTAGCTTATTTACCTATCAGTTAAATGGCTTCTTAAATGTCAGGACAGGAAGTAAATTACCTTCTTCTGCTTTTTCCTCTCAAGTATTACAGTGCTTTTCATGTTACTGTGCTGTTCTTTATAGTTCTTGGTATTTTAGGAGAAAGTATTGTTTTCAATACTATAATAAGGTTAGGGCGTTTTTAATGATAATCACAATGAAATACCAAAATTGCTACTAAAAGCAATTACAGCAGTTTGGTTTTTAGAAATTCCCTGTAATAAAATTTACCTGCTGGTAAATTTCTTTTGAAATAGGTCTTTTACTTTAATGCACGTTCTTAAAGCTCCAATTACCTGTTTCTCTAATTACGGAACTCTTTTCTTCTGTCTTAAGTCTGTCCTTTCTGTGGATGAATTGGTAAGTATACTGATTGCTCCCTCCCCTTTTTTTAAATGATTAAGTGCTTTTGTTTTGTGTGACAACTTGTATATGTTGGCCTCAGAAACTGGCAAGGCAGATCTGTCTTGTTCCATCTTCCTGTCACTTGGCAAAGTGCTGTGTGAAGAACTTTATTTGCATTTTTAGTTCGTCTGATAGAAAATTCTGATAGTTCTTCCTTATTTTCTCTTTTTTCAGTTATTTTATGGGTGTGATTTAATGTACGTCGTGTACTTACCTGTTTAACAGCCTGTAGATAGATTCTCCTTTTCAGTCTTTCCCAGTGATAGACTTGAGAATTTTCAAACAGCTTTTCTACTTTTATTACACTGTATACCTCAACCTCAATATCATTGCTCCTTTTTTGTTGTTTTTTTTTTTTTTTTGGAAAGCCACTGGTCATCTGATAGCTGTAAGCTTTGATTCTCAACATGGCAGTTGCGTTTTTGCTTTCTTACTTGTATTAGCAGCAGAAAATACAGTTCTTTATATTTACTAAAATTCTGTAATGCTATGAGCACCAGAAAGCAAGAAACATGATTCTTTAACATGCTCATTAAAAAAAACACACGTATTTGGAGTCTTTTATCACATTACACAGCAGTTGCTCAGGGCAAGACTTATCCTTTCAGTACATCCTCTGTGATTCTGTACTGCAGACCTTCAGCTTTTCTTCATATAGTGACCAATTGAAAAGAGTCCAGTGGCTTCTGGGTCACAGAGCAGCAGTAACAGTAATGGAGAAAATAGGAAGAAAACTGGGATTAAGTTGTTCCTCCTATTTTAAATACACCGTTTAAAATGCATAATTAAAAGTTATTCCACATAGGAAAATAACAGATGATTTTCTTTTAAATTTAATTTAGATAATGAATCAAATTCAGAAAAAAACTCTGTTTTTAAACTGACTACTTTATGATATCTAATGAGGAAGTGCTGTGTATAAGTGCTGTACGTTCACACGCCTGCTTCAAATTCTAGTCCTTTCTCAAATTTTCAAATGAAAGGAGTCCTAAAAGAGAATGCTTACACCGACAGTGGGCCTGTACTGTTCCAGCACCTGGATGCAGTCTTGGCAATATGTATATAACTAAAATAAATGCTAGCTGCAGGCAGACTCTCCAGCTAATGTAAAATGAGTATTGTGTCTGAACTGCAACATTTCTTACAGCTGAAGTATGTGTCAGATGCAACGCAGTGTTTTGGCACCCTTGAATTTCTGTAGTTGCCTTCCAGCTGCTGGCAGTAGACAAATATTAAAATAGCCCAGAACCATCATTACAGCAGAGAGAACTGGAATAGTTTTAGAAACTACTGTTCTTCAAATGTAGATTAGCCAGAATTCTTGATTTATGAGTGTATTCTGCAGGTCATAAAAAGGTTTGTTGGAAAGTAGTTGGAGTCATCTCACAAGACAACTCCAAACCCAAGACAGAGACCAGATGTGTCTGTGTGGCAGGTTTTGTAATGTATGTATCAAGTCAAACCGGATGTGAAGCTGGGTCAGTGTAGGAATTACTGCGCTTGCAAGAATCTCTGTTTCCCACTTTCTGAGCAGTGTGCTAGGCAGTTCTTGGCCAATACATAGAGATGTGTAATGTATCTAGTTAGATGAATTGAATACAGGTGTTTAACAGATGAGAGAGAAGTAGAGTCCACCAAATCCACAGATGTCTTTCTAGCAAAGGGCTACAAATGCTTACATACATGTGAAAATACCTCTTTTTGGTTTCTATGTAGCAACCTGGCTTAATTGTTCAAAATGTATTAATACAACCCTTATCTGTTGTTTTGTTATCCATGCTTGGAATAATGAAAAAATTCACCATTTCTTAAAAGATTTGTCTTGCCAGTTCTGTAAAATTTTGTTTCTGTCCTGTTGCTTCTTTAGTAGCACCTCATGGTTTTATTTGTTTAGTAGTGTAGTTGATACAAGTAAATGCATTTTAGTGAATTTAGTTCTTATTGCTTTTTCCAGTTGGCAAGCATAGTTAAAATGGAACAGTAATAAATCCTCTGTGTCTGCTGTTTTCGTGGTTTGCTGTTTGCTGAGTTTGTTCTCGCTGCTTTGTAAGAGATATAAAACAAGATACAAGAGATACAAGCAATCAAATGAACTCCTCCTGTAGCTGATTTAGTAGGATAATGAGTTGAGTTGAGTGTGCTAATTCCTTTTAGTTCCAGTGATCTGGGTTTTAGAAAAGATAATGGCTATGCATTATCTGCATGTTATGGTGGAGCACTATGGAAGTAATTCTTATTTCCGTAATTCTTTTCTCATGAGGAGGGGAAAGGTAGTGAAGGGCGATAGATTTCTTTCTTTCTTTCTTCCTTTTATTTTTTTGTAATGAAGTTAATTTGTACTTATATCTCTTTAATTTTGTCAGGGTAAGTAGCATCATATATAAAATGTCTAGTCTTATTTTTGTGGTCTTAGGAATCTAACTTGGAAATATCCCTGGCTGGACATTTCTTGGTTGTTTGCATGATAATAATGGCCATTTAAAAAACTTACAGAATATTTAAGCATATGAAAAGCTCATTAAAATACTTAAAGAATATTATCCACTTGAGATATGTTGTGGTTTTGTATTAACTTTTTTATTTTAAAAATAATCTGTTCCCTCTTATTGGATGAATCTCCCATCTTAACACAAGAAAAAGCAATAATGAGACTCTCTACAGAGAGTGGCAAGAAGTGCTGTTGCTTATTTCAGTCCTTGGACTTTAAGATGTATATGCGTAATGTGCAGGAGTTGTAAGCAGGATAAAAATAATGTTGAGAGCACAAAGTTGAGTTCAAGGCCACCTCTCCTCGTAGCTGCAGTAGCTGCAGTGACAGAGTCACTTTTGTTTCCTGCATGTCCTAGAAATAGAATTATTTCACACAGAAATACTAAGTGCTCTTTTATTATTAACTTTGATAAAAGCTTTCTGACTTCTTTTTTTATTATTTTTGTCTTCTAAGGAAAGAGAACTTGAAGCTAACAAGAAGGAAAAAGTCAAGGAAGCTCAGTTGGAAGCTGAGGTGAAGTTGCTGAGGAAAGAGAATGAAGCTCTTCGTCGACACATTGCTGTTCTTCAGGCTGAGGTTTATGGAGCAAGATTGGCAGCCAAGTACTTAGATAAGGAACTAGCTGGAAGGCATGTAAAATCAATCCATGTCCTTAGCATGAGTTTTAGTTGTTATTGTTACAAGACTTCTGTTTAATACTGGAGAGCATATAGCACAGTGTGCTTGATCTGTGCCTGGCATTTCTTAGCACCATGACATCATAACACCATTAGCAACAACAAATATATATAAAGTCACAGTTTTTAAAGGGTTAGAGAGACATAAATAGATGCTGTAGGTTTCTTGACCTTCTATTATTCTGTTACCAAATCAGACTTTTCCTTGTTCAGTATCTTCTCCGCTGCAAACAGTAAGTATTCTCTCACAGCATTTGTTGATTTCTCTTTTCCTAGGTTTTGTACTGTGTTCATAAGTGTTAGTGATAAGTACGGTAGAATGACCACAGTGAAGCCAGTCAAAAATCATATTATACTCCAGAAGTTTAATTTAAAAGATGTAAATTTTCCTGTTGGGTAAATCACTGTGTTACACAGCCTTCATGAGTACATTTTTAAGTTTGAGTTATTCTTAGTTTATTTATAAACCTTTGTTTCCTTAACTTTTAAAATTGTTAGCAGGAAGGATACGTGCAGAGGTATGCTCTTGCAAGAAAAGGTTCTGTGACATGTTTATCTAAAGTATACATGTACTGGTCTCTAATAACTTTAACATATCACTGTGATAGCTCAAGCATGGTAGTGCAGATAAAGTAATGTCAGTTATGCTGGTTTAAATTTGGCAGCATATGAGTGTGATATTTCTACAACATAACTGCGATAGCTGGCAGTAGATAACTATGGTAAACTTAGATGCATACAATTCTCATCTATGTTAGCAGCATGGTGTTACAATTATGCTCCTATTCCTGAGCTCTCCAGTCCCATTAAGGTCTGCAAGGATCTTTGGTGCCTACGCTTAGGGCTCGGGGTGCCCTATGTGTTGAGGTGGGCTGGAGATACCGTTGTTCTCAGGCACCTGGCTTTGCAGCATTGATCTTTTTTTACTCATCCCACTCTTTAGCATCTAAGTTGTCTTTTTATCACTGCAGAAGTGCCAAGAAAGCAGTACAGAAATTGCTTTCTGTACTTATTTTGTGGAGACAAGAGATGG
This sequence comes from Tetrao urogallus, assembly GCF_951394365.1. Lineage (NCBI taxonomy): Eukaryota > Metazoa > Chordata > Aves > Galliformes > Phasianidae > Tetrao > Tetrao urogallus. The sequence goes on from NC_136814.1 coordinate 62,430,292, forward strand.
TTCATGATGAGGCAGTTCTGATCTGACTGATATTGATCAGTCACTTTATCTCTGTTTGACATCTTGCATTGTCCATCTAATTGATCATTAATTTGCTTGTTATATTTGTGTAGTGATTCAGCAATATATTAATTCTTATCTTGCCATAAGCACTATTAAATACATTGTACTGAGCTGGCAGTTTGAATCTTTTCTTGTGGGTCTGTTGCCCTTACAGCTAGATTTAAATTTCCTCTTTAAAATTCACATTACTTATTCCATCTATTATGTTTTTTTTTCTTTTTTTTTCCTTTCTTCTTCTTTTTTTTTTAAATGAAAAATAAGATAGCTGCATAAGTCTCCTGAAGACAGTTTTTGGAGCCTCTGGTCATGGGGAAAGCCCAGCCACTTCTGCTTTTTGCAACTTTGTGTTTAACAGGTTGTGCTAGTCACACAAATGGTCACTTCTGTAACTCTTTATTCTCTTCCTCTGCATCCCCAAAGGCAGGTCCAAAGTTAAGAGTAGTCCAAGTAGGAAGAGTCTTGTATTTGCAGCTAATTAGACAAGGAAGAATCCAAAAATGCTTCACATTACAGAGAAGAGCCATAGGGTTGTGTTCTTGTTTTTTTTTTTTTTATAAAATTTTCTGGATTTTGTGGGGTAGATGAGCTGTTTAGAAGCCCTTTAAGCTTATGAAGAATTGTATACATGCATGGCTGTTTAAGTTTAACATGCTCATCATTGTCACAACTTGCAGTTACTGCACTTACACTAGTCACTGCATGACTGCATGCTGTAGTCTAATGGAGCGTAAATTGTACAGTGCACTGATTTTAAGTTGCCTTATAGTGTGTTGTTATTCTCTTTGTCATTTGTAGAGTTCAACAGATTCAGTTACTGGGTCGAGATATGAAGGGACCTGCTCATGACAAGCTCTGGAATCAGCTTGAAGCAGAAATACACCTTCACCGTCACAAAACTGTTATTAGAGCTTGTCGAGGTAGGAATGATCTAAAACGACCAATGCAAGCACCACCAGGACATGTAAGTTGAAAGAGTGACTCATTCCTCTGTAATTTCTGATATTTGAGGAAAAAAAGATGGGAGTTAGTTCTTTGATTTTTGTGCTTATTTTCACTTCACTTTTGAGTTCTTTTAACTGTCACTTTTATATATATGTAATTATTTTATATCGTAAAGTGGTTCATGTTAGAAGGGACTGTTAAAGATCATCTGTTCCCATACCTGTTTCTTCTCCAGGATAAATAACCCCAATTCTCAGCCTTTCTTCACAGGAGAGGTGTTTCAGCCCTGTGATAATTTTAGTGGCCCTTCTTTTGACCCACCCTTGACAGGTCCATGTCTCTGTTACTCTGGGTAACCCAGAGCTGGATGTCGTAGAGGACAGATCCATTCTGAATAGCATGTCTACAGAAGTGACCATGTGAAGGACAATTCTGCTGCCTTATCTAGGAACACTAAGTCCTTTTGAAAATTGTCTCTGCTGTGTGTAGTAATATGAATTTAACATGTGTAGCCTTGGTAGACGTTGTCTTAGCTAGCCTAGCACATGAACTGTTAATAATCCCCAGCATTCAGTGCATGAAACCAAACACTGTTTTAAATATCTTAGTTGTTCAGATGGATCTTACTACTTATGTTCTTAATGGCGTATAAAATATGCTTTATGTGTGTGTATGATTTTGAGGATATGCACAAATGCAACAGTAAAATAAATACCTGGATTAATTTAGTTTCTTTTCTAGTCTTGAGTTGAATGGCTTATGATGTAGTTTGTTTTTAATATAACAAGAATAAACCCTTTTCTGGGACTGTATTACATCTATCATTTGATTAGCTTTAAGTTGCAATTTGTCGTACAACATTCCAACAGTAATCAGCATTCCTTTATGTAGTCCCTTTATATTTTTAATATATGGCTACCTTTCCTGCTTTTGGACGTTACGCGTAATTACAACACTCATCACTGAAATAAGTGAAATAATTATTCTTGTCAGAAGTGCATAATAAGAAACCTTTTCTGATTTTGTAACCTATCTGTAAGGAGGCACTCAGGATTGACATGCCCGGTGCTGGTCTGTTGCTGATATACTGTCCTTCTACAAATAATTAAAAAAGTCAGGAATGCATCACTTTTTTGGTTCATGTGTTTGTATTTACAGTTTATTGAGTTTTTATGTGTTTTGTTTTATTTTATATCAAACTAGGATCCAGATGCCTTAAAGAAGAGTCAAGGTGTTGGTCCAATCAGAAAAGTGTTGCTAGTTAAAGAAGACCACGAAGGACTAGGAATTTCAATCACAGTAAATGCTTTATTTTCCGTTACAAAGAAGAAGCAGTTTAAATTTGCACTTCATAAAATATGGAACAGTGAATATATCATTAGAGCACAGCAATCAAAAAGGTTGCATTATGTAAATTTGTAGCTATAGTTGTGTGACTTGAAGAATCCAACTCGTTCTGATTGATTGTGAAATCCTTAAGTTTATGTAAAAGTTAGATGTTCAGTGTTTGTTTTGGGCTTAGGCCCTAAGTTTGAAATTTGGCTATTCTTCTCAGGGGAGAAGAATTAAGAGAAACATCTCATACCATCTACTTCGATATTCTTTTTGTCCAAAACATTCATTCTTAGTTTCTATAATAAAAGTTGAAATAAGCACATTAAGAACAGCTATTAGAATGCTGGTTTTCTGTCAATGCACATTTCAGCTGATTAAAATTCTCATTTTCTGTAGGGTGGGAAGGAGCATGGTGTTCCAATACTGATCTCTGAGATCCATCCTGGGCAACCTGCTGATCGATGTGGAGGACTACATGTTGGGGATGCTATTCTGGCAGTAAATGGAGTTAATCTAAGAGATGCAAAACATAAAGAAGCTGTAACTATCCTCTCCCAACAGGTCAGTTGGGGCCTGTTAACAACAGGCAAATTTATGCACTTCCTTTATTCTGCCTGTTGAATTACCTTGACTTTTAATGTTTTCAGTCAAACAGAGTATTATTCTTGAAGCTCCATCACCTTACACTGTGTCCTGTTGTGTCTTACAATCTGTGAGAAAAAGGCTGGGCCAATATTGCTTCAGTTAAACCTATGTCCCCTTGAATTTATTCTTACTTTGGTTTTATTCTAGAGAGGCGAGATTGAATTTGAAGTAGTGTATGTTGCTCCAGAAGTTGATTCAGATGATGAAAACGTAGAATATGAGGATGAGAGTGGACATCGTTATCGTTTATATCTTGATGAATTGGAAGAAGGGGCAAATTCAGGTTCTAATAGGAAAGAAGTAAATGTGGATGTCAAACCCTCACAAGGTAACCTTTCTAAAAAGTGTTGTATTTAATTGTGAGGTCTCAGTGTGCAAACCAGTTTCTAGAGAACACTGTTCTTGTATTAATTGTAACATTTATCTTCTGTTAATTCAGTTAACTTACTAGTAAGTTGTAAGCTCTTTTGGTTGGTCCCTTACTCGTTGGCCTGGTTTACTTAGAACTGAATTAACTAACTTTTGTGGTTTTTGTGTATTGTTTTTTTCCTAATCACTTTTTCCCAATTGGTCTTATTTTTTCCTGACTAGTCTAAGTGTAGTTAATTCCCTGTAAGCTATTATTTTATTTTGTTCACTTCTTCAAGTATGTTTTTTTTAGATCAGAGATGTGTGTCAAGAGTTCATGTTTTCCTTCCGTAGTGTTTTGCTTAAAACATTAGCTTGTATTTTTAGCACTCTTTTCAGGACATTTTCTAGTTTCTGAAATAAATCTCACTAATTTACAATTCCCAAGATTACTTCTCTCCTTATATAAAATTTCTTTTTTCTTGCAGTGTTTGATAAGAAACCAAGTATTGATGGACATGAAAATGGAGACCTGGGAAATTCAGTTGAAGCTTCATTAGGAGATGCTGCACCCAAATTAACCCGTTCTGCTGAGTCTTTATCCTAAAGAAACAAAGAAAGAAACAAACAAAAACAACTGGACAGATCCCATCTTTGGGAACAATTGATAATCAATATTGACTGCTCCGAGTTTGCTTATACAAATGTAGGTTGTAAAATGGTAATTAAAAGTCAAAGGGAACTGTTACTGTTGCCTGGAAAAAAGGCAGTTACCTCAGGGCTTCATTGTGAGCATTTCTAAGTGTGGAAAACTGTCTTTTGCTTGACACACAATGGCTACTTAACACATAGCATGTGAAACTAATTTCCTTTTAATAATAAGCACCAAAGCATGGGATTTCTAAAAAAGATAACCTCAATACCTTTAGCTTTTAATTTCTCTTATATCCCTAAGGAAGGAAAATAAGATGTGACCAGCTTTATTTTCACCCCTTGATATTTTAAAGGGACAACCAGTGTTCAGTTTGTTGTGAAACAAGCTTTGACTCTGGAAGGTGAGGGGGAACTGTATTGTTGCATACCTGATTTTTCCACTTGGAGTTTTTGATTTGTAACTTCCAAAAATAATGTCGGTTTGTTTTGTTTTGTTTTCTCAGAATAGCAAAACTTTCATACTTAAGCAAGGCCATCAAAACCCAAATGCAACAATGGAATAGTTGTTAGTTATGACCCATGATAATGGGTGAGCTTTTTGATATTATTATTTTAATTAATTCACTGCTAATTGTTCCATATGAAAATTGCTCGGAGCATATTTAAACAGGGTATTATCGGGTTTTACAAACAAAATTAGTTTAAAAAGACATCCACAGTTATATGTGCCCTTTGGTATTCTTTTCTGAACATCATCAGTTCAGTGTGCTTTCTTGAATGGATGTGGTTACTACCCGTGTGGAGCTGTCTGAGTTGGTCATTATTAGCTTGAGCTTATGAAATGCTGAGTACTCTCAATAGGTACTGAACATATTTCAGATCAAAGGAATCTTTAAAGAAGTGAAAATGAAGTGCATAGTACTTTATAGGAGGTGCTCAGAATTGTACAGTGTCTGGCCCTATCTGTTACTTTTGGGCGATTGTATTAACCTGTAATTGTCTTACTGTTGAAAGAGAAAAGATACTGTTTTTGTAACAGCACTGTATCTGAAACTAGCTTTTATTTGGTGTACATCTAAAAGCCCATGGCATGGTTGCAAATGGAAATGTTGAGGATGGCTTCTTGGCCAGTTTCTTGTATAACTGCAGATATACAAGAACTGACCTTGTAGATCTTTAGATGAAATGCAACTTTTTTCCATACACAGACTCTCTTTGTAATCACATTTATTATTTCACCCTGCTAAGATAGCTTTCTTATTTACTGCTTTGCAGGCTGTTGGACTGTAATGTGAAAAGATTTTATTATGTGACAGTGGAACTAATGTGAAAAGACATTTTTGCAAGTGTTAATATGTAGGATATTATGTACCTAAAAAAAAAACACCTGGATGGCCTTTAGAGTAACATCAATTAATTTTACCTTCAAAATTGTGATGTAGAACACGGTTGCTTGTTTCTCCTAGGAGCACTATATATATGTTAATAGAAAAATCCTAAAAATGTATATACTTTATTCAAAGATTTTTCTATTTATAAATCCCTTAACTTTGCTATTTACAAGATTGTTTCGTGTGTGTGCTTTTATGCATGAGTTCCATTCACTCAGTGGAGTTACTTGGTTCAGTTTTTGTAATAGCCTTTCTCATATGGCATACTGTTTGAAGGCTTTTAGAATAGTCAAACTTGTACAGTTTTCACCACACAGGCGCTAGTATTTAAAAATGAATCTGTGTAAAGAAGAAACAGGTCACCAGACATATTTCTTTTTCTGATGCATCAGAAATTACAGGCATGTTGGGTACAAATTAGCAGATAAATCCACTGCTAGAACTTCACATTCAGATTGCTGTGGGTATTTTTTATTTTTATTTTGTTTAATTATTTTTTTTTTTCCTCACAGTTAGTAAAGTAGAATGCAGTCTGAAATGGTCAGTGGCCTAGAACACTCTATGCTCTCTGGTAGAGAGTGTCATTTGAAGCTGAGTAGTAATTTTACTGTCTTTGAAAATCATAGCGGTATAAAATTTTGCTGCAGTTGTAAGAAGTGAGGCTGGTCCAACTAATCTAATAGCTTTTTAAAAGCACTGAATTTGCCTGCACATTTTCCCTGTATCTGAGAGGAAGTTTAATTTTTTTTATTTATTTGATCTTCCTTACTTTCTGGCATAGCTCATTTTCCATTTAGTCCATTGATCTATTCCAGCCTGAGGTGGGAGAGTATTTCTGGAGTTATTTTCCTGACATTCCTTGTCCACCTGTTACGATGCTGTACACTTTTCTTTATCATCTGGAAGTTGCTGGATCCTTTCTCTGTTATTTTGTCTATTTTTAATCTATGTATGAGACCAACAGAAGGAAAATGGCTGAGGAGAATGACTAAGAGCAGACAAATCAGGTATCAGTAAATCATCACTGTGTTTCTTTCCCTGCAGTTTTTATAATCTGTTTAGAAAGCCCTGAATGGGAGGAATTTGCACAGACACTCCAGTGGCTATACTCCATCCTTAGTACCAGCTGATTTAACATACTTGTGTGCCGTAGTCATACTGATATGCTTTGAGATTAATATTTAAATTGAGAAAAGGTTTGCAAGTTGAGATTTCCAGATTCAGTAGACAAATGTGTATTTTTTCCTTTGTCAGTAACTGGAAGACTCAGTCCTGCTGATCCGCAGAGGTTGAAAGAAATAGACTTGGAAGAATTTCCGAGGAAAGGCAGTATTCAGACTTCATTTTTATTTTTTAAAGTGTGAAACCGTTTACTGGCATGTATATATATTTTTACTTCAAGAATAAAATAGTATTCTAAAGAAAACTGCTTTTTTTTTTCTAGTAGATAATTCCTTGCCAATTAAAAAAAAAAAACAACAAACAAACTTCATTGAGACAACTGTATTTTAAGCTAAAGGTAGACAGTGCTTGTTGGCATCTGGGACCAATGTTAAATAAGAGCATGTTAGTTAAGGAAAGTGCTAAATGGCAATAAATTTAACTCTGATCAAAGACTATGTAGTATTTCCTTTGTAGAAGTGTATTTGTGGCAGTGAAGATGGTTTGTATCCACCTCAATATATGTTAATCGACCATTATATCAAATGAAATCCAAGTATTTATTGTACGTGTCCGAATATCTATAAAGTCATTCCTATAGGAGGTATAACATTTAACAACAAATGTATCATATCTAGTTAAGCTGAATATATTTTTATTAGCCTGTAAATACTCTTCTGTACTTCAGTGATTTCTGTATCTAATTCAGACTGGTATTTCATTTTCTTCTGTTTTTTATATATAAAATATAGATGCCTACTCCTGTGTGTGATTTTTTTTTAAACATGTAATCAACACCCAGGTAAAAAGCTGATTATTGTGAGGAAAAAACAAAACTGCATAGTGTGAATTTTGATGATAACCTAGTCTTGGCCAGCAATGGTTGATAGCAGATTACATTTTTAAAGAGAATGTCTCAAATATCTTTACTTAAGAAGCATTTCCTGCAGAATTTTTTTCAATAGAAGAAAAAAGGGGCAAAATTTGCAATGTACTCTGGCTGTACAATAATACTATAAATATTCCATAGCTTAAAACTGGGGAAACTGCTTTTTTTTTTGTTTTGTTTATTCAGATTAACAATGTGCTTTTTTTTTTTTTTTTTTTTTTTTAAATCTCTGACTTATTTAAGTGGCCTTCCCTTCCTAGAGCAGCAAGTTCACCCAGAACTGGATGCCATACAGAGAGCTCAGATAAAAGTAATGGTATAGTAATTGTGGTAAGTAATTGTTTAATAGTGGTAGTGCTTACAGATTTCTTGAGTTAGTACAATGGTTGCAGGCATAGGAACTCTATGAATAGACAAGGCTGAGTCATGTTGGATGAAAAGATGTTTCTAGTCCTCAATTGGTGAGGGCTAGAACTGTACTATTTATTTTTTACCTCTGTAATTTTTAGAAGGGTGATTTTTATACATGGGTGACAAGTAGATGGAAAAAATAGAGTAAGGAGATAGAACTTACATGTGGCTGAGGTATAATAAAACAGTAAGAGAATTAATGGTAATCACAGAATCATAGAATGGCCTGTGTTGAAAAGGATCACAATGATCATCTACTTTCAACCTCCCTGCTATGTGCGGGGTCACCAACCACCAACCTCCAGGGATGGGCATCCACATCCTCCTTGGGAAACCTGTTGCAGTGCGCTACCACCCTCTATGTGAAAAACTGAGAATGAAGATTGAAACAGATGGTAAAAGGAGTAAAATAACTTTCTTTATGCCAGCTAGGATCAAGAAGGAGTGTGCAAACTTTCATAGTGTCTCGGTACCCAGCTGAATGACTTCAGACTGCTGCCTGGGCCTGTAGTCACTGAATAGTTTCTCTGTATTTTTTACCAGAGATTGCTATGTAGTAGAAGAAAAGCTCATCCTGATGTTGGATTCAACTACGAAGTCAATTTTGTCGTGCAGAACCTCAGCCCAATGACTTGAAGAGCAAATTACTTACCTGTTGTCCAGAATGTGTCTTCTCTGAAGTGGTTTTGTTTCCAGTTGTTTTTAAACTGCATCATTCATGTTTGGAGCGGATTTCAAGTGTTAAGAAGTGGAAAAGTTTGAAGGGAAAATTCCTTCCCCCGCCCTGAGGCAGGTCTCTTGTTGTTTCATGTGCTTAAGAGTAGCCTTGCCTTACCTGTATTTGCTTGTGTACTCTGCTGCAAAAGTAGCTTTGCTTTTGATGCCCACACCTGTGATGTGCTAGTCATGAACTGGGCTTTGAGGCCGGATGTCTGAATAAGTCCAAGGAATATTTTTCACAAAATCTCCCTTTGTAATGGAAACCTGATTCACCTGAGTAAATTTTTCACATAATTTTTTTTCTTTTTTTCTTTTTCCCCTTCATGCATCAGCTGTAGATGCTATTTGGTGCCTGTCTGATACCTTTCTGCCTGGTGCCTCGTGTCTTGTTTTGCACAGCTGTGCTGAAGAGAAGCAGTACAACTGCTGGTGCTCTGAAGGCTCTTTAGCAGGATACTGCTGTCCTCACCCCCTTTGGGATCTGTATTAGGAATGCACTTGTCCCTAAAAAGTAATCCAGGAAAGATGGTTAAAACTGTATGTTTTGTTGCTTTGTTTAAGGGTGGGATTTTTTTTGTTCGTTTGTTTGCTTTTCACTTTATACTGGAAATTGTGATCACATCTCCCTCATTCACAGGTCTTGCTGCCTTCCCTTTTTTTCATGATCTCTTTCTGAAATGCAAAAGCAGTGTTCCTGATCTTTGCTGCCTTCATCCCGTGAAACACAGCCTGATTTGTCTCCCCAGCATTTATCTCCACCAGCAACATAGCCATCAGCTCTTCACTGAAAGGTTTTCAATGGCTTGGGCTCAAATAGAAGATTAGGAAGATATATAAGAATAAGCAGAGTTAAATGAGAGGCATTAACAAACATGTTTTGATTATCAATAAGAAAATGTCATAAATCAAGGGTGCTTGATAGGCATCTGGTAACTTTTCAGTTTGGTTTTAAGTAATCAAATTGTTTACTACAGTCCTGTTGATGAAATCCCAATTTTCCTATTAAATGTCTTAATGCCTGAATGAGTAATGCTTCTGTAAAATGGAGTAGAACAGAATGACATGATGGTAATTTTATCTAATGGTGTTTGTTATTGTCCAAGTATTTATTGTTCATTTATTTAGGGGAATGGAAGCATTAAAGTTCAGGCTGCTGGACCAGAGCAGTTCCTTGTCCTCTGTATTGGCTTTACACTTCTGGAGATGTGTTTGGCCTGGATGCTTTTCCTTGCAACAAGAAGTGGGATGTTGCAGTTCACTCCCTTTGGGATCAACTTGTGGTGAGTGCTGCAGTTAACCTTTGCTTTGCTAAAGGGCAGTTAAAGCTTTTGGGTTCTCCTGGGCTTCATTCTGGGTTCTTCCTGGTCTACTGACAGTCACATGAGCTGCTAGCCTTCTGAAGTTTCTGAATTCAGATGGGACTGCATGCTGGCTGACAAAGGTGAGATCTCTGGAGTGAACAAGCTGGGACATGGGAGGACATGAGAGTCACTTCTTTCACGGTAGTATCCCTAAGGGAATATTACTCAAGAACCATTAGGCTATGATGTTGTATATGATGAATTTGTTTTGTTATTAAATTGTATTTTTCTTGAGGAAAAAAATGTATTGTGATCTTTTTCCTATTAAAGCAAGGAATACTAAGATGGCTTGTGAGATGTGTTATATATCAGGCTGCTCATTAGATTTCATACATTCTTTATCTTAGTAGCTTTAGTGTTATAGTAAGTTAAAGTAGTCGTCTCGAGTGACCTTTTAAGTAGTTAAGTTTAATTTGTGCTACCTCAGCTTTATGCTATTTACAAATCCAAAACTTTTCTATTTCTTGGCGAATCCTATTTGTAATCAGAATCCTAATTCTTTTTTAGTGCACGATATTTGTACTTGTATTTAGAGCCAAAAGGGGGCAGCAGCTTCTTTCAAATCTTCAGCGTTAACTGGACTGGGAAAGGTCCTATTCTTTGCTGTTCGCAGATTCTTTTGTTGTTGGTTTGTGTGTTTGTGTGTGTGTGTGTGTTTAAAAAAACTTTAAAAATAGAAAAACCTTGTTCTTTAAAACTATTTCTAGTCATGTTTGCTCTTATAAGAACAAACATTCAGTCTAGTTAGTGTCCTGTAACAAGTGCTTTCCTGGTGAAATAATGTAAACCAAACATTGTTCTCTGTATCTGTGCAGCATACGTACAGGAACACATGAACACACACACATGAATCATGATTTCTTAAAGAATTCTTTTATTTCTCTGTCAGTTACTTTAAAAAATGAGTGTTCTCTTACACGCTCATGGTACAAGTTTTGATGTCCATGGGCGGATTAAGTGCTTCTGAAAGACTGGGCCAGAGCACTGATAAAACACAAAATGAGTTAGTGGGTAGGTTTGCAGACTCCCCTGCTTACGTTTTGTGAGTGCCCTTCAGTCATCCTCTACAACCGGTCTTGTGCTGTTCCTGGAATTTTTGCTGGATCTGAGGCTGCCCATCATGTCCAACTGCATTGAGATTTGATGATGAGGAGTAGCAAAAAAAACAAACAAAAAAAAGAAGTGATGAACATAACATTTTGTTCTTGTCTAGTTTCACACTGAAGGCTTTTGGTCAGAAGGAAAGAGGAAGACCTTCTGTAATCTTCTTCCTAATGCTGTTGTTTCCAATGTTCACCAAATGGTGTCTGTTGTCATTAGCCAGGTGATCAGTGACCTTATCAGCTGAATGTTCTGTTGCATAAAACATTTGTGTCCTCGATGCTGATCCTCATACAGTGATGTGACTGTGCTATAATCAGAGGGGATACCGTGTGCTAATCTGTCAGAAGTTAACTGTATAACTGAACACAGATTCTAAAGGGGCATTTTTCTGAATGCCATATGCCAGGCATTTATAAGATAGTAGAAAAGTTATGGCAGCATTGTTACAGAAATCATGGGTGGCTATGTGTTGTGAGTGTCAAAAGGGATGAGTTCTGTCTTTTGTGACAGTGCTGTATGTGTTTAGATACCCGTGGAAGAGAAATTACATGAGCTGTCCACAACCTTTTCACATCCATGTATGACTCTCATTCTTCCACATCACAAGAATCCTCTATTGAGGTCATCTTATTCAAATTTTATAAAACTGTCTGTCAGAACAGATGGTATCACTTAAGGATAAAAAGCTTAGCCATAGACGTGAAGAAAACCTGCCTCTTCAAGTAAGGCCTGCTAGCACGTCTTAGTCTTTATCACCTATGTCTTCTCTCCCTGCATGACAGAAATTTCTCACAGGTTTGTGACTTCTCAAAGGCCTTTACATTTTTAGAGGGGTTTGACTTGTTGAAACAACTCTGGTCAAATGACAGCTTTTCTGTCTCTCTCATTTTGTCCATCTATGAAATGGTTGCTTGGGCCACGGAAGTTAAGATGTGTAAAATACATTTGTAAAGGCAATGGCTTCTCTTGCATGCTCAGGGTAACGAATCATTCAGACTGACAGTTCAGTAATAGCTACCGTAACTTACTATCTTTCTGCAGTATGTGTTCCCCTTCCTTCATGGCCAGTATCACCATCATCTCTGCTCCCTGTCAGTCCTCATGTAGCTCTTCGGGAGGCTTCTGATAAGCTCCCTGAAGTATGTCAATCTTCGGCCACTGCTGTTTGTTTCTATGTTGTTTGTGTTAATTTATTTTGGGTGTTCTTTGAAGGCTAAATTTTGGCATTAATTTTTTGCTACCTTCCAAACAATGTGTGTATTTTTTAAAGTCTGTTATTGTCTGTCGTTACCCAATCTGACTGATAGAACACGGCAGTTTTGAATGAGGTGTTATTTTGCAAGTTTTCTCACTCCTTTTACTGGCTCAGATTCATGATAAGAAGTGTTGGATATTCAGTGTTATTGTTCCTCTTCAGGTGAGGATATAATGTGGATCTTTAAGGCAGCTTTTCAAATCAGGTCTGTTAAAAATTTGTGTCTACCCAAAATTATGGATTTCTGAGCTCAGTTCCGGATGGTGATCAGGACGCAAGTTAGTAGTGTCACGTGTATTGGTTTGTATATTTTGCTATGCTGAAAAATTATGTTGTGCTATACATTTATCAAGTTGTCTCCTTTCTGGATTCCTCCTTCTGGTATGACTGTATAAGAATAAACGGGATGATAATCTCACAGATGTTGCATGCCTGCTCTGTAACTGTGTCAAAATAAATGATGGTTGACTCCACTTAAGACGTATGAATAACCTCTGCATACAGTAGATGGCAAAAGTTTATCAGGCCTTAGAGCTGCATAATGTGAGGCCAAGCTTAAACAAATACTGTGAAGTTAGAGTGAAAAAGCCTCCAAATTCTTGTGTCCCGACTATACAAAGATAACATAGAACAACAGATATTAGGCGTCTTCCTTATCTTTTATAACATGAGTTTTTCCAACTAAGGATGTCTTCTTCTTGTCTTTATCTAGTTTAGAAATACTTTATCTGGAGAGGTTTCTATTTGGATTCTCCAAGTGATCATGCAGAAATGGTACCTTCAAATAAATTCGTTCTTTGAAACTTATTCTTCAATGATTCATAGGCTTTGCTGCTGTTCCTTTATAATGTTGTTAGTCTTGTTAGCCCCACACAGCTACGGTAGGATAATTTTCAGTATAGATGTCACGTTCAACAACACCGATGAGATTCAAAAGAAAAGATAAATTCTGCTTGTTTACCCCATGCTTTGCTACTGTGGGGGAGGTTGGAGGTCAGTATAACCTTTACAGCATCACTGACATTGGAAAGAAGAGACTTGTATGGAACTTCTATTATGGAAAATAAGAAAGAAAAAATAAATGCAGTAATATAACCTTGTCATTTCTAGAGTCCAGACTGATTGCAGTCTAAAGGGAGCCCTTAGGACACATGCGCATTAAGCAAATTGAACCTGGTTTTGGAGAGAGTGAACGAAAGAATAGTGACAGATTTTTACAAGGTTTATTTTCAGAGAACGCCTGACTTCTAAGGAATGAATCAGTGGTCTCATAGAGGTCACAAAACTCCTGTTCATAGCTAATTGCTTTTTCTTACTTACCCTCCTGAAATGAATTGGAACTGCCTGGAGAAAAATGATTTTTGCTTTGGCAAAAGAAAAAAATAAAAGTAAATGCCTAGCTTTGGGAAAAGCTGAGGCACAGACAAATAACTGCATTTTGTTTAATAGCCACCTTAGTGGTGACTTTGTATGCACAGTTCTGAAGGCATTGCTGCAATGCAGTGCTACTATTTTAAGGTCAAAGGATATTAATTGTAGAATCTCAGAACAATGTGGGTTGAGACCTTAAAGCCCACCCAGTCCCACCCCCTACTATTGGCAGGGATGCCAGCCCCCAGCTCAGCCACTCAGGGCCCCCTCCAACCTGGCCTTGGAGCACCCACGGTTTCTCTGGGCAGCTGTGCCAGTGCCTCACTGCCTGTAAGTAAAGAATTTCCTCCTAACCTAAATCTCTTCTCTTTTGGGGAATTTGCTGTCTTTTCCAGTCTAAGGAGATGAAAGTGATGAACATTTGTGTTTTTGTTGTGGTGTTTGGGAAACACTTTTGGTGGTGGGAGGGAAGGATTTTTTGTGGGTTTTTGTGTTGTTTTTTTTCTTTTTTTTTTTAATAGAAGGCACTGTATTTTCTACAATTCATTTGATTAGAGGTGCCTAGTTTACGGAGTGTGACCCCATTCACAGCACTGTCAGAGGCTTGCCTTCAACTGCAGCTGGAACAGGTGGACCCTTAGGGCTGTGTCCAGTTAATATTCAACCTTCTTGTGAACTTTGCTGCATTTATACTGTTCCAGACTACTAGGAGTGCCAGCTCTGGGAAGAAGCTTGATTACTGAATCTCTATTGAAAGTCTCTGTTAACCAGATGGTCAGTCTCCTAAAGATGGTAGGCTCTGTTCTGCCGTAATCTCATGACATACTGGAGGGAGATCCAGTGCAAATGCAGCCCTTATAAACGTGTTAGTGTTTTGAAGTAGGGCCTGTTTGAATCTTTGTTGTAGAAGGAAGATTTTTGAATACACCATGTTTGCTGAGTCTGACTGTGTTACACCTGCAACTGGTTTTCACTGTGGAAATTAATGAGCTAGAGCAGCCTGTGAGAAACCATTCTGAGGAGAAATATGAGGATGAATCCCCACCTGCAGGAAGATCAGTCATCCCTTTTCTTTCCTACATAAGGGCTTAGTAGCAGGATGGAGAAACTACTATAGAGACTAGAAGTTCTCTGCATATCTGCTGCTAGGTCGCTAAGAACTCCTTGTTCCCCAGGCTGAGGGGAAGAAGCCCCAAGCTGTTTGTGTCAGCTGCCCTCAGCATTCCCTCAGATTGGAGCCATGAAGCACTGTGCAGTGGCTGGCAGTGTGTGTGATGACAGAGCCACCACTGTAACTCAGAAATAATGAAGACATCTGGGGATTGATTCCAAGCTATCTTTTTACAGTTTTTTTGGGTTCTTTTTGAGAAGTGGAGGATGAAGGCACGTTGCACATTGAAAACCAACATCTTTTTCAGCTAAAATAGCTGTTCTGAGATGGGTTTGAATGGCAGCAAAAAATGGGCATGTGCAACGAAGAACAGTTTGACACTGCAGATGCAAAAAGCGTGTGGCTGAGGCATGCCAAAAGGTTGTTATAACACAAGCCATGTCATCAGCTGCCTGCTGCTGTTGCCGTGCTGCATTATCTTTGTGGGGAATAGCTCTGATTACTGAGCTCCACTTGTTTGCAAAGTGACAAGTCAAGCTAATTAGCTGTGTGGGTGGAGTATTGGATTCAGTCTCACCAGGGGGGTAGCCTCATCCTCCCCTCAATTATGTGCATCCAGCAGCAGAGCTGGGCACAGAAGTTTGTTCGTGGGTGTTTCTTCTCTAGAGATTATGGACACAGAAGCCAGGCTAAGTGGGGCACTGGGATAAGCTTTTTTTAGCCTGTCATACAGAGAGTGTAAATTGCAGCCGCGGAACTGACACTTTTGCACGGAGTAAGGAACAGTTACTTCTCACTCTGCAGGATATGTGACAAGAGTGGGTGTGCAGCGATGATAAAGTCACCAAGTTAAGTACCAGGCCTGTGTGACTGATTTACAAATACCAGTGTTCTTTATTTACATAGACATGTAAACAACAGAAGGTAAACAACACCACCCAGCTCGGTCTTAATAAACAGGCTGCTGCTGCTTCGCTTCAGAACCTGAGGTGTTTTATACAATTCACAGAAACTGTATTGACAGCAAACGCAGGAGGACTACAAGGTTAGCTCAACTCTTTCTTCTTTGCACGGAAGTCGCATGCACTGTGCTTTGGCATGACAGAACTGCACCACTGAGGCCACAAAACAAGCAAATGTGAAGAACCCACTAAGAGCTGTTCTTAAGGTCAGATGTGGCTCAAGTTAGCAATATTTGTACCTAGTATCACTTACAGCTTTTATGTACTCTTAAAGCACTTTGTGAACAAACAAGAAATCTTTGCTGCGTCCTTTGCAAATGATCCCCAGCTTACACAAAAGGAAACACACAAGGCCTTGAAATACTGACTTTCCAAGAGCTCACATTTTACCAGGCTAATTTCCCAGCCTTGTGCCTTAAATGTAGAACCATTCTTCTCTCTTGGAAGAATATAACTTTTTGATATTCTGAGACACACGTTCAAATTCAAGGTAAGGCTCCAAGTGCTGCAGGGCAAAGGATGGTTGCAGTCCCGACCTGAAGCTGTGTGGCTTCAATGACACCTTTGCTGAAAGAAAAGCTAACAGCTGCGCATTGCAGCCACCCCCAAGCTTTTTCAAGTTTGTCCAAAA
This sequence comes from Tetrao urogallus, assembly GCF_951394365.1. Taxonomy (NCBI): domain Eukaryota; kingdom Metazoa; phylum Chordata; class Aves; order Galliformes; family Phasianidae; genus Tetrao; species Tetrao urogallus. The sequence continues at coordinate 62,446,646 of NC_136814.1, forward strand.
CTAAAATTGAGTAACATCTGCTGCAAAAGAAAACCTATTTGAGCACAACTGTGCTGAGCCACTGTCTTGCATTTAAGTGCAACACTGAACCATACCCATGTTGTCTTTTAGTTTTACAAATTTAGTGTAGTATGTCCATTTGAAATATTTAGTCAAACAGAAAAATACCCACTGGAGCAATGAAGAGCTGCTTTGTGTCCAGGAACAATTTTTCTTATAGTTTAGCATTAACAACATCAGGTAGGGCCTGAACAGGATTCAATTCTTAGCTGTAAATTCACATTATAGTTCCACACACATTCAGTGATAAAGCAGATTGGCATGTTTCTATTGCAGATGTGTCTGCAAGGTGATCGCTATGGCTTGAATCCAAAGCTTGTTCCATCTTTTCTACCTGTACTTGATACGAATAGCAAGTTAGGCTCAGCTCATACACTAAGTCAAATTCAAGCATCTACAGATTGCTGCTGAAAGGCAGCTGGGCAGGTGAGATGGAGTGTGGTATTTAAATGCTCGGCTGCCTTCTCTTGTGCACTTCACGCTTCAAGCAGTTTTACTTCTGCCCTCCCAAGAGGAACTATAATGATGATCTTCAGTTTTCAGAGGAAAGGAACTGAACCACATCAGCTGTAAGATACACAATTTACAGCTGCACTACAACAGAGAGAGAGCTATTTCTGCAGAAGCTGGTTTGTTGTTTTTTTTTCTTTTGTCCTTTCAATTCCACAGGTGAAAAGGAAACTTAAGAAACTCTCCTTAAATAAAAGCTATGTACAAATTGCACACGTTGCAAACGGAGCACTGAGATCAGTTACAGAAATAAGATATACAGTCTTCACTGATAACATCTCTTTTGATATAAACAGTGATAAACAGCATATGCTTTCTTCAGATGTCAGAACCCAGCAAGACTGCAATATTATGTACACAGGGCTTGTTTGCCTTCTGCCTTCTGCAGCAGAATCCTTTAAAACTCTGTTTTCACTTTGGAAGCTGCGCAGCGACATTCCTGTGCACCACGTCTCTCTTGCTTAGCGGATCACAAGAGAGCTGTCATTGCTGTCTGGCTTATCGGGTTCAGGCAGTCTCTGGGTGTTGAGTAACCCTCACTCCCTAGCGTGTTCGCCTGAGGTTTCTGGTAGTCCGTACTATAGCTCACAGAGGTCAGAATACCGTTGGCTTTAGGTTTGTCGTAGTTTATTACGCTCTGGGGTGTCTGATAGTCTCCATTCCTGGTATCAGTCTTACATGAGCCAGAGAAACTGCCGGCAGAAAGGGAATGTTTCTGTGAGGATATTACAGGTATGTTGTAGCCATTTTCAGAGGGAAAGTTATTTTCTCTGGTGACGTGCCGCTCGATGATGGGGGTGGCATATTCAGGCTCCTGGCTGGTCAGGGGCAGAGCGTACTCGTGCCGGTTGGCTCTGTGCGGGCAGTGGTAGTGGTTTTCAAACTCTGCACTCCCCCTTCTTCCCTCTTCTTCTGTGTCCATGGGTCTGAAAGTAGATCCTTTCCGCGTTACTGTCCCAGTTCCGATCATGAGAGGCTGCTGATAATCTAAAAGGAAGTACCAACTGCTCAACAACACATAGCCACATTATTTTATGTAGTAAGTGGCAGAAAATGATTTGCTTATTATAGCAAACCCGTGATTATCAGGATGTCAGGAAACACTGCCCCGTCTCCAATTCCATATCCTCCTTCATTGCCCAGGTGTTGCAGAGCTTGGCAGCGCTGCTCTGCAGAGGAGCTTCAATCTGTCACATCTTTACTCCCTCCCTCCCTGCCTTTCCTCGCCTACATACCCAAATGCATTAACATCATTTCTGGAGAATACCCCAAAACTCTATGAAAATAAAAAGAGGGAGGACAACAAAATATAAGCAATAAACCCGAGAGGGGACTTCAAATGAAGTTCCACAAAGGAAAAAAGTTCTCAAAACAAGTGTTCTACTTTTGCAATAATTAAGATGCCTGAAGGATTCTTAACGAGTCCAAGTGCCGGCTCTATTTAAAAGGAATCTCAGTGGCTGACTGACAGGAGGATAAAGTTAGGCAGAAAGGCAGCCAAGAGAGTCAAGGGAAGTGTGAGATGTGTGAAGTCAGCTTCCAACTGAAGCGTGTGTGCGAGGGGGACGAGCCATAAGGCGAGCAGCAGGAGTAGTGCTGCCGGAGAACAGTTCACCCCATGGAGGAGGGGGCAGGAGCTGAATTGGGAAGGGAGAAATGACCCCAGCAGGAGCATGAGGTAAGATCCAGGGGACACAGCCTCACAAAGTGGATATTTGCAGTTTTGGTCAGAGAGGATGCCAGGCTGCTGCATTAGAAAGCAATCTGAACTAATGGGTTTTCAAAAATTCCAGAAAATTACCATGCTGAAATTCGGCATTTTAACTTTTTTACTTTGGTGCTTGTGAAAATTGTTTACTGATATGAATTGTTTACATGGTGACCTGAACAGCTCTAGTAAACGACACTGATAAAATACTGTATTCTGGCACAGGCTTGAAGAAGTTAGCTCAGATTCTGTTTTAGCATTGTAGTTCATCTGACATGAGCTTGGAATTCAATCCCATATGTCCTGTGAATCTTTCTGGCAGTTCCTGGCTACTTCCCAAATGTAGCATGCAGGGTGAAGGTGTTATGATATGTCATAAGTGATGCAGCTCTCACCAGCACTGCTGCTGCTACTCTGAGGAATTTCACTTGCTCAGAAAGAAGTCTCTCCACTTCCTCTGGGGGCTGCCATGAGAACCAGCAAGCAGTGAGGAATTCAAAGGGGAAGAATTTCATGTAGTATGGTAACCTATATGCAAGTTACATGCCCACCACAATTTAATTATGTAATGTCATTTGCTGCACATTTCTTAGCTGCAGTCCCAGTTTTCATTTAGTGTTTCTTATTTCTATGGAGACTGCAGGTGAAACGCAAACTTTGGGAGCTCTTGGGCCAGGACGAGAGGTATAAATTCTCATACACTGCAAGAGGAGAGGATGGACAGAGCAGAGGCCCATGCAACACAGCCAGGGTAGCTGGTAACCACAGTGGTAAGGGACTATACTACTTTGCTTTCCTTCATGAAATAAAACTGCTTTATGTTCAAAACCGGCATATTTATATTTTAAGTTTCTGCAAAGCACTGACAGATTTTAAAGTGTATTTCTCTAACAAATTTTTAGGAATTTCTAAGGTTTGAAGCCTGGGAAGGGCAAATAAATTTTTCTGGAGGGTTGCTGATCACTGATCTCATAAAATGGCTGCTCTGTCTGGCCTTTCCAGACAGAGAAAAACAGGCAGGCATAAGATGCACTAAGAGGATGAATTAAAAAAAACATCCCTTTGGAATACAAGCAGTACTGATGCAGGGATTTGCTCTCTCCAGACATTGACCTGAAGCCAAGATAGCACAGAAGAGATGCATTGAGGTGTTTTTTTCTCTTTTCCCTCATCTGTCACTTCAGAAGACCTCATCTCCAAGACAATTCAAGGCACCAGGAATACTGTACACATCTCAGCATGACTTCCAGCTGGTATGGAATCCAACCACAAACTGAATAAGCAATTTTTCTACTTGATCAGCAGCAAGGAACATCATATTTTGTTCCAATGTCAGAGACATTTGAATTAAAATAGAAATATAAAAATGTGCCAGCAATACCTTAGGTATGTTAATAGAATTATAGAAGAATCACAGAATCATTAAAGTGAGAAAAGATTTTTAAGAAATCTAGTCCAACTGTCCACCTACCACCAATAATGCCCACTAAGCCATGCTCTTAACTACTAGTACATCTACCCTTTCCTTAAATACCTCTAGGGACAGTGACTCTACCACTTCCCTGGGCAGGACAGTCTGTTCTGAACTCTTGAGCTGCATCCCTTGCCTGAGTGCATTTCATACTTGCATTCAATTGTAAGTAGTTCAGAGCAAGGAAAAAATCTTGCCAAATAAAAAAGGAAAAACAACAACAACATATAAAAAAAATGAAGGTTCATCTAGTGTTTTTGTCCCCCCAGTACATCTGAGATGAACATAGATAAATCTGTCCTTGAGCCTGAGCTTTCACAAGAGTTGGAGCTTCTAATATTGCTGGCCTGTCCTTCCTCCTGCTAACTACTTTCTGCACAGAATAAAATGAGTGCATCAGAGAGGGAGCAATTGTTACCTGCCATGTCGCTTGTGACCAGATCTAGTTTTTGTGGTGTCTCCTTCTCATTATTATAGCTAATGGTAAATTCAGTTGACTGATGTCTGGTGAAGGGCTGCTTGATCTGTTTCCAACAACCTACAATAAAGAAATAAGAATAGAAGATATCAGAAAGTTAAATGCTTAAAATTAGAAGGCTTATCAGAATGTTAAATTTTTAGTGTACTGATTGCTGTCAATATACTTAACTACTTACAAAGCAAGATTAAAACAGACTGTTTGAAAAAAAACAAAAAAACAAAAAAAACAACAAAACCCATAAAAACAAAGAGACTCTGAGATTCTCCATGTAGAAGCTAAGCCATAGAGAGGGTTTTCTTCTTTGTCTTTCTTGGGAAGAATGACTTAAGTTATATCTTAATGCTATCAGTAAAATATAAGCTTTAAATCAGCAGCAAATTTTGCCACCACTTATGTAGCAATAATAATGTTTTGCAATTTCTTTTTTTAAATTTTTCTTTCAGTTGCTGAGTATAGTTTCCATGTCCTTGGTATCTCAGCACCTGCACTTATTTGTTCTCACAACATCACTGTGAGACACTGTGTGTTCCTTGTCTGGCACCTGTAACATGTGGTCTGTTGAAAAGTGGGTTCAACTCCCAGCTTGCTCAAGTCCCAAACCTGGTTAGATTCAGAGTTATTAAGGATGGAAAAGTCTACTAAGATCACATAGTCCAACTGTCAGCCCATCCCCACCATGCTCCTAAATGCCACATCTGCGCATTTCTTGAACACCTCCAGGAACAGTGACTCCACTTCCTCCCTGGGTCTTGTAGAAGCTTATGCATTGGCCTTGACCCACCAATCCAGCCTGTCCAGATCCTCCTGTAGGGCCTTCCTACTTTCAAGCAGGCTGGCACTTCTTCCAAAGTTGGTGTCATTTGCAAACTTATTGAGGGTTCACAGTGTTTAGAAGCTTAATTTGTGAAGCATACACTACAAATGAACGGAGTGGGTAAGAGGCTATCTCCAATTTCATGGGATTTGTCCTCATTAGCAAGTGCGAAAGGATTTTGATGTGACCTTGAAAAATCATATTAGCAAATATGATGTTAAGTACAAATTAGTTTTCTAATGAGGATGATCTGAAATGGGTAACAAAGTTCCTTTCCCTGATGCCAGCACCTGCTGAGGGATGAAATTTTGGAGCTGAGCTGTTGCAAGAGATGTGAATTACTTAGTGATTTCTTTTTAATGGAAAGCTGAGTTTCAGAAGGATATTCCTCTGCAGAGTTAGCAAGCCAGGAAAAAGCAGCTGAGCTCCACCTTCCTGGCTGAGAGGAGGCTGCTCTAGAAAGCATAATTAAGCACAACAAGGTATGTTATTGCACCAGGTTTGCAGGCATCTTCTGCAGCAGAGACCTCAAAACAATCCTCTATTCTGATTTTAAATGTGAAGTACAATTCAGTATTGTTAGGCTTCATTAATATAGTCTCAATTAGGGAGGGCAGCAAAATGGAAACACTGAGGCCATAAAAAGATAGTTAGCACTTGCTGTCTTGGAGAATGGCAATCCCCTCTGCTGTGAGGGAAAAAAAAGGAAAGTAGCAATTTTCTGCAAAATAGGTGTTTTGGAGGAGGAGGGAAGGAAAAGAAAGGCACCTGGGAGCACTCTTACATGATCATTTATGAATTCTGTGTAATAGATCTTTTGCTAATTGCCCTTCTGTCATAGAAACCAAATTACTTTGTTTCTCTGGGCACTGTTCTGGGATGACACAAGTGGGACTATCATTTGCCATTTCCCTTGTATGAAATAGCGAATTTGAATGAGGAAACATGGCTGCTCTTTCAGAAACATCTCACCATAGTGCATAAAATCCTTCCCATTGGCCAAGGTGACAGGACAGGACAAGACAAAGCCCACCACTCTTCACTAACCTGATTTCTGAGCATTGGATAATCCATAAGAAAGTCCTTTGGCTTCTTGCCTGTGAGGAGAGGAAAGCATTTATAAACTTCTGCTCTCATAGCATTTCATCTTCTTCACTCCTTCACTTCAGCAGAGAGTCTGTGTGTTTAGCAGCTGAAAACAACTGTTCTCTTTTAGTTCCTGGAGGATGCATTTATTAGATTGTAAGGCACACAAACCCATATTTCCACACTTGGTTGTTTCCCCATCTGTGTGCATGTTCTGAGTGCCGCTGTGCAAATTCCTTCTGTCTGAAGGAATTCCTTCATGGACTTGATGTGTGCATGTCGTTATATGTCACTCTAGGTAATGTTTTGGGTCTGTTCTTCTGAACATTTATGGATTTTACTGGAAATCCAGGGCAGAGCCAAGTACTGCTCATGATGAAACAAGATCACCAGAGCTTTGTTTATGCTTCCAAATCCCTGGATGCTGATAGATGCATTTTCCTGTTCTACATTCAAGGGCAAGTTCAGGAATGGACACCTACTTTGACCCAAAGTTAGCAGTGCTTCTTCCAATTCTGACTTTGTGAAATAGAGTGGCTTAGTTTTATCTGCTTAACAATGTATGTGTACCACTCCTTATAGATCAGCCGTGACTTTGGCCCCCGTCTTTAATTGCCTTACGTGATGAGAAAGCAGAAAGAACAAGAGGAGCAAAATGAAATAAAATGCTTCAGATAGCTCAAATGTTTCCTTCCCTGAATTTCTGCTCAGCTTTGGTGTGCAAACTGTTCCATCTTCAACTGCATTACATTTTCACATTTGTGGGTATGTGTAGGCTGAACTGAGCAGCTGGTTGCATTGGACTGTAAATTGGGGTGTGTAGTTCTGAACCTGCTTCATCCTTGTTTTCCTCTAACTAGGGGATGATTAAAAAAGACAATTTACAGCAGCATGAGTTCTATTTGGAAGGAAGACTTAAAAAAAGATAATCTATTTCCAGTTTCCTGGTTTCTCTGGAAAGAGAGCACATATTTGATTGTGCCAGCTAGGACGCCACAGATATCTCCCATGACAAAAGACAGTATCTTACTTTCGTAGGGCTGCACAGATACAAATTCCAGAGAACAGGAACAGACACAGCACTATGAGGACTGGGACAATTATAGCTGTAAGCTTTAAGCCTGCATAGAAAAAATAAATGGATAAAAGTTAAAAAGGCAGATTACTCTGAAGATGGATATCTATTCCAACAGATAATCTTGCAGGAACACTCCTCGTAGGGGAGCATGTAAATGTAAAACACTAGAACAGCAGAACTGCTCCTCAGCCATACGTAGCTGCCTGCCATGTACACGAGTGGAACGGAGTTGAGAAATACATTGAACTCTCGGTCTCTAGGCGGACACTTGGCACAATATCTGTAAGCATCCTTACACTGAGCAGTTTTCTTATTACATACCGGGTAACTTTTTATAAAAAGCCACTTACAGCAATGCTGTTTTGAGTTACTTTTAAAGCTGCTAAATGAAGCTGCCATTTTCCATGCTGAGTATCTGGCTCCTGCTGATCTGGCTGAAACGTTTCAGTCAAAATAATTCAAAGATTTCCGAGATTTGAGATAGGGAAAAATGTTTTGCCTGTGTTTAAAATGATTTAGAACAGGGATTTGGAAATTAGCCATGAGGTGACTTTTGTGTCAGGAGCATGCATTTCACTATTCCTGCAGACACTTTGAGAGTAAGGTAGTGCACATGTCCATGGGATATTTACAGTTTAGCAGATAAAGTTTCAAAATATTCCATTTTCAGTGAAGATGGATACAATTTACCCATACCACTGCACAGATCAACAGAGTTAGCTCTTGGCAAGAGCAATCCAGTTTCAGAATTTTTTTTTTTTTTTTTTAGTAATGATCACTTCTTAAAAATTCTTTGTTCACAGAGACAGTGCTACAACTATTAGCTACCCAACAGTTAGCAGTGTTTGGTATGGCAGGTCCATAATTCCTGCCTGGCTGTGGATCCACCAGTCAGCCAGTATATAGTAGAAATTTTATTTGTTCACTTTTTTAAGATCTAAGAATTTACCTCCACTTAAAGGATGAAGATTGCAAATTAAGGCACTGAGGGAGAAGTATGAGAATTAATGTTGCCTGAGCCCCCATGAAGGTAAGTATTATGAAAAAAACGTTTAATTACACAATCGTGCACTACAGTATATTGCTTAGTGCTGGGGATCTGCTCTGAGAGGAGTTGTGGCAGCCTAGAGAGAAGGTAACGTTTTTGTAGGACCACTGCTCCACGTATAACAAAAGTCAGAAAACAGAGGGAGGGGGTGAGGAAGACAGGAGCTCCTCCAAAAATGCTACTGATGCTCGGGGCAGTCTGTTGAGCCTACGAAGCATGGCAAATAACCAAGCTGTCAGGGAAGAGAAAGCCTGGTATTACACACATCAAGAAAAATTAAGGCTTTCAATTTCTTTCTGTGCCTCAAGACAAAAAGAAGCCAAGCTCCTCCCTCCTCTCTCTGTAGTTAACCTTTAAAAATGTCTGAAGGGAAAACAAAAGTTTTGATTTGTGAGAAAGTTTACCCAGGCTGGGGTGAAGACATGATGCATCACAGAAAAAAATCAGTGATCAGCTGTGTTACCTAAATTGGTTTCTTCTGATGGGATGGGCTCTGTAACAGTTCTGTCTTCTTTCCCAAGGGAGGTTTCTGTGCTCTGACTTGTTTTTTGCCACATTGAATGTGTAAATGAACTATTCACTGCAAAAAAGAGCAGGGAATGAGTTATTCTGTGGTAACACAGCACTCCTTTGGAGCACTGTGCCTTGGAAGCACTGTTTACCCCATACCTTGCATTATTCGACAACCAATCAGTTCAAGCTTCAATGCTATCCGTTGGTTCCAAGACTGAGGAATAATTCGCACATAACGGGCCACGATTGGGGGAATGAAATTATTACGTACAACATCACCAGAGTCGGAGTTGCCTTGGAATACCTGCAACAAAATGTAAGTGTGTTATTTGCTGTGTTTCAAAAATCTGCTTCTCAGAAATCTCCTGACTTCCAACTTCAAATATTTTTATTATCCTAAAACTAATGTATCAATCATCTGGGACACAGCCACAAGATTTCTGGAAATGGGAGCTCTGAAAAGAATCAGTCTTTTTAATTCTGGTAGACGATTGCCTTTCACTGTTAGCTTAGAGAGGAAAGTTCTGTTTCCATTCTCTGTGATTTCCAGTTAATGTATGCTGGTATAATGCAACATTTTTGATTTAATAGTGCTACACGGCCCTTACTTGTGCATCAGGGAATATCTATTTATTTAAAGTGAATATTTCCAAGTATTTCAGAAAATTGTCATCTTTCTGTATCAAGACCAAAAAATGACCACTAACCCTGTAGCTGTATGTGCTTTGTTCTGTACTTCTTTCCCGGGATCAGTTCAGCCTGTGTATAGAACAAGTAATCCTTGCAATACTAGTACTTGGAGATGCTTCAGCATGGCCTAGGAGAATGTATGAGCCCAATCAGATAAGAAAGTGAGCTCAGCATATCTGAGATAAGACACCAGGCTATACAGAGTTTAGATAGGACAAGTTTTGTCATGTTTTTTGGTTGTAACAGAATATATCTAATAATGTTTTCATAGGATTATTTGTAAATAACAATTAACTGTGGAAAACTGCAAACCAGAAGATTTTAAGTGGCTAGCCTTCACAAAATTCACCTGTTATGAGACTGATTTTTTACTTCTTGGGCCAACATCCCCTAAAAAATCTTAAAGCAATTAACACTGTGCAGTGAAATTCATTTCTGTACAAGCTGAGGAAATGGAAATCATAGCTAGAAGGAAATCTTTCCGCAAGTCTAACAAGTTTTTAAAACCATAGTCAAGACTGAGCACCAGGTAGAGCGTTACCAAGCTCCCTCATAAGGGATTAGTGAAGATGATCTGACTAAGAACGCTGTGGGAGCAGAAAGGCTTCTGTATTTTTGTTTCAAAGGAAACAGGAGTTTTTCCCAGAAGAATATTAGCACACGCTGTGCTGCTTTTATCAGATCGTTGTTGAATTCATTCAGTGTCTATGACAGCTGTTGTGTAGACAGCTGTGGAATTTCTTTTGTTTGTTTAAGAGCATTTAGTTTAAGTGCAGGTACATTGAATCCTAACAAACTTGGCCTGTCAGAAGTGTCACCCCAGTGTGGTGTTGAAAGTGGTGCAGTCCCTAGAACACTGTCCAAAGAGGAGCTCAGTCTGCAAATATAGATAAGTAGCACCGATATTTAGCTGAGCTAAATACTTCTCCAAATAGCCTCTTTACAGCTATACAGCTTTAATCTCCCTTTTTAGTACAAATAGTATATGCACATGCACAAGCCTTTGTATGTGTATCTCACAACTTCAGAAAGCCCTGGATATCTCCCTTGCTTCAACAAGCTTGCTATCTATGCCGCAGCTGTAAATTTTGCTGGTGAAGACGACCCAAGTCTGGACAAGTCTGAAGCTCCTGATCTTTCTTGTCAGTGAAAGTCTGTCCTTCAGTGTCAAGGCAGCGCAAAGATTTTTTTCTCTGTGCTTTGCTTCCACTCCCACTTTCTCTTACCTTTTCTTCATTGCTTAGAATTCCTCTGTAAGTTCTCCATTTCGAGTTGTTATTTCTGTAGTTCAATATAAATGTCTTCACATAGAAATTAAAATTCTGCATAGTGGGTCCAGAACCAGTGGTTTTGATCCCTTTGAATGAAATGCAGAATATATTTTCATGTTAGGTTTCATTTTCAGTGCAAGATTTTCAAATGCAAACACACAGCACAACCAATTCAAAGACCTTTATCTTTGAAGCCTTAATTTATTTTTTAAACCATGTATGGAATTCAGTGTCCACTGAGTTTGGAGTTTGGGTCAAGAATAGAAATCAGCGTTAAGCTGTGAATTTCAAGGATCTTCAATCAGAGCCTAAGTTAATGACTCCAGAAATGGTAATTGCTTTTTAATATTATGGTCCATATCTGCAGTCTGAAAATATATGCAAACAGAATTTCTCAATACAGAATATTTACTTACATTCAATGAAACAAAGATTCAATTAGTGCATTCGTAAATTTTCAACCATGTTTAGTTTCTTTCTCCAGTGGAAAATCCAGCTGCTAATAATCAGAGTGATCTACCTGTTATTCTCTTCTTCTCTCCCAAGTCTATCTCCAACCATTCATGACTACTGCTGTGGTTAGAGGCCCAAGCCAGTCCCAGGACTTGAAGCCACGCCTTGTCAGGAGACCACTGGAATAGCTGTCCAAATTCGTTGGTCTCCTCCCAGTAGGAAGATGCAGTGATCTGGCTCTTGGAGAGGAATCCTTCTTCCAGACTGAGAGATCTATTGCAGCCTAGGAGTCCCAACACAGACAGGCAAAAGCAGTTATTTTGCATTTTAACAGTCTATTTTCATATTAGGCAGACAACATATGAAGACCATTCACAACAGCCAAGTCAGACATTGCCTAACCAGGTGCTAACCTGATGCTATCCATTAGTGTTTGCCAATCAATTTATAGTGGATAATCCAGTACCAGAATGTTGCAGTCCCTCTCCTTTACCAGTTGGCTCCTACGTACACACTTTCTGACTACTGAATCTGTTATTTTTTTCTTTCTCATTTTGGTTTTTAATCTCTGCAGTATTGTTTCGTTTATGTGAAGACTTCTTATATTTTATTTTTCTCCTTCTGAATCATAATATTTATGTTTAGAGTTTGGCATTAACTAATTTTGCTGTACAAAACGTTGCTAAAATGAAGGCACTTTACTGAAAGGAACGCTTTACTGTAAATATTTCATGTTTTTCACATGCAATTAGGGCTAGGAAGGTTCCTCATTAATGAAGCTCCTTGATACTGCTGCCAAGAGGTGATATCATGAAGGTAATAGCTTCAGGTAAGCATTACAAAATCCACCAAAGAACCCACAAAATATCTGCACATCAAGGTTCTTCAGAGAGAACAGGCCAGTGCAATATGGTTTCAATGAGTTAAAAATAATTTCCTGACAATTACAAAGGCCTATACATGTTCTCAAGTTTTCACTGGAATAGTAAATGATTTTATCTATGATGACTGAAATATAATTCAAGTGAATGAGCACGAACTTTTCCCCCTGCTTTTCTATGTTTTATGCAAATTAACAGCTCGACAGATTAAAGACATTTTGCATCTTTGAAGGTCATAAACAAAAGCTAGTTCTGTGTAAGTTCAGTGTAAATATATTTCCATCCCTCTGCATGTTTTAGTTCTTTTATAACGAAGATGGAACTAATAAGTGTCTGAAGAAAAACTGCTTTCATTTTCTGCCACCTAAAGTACATAAAAATGAAACTGATTGCCATTTTTCATATGCTAGCACCAGAAATGTAATATCAGAATGCTATTCCTTTTTCTCATCTATGTGCAGATGACTTACTCCTATTCTGTTTTTTTTTTCCAGCTCACTTCACCTCACTTCTATTTTTTATTCAACCTGTCAATTTTTAAAAAAAAATAACTGTCCTAAAATACCTTTTCTAGACACAGCCTAACATTCCTCTGATTACTTTCCAAAACTTTTGAGGAAATACTTAAATAAAAAAGGTAAAAATAAGGCCATTATTCTTACCATTTGAAGTAAACATAAACCGCTTATCTGACAGCGAACCACTGTAAGAAAAAAAGGTAATTCACTCTTTGAGGAAACGGCCATAGGAATGATAAGAAATGGGTGGCTTTGGCACTATACAGAATAACTTTTCATCCAGCAGAGTATCTCTGGTCAGGTAACTGTTTGCAGTGCTCTTGACTATCTATCCCCTCAGAGCACTCTCGTGCATCCCATGCTGTGACAGAATCCAGTGCAGTTCTAGCAGCTTTCAGCATTTGCTCTGCTCTATGATATGGGATGATTGCCCATCTCCCCACCCTGTTACTCTTTCTGTGCACTTTTGTTTCACTTCTCTACACAAGATCTTAATCACTGCTGCAAAATCTTCCACCCCCTGGTCCTCAGACCAGCAAAATCAAAACACGCTGAAGAAGCCAGGAAAGCACTGCTCTAGCATGAGGCCGGGTTCTCTTCTCACATCAGTTTAAATTAGAGGAACTTAACTGAAATCTGTGAATTTCTATTGGTGTAAATCCACACTGTTGTAAATTCACATTGGTGTAAGACCACATTGGTGCAAGAAAATTGCCTTAGGACCAGTGAAAGAGTTATGCCTGACTATGACTAATGCATATTAGCTCCAGTCATTCCTTTTGCATCAGTCAGGCAATGAAAACTTCCCATTGCTTTAATCTGGCTCAGATTAAACAGATTACATTCAGATTAGCAGTTTGGTTCTGTTATAGTCACATTCAACAGCTCTTCGTAGGAGTTCTGTTAACACATCTGTGGTTTCCCTATTCTTTCCTGCAGCATGGGCTACTTCACTTCTGGAGAAAAGCCATTTCTTGGGCCACCCTCCACAACTCTACACAACACAGAACGTCACCCAGTGACTATAGCATGGAAAACCACGCTCTCAGCCTCCCCATGGAGCCATTTTCCCTTCTGATTCTCACTGCGATCCCAAAATGATTCCTTCATTTGTCTTCACAATAGAAATAAAAGTTTGGGTTTCAACATGAAATGCAGATTTCCTGAAAATCTGGCCTTTTCTGTGCTGCTCCGTGTGGCCTCATGCATGCATCACGTGCCCCTCTGAAAGCTCTTGGCCAGTATGACTGAGTGGAGTACTCCAGCACTGAACCAGCTCCAATAGACTGCCCTATGCTGCCAGCCAGGAACACTTCAGGCTGCTCAGGGAGGTGGTAGGTGTCCCATCCACGGAGACATTTGAGGCCAGGCCGGCTAAGGGTCTGAGCAGCCTGATCTAGCTGTAGATGTCCCTGTTCATTGCGGGGGAGCTGGACTAAATGGCCTTTCAGGGTCCCTTCCAACTCAAATAATTCTATGATTTCCTCAGAGATTACCTATAGAGTCTAACAGCCTACACCCTGACAGTGGTGCACACAGCCATATGGTTTTTAAGTGCTGCAAATCAGGAAGTGGAAAGCAGGCTGGTGTCAAGGTCAGTAAGAACACTGCTTCTTTTTGTCACTGAGGGAAAGCCAATGCCTGCAGGCAAAAGAGGCCCTTTGGGGTGGGGGAGAGCACTGGGAGCGAACAGATCTATTTGGGCACGTAGGCAGTGGAATCACTAGGATGAGAAATTCAGCCCCTCCCTCCCACATCCTCCCCCAGGCGATCCTCACGGGCCATCAGATGTGTTCTGCTTGCTTCCAGCCAGCTCAGAACCCCAGCCAAAACTATTTTTGCTTTCTTAGAGAACACAAAACAATCCAGTTCAAGAGAAGAAAAGAAAAACTGACTGTGATCAGTAAAACCTACTCAAAACAGAAGCATTTCTCGAATATGTATTTATGTGCTTTCCCTCTGTAATAAAAAAAAGTCACTGAGCTCCCTTTCAAACTACAGGACTGCAATTTTAGCAACCAAAGGGAGGAAGTTAGCTCCTGATACCTGTAAAGCTATAAAATTGGGCTGAAATATTTCTGCTATAATTCTGCAAGTCACTGAAGAAGACAAACTAATTCAGTAAGTGGCAATTCATCAATTTCATAATGTGACAGGTGGCATTTGTCATACAGATTTCACTTTGTCCTTTAAGGGATGGAATCACCCCATGCTCTTCATTTTCCTGCTTAACCAGCAGCACCACTGTCAGAACTGTATGGCAGACCTATGCTGGTGCCTCTGAGAAAAAAAAAAAAAGAATGCTGCTTCACATTATAAGCTTATGTAAACCTCAAATCCTTTATTCCAGCATCTGTCCCAAGGAAGCTTTTTATAAGCAGCACAGGTTAACCCAAATCTCATATTCATAGTTCACAAGCACACGGGCTCATCCATTTTCACAGGCAAATGACTTCACATGTGCAGATGTACAGTTAGAGGCCTCCACAGGCAGCTCACATTACAAAGTTAAACCCCATATATTTGTCCTTGGGTAGCAGAAATGCTCAATAAATCCTGCCACTTGGTATTCATTATATCATTTGTGGGTTCAGGTCTGCACATGGGGCATGAGAGTTGGAAATCTCATAGATAACTGAGCATAACAAGCTCGTTGAAAAATGGAATCAGGGAGGCCAAGGTCAGGTCTTAAGGGCTGGCAAGTGAACGATTCATAGCTCTGCTGGTACTTTATAACACAGATATTTAACAGCTCGGTGCACACAAGCAGCAGCTTTGACGAGGTCAGTTTCAGCTCAAGTCACTAAATAATTTAAATCTTTAATACTGAAATCCGCTATAAATGAGATTTTTAAAAACTCGAGTAAGCTTTCATTTAAGGCAGGACGAAAATCTGGTACAACACTGCTATCCTCACACTTGTTTTTCCTTGCTGATGCTTGCAAGCAAAAAACATTCAAAGGAATGTATTGCTGTGCGGAGGTGTCCCAAGGACAGGGAAGCTGGGCAGCTTTGGGAATACGTATTATAAAAACGTTTTTAAAGCATGATATGCACTTTTTAATTTTTCATAGTAAACAGGCCATCTGCTTCCAGGAACACATTTCCATGTTTTGAGATAAAATGATCTCCCTGCACCCCTCAGTTTACCTCCCTTGGTACAATGAGGTCACAGCAGTGTTTCTTCTGCTCCTGGGACTGTCCCAGCCACCAGGGGCAGCAGAAGCATTCCAAGAATCGTTGTTCTCACCCTCCAGCATTTCTCCAAATCACACATCTCACCTGTAGGCATCTGACATGCTAGGAGCCCATGTAGCTTTGTCTCTCCATATGATCTGCAGAAAGCATTGGTTGATCACTCAGGGCAAACCCATTCTATTGGGAGAGCACCATCCTTGAGGAGTACCTCTGTCTACCCCAGTGTGCAGGAGGTGACGGCACTCCTCACTGGGGTGCTCTCTGTAGAGCCTCACACTAACTGGGATAAATCCAAGCTGGGAGGCCTGTTTCAGCACAGGAGTACACATCTTGGCTCTTGTTTGAGTCAGTGGGAGTTCTATCGCTCGATGTTACAGTTGTTTTCATCTCTGCAGGCACTTTCGTTACTCACGTGAGGTGGATAACACATTTTGAGTAGCAACAGTAAAAGGATGCTTGGCAGTGAAGTCCATGGGTTAATTATGCAAACAGTGTTTTTCCCCAGCACATCTACATTTGCTTCTTGTACGCTTCATTCATTGCTCACTAACTCTTGTACTGTGAAAAAATACAAGTGGGAATCCCAGCTGTCTTTCATTATACCATTTTATGTGCTACTGTCTGTGTTACACCTGGGATTCTCAAGGATCACACACATAAAAATGTATGTAAATGGTTCTACAACCTCTGTAATTAAGGCACAAAATATTTAATTTCTTAGGATTTCATAAAGCTGGCATTTGTGATGGAAATAATTTGTATTGCTCGCTTTATGGTAAGGCTCACTGCTGAGCTGAGCCCTCAGTCCTGCTTTCCTTGGTACAAGATCATATCATTTTTCCACTTATTTTAGCTGTGAAGCCACATACTTAAGGAAAATAGAAAATATTTAGGCTTTAAAGGCCTTCTGCTAGTTGTCTACATGCTACTCACTTTGTATTCAGCAAACCACAGTACCAATATACAAAGACTTTCCACCTGCACCTAAGGTTAAGCAATAGACAGAATGAATGCCCATGTCTTCTGTTGGGTTCACAAACTGAATGTGGCCAAGGTCACTGGGAACAAGGCTTAAAAATTAAACATTTGATTACATAATTTGCTTATCACATGCAGGAGTAAGATGCATGTACAGATAGCTTAAAATTAGCTTTGATTTCAGTACCAGCATGTTTCATAGTGATTTCATAATTGGTCTGCCTTTTTTGCTTCACTGAGAGAATGGAGAAGCCAAATGTTTACAGAATGGCTGATATGGTTCTGTAGGATTTCTTCTTGATCCTTTTTTATTTTTTTAAACAAAAGAAACAATGATTGTTAAATTGTTGAGAGGATGTGGAGCAAACATAGGGGAAATAGGAAAAAAATGAAAAGACATATTCCCTTGGCTCTTGTAGTGCATGGGGCTGAGGAGATTTTCCTTCCCATAAGAAAAAATGCTTATTGCAATACCCAGATAACATTTAAAAATTCAAAATACAAACCAACAGAGATGACAGAGGCAGTTGCTGGAAGGGCTTACTGTACTGGATAGAGATTAGAGGATTTATTTCTACTTCAACAACAATGCAATTATAAGTCAGAAGATAAGTGGTAAATATAACACCCTTGCTATAAGTATTCTAAAAGAGAAAAATTCTGAACATGTCAAAAGCACAATGTTTAAGAAGGTATTCATTAAATCCCCCATGGCTCAACGGCACTTTCTATTTATTTGTTATTCCTAGGTTGTTCTTTTTTTCCACTTTAACATGAATTTAGCATGACTTATTAGTACATCTATTAAAGATGTTTGTTACAGAACATCATACCTTCACTTGTCTGCTAAAAAACTAATTTGCAAATGTATTTTGGAAGGAAAGGAAGAAAAGAGAGAGAAGATACAGCCCTAAACTTTATAAAGCCAGATAAACTTGAAACATTTTCCTACAATCTCTGCCAACACCATGTTAATAAAGCCATAGAGACAAATCCACAAACCCTCAAAACCAGCAGCTGACATCTCTTTCCCCAAAAAGCATTGGTGTGGTGTCTCCCCTCCATTTGATGACCTGGCCAGTACACTGGGGTTGTACTGGGGCTGCTCCCAGAGCCAGTGGTGGGTAAGTTAACTTCCTTCCCAACTCCCTGTGCCCCAGAAATACTCACTCATGTGAGGAGATACCATTGGCGACAACGCCTTCATAGCGGCTGATGCCCTTCTGCTGGGTGACACTGATCTGACCGCCCAGTTCATCTGCAATAACACCTGCGTGTATCGCCGACTTGCACAGCAGTGAGGTCTGAAAAGTAGAAGCCATCAAAACCCCAAATTGAGAGGGCAAATCTGTCAAAGTGGTAGTACTCTCACTTCCAAGCCACAGCTGTGGAAGTGTTAAGAGCTCATAAAGTCCTGCAAAGGAATGAGAGCAACAGGGAGAGACTTAAAAAGAAAGAACATTTATCTTTGAAAAAATACATGCTTCCAAAAGTCAGGTTTTTCTCAAATGAAGAATGTAATTGTCTGATTCTAGGAAAATGTGGTGAAGTTTTGACCTGATAAATATTTGGCCCACTTCAGGAAAACAAAGTCAAAGGCAAAGCAACCACTCTTTGCAAAGAGAAAACAATAATGGCTTTTGCAGACTTACCTGCAGCCAGACCTACCTGTTACTGCATGGTGCCTTAAGATTTGAGGCATGGCATGCATTGGGAAATGTGGCTGTGTGTCATTCACATGAAGCCAGCTTGGGCTCCTCTAGCACCTGGCAAGAAGGGCTGTCTGCCTGTCCCTTCCAGGGAGGGCTGGTGTGTTGGGACACTGGGGTAGTAGGGCTCCAGGGAGTCCTGGAGGTCTTTCTCATCGGAAAAGCTGAGTCTATGTTAATGGCGGAGGGAGGATTTCCTTCAAAAACTCCTCCGCCTAGATAACATCTGCATGAGGTCATGTCATGTGCTGCTTTTTTTTCCCAGTCACCCTGGGCAGCAGGAATAACTCCAGCTAATTAGAATGCAATGTGGCATTTCTTTGTTTTTTTTAGCTCTCCCATTCTCCTGGATGGGATGGCGTGCTTGAGTAACTGGATGAACAGGTTATGCATGGATTTTCTGGAGACTCAGCAACTGCTTTATTTGTGATATGGTGGGGTTTTACTTCAGTGGTAGGATTAATCTTAACTCCACTCTGAAAGATGTCAGGATTTCAGAGGCATACAGGACAGTGAGGGGCACAGGACAGGCAGAGCAGTGTGTGATAGGAATCAGGGATAAATGTAACCACTCAGGCAGCTCTGCTTTAAAGAGTTAACAGTTAATAAAAACTGATCCTAAATGTTTTTAGTTATCGGTGGGATATGATTGGACAGTGTATAAAGTTAATTTCATCTCAGAGCATGTTCCTGTAATACTGAAGGCTGAATCGTAAAGAGAACCTTCAAGTAATACATTTTATTCCTATGAGAGATAACATCAGAAAAGAAATGCACATGGATTTTAAACAAGTATAAGGTAAATTCATAGGAGTATTTAGGACATCAAAGAACGCTGCCTCAAGAAGGAAAAACCCTATACATCCAAAAGGCCAGAAACCTGGAGTTAGTGTGTTAGTTTGACAATCAGTGGACTTTGTTCTTACACAATTGATTAGTCTGTTTGAAAAGTATTTTCAGTATGTGCTCAGTGTACACTGATAACATACTAATATACTGATAGTAGAACATAACACAGCTGGGAAGAACTATTCACTAAAGCTGAGCAGCAAAAACTGAAACCAAATTGTGCTATGTAACGGAGCAATGGATTGTCTTTTCTGTTTTTATTAAGTTCCTCTCTTTATATTGGGTACTTACATCTCTGTATCCTTCTTCTATATTCCCAGAAATGTCACCTGCTATGTCTCTGCAGCCAGCAGGACAGTATCTGCTGTAGTAAAAGAATAAGGCTT
The DNA here is from genome assembly GCF_951394365.1 of Tetrao urogallus. NCBI lineage: Eukaryota > Metazoa > Chordata > Aves > Galliformes > Phasianidae > Tetrao > Tetrao urogallus. Next base: position 62,466,348 of record NC_136814.1, read on the forward strand.
ATTTAAAACCTGGACTGTTATGATGACACGCAAACTGTATCTGAAAGAAAAGCTCTCAGACCCATAGATACTTCAGCAGTATGTTCTGGTTGACTGTTCATTAGTGATTACAGAAGGTAAACAGAAGTGCCCTTGAGTGGAATGCACATAGCAGCACACAAAGAACTACAATAACAGTTCTTCAAGTGCATTTTGTTCAATCCTGTTGTTCTAGGAATGTTATTACTCAAGCTTTCAGCCCAGATAAGAAGTCTGCATGCACATCCAGGCAAGTAACCAGCAAAGTACAATTAATTACCATTTCAAATCCTATCAAGGAGCCCAGAAATTATAGCTTGTCCTCAGATGATCTTTTATCAGCTGAGGCATGATCTGCTCTCAGGAGATGCCATGGTACTCAAGGCTACTTTGAATTTCAAAGTGGAAGTTCTTTTTACATATACCATACGCACGCATTCCCAAATGAGGATTGCTGAGAGCTTTGTAACAATATTCTCTTGTTTTCCTGGGCTGCAGACTTCCATTCTGCACTAGTGCTTCACACAACGAGGCCTGACACTACTGTAGTATTGTAGCTCAAAAACATTCACTTTTCCAGAAAGCTAAGACTGTTCATGTCTTATGTGACATTTTACAGCAATTTGACCAGGTGACACAGAAAACTAAGAAACGGTGAAGAAAGATATAAACCTTCTTTACCTGTATTCAGTCTTTGTATAGTGGTTTGCTCGTTCCAGACATGTGATTAGATCTGTGGAATTTTTTACAAATGTCAATCCAAGTTGCAAGACATAGAAATACAGAAAAATGTTTGGCTAAACATGAAATTGCATTTGAAGACTTCTCTGTATAATACTTAGAGATAAAACAACAGCTATGGTTTTCCCTCATCCTTTTCATCTCCCACTTCTACTCATATTTTACATACCTTCAACAAAGATGCATAGGAACACCCCCCAGAATATTAAATGTAGATTTTGTCTCTTCACCTCTCCAATCACTTCATCCTCTCACTGTGTGGTAAAAGCCCTGAATACAGAGGCTTCTCATTTTCTGTTTCATTGGGCCTGTTCTACAAATTATGTAGGTAAGATTTTAGCAGCTTTTTTATCTGCTTAATGTTACTATTGCTTCTCATACACATGCTGTCAAAAAGATATTTCATGCTAAGACACCTGAAAATATTTAGGACCAAACATACAAGCCAAAGTCTGTGGTAGAGAAGATAGTGAATTAGGGAGGACTATGCTGTTCGTCCTTTAGAAAAAGTGCATTACCTGGGTGATCACTGCTGGCATAAGATAACAAAAAGCCTCGTCCTGATATATGGGATCCACTCTCAAAGTGGATAGTTGCTTCATTGCTGTCCAAAATGATTTCTTTGGGGACAGGCATCATATTACCACAGTAGGGTCCTACAGACAGAACGAAGATTTCAGAGTTTAGATGAGATAGTTAGGCTGGAATATTCTCATGATAAATAAGGAATTTCGTAACATGCTCATTCTCCTTTAGAACCAATCCACATATTGACAAAAGGGCTTTAGCTTCAGTCCTTTATGGGTATGAACTCCAAAGTTACCTTGACAAAGAATGACAAGAATCCAATTGTCCCTTCATGGCATAAATTCTAGCATTAACAGCTCTCATCACATAAGCCTCAAGAAAATGATTAATACTCTTTTACCTTTGAAGTAGAGTGTTCTTAAATACAGCAGTAACTCAGGAGAGAAAAGAATGGAATGAACGTTGAAAGGCAATCCAAGGGATCTACAGAGGATCTGCTATAGCTGCTTCAGCAGAGCAGCTATTCTGAAAAGCTTAGGAACACAAACAGCACACCTGGTCTTAAAGGATGTGTGTGCCATGTGTCAAGTTTATGAGCAGAAACTATTAAGAAAATTTCTGCATTTATTGGCATTTTAAAAACATCACCAGACCATTGAAATATATAGTTTAGATTTCCTGAGCTTAAAACAAAGTAAAGAGGGACAGGAAGGGAGTAGAAAAAGGAGACATGAGTCTTGTGCCTACACTGAATTAGATAATGGTTTTATAGCTGCCAACTGCAGTATCTTGGAGCGCTCCTCAGGATACTCCTTTCTTGTACCAGCAGGCTCTCACAATTATATTTGCTTCTTCAGAAGTCACTTCCTGAGGGGAGCTTTCTTTTGAAATTGCCATAGTCTTGCTTTCCATTGCCGTACCTGGGTGCAAACATTTGTCTCTGGCTGCCCTCAAGCACAGAGGACACAGGAAATCAAGAGCACTTTGGATACATTCTGAATTTAAGGGGATGTTTACAATATAGAGTGCTAATAAGAGGTTTTGTAAAATGGCAAACACTTTCCTACTTAGAAGCCCTCAGACCATCTATTCTGTTGAGAATTATAACAGCTTTTGTATAATAAAGCAAGACCTTGGGATGGAAAATGATCCCTTTGACTTTTTTTCCAGGACAATCTCAATTTTTTGGTGGTGGATACTTTATGGTACCTTGGAACTGAGAGTACAAGAAATCGCCAAGTACAGCACAAAATTGAAGAGCCTTCTGAACAGGTGTCTAAAAGCTCCTTCATTTTGTTTGATACTGTCTTTCCCAAATACTTAATCAGCCTTATAGCAGCTAGAGATCATCCTGTAGAGTAGCCCAGTCAGAGGCAATGACAGCCAGCTGTCAGCAGAAGAGGACAAATTAAAGGACAGATTCTGTCTTTCGGCTTGTAAAATTATAACAAAGGCAGGCAGGCAGAGAAACAAGTGACAATTGTGACATTTCCCCCGAGTACTACTGTGTCGAAAATGAGTCACGACTTACTTAGAGAAAACAGTATCTATAAAAAGGGTTAAACAAATTGCTTAGGAAATGAACTTATCAAAAAGAGAGCATTTGACACTGTGTCATACCAGACAACTGCACGAGTGTTTTATTTGAGAAGGTCTTTTGTGTCAGAATGCAGTGGGAGAAGTGCTAACTTAGAACTTTATTTTTCTTCCGAAGTATAGGAAGAGAGAAAGAGAGAAAGGGGAGAAGGCAGGAAGGCGTTGTGCTTCTTCAAAATGAAACACCTGAGAAAGCATTAGTCTTTTTCTTGTCTCAGGGACTGACTGTATATTTTCTCACCAATGCTCCTTTCCTTTTTCCCTAACAGTGATTAGCAGTGACATATCTACTCTGTAGGTATAATTTTGGTGGCTGACTCACTCCACCACACACCGGCTGGGTCAGGATTAGCTGTCTCCTACAGTAGCAAGTCTACATGTTTTCCAGGTAATTATACAAACAAATCACATGTCATAAGTAAAAATGATAAAATAGAATAAGAAAGTCTAGACTCATAGAGTTGTATATTATGAAAGCCAATAATTCAGAAACAGATTAAGAAATCAGCATGCAATGCCTGAAGACAAGTTTATACTGTTAAGTAATAAATCCAACAAGGGTTACAAATCTATGGTTATCTCCTTGTTTTGTCGAGGGAGGTTCTGGTGTACCCAGAGACAAGTGTGTGGCTCTGAACTAAGGAGATCTAGAATCAGCTTAGTTTATTGTAAAGGATATAAAAGCAAGAAACAGTAACCACTGAAGAAATTAATACTTCCCAAAATTGTATGAATCACCTATCTGCATAGATTAAAAAAAAAAAACAGAAACAACAGATATTAATACCAGAAAACACTCTTGTTCTCTCATTGCAAACAGATGAAGCCTTGCAAAGTATTTCAATACAGTTCTTCCCAGTAAGTCAGGTAATATCAGCAATACACAGCCAGGTCATCAGACTTCCATGATATCTAGTAAAGCTTAATTGCATGCATGCTATCAAATACAGAAATTTGCAGTGAAAACTATGGTTTAGAAAAGGGTACAAGCACTACCTCACATCCCTACTTCTATTCCTGGAGATACTGTTTTGGTTTTATTATGTGAAAGAACTACAAGCACGCAGCCAGTTTTTTGAAAAAGTGTCATTCCTCTCTCTTCAGTTCTTAATAGTGAGCAATGCAAGCACATCTGATTTACTGAGTAACACAGCTTTCTGGCTAGCAGCTAGTCTCTTCATTTTGCCCAGTTTTTGCAGAGACCTTTTGACCTCTGATTCTCATTTTCTCCACAATCAATTCATTTTACACCAACAGTCCTTCAAGAAATTCCCCATATGAAAACTGGTAATTCTTACTAAATAAAATGGATTTGGGATCAAGGCAGTTCTTTAGGGTCAGTTTGGGCTGAATTCTCTGAATTCTATGTTTCTGCCTTCTAATTTCCTTCAGAAAAATAATGAGACTATTTTTAACTACCTGTACTCTTTCCTATGCACTTGCAGCACAGCTGCTCTCCATTTGTTTTAATATTATAAAGCCTGAGAAATCATACTCTCCCAGACTTCTGAGATTTTGGTTCATGCTGTGCCTGAGTGTGATGCACTTTCTCTACACACAGTAGCACCCAGCATATTTGCTGACATACCTAGTGTCCCTTTAAATACACAGATTAGGAGATTTTATACACATTAGTAGATTAAAACCTATCAGCACCTGTAGCAGTTCTACTTAAATTGAAACTGTGTTTCCTAGACAGTACTTTCCACTTGCAATTGAGGTGACAAAATCATGGATCTTTATCATCTACTTCTAAGATTCACATATGCTCCCTCTTTTTTCTGAGTATTCCATATAGAGTCTGTTGACAGCCTGTCTATGTGAATACTGAGCAACCTCAGAGGAGAAGAGGGATGAAGGAGAAAGCTTTGGTTTGTGCCCAATCTGAAAGGGAGAAACTCATTTAAAGGCCTTGTTAACTTTTATAGCAGCGTTTGGACTTGACTCTGGATAAGCATTTAATTTTTATACTTGGGACTATGCCAGAAGTCTTTAAGATTCCTTTTGAAAACTGCCAGATCACTTTATCAGTTTTTCATCTTCTAAAGTTAGTTGTGAGGTGGGTTGCTTTGCATATTGAGTTTGAAAAACAAGTCATGAATGTTGATCTCTCTCCTTGCTTCCTCTTTCAGTGACTCTGCTGGATGTCTGCTAGGGTAAGGAGGAGGAGGCAGGGTTGTTTGGTTTGTTTACTAAGAACAAAGGAAAGATTTTGACTTAATAAACAGATGTGTTATATGTCATGAAATTGAGTAGGTGTTCTCCATACTTCAGTATTAGCATATCTACATATCAGGGCCTTTCTTTTTTTGGCATCTTGCTGAAGAGCTGACAGAACTGTGGTTCCGTCTGTTCGCTCCAGATTCATTAATAGATATGTATTTTTTAAATTCTGCAGGAGGGCTATTAGGGGCTTATGGATCTTGAATGTTCCTAATTTAATATTCTCTAAAATTAAATTAATATTTAATGCCTTTCTTCTAGAACTCCTAATCTGGTGATACGGTTTAGGTGGCTTAAATGAAATACTCTTATTTTGAAATTATTGTTTCCAAGCAGTATTAATGTCATGGGAAATACAACAGTGAATGGTCTCATGTATATCCTTTGTCTGCCTCCTCTGGAGACCAAAGATGTTATTTTATGCTTTGTTTGTTTTTAAAATGGTAGCAATAGTCTACCACTTTTGTCTTTTTGATAATAGCATTGTTTTGCAAATCTGATGATCTTTACAATGTTGTCTGCTTTTATGAAGTCTAGTTTACTTCTACTGTCAGCCAGACTGGAACATTTCCTGAGGTCATTCTGTAAAGCTGTGCTCCTTTATGCTTTCTACTTCCCTTAAGAAGTGCTCTGCCAGAGGGCTCACTTCTCTCATACCAAGCAGCAATTCCTACATGCTGTTTGTTTCTGCAGGTTTTGAAGTACCTCAGTAGCTGGAGAAGGACAGGGGATGTGATGAACATGGATTATGCCTGCATTATTTCAGAGCTAAAAACTCAGCCAGTTTGTAAAAGATTTGCACAAACAGCTCACAAAAACTGCAAGGATTTCTTGTGTGAAGATGTGCATTTTTGAAATTTGTTTCCATCCCACATTCATACACATGCTTTGCTTTCATATGCAATGACTGAGCATAGCTGGTAACTCTTCTCTTGCTACCAAGAAAAAGAGAAGACTCCACAGTGCGGGGCAGAATAAAGTGGTATTTAATGCTCAATAGATATGAGTTGACAGGGAAGTCACATCTGTTACTCAGGGTGAGACAGTCTGATTATTCAGCATTTAACTCTGCACAACACAGTCTGACTTCAGAATAAGTCTAAGAGTTACTTGTTTTAGGAAGCAGTCAGGTAAAAGAAGTAATTAATCACAGTTTATAAACAGAGAGCCCGGGCCACCTGTCCTGCAGGCTGTAGGTCTGCCTGCTTGACCTCACCTAACACTGCCTGAGGTATTAGCTAAACCCAAGGACAGAAGCCCAGCTACAGCTAGGAATCTTTAGCAAAGAGATGCACCTATTTAACAAAATAACTCAAAAAAAAGCACAATACAGTTTATGAATCTAAAATGAATATGAAGCCATTTGATAAAAGAAAAGCAAAGTTGTTGTTTTACAGCTAAATCTTTTGAAAGCTGCTGTAACCATTCAGGCGAAACCCAACTGTTTACAGAGTTTTGACTGTTAAGAAATCGCTCAGCTTCATCTTCAGTGAGAACTTGTCTGGGCATTTCGCTGGATTTCCTGAAATACCAGAAACAATACTGCAATAACAAGTTTCCTTTGAGGAGTGAAAAAGAAGCCTGGGCGCACCCTCTGTTCAAGAAAGACACATATTACAATCTGTAGTAAGGACGATGAGGGTGGTTCAATGAATCCCCTCTCACCATGATGACAGATGTGAGGCACTTGAAGGCATTTGGTTCTCCTGCACACACACACACAGAATGCACGCTCACTCCCAGCAGCCACTGTACACTCACACATCAGTGAATGCTCGGTTTTCCTAACAACCATCAGTGAATGGCTGCGGGGAGAAAAGAGCATTTCCAGTAATTTCTTTTGCTATTTCACACTAGTTACTGAGTGCAAATTATGCAAGAAGTTAACTGTGTTAACTCTCCAAATTATTACTAGTCACTCAGCAGATCTGACATCCACCCCAAAGGAACACATCAGCCTCCTACTGACTGCAAGTGAATGGAAGTAGGCACTTATCTGTTCTTTATTCTCTCTCCAGTCAAAGACTTATGATCATCTCACAGAAATTAAGGGAAAAAATACTAAGCCATTAGATAAGAAAAGAGTGAAAGAGGCAAGCAAAAAGGGTCAAAAGAGATACAGAAATTTGATAGTCATGAAAAGAAGCTGAGCAAAAGCCATTTCTGTCAAGCCTTAAAAACGTTTTTGTTAATATGTACATAAGTGGTGTAGCAATGGCTGTTGTGTTCCTGAGAACTACAGGGACCACTTGGTTAATCTTGTTTTCACATATCCCTTTAACTAATTAAAAAATCAGAAGCTCTTTTCAGAGCTTGGTATTTTTAATATGCTCAGCTAATGAAATTAACTCTAGAAGAAAAGCATTTCAGAGAAGGCTGTACCCTGTCCACACTATGAAACGTACTTGACGTTATTTTCTATTCTAAATCCCTTCTGTGTGGAAAATAGAAGAAGCAAACAGAAAGAATCCACCCTCTTTTTGCTCAGTGCGAAGCCGTGCCTTTGAAAAGGGACACTATTTATTTCTCCCAGAGACAACATGTACAGAGTTGTGTTAACATTTAAAGATTTACTAGACAAAGGTGACTCAGTTTCAGCAAAACTGGTGTTACTCTACCTCTGCTGACTGATGATGAATGTTTTCACATCTAAGTCTGGAGGGAGAGCCAGCAGTTGGAAAGAAAAGGCTTACTACAGTGTCATTCCTCCTGTTAACCTTAAAGAAAACAGTGGGAAGAATAATAACCCTGAGACACAGTGTTCTGCCACTTTATGGCCCCAGTATTAGAGCATCATTAAGATTATTAATGACCAACTTCTGATGGCGATATTGTGGAAATGTAAACACAATGGCTGCCTTCATAGGTTTGTCAAAGCTGAGAAGTATCAAAAGTGAGAACTGTACTGTAAAGTTTGTGTTCTATATGAGTGGGAAGGATTAGATCAGCATACTCGGTGCTAGACATCATTCTAGGCAGGAATTAAATCCAGAGTATTCCTGGGTATGTGTACAAGATGGCATGAATGCCCTGAATTTAAACACATATCAGTGTTCTTTTGCCTAATCTGTAGTCACAGGCTTGCTAAAGCAAAGAAATCACCTGGCTAACATAAATCCACTTTTTTGTAACAGCTTCCCTTTGGTGCATGGGACACAAATACCCCAGACATGAACTGAGTTACTCCTTGTGTATTCCATGAATCCCAGCAGGAGGTTATTACAGTGAATGAATCACAGTTATATATAAAGACCTGTGGGACAGACGTGAAAGGACAGAATACTTTGTCATCAGAAGACTTGCTTACACTAACGTATTTACATGCACATGGTGTGGTGTTTTGTCTCTGATCAATTTTCTAGGTTTCATATACACTCCTCAATAAAATGTTGCATGCATGCTGATATTGCCTGTCTTGTATTCTGTGGAATTGAAGAGATCAGAGTAGTATTTAAAACATATTTCCCTTTGGACCTTATTTCCTGATAATTGCATACCTCAAAGAACAGAAGCTGTCTGGCTAATTTGAAGTATGAGTAATGTTCACACTGCTTGTTTTCACACTCAGCTTTTTAGATTTTCCTTTTTAAGCCCTGGTCAGGTACAGACATCCCCCCAAACAGTCAAACATTAATTTTTAACTGCTAGAAGTTCCAATGCCTGCAAAGTATTTTCAGATCTCCATCATACTATTAAAAAATTCAGTGGCAAAGGTCAATATCTTCCTGAATGAAGATACCAACCTGCTTCAAGGATGAGAGGAGAGCTGTAGAAAGCAGCCTGGACTGAGAAGCAGCCATCTGAAAGGACTCCTCACAGGACCAAATGTGCTTAGCAGTGCCCAATCAGAGGGCTCCTTTTGCTTACATAAACACTTACTGAACTCTAGAACTATAGCAAAACTGTTGAAACGACATACTTAGAAAAGTCTTAATCTCACCTGTGAATTCTTGTCTTTTAAAACACAAGTGGTTCTGTGAATTTTTGCATATAGTGCTATTTCCTCACTGCATGGATCTACTTGAACATAAAGAAAGGACTCTGTATACAGGAATGTCTACAGCAAGGTGTAGGCCACAGAAAACATTACAGATAGCATGTCTGCTTAAGCTGTAAAACCTGTTTAATCAGATAGAAGCAAAATCTGCTAATTGTGCAGTTTGTTACAAAGGATGCAAATTATAGTCCACATGCATCAGATATTACTAATCAGGTATGAAAATGGGTGTGGGAACACTTTAAAAAATTCATTACATGGGCTTGATTGCATAATACACCAGCATTCTGTGTTTGTAGGCTGAATAGCTGCAAGACTGAACTATGTGAAGACACCTCGGGGCTGTTGTGTAAGGAGCCAAAATTTGAATTAGAATTCAAGCTTCATTTTTTACTTCAAAAGACAATACACTGATTTATCCTTGTTTCTTAGATAAGCCTTTGATTTGAAATGTTAAGGTAATATCAGTAAAAATCATTCAAAGTTATGATAATGCACTACTAAACCCATATCAATACTGCCAAGCACAGACTGTGCTTCAAGTGAACAGAATTCCTTTCTTACAGGTATATGAACGTAAATATAAATAAATTCAAGTGCACAAACAGAAACATTCCTTACACTTCAGATAAAGCTATATGCAAAGCTTAGATATGAACACGTCAGTGTTCACTCTTGTTGAAGGCTGCTTCAAAATGTAATACTTCCCTTGTGATGAGCAATAATTACCTTTATCTTCATTTGCGAGAGAGGCTTTAATGCTTCACCTGATCTTATCTTACCAGATGAATTACAGGCCTACCATGTTCATGAATTAAAGGCAATCATCTCTTTTACTATTATGAGACCTGAGCTTGGGTGAACCACATACTGCACTGAGACAAGCAATGAGCTGGGTCACCTTGACATCTTGTTGTGTCTTGCCTCTTCATTTTCTTTTTCCTCTGAATCTGCTTTGCCTGTAATGTCCAGTATAGTATACTCAAACTCAGCTGCCTGAAGGGCTACAGCCTGCACCCAGCTGGCAAAATCTTATGGACTTGCAATTCACGAGTTTCTTCCATCGTTATGGCACTCCTCACAGCTCTACATCTTTTCCTGGATTTCAATCTGATATCAGAAAAAAGGGCTCACTGACCTGAACATCAGTTTGACTCTTTTACAGAGCAGATCAAAAGCCCCAGCAGTAGCTGGCTGGGAAAACTGATTTGAGGAAGGCTTCAGGACCTCTTGGGAGGACTTTGTCGTTCTATTGTTTTAAGTGCACAGTTATAGCATGTTATTACACTTATCCTTTTGTGTAAATTGCTTACACAAGTGCCTGGCTGCACACATTTAATATCTGAAGTATTAAAGACTTTATGTTAGGAAAGGCTATCGGTGACAAACAGGTAGCAATAGCAGAGGTTATCTTATCTGAAACTCTGACTAATTATGAAATAGATACAGGAGAGATGACTCGCTTTGACTTACCATGCATTGTTGAAGAACTCAGGATGGTAAGGTAGCTGGATTCACACTTCTGTGATTCAATATCCAGGTCTCCAATTTTTAAGATCAGGCGTTTTCCCTGAGGTACTTGGATTTTCTTTTCACAAAGTGTGTAGTTTGGATATGTCCCGGGATAGTTCTTGGATGCCAGGGTCCCGCTGTCCTGATACATCACCACATGCCCACATCCATCTCCTGCAGTAGAAGGAGAACCAAGGAAGAAAAACAAAATATATTCCTCAATTAAAAAAAAAAAAAAAGTAAGAAGATGCTGACCACAAAACCATCTGAAATGCATTCCACCTTCTTCAAATATTTTGTAATGCTCCACCTCAGTTTTACAGCTGTAGGAAAACAGGTAATTAAAATAAATGGAGTCATATTTATCTTGCAAAACAGTAGCAAAAAGGGTTGGAAACACGAATTAGAGTATTTGACAGTTCTGTATAAGCAGAGACTCTGGTTTTGATTTACAGCCAAACCCTACTGAAACCTTAAGGATGCAATTTCACAGGTAATGGGTAGGATCCTTCCTCAAACAGTTTTCTCCCAATTATCATTCCACACTATTTCCATGTAAGGAGCCATCAGGCAGAGAGCAACTGAATCATGCATGGATGCACAGACATGACCTAGCCGCATACTGTCACAGTCCTGACTCATCTTACTTTCCCGTTGGTTTTCTTGCTCTGCTTGCACAATGCAAAAAGCACTGGGGACAAGGTAAACACAAATGGTGGGATGGGTGTCCTCAGCAAAATGCACAGGCTACTCCACGGCAGAGTTCCTAGAGAAATCAGCACTGCTTTTCACTGGTAGCAGGGAGAGAATAGGTGTTCGCCCAGCCCAGCCCAGCACGGGCAGAGAATTGGTACTGCGGCAAAGTGGATTTTCATGGCAAGGGGTGAGTTCAGGTTTGGAGCAGCTGCAGAAGCATAGGACAACAGGAAAAGGTCCATGAAAATACAGGGGGGACGTGGGGACTGACGTGGAAAACAGGATGCGTCTACAGAGGGGAAGGAAGCAGGTGACAGATAGGAGACCTTGACTACTAGAGGAAGAAATTCTTAGTGAACTATTTAAAAGTGTACCAGTAATGTATAATTTATGTTTTAAAGCTAACTTATTTCATTATGCTGAACCTTGAAAAAATGGATTACATTATTACATTAGTGAAACCGGTGCCACATCTGTGTATGTGTAGCAGCGCTCAGTGTTAGGTCAAGTGGAACACAGCAACTCTTTCTATAGGGATCTTGAATGCTGTTGCCCTTTACCACTACAAAATCAAAACTAATTCTAGAGGTGTTAATACAACAGAATCCGGAAAAGCTGGGAATTCATTTTTACTTAGAATTTCGCTTTTGGAGATGTTTTGGTTAAGTCATTTTGATCTGGCTGTTTTAATTACTACCTGAGTTTTCTTTCACAAACACTCAAAAGAACAAGCTTCAGATTTGATAAGACTGTTGAAATGTGAAAAGCTAGAAAAGACTTATTGATAAAAACGGGTACCATTCTGGCAGCTGGGGTGAAGGTGGCATGCTATGCAAAGGTAAGATCCAACATATCAAATGCCTTGCAACTATATAATTATACTGCCATTTCATGAATCTCACTCAACTGCTTATTCACAGGCAACAGCATTTATTTTGAAGCATTATCATTACTTCTGGCTTTGTTGCCTATTTAATTCTGTCACAGGTTCACGCTCAGAATAGAGGTGAATAAGAGACCTTATATATTATTGAATCTAACATCATATCACCAAGAAACACACTAAAAATGGTTTCTCGGATCTCTCTGTTGACATATTTTTAAAAATACCTGTTGTTAAAGGTTGTTTTCCTAGCTCCTTTGATTTTAAGATGCATAGGAAAATGCTAACAACAAAAGGCAAATCGGTCCCTTGAGAAAAATCATCCTTTTAATGGAAACTTTTCTCAGCATAATTAAAGTATAAGGAGAGATACAGTACATATGCTGTCAACTTTCTTGACCAAGGGAGGTGCAAGCATTGTGAAATCAGACTGCTTCCAGCAGGATATGGGACAATCTGAGGTGTGTGTAGCAAGAAAGCTATCTACGGTCCTTATTTAATCCTTGTGTTTCTACCAGTAAACATTTATTTTAGTTGAACTGCTGAAAACCAAGTGACCGCAGTCTGGAGTTTGATTTGCAACTTGTCCTCATTGGAGAGCAAAAAGGGAAAATGAAGGGAAAAGTTACACAGCCACAACAAGACATCATGGGGATGAGCTCCTTAAAACCGAAAGTCCAGTGTTTGCCTGGCTTTCATCTCAGTGGGTTTGTTCTGGCCTGTGCCACCTCAGTAAAACCTCAAGGATTCTAAGTGGTACAACTCTTCTCACAGTGCTGAAAAGACATCGTTATCACAGTGAGATGCTGACAACCGTACAGGTCACAGAGCACATTTCTGCAGAAAACGTACACGGAAAACTGCAGACACCTCAGCCCGCTGTCCTTCTCTTTGCAGGTTATACAAGGTCTTGTCCCCGGAGAAACTCCTTTTTTAAAAATCTTTGAGGCAGCACTGAAATGTAATAAGACCAGAACATCTTTAGAACTAAGAGAGCGTAAGTGCTATTTTCCAGCTTTTCAATTGTGTAATGTGGGAAGGACAATCATTCAGGCACTATAGCTGATGAGAGGAAAGCACAGCATTATCCTGAACCTGTGAAGTCCCCCAGTGCCCCTGCTCTGCCTGTCTGCCTCAAAGGAAAAGGTCAGGGCAAAAGTGCATCTGTTGCAGGAGCTGAAGCAATGCCCCAAGTCAAGCCAAGCCCCAGTAACTATCGCTTCTAACTCCAGCGCTACATTTTGACTTTCTCAGCAGGATTACCAGAGCAAAGAAAAATGCTTGAAATATGCTTGAAAATGCACACTAGGGAAGGAGTCTGAAGTCACAGAAGGAAGGCAGAATAAAACTCTGGTTCAGATAATTCATTCAAAGACATTTAATGACTACATTTAGAAAAAAAAAATTATAAATGTAACTTACTGTTTATCAAAGGCTCAGAAATTGAGGAAATAGAAAGGAATTGAAAATACATCCTTTCTTCACCTTTTCAAATAAAAAAATGTGAACAAGTCTATTATAAGTTTAGGTTTTATTGTTATTTTCTACATTAAATTTTGTTTTTCCATAGAAATGCATTGACCAAACCACAAATACATTGAGTCTTACATGCAATGGTTTAAATTCCTCATATCATTCTTCTTTCCTATAGGCACAGCTCTTGTGAATGGAAATAGGTGTATTTAACCAGTCAATTCAATGCAGGGTTTCTTCTAACTCTAAGTTTTCATTTAGCATTGCTTTTGGGAGCTGCTTTCTAGCACCCTATTGGGAAGCAGTTAATGGCCTTGCCACAGACATCCCAGTTTCATGGCTTCCCACTGGACTGAAGCTAAGCAAAATATTTAAGCAGAAGGTGTTCACCAGCCAGAAGACCAAAACACACTTAGATTTCATAAAATCTCCCCTCAGCACCAGCAGTTACTAAAAGCACATCAAATATGCTTTAGAAACTGCATTCTCATGGGCATTTGAATGAAGAGCAAGATTGCACCCTCTGCACTGGGGGCCATTGGTCTACACTCAGGTTGCATGGGAGATCACACAACACTGGAAATAAAATTGTTTACCACAAAGATAAAAATAGTTTCCTGTGGGAGAGGGTGGAAATATCTGGACTCAACCATAACCAGCTCCTTCTGCTGCAGAAGCTGAGCTCCCTGCTTGCCCCTTGTCTTTGCTGAGGGTGATGCATATGTCCAGCCTGGGTCTCACCAGAGGACATCATGGACCATGCTATTGCCCCTGTGGAGAGGGCAAGGGCTCATACCGGTGTCATTGGATGCCTGTATGGTTAACGTGTGCAGGTCAAAGTAAAGGAAGTATCCCCAGGCAGCCATGTCTGGACTTGGCCTGGCCACACTGGCTGGCACATGGAGGAACGTAAGTGATAAAAACTGTGCCCACAAATAAGCACGTGAGCTGCCCACAGGAATATCCCCGCACACACATACTGTGCCTCGGAAGGGGACAGCTTTCAAGAAACAGCAGTGGTCTCAGAAGCAGCAGAGTTGAATCTCTCTGGAAATAGCTCCAGTTCCTCACAGTGCCCTCCTGCCATCCAGTACTACCTGGGTGGCTGCCTCATTGCTCCTGCCTCCTCCCACAGCCAGCTCACAGGCTGAACCCCAGGCTTGCCCCCCTGGGCTTGCCCACCCCTGCTATACAGCAGTGCTTTGCCCTTGGGGAAGAGGCTGTTCTCACGTAACTGCTACAGAATCCCTCACGTACTGCAGCTTTTATGAACAATGTTTATATTGCCAACTACAAAACGGTTACAAGGCATGATATCAAAGTGTGCTTTCAAAAGCTCTGCTACAATATCCTGGCAGAAAGCAGCTGCCTTTTTCATCCTTCTGACTCACGTTCACTAAGCAATTAATATCAGGCTTGGCCTCACTCCAGTGCTAAATATGTGTTATACCCAAGCATGCTTGGGCACACAGCCGCACACTCCACTATCCTCTGGGTGCGAGCATTTCCCAGCTGGTTACCAGCCCCTACTGCCACTCAGCCATGGCTGCCCTCCCAAACCATGAAGTCCCCCCAGTGCCATATTTCCCTCTCTGCCCCATTCTTCCTGTCTGGATGCCAGCCTGCCTGCACGCAGGTAACTGGGACAAGGTGACTACTATCGCCCAACATTTTTCTGCCCACACAGAGTCCTGAGCAGAGAGCTGCCAGCCTGCTCTCCTCCTGCTACCGAGAACACAGAGCTCATCTGCCAGATTCTATATTCTGGATTCAGCCAGAAGTCAGTGTTTTCTGAAGAGCTACAGCTACAGGAAGATGTGGACAAAGCAAGGAAAATGCCACTGGATCGAGCAAAAAGTTTTGCTGATAATCCCCAGCAAAAGCATGAATTCATCTCATCATCCATTCTCTGCCCCAAAGTAGTAAACTCCAGCTCAAAGACACAGTAATAACTGTTGCAAAAAGGCTCTGCACCCATTTCTGAAAGAGTTAAGCATAAAAGCAGATGAATACCGAAAAAAGAAATTAGACTTTTCCAATCAGACCTGTGCCTTCCTTGATCACATGGGATAGGACAAAAGACCTAGGAAAACCAAGATGTTTTTTCCAGGCTCCATCCAAATCTATGTTGCAGTCTGACAACTCTAAATTTAGGTCTTCATACAGTTTCTACTACCTTTGTCACCAACAGAAGAATGTATGCTGCACACTAAGTGGGTTTGTGCTCCCACTGCTTTGTGAGTGATTCAAACTCAGCATTCAGAGGCTCACCTCTAACCTGTCCACCAGCTAACCTCATCAGGAGCACTTGGTCTTTGCTGCAGCACTGTCATGAAAGAAAGAAGTCACCAGGTGACCAGGACCTAAAACCGTCACTTTTCCAGAGCATGACCAAATCTCAGACCTCTCTGCTTTTCCTGGCAATGGCCTCAAGTAGCTAATAAAAATGAAGGGCGGTGTCAAACCAGTCCTCCACCTCCTGGTGGTGTTGGTGCCCAGATGCTATTCACATTAGCTGAGCAGCTGGCCAGGCCGTTTGTATAAGGAAGTATATAAACCCACAGCAGTGTTTTTCAGAAGTCCAGCTTTAGATTCTTTACAGCATTTTGTGGATGCAAGTCTACAATCCAAAATACAAAAAAAAACGATTGCAATTTTCTGAATTAATATTAATACACTTTCAAGGAAACAAGTACCCCACTTATGCCCTACTGCAAGTGAAAAGATAAATAATGATGATATAAACTCTTTTCTTTGAATTGAACTCTCATTTGTTTGACTCCATAGGGTCCCCAGGAAACATTTTAATGCCTGCACTGCAGCTGTCCCCCACAACACCTGATTTGCTGCCAAAGCCAATCATGCAGGAGGTGGGGAGTGCTGGGAGGGGGCAGAGGGTAAGAAGGGAAGGTAGAGCAGTGAAAGAAACAAAGAGACATTGTAGAGTGCTGATTTCGTAGCCCAAATTATTTATTTATCAACTTCAAAGGAATGCGAAAGCAGTAGGAGACCAAACAATGTGTTTTTTTCCCTCTTCCTCATAGACATTATTTACTGTAATGTCTCTCTTAAAGTAGCAGTGAGAATGCAGCAGATAATCTCAAACTGGTTCCACAGAGATTCTATAAATCACAGATTCCTACCCCATGCTCAGCTGTGACCACCTCCACAGCCATTTGGCATGGCTGGGGGTTGGCTTTCCCCAGGGCTTGCAACAGCCTCTAGGGATGTCCTGCCTTGAGCGTGTATAGGAAGTCACTGTGGTAACCAGTACAGTTTCCACCATCAAGTATATATACTTAAAAAAAACAAAACAAAACAAAACAAAAAAAACCAAAAAACTAACACACACAATCCTTTTTATGTTCCTTATCTAGCAAAGTAGCTTCCAATCACATTACCATTTTTCAAAATTAAAGAGGTTTTCAGCAGTACTTAGGACATGCATACATATGGCAGCAGCTAGGGAAATCCTTATAACCACACTGACCTCCAAGGCAGTTACTTCACTGGACTTCCACAAATAACCCTGGAAGCCTTTACTGCACTTTTGCAGAAGTTTGCAAAGACAAAAATCTCATAGGATTTCTCATTTATTTAAATACTAAAATGTGAAAAAGAAAGCAGAAATCTCCCATTGAGCAACTTCTTCCACCAACAGAAATCCATGTTTCACTGAAGAATCAACTTTACACTCTGCGTTCAGGCCTATAAACTTAAAAAGGAGTAGAATAAATCTCTATTAAAGTAACATAAACATGAACCAGAACATCACACAGAAACTCTTCCAGTTTCTCTGTGTCTACACAGATTTGATTAGTTTTGCCACTCCATCATTTAACTTTCCAGAGACCAACCATCTCCTCTGTATATGTATCTTAGGGACTGGTGTCACGATGAAGCCTAGCAACACCTGAGTACATCAGTATGAGAACGAGTGACAAGACCATTCAGATTGCCATAGAAATCACAGAGCCAGAAAGAGAATAGCAGGTACAGTCTTGGTAGTCCCTTTCCTCTGAATTATTTATAAGGGCACAGAATTAAGAGGTTGCCTGAATTCTGGAAAGAACAAGATCCTGCAACGTCTAAGGGGCAAGCTTTATACAAGACTTTAAATAGCATCACATAGTTCTCTCACTTTGCTTCTGTTAAATATCAGAAGTAGTAGCAAACTAAGTTTATCTTTTCATGATAGCTATCTGGTTTCATCACAATCTGTGAAAGACAGGCAGTACTGGAGTAGATGTCAAAAATAAGCAGGCTTGAGGCACTGCTTCCAGGACTTAGGCAGAATATCCAAATGTAGTCCTACAGAGAAGCGAGCTTCAGCACTGGAATTTGCTTTTCAGCATTCTAAATACAGCAATCTTAAGGCTGTGGGTGTGAGAAAACTTCTCTATGCCTTTCTAACTGCTACAACAATAAAGAATTTACTTATTTATTTATTCACTGTGTAGCTGCATTTAATATTTATCAATGCCATTCTTTCACAATGTGACATATTGCTGTGACTTGTCACCTCAACATTTATTAGCCTGCATGGTTTTGGGAGCAGATGTGAGAATGGATTTAGAAATATACGGACGTTCCAGAGGAACTGTAAGTATAATGCCCCCATTCTGCAAAAATGGAGGTTGAATTTGTTTTTCCTCATCAGATATCTGCCTCCTTTCAAATCCACATCAAGGTGTACATCCTCCATTGCAGAGGTGTTGAGAAAGTGCTGTGAATGCACAAGCACTAGGTTTGCTGGCTGTAGCTGCGCCCTAGGAAGAACCCTGGAGAGCAGGGGGAACCCTGGAGAGTAAGGGGAAGGGATCATGCTACTGGGAAGACCTTGGTGGAGCTCCAGTGCCATAAAGGTGATGGTGGGAGTGTCCTGTCCAGAACATCTCAGCAATGTGAAATAGAACCTCATGGGCTTGATGGTTCATTCTTCTATTAGGGCACCTCCAACAGTTCCCCTTATTTGGGACAAACATGTAGTGGCATTTCTATCAAGAGCTTTTCAGGCGAAGTAGGAAATGCTAATCTTAACTGAGAGACATATCATATATATGCAAATTGCTCGCTCTACTTTCTCCATCTGTTTTTTTTTTTTTTTTTTTTCCTCTTCTTTCCCCCCCCCAGGTTCTCTCTTCGCTATGCTTTACTGGAGATTAACTTACAGTATTTTGCACTGAACCAGCACTGTGTGGGAAACATATGCTGCAAGCTCAGGGCCAAACTCGATTACTAGGTGGCACAGGAATAGGAATATTCACAGCCATGGAAAGGATTGGCAAACCCACAGGGACAGGAAATTTAGAGACTTAAGTTTAAGGAGAGGCTGAAGCAGTTCCTGTTAAGGTAGCAGGTGGGAAGGCAAGATTTCTAAACCACTTTAATTTGGGAAATGTCTGAACACAATAGGATGAACCCCCTTGCCTTGTGTTTTTACCATGTAATTCCCTCGTTAGTGTGATACAAGCCAGGAAAGACTGTCAATTACCAACAGTTAAGGCCGGTCTCTTTTCTTGAAATCAAATCCGTCCTGGCTTACTAGCAAGTCACACATTTGCTTTCTTTTTTTTTTTTTTTCCTTCCCTGTATGACTGGATTGAGTATGTGATTTGTTGCGAGATGTAACTGAATGGACAACAGAAATCACCCTTTTCGTTGAAGCAAATTATGCAAGCCCTACATTATCCATAAGTTAAATATTTCATGAGAAAATTGTTTTCTGAAGGAAACACTAATCGTCATTAATTCACAAGACTCAATTTTCTGTTCTGCTTTTTGACTCAGCCAACCTAACTTCTAGGAAACCAGCACTTTCTATCATAAATACTGCAGTCTTAGCAACAAGCAGTTCTCTATGCTTCCAATAGTAATGGAAGTAAAAATGAACTGAACTAAGAGACACCCATGCAGTCAAAGATGCACACCACCAGGCTTCTAATCTGGAGCACTGAAGGTAAAAAAAAAAAAAAAAAAATGCCTTCAGTATTCCCACGCCATCAGCCTGCCTGGTACTCATTACCACAGCACTGACCAGAGAGATACACACACAGACTCAGAAAAACATGAAATATTATGGTCGCTGTGGTTTACTGTGGCTACACCTTGCTAGTGGGAGAGATATTTCAAATCAAAAAATAAAAATGTAATCAGCCACAATTTGACTTAAGGACTACATGATTGGTTGTGATGCTGAGTATGAACCACAGCATTGTTTCTACCTCTTTCATATCTTCTGTGATATGATATTGTGAGTCTGTGTAAAATGTATTTGCAAATAGAAGTGAAAAGCAATGCATAAATACCACCCCATGTATACTACTTATACTGCAAACCCACATTTTCCCTTTATTTTACTGGGTTTTTTATTAGTAGCAATCTCGTTCTCATGTTTTGAAACGGTATGGTAGAAAGGTCTCCATAGTTTTTCACTGATCTTAAGAGAGTGAATTCTTCAGCACAGCTGTTCAGCTACTAATTTATTTAGATAAAATATAATTCTACTTTCTACCTAGAGAATGCAAAGACTGAATTTCTCCTGAAAACCAGGAGATTTACTTTCAAAGCACAAGCATTAGCACTTCTTGAAAAATCAGTATGTTCTCAGATACATGTTTAACTAAGCTTCTTCCACCTGTGATAAAATGCTAATTGATCAGCAAGTGCTGACTATTCACCCAGGCTGGAAAACATTATTACCACCCAGGTTTTCATTGCATGTGACACAACACTTTGCATTACAGCTTATCTGCTGAAATTCTGTTTTAAAGCCTTCAGCAGGAGCATAAAGCCTTTGTCTCCCAAACATTTCAACTGCAATTTCCCTTTCCCTGACACAGGAAGCCTAGCATGAAATAAAACCCTGGCTTTGGGAACAAGCTGAGATGGCAAGGAGGGCAATGACTTGGTGTTAGACATGGACCTTGCTGCCAAGTCCTCCCAGTGGAGGAGAACTCTCAGAATCTTCGAATATACATCACAGGTTAAAATACATTTTCCCATAGTTGGAGGATACAGTGGACTTATTTACATTCCAAGCTTTTGCACAGGAAGCATAGCTGACTGTTAAGTGAAAGCAATCCAACACAGAAAGGGAATGCACCAGAGTAAAATAGATTTAAGCTTTTTCAAGGAGAGGTGGCACATCCCTACTCTGCACAGCTACCCCAGCTGCAACAACAAGGCTCAGCTGCATAACAAAGCTATTCTGTTTGGAGACGTGAAGAAGCCCACCTATATTTCCAGTGTTTCTAGGCTTCTCCTCATGGCACTGTGAAGAAAAGGGTTGTTTGATTTCTCACAAGACACACAGGCCTTTGTATGGCAAGAGGGATTGCATCCAGAATTTCCCACGTGTTTTTGTAATATGAAATAAAACAAACAAGCACAATTTTAATTCAGTAGACATGAACATCTGGAAGATGACATCAACATAACTTCAGCTTTAATGTCAAAGTATTAGACTGAAATCCAATACTGTTGAACATTTGTGGTGGGAGCACCAGAAACTTGAACATCGCAGATCAAAGCTGTGATGGAAACAAAGTCTCTGCAGCAGCCCAGGGAAGAAACAATGGTTTGGAGCTCTTCTAAATGTGGGGTAGAGGAATAACACAACAAACCTGTAACTGCACGATGAAATCACTGCAACCGTAGTAGCAGCCTGAGCCCAAACACAACAGGAAATACAAAAACAAAGCTCCTGCTTATGGAAGATGCCATGGATCTGTGTTTCTTCCCTTGCCCTGCTCTGCCTTCTTCATTTTTTCTCCTGTCATTCTTCAGGTTCAAAAACACCTTTACCAGAGCCCCATGGAGACAAGCAAAGAGAGGATAGGCTGAATATAATTGTCTGTTCCCTTCTACACTGAAAGACAGCCTGGGCTGCACTGGCAGCAACCACAGCCCAATAGGGAAATGGAAATAATGAGCAAGGACACTGAGGCTGGAAATGCTGCTCAGGGAGAAAGCCCTATCATCACCAAACTGAGCCTCCACTTCTTGGAGAGGAACTCCTGAGAGACACGTCCTGGTTCTGCCCAAAGAACTGATGGGCAGAGAGGGAACAGAGGACCAAAATATTTCTTTCGTATAATGCTCTTAGCCCCTAGGCTTAACTAGACAGTGTAAAAATATCCATAACTAGCAGCAGTCTCCCTACATCCAGCCAACTTCAGAAACACAGCTTCAGCTCTCACAGCCAAAATGAAATTTAATTAGTTCATAATTTATTCTGAAAGCAAAACCAGAGATACCTATATACTCTTAAAACTAGTCAAGACGCTGTTTTCCTTATTATCATTTATTTAACTTCACCAGTATATTGTCCCAGTTTAGAGTTCCCTAATCGCTGTGGTAAGGCTAATTAAACCTCCTGGGGAAGCTGTGTGGTTATTCCTATGTACTGATGTTCTTTTTTTTTTTTTTTTTTTTTTTTTTTTTTTTTACTGCAGGTAGTTGGGATACAAGACCATTCCACCAAATCCAGTCAGAAGGATTTTATTTTGATTCTATCTGGCTTGTTTTATTCTTAACAGATGGTGAAAACCCATGTGTTGATGAGCACATGCCACAGGAGCACGCCTCGGATACGGTACAGCCAGCCCCACACCTCGGCTCTGTCTGTGCCGAGGAGCTCAGCACACACCATTGCTTAGGATCACACTTCTCTGCACAGTGGGATATCTCAGATGGGCCTTCCATGCTGTAGCACTTCTGGTATAGAAAACAGCTTTGAGAGGGCATTTTAGGTACTTCTATGCGTAATCCAATAGGGTGACAAGGCCTGGACAAATATAAGTGAATGTATTTTTACATAAGCTAATGAACAAATAATTTGTATGAAATACCATTCACATTACATGAATGTGCAGATAACTCAAGAAAGAGCTTTTCCAAGGCATCTTTTTCTCCCTCCTTTGTCAGTGAGGCTCCCAGCGGCCTCCCTGTCACTGATTTCATTTGAAATACATCCTCTGCTAACCTAAAGAGAAGTACATATAAAGGGCTTAGAGCTATTTATAGCAAAGTCTGTGCAACTGAAAACATGGCAGTTCTCATGTGGTGGGTATACACTGTGCTTATCAAGTGCAACTGGAAAACTGTTGCCTCTGTCTTTAGCAATTCCAGTCAGCACTCACAACACAACGCTAAAGGAGCCAAGGAAGGAAGCAGACATAAGGACAAAATGCAAACAAACTGAAAAAACTACCAATTGGTTATATTCAGAAACTGTGGAGGATGTGGAGTGTGCGTGCAAGATTCATCTCTATCTGCATTGCAAACTGCTGGGAATGGGTACACAGGCTGGATTAGCATTATCGCACCAATATTCCCCAGTATGTGTTCTGTGCAAGCCCCTGAGAACAAGTACTTTCTCTCATAATTACTGCATATGCTGTTATCACACTAAACAACAGCCTTGCCCCAAAATGTTTAAGGGTCTACTGCTCATAAATTCTTCCTACTTAAGAGAAAAATCTGGGCGTTGGGTGCAACTGTCAGCAGACCCAGATATAACGCAGGCAAAGTTCACATTTGGATGCTGATCTGCAAATCTAATTTGTTTCTCTGCTGTGCTTCATTTGAAGTGAAAAGAAAATGAGTTATAGTGAGAGTGACAAACTCAGTCTCGTACTTAATAGGGTGAAATCCCCATTCCTCACATTTCTTCGTACAAACAACCAACACACAGACTGAAGTCCTACTGGCCAGAATCCGGTTTAAGAAAAGCAATGGAAGATTACTTGAAACCCTGAAGAAGAAAGACTCAGATTTTACTCTGATTTAGACATCCACTGTCCAAAAATTACATTGCTCAGCGCCCTGCTCAGTGAGACTAGAAGAAGAACTGGAGAATAGTGAGAAGCAAAGGCAATGTGTTCAGGTCTGCCTTGGCCGTGACCTGCTGGAAAGACACCTTGGGAAAGACCACCAGGACAGGCAAGGCTGTATGAGGCTGGGCAGGTGGGGGATGAGGGCTACGCTTCAGCGGTCAGCCCAGAACTGGCCACTGAAATTACAAGAGGAGCTAAGCATAGAGCAGAATTAAAAGGTTCTTCTTTTCCCTTTTAATATACATCTTCAAGTTATTTATCACTCAGATCGCAGTCACAGATGTAGTATTTGTCCCTAGGAGAGGCCACTAAGCTTATGTTTTGATTTAAATCAGTTCCCCAACCACTCAGACTTCCTTGTCATCATTCGATGAGCGACAAAATGCCATGTTTCATAGATGTCCTCAGACAACATGTCCTCAACAGACTTACAAGAGCTGCTACCCAGGCTCTGCACAGTCACCTCAATACAAGCTATGCTATGACTCAATAAATAGCACAGTGGAAAGATGACCTTTCTCTGATTTGATAGACGATACAATGGCAGCCTCATCCTTGCTCTGTAGCATCCCTTGAGATAGACTGAAAATGAAGGCAAGCTGGTTGTGAGAACAGCAGAGCGCACAGCCAGCCAGCTCATAAGACAGAAAGCCATGCTTTTTTTTTGTTTGTTTTTTGTTTTTTGTTTTTTTGTTTTAAAGAGTATTTTTAAATCAATGTATTTAAAACTGTCCATCTTCCTGTGAGCCAGCTGGTGGGACATACCAGTGGTGACAAGACTCAGAATTAGCTGCAGCTTGAGCCCAATTCACTGCATCACTTCTCATTCCATCACAACTTTTAAGTCAAGAAGCTCGTGTGACAGGAAGTTTGTATCTACTTATCCTTATCTTCTTTCTCCACCGGTGTTCCTGCAGGACACTTAGCTCTGAATTTATGGGACAATATCAATAAACAAACAAATAGAATAACCGCCCCCTGGGGAGGAAGGGAAGAGATTTCAACCAAGTATTTCCCTTTCTAAATGCTTGACTGACTTTCCTGTGAATTTGAGTTTGTCTCAAAGACGAGCAAGGAAAATATATTATTTCTTTGTGCTTCTATGCTGTTTGCTTGATGGAAGAATGTAAGTACAATGTAAGTGCCATTAGCACTCAGTTTTGGAATACAGACAAGGAATTGGAGTCATGTTTAATTAAAACTTAGCACCACTGCATGCATTGAAACACACAGAAATCCCTGCAAAAGTCACTGCTTCCATCAACTTTGTGAGACCATGACAACAAAACATTGGTGACAAAAAGTGACAAAATAAATAAACAATGATGGAAAGAGGGGATTTGAAAGAAATAATGTTTTCTCTTTTCTATGGAGCACATCAAGTTGGAGTCTCAAAATTAGGAAACATGGAGGAGAGAGAAAAGCAAAGTTTCAAGAAAAAGGAAAGAAAAGCTCTTGAACGAAGCTGCTAAGAAAGGCCATACCAAATCTCACACACAATTCTTACCAAATCTTCCCCACAATGAGACCCACGCCACAAATTTCCATTACTACGATGTTATAAAAAAAATGACTATAAACCTGCCAAAGTACTTCTGCCTGGCTATGACACTAACCCACAGCATTGGGGTTGGGAACTTGCAGCTCAGCAGGAACATGGATATGGGGACTATCCATTGACCTGAAAGGCACTTCAAGACCACCACAGTGCCCAGCTTCCAGCACTACATTAGCAAAAGCTGTCAGCGAACACCTTTAGGATGGATGCATTAGACTGGGCAATTCCACGGCCATAAGATCACAATTCCTCAGCAGAATTCCTCACACAGAAAGCTTAACAGCGAGATGCATAAAAACACAGGCTAAGCAGCATAGCGCCCATACGCTCTTTTCACCAAACTGCAGCGCCGCGAGATGGCAAGGTCCCCCTAAAACTCCTATGAAACTTCGTTTCGGCCGGAGCGGGCTGCTGCTCTCAGCAGGGCAGCACTGAGCGGCGCTGCCTGCATCCAGATGCGGGAAGGGGCGACCGCCCCGGGCACCCCGCGGCCCCACACCGCCGACCGGGGCGGGGCGGAGCGTGGCCGGGGCGGCAGAGGGCGCCCAGGTGTCGGCAGGAGCCGCTTCCAGCCCCGTGCTTACAACTTGCCGGGGACTTTCCTCCGCTCGCGTGACTTCAAATCAACCAAGCGACCCCACCGCCCTAATTAACTAAAGATTAAGAAAGCAGTGAGATACTCTCATCGTAAGGCTGGGTACCGCTGTAATCCCGCAGCTACTCAGACACGCGGATAAACCCGTCGGGGATTAACCAGGTCGGCTCCACGCAGCCCCGGCGCAGCTCGAGCTCCGAGCCGCGGTCACGGGGACTCCCCCAAGCCGCCCGCCCGCCCGCTCCGCCTGCACTCACCCATCTTCTCCGCTCGTAGCCAGAGCGGGGCCGAGGCCGCCAACAGCAGCGAGAACAGCAACGAGGGGGCGGCCCGCGCCCCCCCGGCGGGGCTCATGGCTCCGGCTCCCGGCGAGACACAACTTCCCCGCTCTCCTCCCGCTCCTTTCTCTTCCTCTCGCTCTCGAATGGGCGGCCCCGGGCCCGGCCCGCCTGCCAGCCCAGGGGGGCGGCCGCCCAACGGCATCCCCCTCCCCGCAGGTGTTGCCGCGGAGGCGGAGAAGGGGCCGCGCTCTGCCCGCCGGGTGCAGCGTTGCCGCCCGCCCGGCCCGGGGGTGGGGAGAGGAAGCGGGAGGACTGGAAGCACCGCCGCTCCCATTGGGCTGCTGCGCCCGGCACCTCCTCCTCCCGCCACCCCCTCCCGACCCGCCGCTCCCAGCTCAGCTCCGGCAGCGCCGGGTAACGCCGAGCCGGGACCTCGGGGTTGGCGCAGGGGTGTGCGGGGGGAGCCGTGCGCCGAGGGGTGCCAGCGCTCCGAGCGGCTCACCCGGGATTATTCAGGCTGTGCGCCGCGGGTCCGGGGATGCACAGCGCTGGGTGGGTCACTGGTGTGGTAAATCAGAGCGCGTGATTAGCTCGTGAGTCCCGGAGACAAGCCGTGGTTATTAGGCGGCGTTTCAGGATGCCCGTCCTTGGGAGTGCTCCACAGACTGCCAGGAATGGGTCAGTACGCATGGAGCGGATCATGGAGAGGAAGGAGTGAGAAAGTCGAACTCAGCAATAGCTTCCAAACTGAATTAAAAACAACACAGAACTGGTTAAAAAAAAAATAAAAATGTTCAAAGAAAATACATAGAAAATGTTCCCCAACAGCAACTGTTGTTTCAGAACCTACAGAGGAAAGAAAGGGCACAATAGAGGTGTTGCAAAATGTATCACTTTTGAAAGAGTTGTGGTTATTGAAAAGCTGTGTAGCAATATGATGGCTGTTCTGTATTCAGCAGGCGGCAGGCAGCCCTGCACGGGTTGGCAGTGGGAATCACCCCGCTTTGTACCAACTGGCTGAGGACTGGAATATATTCCTTTATTATGTGTCCACGTTTTAGTTTCAGTTGTATTTGATAAAGATCATGGTAAGTATTGGGAAAGAAGTCCTGCAGGCCGATGCTGGTCACCGCAACACTGCCATACGCCAGATCTGGTGATTTTGTACAATTTTACCAGGCACAAACCTCTGCCACCATGTTTGCGAATAACAGCGCTGGTGCTGATCTCTCAGCAGAGCTGGGGGAACTGGAGCAGGCAGGGGAGACCCTTTGAAGGCTAAAGAGACCCACACCCATCGCAGGCCTCCAGAAGGCTCACAGGGTGGTACCAGCTCCTTCCTGGAAGCTGGAGTCCTGCAGTACTCTGTGGAACCAACAGCCAGGGACAATTTGCTTCATGGTTATTTTTATTTCAGCAGTTTCAAGTAAAACAATTGGTCATGTGGGGCTGTAAAATACCTGGGAGAGATGTTTGCTTTCCTTTCATGACTGCGGAAGGAGATTGCTGTGCTGTGGTGATGCAGACCGTCTGCTCAGTCTTCTCATGGCCCTGAGCTCCATGGGCACATGGTGCCTGCAGCAAGTGGATAAAGTGCTCGGATGGAAACTCTGCACCTCTTCCAGAAGGTGTTAGAAGCCCTTCCAACTGTCCCTGAGTTTCCTATCAACTTCAGGAGGATAATGAATTATGCAATTATTGAAGAAGCTTCTGTATTATTTATTTTGCTATTAAATTCACATTACTTTATCATGCCCTCTCTCTGTCAGTTCTCAATGTGCTATAGGCAAGGAACTTACTGTCAGCTCCTAAGATTAAATAATCATTAAGATGAATGAAGTGGTCCATAGCTCTCAAAGCTATTATTCAAGGACTTGTGTAACTCCCATCACATTACTAAACTGTTGGTTTATGTACACTTTTTCAAATCTTCCTTTGTAAGAAGGAGAACAAAACCCAGCTTTTAAATAAACAGGCTACAGCAAAGCAATGACCTGGATGAGGGTTAGAGTCCACCTTCAGCAAATTTGCTGATGATACAAAGCTAGGAGGAGTGGCTGACGCACCAGAAAGCTGGAGAGCTTGACAGAGAGAAACCTGATGAGGTCCAACAATGGCAAGTGTAGAGTCCTACAGGCTATGGAGAAATAACTCCCCATTATTCAGAAAGAAGATAAAAGTGAAGCCAAACTGACCCCTTGTGAGGATGCCACTCAATGGTGTTTTACAACATGAAAACTCCCTGGCAGATCACTTCTGAGAGCTTAGTGCAGCTCATTTTGGTCATTAACACTGGCTTAATTTGGCAGATTCACTCAGTGATGTAGGCAGATTACTTATTAGCATGAGCACATGCCTTTCCATTTACTTTTCTGAATCTATGAGTTTTTTGGGTGATTACTGCAAATCATATTACATGAGTTACCTACACTATATAGTGTAACTCACTTATAGACTGTACAACTTCAGTGTGTGGTCATCTGTAAATGAGCACCTCAGATATCCAGCCTCAAGATGAGTCAAGTGGGACTTTAAGAGAAAATTGGCTCAAAACATCCAGAAGGTGGCTGGTCAGTATGATAGAGATATGCATAAGTTAAATTCATACACTTTGACAATCCATAGCTTCACATATTTACCTTCTTACCTTTACTTGTTATGTATTGCTAAATACTTGTAGCTAACACACACTGAAAAAGCTACTTCTAAGCACACTTGAGGCATGATCAGACCTCAGGTGTACTCTGGGCTGGAGTGAAGCTGGTGATTTGTTTTGGGGGAGAGATCAGAGGAAGAAGGGACACGGAACGTTTCTGTAAATTTATCTTGCAATCATGACTCTGTACATGCACTGCCTTTCAAAAGCATCTTGTTTAACACATTTGTTCTAGGGATTAAAAAAAAAAAAAAAAGAAGAAAGAACCCTAATTTACGCTGAGAGGTTTAAATTTGAGCTTAGTGGAGCAGCCTCGCTTTTGTACAGCTAACAGAAAGTTTCCTGTTCTTTAGGAACTTGAAGCACTTTCTTTGCTGCCTGTGTAGGCGAATATGGGGGGAGTCACAAAGCATAATGAAGAGGAGAGAACCCGAGGTCACAAATCACAAAGCGCAAGAACAGTTCTAGACTTTGAGAGGTATGTTAATCTCATAATTTAGCAGGAAGATGGCTTGCAGATGCAGCAGCCTCCCAACAGTCTTTGTATAGGGGGCACACATTTTGCATTTGCTTTGGTGTGAGGTACATAATATCATATATATGTAGGATAAAACTGAGAACAAGATATCCTGGGTACTGATCCCTGAGCGTCCAGGTGCTGCCTTCTACCAGAAGGGTGCCTGATGGCTGCGTGCAAAATCAGAAAAGGAGACAGACAGAAGCCTGAGATGTGGCTGGATTCAACCACTGTGTGTAACTTATGGGGAGCCTCCCATGTTGAAAATTGTTAGGCTATAGCAAAGTTAGTGCTGCTGCATAGCTATGGCATGGCTTAGGAAGTCCAGCAAATTCCTTGAGGCACAATCGTATTATTCTGATCATGTAGAGCACTTAATGGACACAGTATACTGCACAGACATTTCAGCCTATACAATACCATCTTCTATTAATGTCTGCATACCACTGAACCTGCTGAAGATGGACTGACTTCCAGGGCTCCTGGCAGCTTCTGAGAATTCACAAAAAGACTCAAAGTCTGCCCAAGCCTTGGTTCAACTGAAGCTCATGCTAGAATCCCCTTCTTGCTTACTGCAAGCAGCCCTTTCCAGGTGTGAAAATGCAAACCTGTGCAGGAGCAAGGATGTTTTGGAAAACTTTTTTCAGGAGTTTCTGAGCAAGTAACTCAGAGGATGCAATAACTTTAAAAGGTGTGTTTCATTACTTCAAGGGAAACATGAAGTAAAAATAAAATAGCAAAAAAAAAAAAAATCACAGGGAATAAGCAGCTTAACTCCTTACTCTGCTGCCTATATCCTGGCTGGTCTGACACTGTGGCAGTGGCACTGTGCAATGATGAGCACAGGTCTCTGCATGAGGGGGGAGCATGAACAGTAAGACAGTAAGACAGTAAGAGCACAGGAGAGAAACTGTGGGCAATAAGTGCAAGCAACAGCCTCCAGCGGGCTTTGAGACTTGCATTCGTATTTTCAGCAGCAGAGACCTCATCTGAGTGGGTGGAGCAACAGAGCCCTTGGCAGCACCAGCATGGGACAAGCACGAGACATTTGGACTCTGAAGAGGACACGGGGCCTCATTCACTGCAACAACAGCACTTGGGTGTGACTCTCCTGGGAGTCATGCAGGGGATGAATGAGCACCCTTCATCACTTTAATTACTGTAACCTATCCAATCTTGTCACCTTTTATGGTGTAATTATGTGATCCAGCTCAAGACTGATCACTTGTCTCACTGCCACACATTCTGCAGTTTCTCACAGCTGCTGGGTAGCCTTGTGTCATCATTTTTCTTACTTCCACATGGAAAGAAATCAAGTTTCTAATCATCTTGGTTTTGGAGACGATCAACCAAACGTGCCATGCTGTCGTTTTTAATTCTGTCAAGAAATATGGGGCAGAATGTTCCTTTTCATTTAAACATATTGTTTTAGGGTTGCCTTGAAAAATATTATGATCTAAAGATTCATGACATTCTTTGTCAAAACAGAGCCTACTATTTTATAACTTGCTAGCTGGCAGTATCCTCGATCAATTTGTCAGTGACAAAGCTCTCCTTGCTTTTCATAGACGTTTTTTAAAAATTTCCTGTCTCTGTAAAGTAGTAGCTCTCACATATTTAAATATATATATATATAATTTTTCCCCTTTAGTGCACAGGTAGTATGTAATCTTTAACTGTAGAGTGATTTTGAGGGAGGAATTCATGGCTGGATTTGCACACTGCATTTTTTTTCCATGAAAAACAAATAGTCTTAATCACTTACACATCTTTATGAAGCTGCAACAAAGCAAGGGCTAAGAAATTGCTTTTCCAAACATGAAGCAATCTAGTGGTCACTTACTGGAATAACCGATTATGCTTGAGTCACATGCTTTTTTATTAATAAATACAGTAATTAGTCTAGTTACATTCTTCCAAGCGAAAGTGTGGAACATTGGAAGGTGAGTGCAAGCAGGGTTTACACCTTCTGATGCTGTGTGCACTTACTGTCATGCATACCAGAAAGGACAGTTTACATTTTGTTTTACTGACCACTATACCTCCAGCTATAGAAGTCAGAGCTTAGACACCTAAGGCAAATGACCTAAATGATTAACTCATTTGACTGAAATTAGTTGTTTCACACCTGATCTAGCCCTGCTTCCTAATTTCAAGTAATCGCGATACATTCATTTTCTTTTTTTTTTTTTCTTTTTTTTTCTTTCTTATTTTTCAAGGAGTGTTGTGAATTTGGGCAGAAAGTCTCATAGGTTGAAAAGTAAGTCCAGAGACTCCCCTTATTTTCATATAGTTCATTTCCCTGAGAGAGGGATTAATTCAGTAATTAGTGATGGGTGGGTCTGTGTTCCCTCCTCGTGCTGACTTCAGATCCTATGGAAGACTGCATTCCTCAGGAGCTTCGCAGAAGTAAGCTAGTTATGCATAGCGGAGGCATGGGTCATAAATCTGCAATAATCATTATGTGAGGAGAAAAAGCTTCTTGTGCAACTTTTCCACATAGCACTGGGATATTAGACCAATGAATTACAAGGTCAAATTCTTGTAATTCACAACTGCCACAGCTGTGGATTACAACTGTATATATAGTTTAAGGGTTCACTGTCAATTGCCTTTAAGGCCACGCTATTTATTAAATGTAAAAAAAAAAAAGATAAAATGTTATCTGTCATTATAAAAGCTGGTCATTGTGTCCATTTCTAAAATAATTTTTTAAAAAATAAGGGTTGGGGTATTTCTTATATTTTAATTACAGTGTGCAACGAATTATTGTGATTGTGTAGAAAACAAGAAAAAGAGAGATAGTGTCACCCTGGTTTCCTCAACAAAGACAACTATCCAATAGAAAACTATCAATACTCAGATCAATTTTAGAGCTTAATTCCTCATAGAATAATAAATGATCAAGAATTTGAGATTTCTTATGATGTGAAGTTAGCTTTATGTGGGCATTATAATTTCGCAAATAGGCCTTCTCAAAATAAGAGCTTTGGGTATTCTTTTGTCTTCTTTTCATTAAAGATACTGTATTCTTAGTCATGTAAGGTATGCGTACTGGTGGTTGTTTTGGCTTGGGGGTCCTCTACTGGTCTTAAAGGATGTGGTGGATTTCCAGAATGTGATATCTGAAGATGTGATCCAGTTAAATTTGGCTTCCTATGCTTGAATTCAGCCTATATTTTATTAGTTTGCTCCATATCTACTGTAGCACTTCCCCATCATGAATTTAGTTGCGGGGTGGAGGGGTCAGGTCCACTGCCTCACGTGGACTCAACCTGGGAGCTCCTCTCCCATGGATTGCCCACCTACACTAATGGCAGAACAAGGACCAGGGCCAGGTTTTCACTAGGTCAAACAGAATCCAAGATTTTACTTAGACAAAAAAAGAAATTAAATAGATTTTGATTCATTCTCATGGTGTAAGTTTGTTCCTCTCCTACAGTCCCACTGATATGCCATCATCTAGGGATTAAGTGTGTGACAAAGCCAGTATAACTAAAAACCAAATATCCTTTGTACCTCTCAATATCCAGGAGTAGGAAGCTAGACTGCTCCTCAGCTTCTCCTTAACTACAGACCACTGTTGGTAGGTCATCCCACACTGATTTTCTCTGAATACAGAGGCTGGCTTTTGTGGACCATGAACTTTCACTTATTTCCCTGCTTCCTAAAAATTCCCTGATGTTCCTTGTCTTGGAGACTTTTTTTGTTTTGATTTGTGGAACTACATTAATGTGATAAAATAGTAAACACTGAAGCAAAAGAAAGAAAAACATCATGTCAGAGATACCCCAATCAGAAAATAGTGATAACATTTGCAGACAATTACTCTACCAAGTGAAGGTTAACTTGTTGCTGCACGAGAAAAGAATGTAAAGCTATTTTTTTATTTTATTTTTTTTCTTTTTACAGAAATACACACATAGGCTATTTCTCATCTGTATCATCTTTATCTGAAAAGCATGTGGAAAAAGAAAGTAGTATGTGCCTGAATACTTTTTTTGAACCTTGAAACTCTACCTAAGGAAGCTTCTCTCCTTCAGAATAATTCCTTGTCAGAGACTCTACCTTCCGCTTAGTTTTTGGGCCTAATCCAAAGCATCCTGAAGATACCAGGATGTTTATGCTGACATCAGCACCTCACTTTTTTGATTTCTGATGTCTCTTGGTATAGTGATTCATGTATTACTGTGCCTGTATCTCTCTGCTCTGCTCTGCTTAACTTCTGCAGCTTGCAGACTAGCAGAGAAGAGCACATACCAGCACCTCACTTATTTTACATTCACTTAAATTGCTGTTATGGTAGGTGTGCAGCAGCAGCAGGACTGTGAACACCAGTGCTCTGTAGACCTAAGATGTGGTCTTCAGCAGTCTCTACTGTAGATTTCCAAAGGATGCATTAGCTTTTCGAACAGAATAGTCCTTCTCTGGTTTGCAATTTAGTTCATATCCTACACATTGCTATAAAAGAAAAGAAAATGAAGTAGAATCTTCTCAGGAATGGTTACTGCAGTATCACTTGATGTGAAATAAGCAATTCTGTTATATCTGATATGATCTAGATATTTTCTCTTCCTCCTGTACTACTTTCTTCTTTGACTCTTCAGCATCAAGAGAGGTATGTGTACACGTGTTTGCCCATGTAATACTGGAAAAATGAAATACTTTTCACAAGGCAGTTTATATCTTTAGTCTTAGGAGCATTAACTAATGAACAGGTGTGGCATCCCTTGTTTAATGCTTCCTCTCTCTTATCCTGCTTTACCTTGACATAATATTTGTCATTCTTTTGCAAATCATTTGGGAATCCAGATGTGGTCACAGTTAAAGGCCAGTCCTCATAATCTGTATTAGCGTACTGCAAAGAGGAGGTCAAAGCTCTATTGTGCAAGATCACATTCAAATACATCAAGCAGCAGACCCTGCTTGCCAGGCTTCTCTCTATTCAGGGACAATGATGTAGTCTTAGATTTAAATTTAGCTAACAATAGCAGCTGTTATAATGAAGGTTCAAACCAGCAGGGTCAAAGTGTCCCTTTCTTGGCCTTACTTTCCTTCTTCCTGGTACTCACTCACTTGTGTTGAGTCAATTAAACTTCCTGAAATGTAGAATTTTTTTCTTGACGACAAGGTGAATGGCTTTCTGCTTTATCAGGAGCATGAATTATCTCAGTGTAGGATTAAGAAAGAACCAGATATAAGGGCAAACAAGTACACAGCTAGGGATAGGCAAGTGAAGTTTGGGAATATGGTGAGGTAGAGGTAGGGCGAGAAAACTTGAGGAGCAGTGCTAAATCACCTCAACCTCTTCATGTATCCTCATCTTTAGTTTTCATTTTTGTGTGCCTGGCCCTGGCCTTGACTTGGTGTGGGGTGACAGCAGCATGCCTGGAACCCAGGGCACACACACACCCAGACCTGTCCCTGCCCATTCCCTGGGGCTCACCTCCATATGCTCAGGACTTGGACCTTGTATCAGCCCTTGGATTGTCAGCCTGTGTCCCAGTGATGCCACAGCAGGACTGGACTCCAGGGCCTTGGTGTGTACCTGTCCCTTGGGAACAGCAGTGACTGCTTGTGGATCAGCAGAATTTCTGTGTGCTCCTGCCTCAGTCCTCACTGCCTGGACAGGGACCTTGAGAACCAGTGGGTGCTGGAACTGACATTGTGCGGCTATCTCCCAACACAGACCCAAGTCTGGGGCTGATAGAGATGCACTCGTTCCTTTCTCACTGCACGTGGACCTGGTTAGCAATCCCCAGGATCATGACAGCTTTGTCCTGAGGAAATGGAGTCTCTTCAGCCATGGCAACTGGTGATTCTCCAGATGGGCTTTGAACCTTTAGAGGATAAATCCTTAAGGGTCAACTTGGCTGTCTGTGATGTTAACACATGTTAGCAAGTCAGGACAAAATGATGGCTTTCCCATAGCATTTCTCTTCCGACCTGCTAATATCCTTGAAGCTTACATCCTGGGTTGCCATTCCCAGCAGTTCCTCATGTTAATAGGTCTAGGAAGCTTTTCCCTCTTGAACATTTCCCCCACAGTGCATTTAGTTTGAAACCCTAGATGGACAGGTTAATGCAGTGTATCCAGTCCGTTCCTCAGACAAGTGAGAGGGATGGTCAAACACAACCTCATTCATTTCCTGTAAGTGTGTTCTGCTGTTTCTCAGGCTGTCACAGCCTCCACGCTCACTTCTAGACTCCCGGTGGAGTGGTTTCTTTTCACGAAACTACTGGGAGATGAAATGTTCAGGTATTCTGGAACACCGTGGAAACCAGGCAGTGCTAGAGGTAAAGCCTTCTGTGGGAGATGTTTGTGAAAACTGCTCCAATCTGTACAAAGATCATGTAATCCATACTACTGCTGCTATTTCTTTTGCCTTTTTCTCCTATTTTGGCTTTATACCTTCTCATGCGCTGATCCACTTGATCAGAGTAGTAAATCTCCCCCTCTGTAGTACACAAGCTTCTTTTCATTCTGTTCATCTTCAAAAAGACTTCACAAGTTTTTTCCATACAGTCCCCCTCAGATATGCTGCATGTAGCCATCTTACACTTGCCCTGCTGCCTTGTGTGCTGCTTGTGTGTATTGAAATATTGTTGTCTTCACATTTCAAAACTATAATTAACAATCAGAAGGTACCTAATAGAAAATACAGCTGAACAAAACACTGAAGAATTCTGTAAATACATTGCCAGCCTATCCTTCTTAACAATACTAAATGAAATGCAAGTTTTATCTACTTAGCAGCAAGGTTTTTATTCTCACTTTGTGTTAGCTTTCTTTCTCCCTGATGTTGTATAGGGTTATTACATAACCATAGGTTGGTAAGCTTCAATATACTGTTTTGTTGGTTTTCTTTTAGCAAGAGCATTTTTTAAGGCTGATTTTATTTGTGATTAACTGTAATATACTCTTGTCATAGATTCATGTTATTCTTTAGCATTCCTTATATTTTCTGCTCTGGCCTAGCTTTCAGATCTCTCACTATAGTTAATCCCTGCAGCTCAAACTTGCCTAGTCTGAAATCCATCTTTGTGCTTCGTTTAATGAGACATTTCTCCAGTCATCATTACTGCAGATCAATAGAAACAAATCCCTGTCTCCTGACTGGTTTAGGTAAGTATCTCACGCATGACTGTCTTTCCAATTTGATCCAGTTTAACAGTCTGCTTTTTTTTTCCTTTCCCCTCTTCCCTAATATGCAGAGACAGATATAAATCTTGAGCCAGGCTCCAAGGGACTTTTCTTGTATGATTTTCCCTGTTTGTGCAAAGGACTGTCTGTGACTGCTAGACAAACAGCTGTCTGAGCAGTTGCACTAACAAACGAAGAAGAGGAAGGCAGGGGCAGCAGAGGGAGCTCTTTGCCCTCAGGGTCCTTATTCACTTACTCTGCAGAGAAATTCAAAAGCTAATGAGGTCCCATTGCTGGGGGCAAAATGAGAATAATCTGTGATATTTGGAAGAGAGTGAAAATCAGTCACCATTAGAGAGGGCTTCACATATGCATATCTTTTCTAGGCTATTCCCATCAGACAAAGGGGTTAGACACTGACAAGTAAAACTGATATTTTCTTTTTATTTCTCTGAACTGTAAGCCAACTGGCTCTGGGAATGACAGTCTGTCCTTTCTCACCTCTCCCATCCCACCTACTTAGCAAGACTGGACCCATGAATGTGATCCCAGTTTCTGGGAATTTTCATTGTTATGTACTTGGGGACCATCCGTCCAGACTTAACACAGATGTCTGGGGGCTTTGGAGTTCCTCCTCAGCCAACCCCTTTTCTGTTTTTGTGGTCCTTCCAATTGCTGCACCGTAGTTCTGTGGAGCCAAGTGTAGACGTGTTTAAATGGTGGTTACAGCTGTTTCCCTTGGTGAGATTTTAGATGCCTGCCTCATTTATGGGAGCAGATTACAATTAGATATCTAGATACAGGGGGTATTACCTTGAGCTGGCTGCCCTGCCTTTTTAACGGAGGTCACTGCCAGCAGGACAGGGGTGATGGAATGGCTCCTGTGTTGGGTTAGCCTGCAGCTGCCCTGAAATGTGGAAGCTTTTACTCTGGATATTAAAACAATCTGAATTTGGCATCAGCCTTTGTTAATGTATTGGGCTGTTTCCTTCGGTGGTCTGCAAGATACTTTTCAACTGATTGCCGTGACTGTGAGGGTAACACCTTGCATCTATACATAGGAGTTAGAGTATGGGAGACTGCCAACCCAACTGAAGCACTGAAGCAAACAATTTCAGTCTTCTGTAAGTCTTCTTGTAAGTGCATGGGATTCCTAAAACTCTTAGATCAGTACCCTGCATACATTATACTGTCTATGTATGCATACGAACAAACATGTTCATGCTCACATGCAGGAAGGATTTGTCTTATCATAGTCATTCCAAATATAAATAAGATGTTTTTTCTCTTGCTGGCAATAATAAAAATGTATTTTCCTCAAGTCCTTATTCATTATATCATTCATCTGCATGTATTTCTATCACTTCCAATGGAGTTTAAAAGGTGAATCCTCAGTTGGAGAGGTACTCTGATATATTCACTTCTGTACGAATGTGGAAATGTAATGAGAGCTTGTTTTTCTCTTTTATTTGCTACACTTATTTTACTGCTTATTCATACTGTTCTCTTTTGCAGACTGTAAAACTTTTTTTTCCCTTTTCTGGTCTTTGTGGTGAAGGAAATGGTGTACAATAAGTAGAATTAGAATGAAAAGTGACAAGTTTTATTAATGTATTCTCACAGCTTTTGGATCTCTAGTTCTGTGCCAGAATGCAGCTCTGTGGAAGAGGTACACTTAAAAATAACAGTTAATATTCCATCATTTAAAGATTTTATAAACCTTAGTTTTAAGTCTTGGCTTGTAAAACCCATAAACACTCTGTCACTGGAGGCATTTTCTTGATATTTAAGTGAAAAATTCGGAGGCTCAAATGGCTGCTAGTATTTGATCAGTGTATTAGAAGGAAAGTAAACAAGACAGGAGAGATTTCAGAGCTATTTTTTTTTTCACCCAGTAGGTCCTTGTTTATGGCATGTTGCAGTGACACC
This sequence comes from Tetrao urogallus, assembly GCF_951394365.1. Lineage (NCBI taxonomy): Eukaryota > Metazoa > Chordata > Aves > Galliformes > Phasianidae > Tetrao > Tetrao urogallus. The sequence continues at coordinate 62,504,534 of NC_136814.1, forward strand.
TGGTGGAAAAGTTTTGGAAGTCTAAGAAAAATCTGGTTCTTAAAATGAGCAGATAATTTGAAAGGTATTTAATATCAATTTTTTAAACTATACTGCATAATGGTTGGAGCCGGTCTGCACAAGGCATGCATATACATATGAGGATGTGCAAATGCTCACTTACATAAACTATTAGCATCAGTAAGCACAAATCTTTTTAGTTACAGGGTAAATGTCATGTATAATTGATAATAACCATATTTCCTTGCCCCGAGAGTAGATGCCAGCATTTTATGTGGCTGCCAACTTCTTCTGGTTTTTTTTCTTTTTTTTTTTTTTCAAATGCACCTCTATTACTAACCGGGATCTTAAACTGAACCTTCCTTCTACCTCCCACTGCTTGCTCCTTCTTATACAGACCCAAACAAGACCAAAGACAGATCCCCCAGTGCCTCAAACTAGTTCTTCCTATCAGCCAACCTTTCCCGCACATACATTACCCAGCCTCACCTGCATCCACTTCAGGTCCCCGGTATCCTCAACATCAACAACATCAGATCAGTAAAGAGCCTAAGGTGTCAGACCTTTGTTATCAGACCTTTGTTTCCATCAGAGTAGTAGGAGGTATAGCTTGTGCTGTAGGATGTTTTCAGCTCCTGCATTCAGTGCGACCTGTGCCTTGCCAATCAACTGCATCTAGCAAGTTATGTTACGGAGTGGGGGCCTGAGATCAGTGGGGCTGTCATGGGGACAATATGATCCTTCGGACCTTGGAAGTTCAAAAGCATGGTTACCCAGTGCAAGCTGATGCTGTGACTATTTCCAGTCCCTGTCATGGGTAGTAAATGGAGTACACGTCGTTGAGAAAATCTGGGAAGCAGCAGCGCAAACAATCCTTGTGATCACATATTCTAGGGATAGTTTAGGAGTTAGTAAAAGTTAGGGGCTAATGGGAAGCCAATGGGATGAAATTCAACAAGGCCAAATGCTGGGTCCTGCACTTTGGCCACAACAACCCCGGGCAATGCTACAGGCTTGGGGCGGAGTGGCTGGAAGACTGCATAGTGGAAATGGACCTGGAGGTATTGATTGATGCTCAGCTGAACATGAGCCAGCAGTGTGCCCAGGTGGCCAAGAAGGCCAATGGCATCCTGGCTTGCATCAGAAACGGCATTGCCAGCAGGAACAGGGCAGTGATTGTCCCTCTGTACTCAGCTCTGGTGAGGCCGCACCTCAAATACTGTGTCCAGTTTTGGGCCCATCACTGCAAGAAAGACATTGTGGCCCTGGAGCAGATTCAAAGAAAGGCAACAAAGCTGAAGAGGGGTCTGGAGCACAGGGCTTATAAGGAGCGACTGAAGGAGCTGGGATTGTTCAGTCTGAAGAGGAGGCTCAGGGCAGACCTTATTGCTCTCTATAACTACCTGAAGGGAGGTTGTAGTGAGCTGAGGGTTGGCCTCTTCTCTTGTGTAACTGGTGATAAGACTAGAGGGAGTGCCTTCAAGCTGCACCTGGGGAGATTCAGGCTGGATGTTAGGAAATACTATTTTTTTGAAAGAGTGGTCAGGCACTGGAATGGGCTGCCCGGGGAGGTGGTGGAGTCATCAACCCTGGAGGTGTTCAAGGAACGGTTGGATTTTGTGTTGAGGGACAAGGTTTAGTGAAAACTATTGGTGATAGGTGGATGATCTTGTAGGTCTTTTCCAACCTTGGTGTTTCTGTAATTCTGATTCTACACAGATGTTTTGGCAACCCCCCTTCGGGAATGTGATAGAGTTTTAAGGCATGAATAAGAGTTTTCCCATGATAACTCTTGGGTTATCTTTGTTATCAAGAGTTATCCCTGGTTTAGATGTTAGAGTACTGACATGGGTACATTTAATTAGTTATTCAGACCTACTAGACCTAAATATAAAATCTTGAGAGTCTTAGGATCTCCTGAAGATCTACCCAGAACACATACTTCTCTGTCTTTGGAAGACATCACAGCCTACAATTGCATGTTGCCAACTCCCTCTTCAGACATACTGTTCTTGTGAGCACTGACAGAGCTTCTTCCAACCAGGCTGAGCTGGATTAGCAAAGAGCTACTCTTTAAGAAATCAGACTGACCTCGTTTATTTTGGCTGGCTAAGAAGTTTCCTCTTGAGCGGCTTTGCTGGTGGGTTAGAGGCAGGCAGCAGCTGTCTGGAGTGGAGAGGTGGCAAAATGTTGAGGGAGTGACTCCCTTCCACTGGCATAGCTGGAAGCATACAGTATTACTGTCTGCAAGCAGTTCCCTTGGGCAGCAGTGAGAAAGCCCCTCAGGACTTTCCAGGGCAAATGGATGAAAAGGAAGGATCCTGTTCCACAAAGCCCTTTCTTCCCCAGGCCATGTGCTTGGCAATATCCCTCAGCCTGAATATACCTCCAGCCTGAATTATCCCTTATTCCTGCCTCAGTGCTATTGGCTCCTTTTACCCAACACACTTGAGCACAGCAGCACATGGAACTGTGCTGAGACACAGAGACAACAGCTTTGGGTTAATGCTAGCCAGTTTGTTTCTGTTGTTGCTGGGTTAGTGTTAACCAGATTCTCAGCCTGGTTCATTGCATGAATGCATGAACATTTGCTTGGCAAATGAGTTGGGTGTGGGAAGGTGGAGAAGCATTTGAGTATGACGAGATAATCACATTGATGGGATGTGACAGTTCAAACTGTCTTTAAAATGCTATGTTACTTTTGTGCTTGTGTATACGTGCACACAAAACCACACAAAACCACATGTACAGAAATAACATAGCATCTATTTATACATACAAATACGTAAGCTGGATAGATCTCTTATTCCATTTTACAGTTACTTTGTGGATAGCTCTGCTAGTATGATAGAGATGTGCACAGGCTGGAAGCTGCAAGTATCTCAAGCCTCAATTCCCACTGACTTCTTTAATACTGGTGTCCAACTAGATGTAGGACAGTTTACTAAAATCAGATATATAATTTATCTATCCACTTCTATTTTCTTCCATAATACATGCATAAATATATTGAATAGAATTAATTGATATTTTTATACTGACTGATATGACCTATAGTATTCTACCAAATTACTTACAGTCATGAACAAACATGCCTAGTTGTAGGCGTTTGAAAATACATAGCAGTATTAGGAGTTAAGATGAGGGCACTTTTCTCCATCTTTCCATTTCCGTGTTGTTTGCAGCACCTGACTGAAAGCATTGTGCTTAGTTTCCTCTTGACGTTAATGATATTTATGTAAGGAGATACGCTGACTTTCATTGGTCACCCCTTTTGTTTCAGTGGTTTAATAAGAAACTGTGAAATAGATGTTGTGCAATTTCAAGGCAACTGCTCCGGGAAGCAGAAAGGTCGTACAAGGAATGAATAGTAAACAAAGAATTAAAAATATTTAATAAATTTTAAAGTAGCAATTTCACAGTCGTGTCTCTGTCACCCAGACTTGAAGGAGTTTGTATGGCCAAGTCAAGGAAGGAGTCAGACTGCCAGATGAAATTTCTCAAGTTATGAGGAACGTTTGCCTGCTGCTGAACAGACTTGGTACTTTTTACTTCATTTGGATTTCTGCTGCATCTTGTTCTTTCTCAAAAAATTGTCAAGACCTATGTACAAGTAACCTGGTAAGTTCTGAAAAACTGCAATTAATCTCTTGAAACCCATCTGATTGTTAGCACTGTAAGAATTTTCAGTTACAGATCAAGTTTTAATTTTTTAATTCCATATTTGAGTAAAAGCAGAGTGTGAGAACTAGTACTTTACAATTGAATTTGTAAAACCTGGTAAAGAAAATATCCCATTAACTGGATTGCATGAGTTTTCATATGCTTTTGTTTCAGCAGATCCCTAGATTACTAAAAATTCCAGAGACCCTGGAGTTTGGAGGAGAGAAACTCTTTCCATTCAGTTTATTCTCTTTACTTACTGGTTAATCCATCTAGTCTGTGATTTTTCTTATGTAGTCCTAGGGAAACCGTAAAAACCCTGTTGCTTCCACAATTATCCTGAATTTGTTTCAGTTTCATTTTTGAATCTCTTAAATAATAGTCCATCTTTAAGAAGTAAAGCAAGTGGCTAGATCCTTTCTTAGTATTCCTTTAAATCAAGGGGAATTTAGTATTTTTCCTTCTACTGATGCACAACAAAGATAAGCAGAAGCTCACAAATCCAAACAACAATTCTACCTCAGGCTCTCAGGAGTTACCTACTTGTTTCTATTTGCTTGAAACGTTGATGTGTTTAGAAGACCATGTACCTTTGCTCTGTAAAAAAGTACATTTTGTGCCTCTGGGCTAATTGGCTGTGTAAACTTACTGCAGAATGTTATCACCTGCTCCATTTTGTTTTGTACTTTTTCCTGACGGTTCCTTTAGAACTATTTCTTAAATCCAGCACCAGTGAAAGAGTTAATTGTTTTCCCTGATGGAAGCCTAGCATGCAGTGGCAACTTTAATGGGGATCCTTTGATTTAAGCTTAAATTAATTCAGAATAAGAAATGAGTTGCTCTTCCTATCAGCTTTGAAAGACAGAAAAATCACATTCATGTGCGATGAATGTATTGTGTCAGGGATTCAGATGAATCTGAGAGCTGTAAATCTTATTTTACTTCTTTAGTCTACTTGTTGTGTTCCCATTTACTTCGTGACAGCTTTGCGTGGGTCTGGGGTTCTACTTACTGTCACATTATCTGTGTCCCAGCATGCAGAAAATCTCTTCCTGAGGGTTGTTTTGTTAAGAATGATCTTACTTGCTCACAGGATCAAACTTGAGAACTAGCATTCAGCTTTTCAAAGGCTCTTAGATACACCCTCAAATCATTTGTACTGCACAAGAGGTGACTGGTTTTACACACTTGGTGTGATGTGGAAAAATAGGCTGGGAAGCACTTCTGGTTAAAGAGAAAGGCTGGTCACCATTTGGCTGCATAATGTCCATCAAAAGGGGCCAGATAAAAGGCAATTAGCTTCAAGGAAGGTCTTTCTGCCCTCCAGAGGTCAAAGACACTTGGCTTTGTCATTTATTCCATATTTACTTATGAAGCATTTGTTATTGACTTAGTTAGTGCACCAGAATGAGGGGGTGAGGGCCAAATTCCTACCTGTGGTAAATAAATTAACGTTATTTGATTTTGCCAAATCTTCTGTCTCGTGGTGCTCTGAAATTGGTCTTAGGTGGGAAGCTACCTGTGTGTCAGCAATCATTTTATTCATATGATTAAACACGAGTCAAATAAATTATGTTTTACAAGAAACCGATGTTTTAATTTAATAAAATAATTGGGGGAGAACATGTTGACTCTGTAAAAATGTATTTTTTCCTGTTGTAGGAAGGAGAACTTGGAATTGCTAACCTTTGCAATGTTAGTGACATCAATGTGGCAGTGAGTAATGGTTTGCTTTATTAATTACTGACAGTTTGCATTACTGCTATTTGAATAACATGAGTACAATGGCCATATTGTCAAAGACCAGATGTATATAAGATGTGTACTTAGATTAAAGAGGAAACTATCAGTCTTTTTGCTTAAAGAAAACTCTATCTATAGAGCCTGACTCTAGATATCTAGATAGGTACATCTAGATTTTGTCTACAAAATTCATTATCACACCGATTCATAACCAGTAATTCTTTAGAAAAGGGGGCAAAACCAGTGTTATCCCCTAAATGTAAATCATTAAAAACTTTTAATCAGCTAGCTTTGTACAATCCAGTTTTGCTCATTTTGCTTTCTCAGGTGTTTAATGGGAGAAAACCTAAATCAATTGTTAAAAATTTAGAGTTCTGTATGATTTCAAAGGTTTGTACTGATATCAGGAGACTCTTCAGCTTAACATGAACTTTCTGTAGCAGCATTTTTGTAAGACAATATTCTCCTACTGATGCAAGTCAAGTTGGTAGTTACATATATATGCTTAGACGAGCTATGGAAAATTCATCATCAATATTTTCTGCAGAGATTAGTGAGAAGCAGCCTCTCAGCAGCTGCTATCTAGCAAGGCTGGATCTTTTATGATACTGGGACCATAAAAGGCTGTGTTGTCATGACAATATATAGCACAGTTGACTTGACTATTTGCTCTTTGTTATCGGGTCTTGCTATTTTTTTTTTCATCAGGCTTTGTAGTACATGATGCCAGAGGTTCCTGCTTCTAAAATCATTCCCTTCCATCTTCCCTTTAAAAAGAAAAATTAACTAACTATCAAGAGGTGGATGGGAGACAATAAACAAGACAAGTCTAACATCAAGTTCAAATCACATGTTATTTAATACATCTTTGAAAACATACCATTTTAAAGACTATGTCTTTCCTGTTGCAGAGCAGGAGGCTTTTTCTGAGTGTCAGTCCACTGTGCTTGGCTGTGTTGCATAATGCTTATCTGTTACTTCTTCCCCATGAACAAGTTGCTCTGAGCCATTTTACTCTTTAGCACTGGAGTTTTCCTTCTCTTCAAAAGTGTGATTACAAAGTCCTTTTTAAGCCACCATCTATCTTTGCAGTGCACACAAGGATGTCAGTTTTGGAATGCAACAGTGCAAGTCAATTGCCCTCTGAAATGTGTGAGTACTGCCTTAGTGTTGGTTCTATAACATTTGTCTCTGCTTATCAAATACAGATAATGGCAGATGTAGAAAACCTAATCAGAGCAGCATTTCTATAAAATAGATGTAAAGTCTATAATTTTTTCAGCGCATTTATAATTTCTCTGTTCAGAAACAAATCACAGAATATTGCAAGTTGAAAGTGACCCAATAGGATCAGTAATAATTCTTGGCATAGGAATTACCTGTAACATCAAAAGTTTAAATTGTGTTTGTTCAAAAATTTGTAACACTTTATAATTCATCAAGCTCAACCACTTACCCAGGTTTTGAAGCACTGAGGAAGAATTAGCGCTTTTAAGGATTTTACTTTGCTCCTATCTCATTGTTAAATGTAGATGTAAAAGTAGAACATGTCTTCTCTGTGGTTTTTGTGTGAGTATGTGTCTTTTCCTGTTTTTTCACTGTTCATCAATACAAAGACTTTGTGGTGTACTTTCACTGTAAGAAATTTCTGATTAATTGGTAGCTGTTAAAAGTACTCTGTGGTTATATTTATGCTAAGGCTATATTTCACTTACTATTATGCTTCTTGTTTCACTTATTTGTTTCTTGTCAGAACAAGACATACACCAGAGAATGTGAGGTAAGTTAAATGTTATCAAATTGATACAAACAAAATAATCATAATTTCAGCTTCTCCAATGTTCATACATTTCTAAAAAATATAGTGTAAATACACAAACATATCTATCAATCCAGTTCTAATTGTTCTATGTTCTCTAAAGCTGAACAATGAGTTATGTATTTGAATCCTTATTCCCAGATTATTTGCTAAGAACGGTTTTGCATTGAAGGCTGCTCTGTAATGAGGAATATTGCTGTAAAGAAAGCCGTCTGATCCCACCAGTATGAGACACAATGCAGACCTACTTAAGCTATTTTCTAGGCTCTCCCAGCAGTTCTGTTCTATTCAGTTTTTCATTGATATTATCAAGGATGAACCTGTAAGAATGCTCACTAAAGTCTGAATTATACCAGCTTGGAGAGAAGGAGAGGCTAAACAAAAAAGAATGGGCAAAATACTTTCCTGACTGGATAGAGGACATGAATTAGATAAAGTGTAATTCAAGAATGTGTCCTTGAGAGCGTGGAATGTGACACTGATGATGGCAGGAGTGCAGTTGGGACTGTTGAGGCCAGATTCTATGATTCCATGATTCAGATTCTATGATTCTATGAGTTGCTGTATCCAGATGGAGGCAAGCACGCAGCAAAGGAGCTGGAGAATAAACCTGCTGAAGGGCTGGAAATGTAATTGGAAGGACAGATTTTTTGGAGGGTAGTAATGTGCTTTTTTAATCTGTGAAACTGCAAAAAAATACGTCAAGTGGTTTACAAATAAGGTGGTTTTGGAGAGTAAGAACTGTTCAATGAGTAACCAAATTACTTCTGTAGAAAGTCCGCATCAACATGGGTTGTTTTTGATTTGTTTATTTGTATGCTTTTGCTTGTTTGGCCACACAATATGCCAGTTAAATTCACAAACTGCAAAGGCTTTTCAGGATTATCTTTCTGCTGGATCATCTGGCTGATTTGACTCCTCATGTAGTGAGGCGAGCACCATGTACTGCACACAGGGGATCAGACCACTGCAGTCTGTAAGAAAGGAGGAGGGATAAAAGTGGGACTTCTCCTTTGGCATAGACTCAGCTCTGTTAAGTGATCACACCCAAGACTGAAGTCCAATTGGCATTACTAATTGCAGTATTACTCCTGTTGAATATTAGCTCTCACCTAGGAACAGAGCAATGGCACTGAATTCAGTGGTAATATGCAAAGAAAGGGCAGTTGCCATAGGTAGAGAATAAATTCTTGTTTTCAGACAGAGCAGATGGCAAATTTCCCTCAAAATTTCTAAGAGCTGGAGCTTCAGTAATCCTCTTACATCAAGCAAAAATTGGATTTATGGTGCTGACAAAGATCAGAAGAAGAAAGGAAGACAGTACAAAATACGAATGGTTGAAAATTTCTGTGATATGTGAAGTTGAAAGCACTATGAATCAACTTGTAAAACTGATGGCACAATCCCCTGTAAAAACTTTACTTGGTTGTAAAGTTGCAACTTACAGCTGATAACTGAAGTCTGCTATGATCCATAAATTTGCCTGCTATTAATCAAGATAATTCACTTGGAAATATTTTTTGTTTTCTGAACATGAAAACTTTGGGAATACTTTTTAAATGCTTGCATATGGCACGTACTGCCTAGATGTGAGATAGTATGTAGGGATACACTACTGAACAAGCTTTTATATCCATTGCAGCTGCAATTGTGAGTTGTCTATAATAACATGCCTTATCAGTGCCTGTAAGGTGCCAGAAGTGGATATACTGGAATCATAGAAATTGCCTCTGAATAATCTAAAGGTCAATTATGACTTGAAAAATGGCTGCTATATGAAACAAACTTCAAGATTTACAGGCTATATAAGGTCGCAGAATCAAATGAATCCAAATACAATGCCAGTCTAGAAAAATGGAACTCATCACTTCTCAAAAGTCCTGAATTTTCCAGAGGCTCTGCCTTATAAATCATTTTTAATCTGTTGAGATGCATCTGGAAAATGTTTCTATCTCTTCTTAAGCTCTCTACTTATAAAGCTTGATAATGCCACAACTGGATTCCTTACCTAAATTGAAACCTCTTAGGAGTTTTATTTTTAAGATCTGAGTGTGATGAACTCACTGTTCCAGAGTAATGCCATGATTATAGTTTGTGGACATGACTGCAGGAGGAGTAGTAACTGGTTGTGGTTAAATTCGTCATACAGCTCAGCACCATGCAGCTGTATGCTCACACACATCCTCAGTGGGGTGTGGGAGAGAACTGGAAAAAGGATAAAACCTGAGATACAGATAGTTTAATAGGACAAAACAAGGAGGGAAAATAGTATTAATAACGATGATAAAAGAACCCTGAGAACTGGACTGCCTCCACAGCCAGTTCTCCCAGTTTTGTAGTTCTGCATGATGCCATGTGATGTCCTGGTTCTGTTCCCTCCCAGCATATTGTGCACCCCCAGCTCCCCACTGGCAGGGCACTACCAGAAGCTTAGTGTAAACAGTGCTCAGAAACAGCTAAAACATCATGTGTTAACATTATTTCCATACCAAATCCAAAACACAGCACCATAGCAGATACAAAGAAGAAAACTAACTTGATTCCAGCCAAAACCAGGACATAAATACTATCAAGGAAGTGTGAATTAGCCAGGGCTGCTCTGACAAATTATTGATTTTAACCATTTTGAAAATTCCTTGTATGAAAGTGCTTCACTGATGAAAAATAAAAGAAGCAGGAAAGAGTGAAATACAAAATGTAAAATATATTACTAACAAGTTAAAAAACCTTATTTCCTAACTTCACTGCATTCTGTTTCCAGCTTTAAAACAGCTCCATATTTGTGCTTTCCACAAAGAGACAGTGTGTAAGGATGAAAGCCCCAATTCAGTGCTCAGTGAAATTGACGGAATGGCTCTCAGAAAACTCTTTGGAATGAGATTGTGGTTCTGATACTTTATTTTTTTTTTTAAACCACGTAATTATTTCCACAAGATTTTTATGTGTTCAAAATGCCCACAGGATTTCTATGTATTTGAGATGTATGCATTTCCACAAAACTAACCAGTAAGTTCTGTATTCCCACACAGACAGTTTCCTGCAAGTTTGGCTGTAGTCGTGCAGAGGATGCATATGGTGTTGAAGCACAGAGTAAGACTGAGTGTAGTCCTGTGTTTGATTCACATTCTGATAAATGCAGTTTTCCGATTACTGCTTTGTTTCACAGTCTGAATTTCTTTGGGAAAAAAAAAATAAATAGAGATATCCCATGTTTTTGTTTCATCAGAAAGCAACCATTTTCTTCTATTTTTCTTATAAAAATGAAATAACACCTTTTTTCCCCTTCCTTTCATGTACCTGAGACTTTTTGAATCCAATCTCAGCTATGTAAGATGATTCTTTGTAGAGTGCTCGTCCTTAACTTGACTTCTATGTTGAAATCATTGCCAAATGCTCCTGTGATTTACATGGCTACAGTTAGGCTAATACTCTAGTTAGGGTAAGCACTGTTGAAACAGACCTCCTGAAAATGCTCTCTGCCAAAGTCTCCCATATCTTCTTTACGTTTCTGATCAGCAGATATTTACCAGGTACCTGTAACTACAAATGCGTATACCTAGTGCAGAATTGTATCTACCTTGGCTTTCAGTCAGCTTGGCCCAGTTCAGGCTTACTTATCAAACTATGTTTAAAATGTCTTGTGATTTATTCATCAATATTTAAAATAAATTATTTTCTGTGCTTCACTGCTGTCAGGTGTTTGAAATAATATGCCCAGAGATTGCCATGAAGGGATTTTTCTCACTTTTAGGTTGTATTTTCCCCCCAGACTATTTGAACAAGCCTGGAGCACCATTTGCATCTACCATTGGAAGCCACCATATGACACTGGGTTGGAAGCCAGCTAATATCTCTGAGGTTAAATACATTATCCAGTGGAAGTTCCATCAGCTCCCTGGAGATTGGAGATACACAGAGGTAAAGAAAGGCAATTCCTTTTACTTTGCAAGGTTTCTTTGGATTTATAATCCAGACCTACTTCTCCGGGATAAAAAAAGGTCATTTATTAATAGAGTGTAATCAAGCTAAAAAACATGTGAGGAAAGAAAGTAATAGCCAGATTTTGGAACAGATGTGGCTGTAATTTACAGGTGAATTAGATGATTGCTTTATTGTTTTCTAGCAATTTTCTAAGACCAGTAAAGCATGTAAGGATGCTTAGTGTGCTTGTAGGGCACAGGTTATGTATATAATTTGTTCTTCGCTTTATTTTTGAATAAACATTTGATAATACATTAGGCACATAAAAAAAGTTTTCCGAATCATGAGTAGTGTGAGAAGCTGAGAAATGAACAATGATTCCTTTTCCTCCAACAGAGGAATCTTGATGGAAAATTGCAGGCAGCAAGTTCAAAACAAGCACATGAAGGTATTTCATCACTGCATGTATGATTAGGATGTTCATCTGCACATGTGGACGTTAAATTACTGAATGTTAAAACCACTAGAATTCAAAAAAATGTTTGGAATAATAACTATAGAAAAAAAAAACTGTAGAAAAAATAAGTAGTTCTACTAAATACTGATATAGCCAATAAATAAATCTGATGCAGCTTTAAAAATATCAAGAGATTATTCTGGAGAAAATATAATTGAGAGCTTTCTGATTCAATGTGGCAATGTTTGTATTACGTTATTTTGCGTCAACTGCATACTTGTTATCTTGCCATCATCTCTCTTGAAACAATTTACAGAGCACGGCAAGTTAGTACGAGAAGGCATGATGACCATCTGTTAAGCAGGAAGCCCTTTAGAATTAATAATAGGTTGAATAACAGGGAGCAATAACGTCAGACCATAAATATTTTAGGGTATCTAGGAGACAGTGGATCTTAAATCTATAGCGCATATTATATCAAAATTTTAGAATTTAGTGCCTATAATGTCTTACTATTTTAGTTTTTAAACTTTATTCTTAATTTTACTATTGCATCCATCCTTTTCCACATTCGTTCATTGTTTAGATTCGGTTGTATGTTCTGAATAAAAAAGGAGGTAAACAATTTTGAAAGGAAGAAAGACCAAATTTTATGCCACAGATAGCTTCCGCAGTTTGTTCTCATTTAAACTTTTGGATATTGCAGTCCAATGAATATCCTGAAATATGTTTTGAGCAGATAGCAACCTATGTAATAACTTAAGATGGAGGAAGAATGAAAATTGTGTGTTTATGCATTGATGTAGGTAGTATCTGAAACTTCATATACAGTCAAGGACCTTCAAGCCTTCACAGAGTATGAGTTTCGGGTAGTTTGGATCATAACCTCTCAGCTGCAGCTCCATTCTCCATCAAGTCCCAGTTACCGAACCCATGCTTCTGGAGGTAATGTATTGTACTATCAGTCTTTCAGGACTGCATTATAAACACTTAGGTTTCCTTGTTTCTTGCTTCTTTCACAGGAAAAAAAAGAAGAAAAAAAAAGAAAAAAAAAAAGTTGTTTAACCTCAAGTATTGTATGCATGTTTTATGCTAGGTAACTGCAGAAGACTGGACAAAAATGCTACAGAATCTTTTTGTTTGAGCTACAAGATTCAGGGCTGTTTCCTGCTTTCAGTATTAAAAATGTGCACAGAAAGATAAAGAGTCACAATTGTAAGGACACACTGGATAATTTTATGCATGAGAACTTTCTGAATGAAATATATGCATTTTCCCAGACATTATTTTTTCAAAAAAAGAAACTTTTGCTGAAATGTTTATTACAACATTACAGTTCATATTCTTGTTTGTAAAAAGTCTGTATATCTACAGACACTATGTATGGAATATATCTCCCTGCACTCCACTACTTTGAGATAAAAATTACGTTTTAATTGTTCCTTAGTTAAGACATCACTCATATGAGAAAGCAGATAATATTGTAATATTTGAATATAACTTCCTGGTACATTATTGTCTTATAGACAATATGTGATGTCATGGTACATTATCAGTGTTTCATGGAACTAAAAAATCTTTATCTATCAGGAACCTTGTATAAATACCTTGTATAAATCCTTTCCTTTTGTGATATATGATTTTCATACTGAAAGCTATATATACCCTTGAATATAGCATCAGGGAAGGTGCCATAGACTTTTAGTTTGCATCCCATGGTATAGTGCATATAATCTCACACAAAAAAATGTTTTCATGATATCAAATTACTTTGTTTTCCAGCTTCACTGAGCTTAATGCTGAAACAATACTTTAAAGTACCTGTTCATGTCCCTGTGTGACATACGTTTTTTTCCTTCACTTTCACCTTGCATCTCTTGTTTAGAAAAATAAAACCAACAAACTCTCAATATATAAAGTAGAAGGAAGTATAACTTCAAGATTTTTATTTTATGGATTGTGAAAAATCCATCTAAACAGAGAAGAGAGGACAGGGAAAGGTCTATGAAAACTGAGATTTAGCTTTCAGCAGATTCCGAAGTATACTGTGATGGAGATCACAGCTGTGCAAGATGTTAAAAGTCACCTTGTAAGGCTTGGTCTGCTTCCTTTTTGTCTTTCTTCAACAAGAGAACTGTATAGATATCAAATGACCTTCAGTGAAAATGTGATATGGATACAACACTGAAGGGGCACAATTCAGAGGACAACATCTCACAGGGCACACTGTTGCTTTTCTGTCCACTGTCACATGGATTTGAGATATGGGATAGAAGAGATGAAAGGTTATACACATAAATAAGAAATTACTTGTCTTCAGCAGTGTGGAGTGAGGCCAGCTTTTATTCATGATCCTTTAGTCCTGGTCCTAATATCTGATTTCTCACCAGTATATGTGTTATGTGTTAATTAATTTATACTAATAAATATGACTAAGATAGTACTAACAGATATAAAATCTAAAAAACTATGTGAAAAATGAAAAAAAAAAATGATGTCTTAAATGCCATCCCAGAATGAATTATTTCTGTCTTTTACAGTTCCCACTACAGCTCCCATCATTAAAGATATTCAAAGTTCAAGTCCAAACACTGTTGAAGTTAGTTGGTCTGCACCACTTTTTCCCAATGGATTGATTGTTGGCTACAACTTGGCCCTGACCAGTGAGAATCACGAACTGTTGAGAGCCTCAAGAGGGCACAGCTTCCAGTTCTACTCTACCTTCCCAAACAGCACTTACAGGTACAAATAGAAAAGATAATCAGCATAGCCAAGAGCGCTACATCTTTCTCAGGTGTAACGGGGTGTGTCTAAATCCATATCTGGACAGTAGTGCTCTTTACTTACTCTCTTGTCAAAAGTACAGGTGTTTTCCTTCAGACAATGGACTCATTCCAGATGGATAGGCTACTTATCTTTCTTATAGTTATATGGAAGACAGGTGAGGAGGAAGGAAAAGCAGTTTGATATAGGGCAATAGGCTGCATTTTCTTAGTTGTTTATTTTGTTGCCTTTTTTTGTTTGTTTGTTTGTTTGTTTGTTTGTTTTCATCTGCATAGCATGTATTCAGTGTATTCAGGAAATGGTAGAACAGCTCTATTTCTTTAAACATCTGGAAAGTTTCCTCCATTTTTATTAATTATGAGAGCCTGTATTCTTCTTGCACTGGTAAATACAGGCCTTCCTTAGAAATGAAATTGAGTTACTCTTCTGAGCCTAATACCCCATTTGAAATTTATACTTAGAAAATCCTATTGCTGCTCCACCTTTCAAATCTGGGGAAATCAGATTCTGATTGGTTATATTTTTCTTATAGATTTCCAAGAGTGTTTTATGTAAGTGGATCTTTTCCAAAAGGGAAACACTTCTGTTACAGCTACTCTGCTTGAGAAAACATTTCTCAAGCAATCTCTCAAAAGAAAACCCCAAACCAAAACCTGTCTCTTTGATTCACCAAAGGTTCAGTATTGTAGCTGTTAATGAGGCTGGAGCTGGACCCCCTGCAGAAGCCAACATCACAACACCGGAATCCAAAGGTACAGGTGTAGCAGAGTCCTCATCACCATCTGCTCCTGGGGATAAAATCACATTTCCTGGGTTGTTGTGTCCCCAGTAGAAAAGAAGGATACTTAGACTGTAAACAATGCATGACAAGGAGTTGTACACAGAGGAAGCAACAGTACATCAGAGACAGCCCTGTTCTTTGGCTGTAGGCATTACTGTATACACAGCCCAGTAATAACCTGAGATGATGGTAGGGCCATACAAATTCAACTTGAATTATATTACAGATGAAAAATACTTAAGTGGGCTGAGGCAGTGGCAGAGAAGATACATTTTCATTTTCCATATTAAATCTCAGTGCTCGGCAAAAAACATTTATTTTAATAACATTTAATATATCGTATTATACTCTTATCAAAATGTTCACAGTTAACTCATGCAAAAAAATGTCAAAGCACATATTTTTGTTACTTTTATTGCTGTATTGCGGTATTTTTTTTTGCTATATTCACTTATTAGTAATAAAAGTAATGATACTCTGTAGGTATCAATCTAAGAAAAAAAAAGTGGTTGTCAGAGGAAAGTTTGTGTTCAGACAAACCACAAGTAAAAACAAATTCAGTGCTATGAAAATGCATCTTCAGAAAAAAAAACAAACAAAAAAAAACCCCAAAACCCAACAACAACGTAAGACTCTACACTTTCTGAAGAAATCCAGTTGTCAAATACTTGGAAATCCTTAACCAAACTCTAGCAAGCATCGCATCTGTTATTGTTCAGAATGCATTTGGACAGTGCCTTTGATAACAGACTTCAGCTTCAAGTTAGCCCTGAAAGGATCAGGCAGTTGAAGCTGATGGTCTTTGTAGGTCCCTTTCAACTGAACTATTCTACTCTGCTAGTGAGACGATCACCAAAATGATTCATAGCATCTGCATCATGTGAGACATGCATACAACTCCATCTGTTTGGGTTATCCAGGAATGGATTAAGATAGTATTTGATCACAGTGTCACGTTAACCATATGAGGAAGTGGTATCTGACAGCAGAAATTTTTTTGAAACTAGAAGTAAAAAGATAAGGAAAGCTTTGTTGGGAAACTGAAATTAACCAAATCCAGGTTTGAAATTATGCATTACTTCTTAAAATGAATGCAACTAGCTTATAAATCAGTTTAGCAGGGGATGTGTTTAACTTTCAGGGACCTGAGATTTAGAAGCAAGATTATCTGTCTTTTCCAGAGCTATACATAGCCCAGACAGAAAGTACAAATTTGCTGCAGAGATTTTTATCTCCAAAGTAAGATACTTTGGCCTGTATAAGCAAGAAGTCAGTTTAAGTGACCAAAACTCTCTTTCTTTACCTGTATATATATGTATATATATATACACAAAATAATATATGTGATATATTGTATACGTATCATATATTTATGTGTGTAATCTCCTTTGAAGAAGACAATTTCATTAAGAAGAATTAAGAATTAAGAATTTCATCAAGAAGACAATCCATTATCATTCTTTACTTGTGAAAATTATTATTTTCACTGGTGAGCCTAACAAATTGCATGAAATAAACATATTTGCTTTGCTCTTTCCCAGGTATGTGAGGTGATAATATATAGTTTTCAAATAAGTCTGGTGGTGGTGTTGATATAATTATCCCATTTCCATTGGATTTCAGGGCATTGTGAATATCTTCGTACCTTCACTTCCTTTGCCCAGAGTTCTTTCACTAAGAATACAACTGCTATAGAAACCAATATTGTGAAGTGCAGGTGATGCACTCGCACCCTTCACAAGCAGTCAGAAAGTGTTGGTGTAATGATGAATAACTCCATTCCCTTTCAACACTCAAAGTTTGAGTCAGTCATTGCTAGCATAAGAATATATATGTGTGTATATATATGTATGTGCACATGCATGTACATATGCGTGTGTGTTAATAATGTGTCTGAGTTAACAATTACTCCGTGCTGTAGTTTTTTGTCTCAATTCCAAATTTCTCCTTTGTTAGTTAAGGAAAAAGCAAAATGGCTCTTCCTATCCAGAAACCAGTCTTTAAGGAAAAGATACATGGAACATTTCCTTGAAGCATCCCACTGTTTGCAAAATGGTATAATACACCACAACATTACAGGTAAAATATCATCAGGATCTCTCTTTCTCTCTCAAGTGTAACTTATACCTGTGTTCACCAAGGGCAGAATGAACCTAACCCAGTCTGAGAGAGTATTATCTTTCCTTTGTAGTCAATGGTGAGAAATAGGAACTTTCAAGATGTGGTTCGATCTATTTAAAGTGACACACTTTAGGATGAGATAAATTGTTTTCCCCAGTGCTACCTCTCCATTGAATCTAGGCAACTAGTTCAGAGCTGGACTTTTACAGTAGGTATACAAATTGAAGGAAGATGAAACCAAAGCAGGTGTTTTCCAGTGATTAATGGCTGTGTTTTCTCAACAAGAATATGAGGAACTAAAGTGGTTCAAACTAAAGAATTAATATAAATTGGCAAAGGATACTGGCTAAACCTAGAGCATCAATAATCCTGGGATACAGAGCTCTGTAACAAGGCATTTAAGTAGCCTAATTCACCAGACTACCATGTTATCTCAAATTACTTGTCACTTTAATGTCACTTATCTACATTGGTGTGCCTGTGGTCCTTGGAGACAGTGAGGAAATTTGAGTTAATTTTCTGCAGTTCACAGAGTCGCAAAGACGCCAAAGCATGAATGTTGCCCCAGACTAAATACTCTTTGATAGAACCGAGCTGGGACAGATAACGTCTAACTTACATTAGAGTGTATGGAGCTTTGTGAGCAGATACAAACTGCATCTCTTTGCCTTATAGAGGAGGCAGTCGGTTTGCATTTTGTGTATTCTGAATTACCTTTCTGAAGGGCATTTTCTCACAATAATGTGACTTAGAAACCAAAGGAGAAAGTTTCCTTGTCTGAACAAAGGCTAGGAGTGGAGGAGAGAAAAAGCTAACTTTTCTCCAACTGCTGGGCTGCAGATTGAAAAGTACTTATGTTTTAAATACAGATAAGAAAAAATAACCAAAAAATTGAGGCATATTTCTTATATTACTTGTGTATGTGTGTCTTTTTACTTCTAGGAATTTCTGTGAATGTTTATCAGCAAGTTGTCTATTTTTCTGAGGGGAATTCCATCTGGGTGAAAGGAGTTTTGGATATGTCTGATATATCTGACCTAACACTCTTTTATACTGGCTGGGGCAACATTACATCAATCTCAGTAGATTGGCTTTACCAGAGAATATACTTTGTCATGAATGAAAAGGTAATGCTCCGGGGCATTGTTATTTTCTTATTTCATTGAA
The DNA here is from genome assembly GCF_951394365.1 of Tetrao urogallus. Lineage (NCBI taxonomy): Eukaryota > Metazoa > Chordata > Aves > Galliformes > Phasianidae > Tetrao > Tetrao urogallus. The sequence continues at coordinate 62,522,990 of NC_136814.1, forward strand.
ATAAATCCTACAATTTATCTTAAATGAGAAAATCTGATTTATAAGTATCATGCACAAAATATAATTACAGAAATAGATTCTAAACTTCAACCCACACATTCCACATTTTAAAAAATCAAGAAAAAGAGGAATCAGGTCATATTTAAAGCAAGCAAGCTACAGAGAACACCTTGTCTAATTTTTCTCATCGGGGCAGAAAAAGCCTTCCTTTCAACTGCTTTATTTTTAAGACCTACTTCATACCCATCCTGTGCCCGAAATGAATGACTTTGTTCCTGTAACTTGTTTCTCCATCTACCTTGTTCAGTTCACACTCTTCCTCAGGAAGGTGACATGTGATAACTGCTCAGAGATTATAATACTTTTCACAGATAGCAAAAGAAGTTTCAAGAGAGAAAGTATTTCATACTACTGATGACAGCTGAGGGTACAACTGCTTCAATCTGAAGCATAAGCATAGATGGCAGCCCTGCACCTGATTCCCTTTGTAAAGCATCATTTACATAATGGCCATACTTTACATGTACCTTTGGGTTTCTCTAAAGTTAAAGAAAGCTGCTCTAAATGATCAGTGGGGTGTTTTATTTATTTGTTTGTTTGTTTTTTTGTCTAATTTTTCACTTGCTGCTCATGGAGAGGGAAGCTGGAAGAGCAATAGTGAGACATTACAAATGCAGCTGCAGACAAACAGACTGAAAGCAGAACTTTCTGAAGTTGCTGCAGCTTAGAGAAATCCCTGTTACAGAAGTCCTATTCCTAGGACTGGAAGAACACTTTCTTCCCTGTTTTCCCTTCTCTAATAGAACATTTTCAAAGCATAGTTTTTCAAGTACTCCAGATTCAGTCTTTTCCCTCTGGGAAGATGACTGAGAGACAGCTTTCAGGGTAAGCTGTCATGGGTGCTTTTGTGCTTGTTACACTGAGCAGTGAGTTGGTGGGTGACAATACAGAAGCTCAGAAGGACCTAGGCTTGTGGTGTTTTGTTGTTGGGTTCACCTGAAAGAATCTCAATTAGCAAATGCCCTACACATCTCCAATTTCTCTTTTCATTCCCCAGATACACGTTTGTCAGTTAGAGAACTGCACAACAGCTGAAGACGTCACTCCTCTTTATGTGACATCTCCTAGGAAGATTGTAGCTGATCCCTATAATGGGTAAGTGTCCTCCTTTGAGACCTTTGGTGTCAACAGTACTCTAAAACTCCTCTACTTTTCTTCAGTTCATTAGTCATCTGGTTCCTGTTTCGAACTCTTCCATTACCTAAACAAAAGTGCAATTGCAATAAATAGCAAACTGGAAAACTTTTGGAACAAGAGCAATACTATGCAATATTGTTTCTGCATTTTCTTCACTGGGTTATTAAAGGAGATTAGGTGAGTCCCATGTAGAAAATTGATTTTTAAAGTTTGATGCATTTACAAATACAAAGCTCTTTGTGTCTTAAATGTTCATAATTAATACTTGAGGTATTAAGAAAGAATATTCTCTAGTATTCTGCCAGCCAGATTCCCAGAAAGTAAAAAATAATGTGCTTAATTCTCTCAGAATGCATATATGTATGTATATAGCACCAAAAGTATTTTGCCCTTGTCTGTGTGAAGAGACACACATCTCTGAGCTGTGAATGTATCTGTGGCTCATCTCAAAGCTCTTGCACTGTAGTTATTTGGGTCTGTTTTGCTCCATGGCCAGGTATATTTTCTGTCTTCTGGAAGATGGCATATACAGAGCAAACCTTCCACTCTTTCTTGAAACTGCCTCAGCAGCTTCACTAGTTGTGAGATCCCACGCTTTGAGAGACTTCATGATCAACTTCCAGTCTAAGAGACTTATTTTCTTCAACAAAACAGAACAGGCCTTTGTGTCAGGTTTTCTTGATGGTTCAGAATTTCACACTCTGCGCTCACACGTGCCACTTGATGACATGGAGAGCTTTGTTTACGAAGATAACATATTTACTGTCACAGATGGCCGGGCAGTCTTCCATGAGGAGATCTCGCAAGTGGAAAGTTCTAGCTTCAATGAGTATGTTGTAGATTGCAGTTTGGAATATCCAGAGTATTTTGGCTTCGGCAATTTGCTTTTCTATGCAGCATCAACACAGCCTTTTCCTTTACCAACTCTTCCTCGGCTTGTCACAGTGCTTTTTGGATTACATCAAGCAGTGGTCAGCTGGAGTCCACCTGAACACCCTATTGGAACCAGTGAGTTCAGCTGTTATTTCCTGGAAGTGTAATCCTTTTCTTTCCAGAGGAAAACTGGTTTTCCTGTTCTTGATGTTGGGCTTTAGTGATTTCAAAAGCCAGGAAGTGTCAGTTTACCTCAATATGAAGAATTTAACTCAACATTTGTCAATAAAATAACTGTATTATCTGCATAAATTAATAAAACGTTATATCGGTGAATAATTGTCCTTTCACTTGCAAGGGATTTTAAGCAATGTTCTATATTAAGTATGATATGCAGTGACAGTAATGTTAGTTGATATCACACAGGAAACGCATGCCAGTGATGCATTGGCTTTAATCAGTGCTATGGTCTGTATCTTCTGTTCATGTGTATTTAAACAGTGCTATGGTTTAATCGGGCAGGCAGCTCAGCACTGCACAGCTGTTGTCTCACTCTCCCACTCCCAGTGGGATGGAAGAGAGAACTGGGAAATAAACAACAAAGTAGAACTTGTGGGTTGAGATAAAAAACTATTTAGTAAGACAGAAAAAAAAAGATTAAAAAAAATAGTAACAATAATACATATATATATACGCACACAAAACAAGTGATGCACAATGCAATTGCTCGCTACTCACTGACAAATGCCCAGTCTACCAAGCAGAAACTGCCACCCTTTTTTCAGGGTTTTTTTTTGTGTGATGTAATGTATTATGGAATATTCCTTTGACCACTGTGGATCAGCTGTCCTGGTTCCTGGTTAACACCAGAAAATTACATTTTTGGAAAAATTCTGGTTCTTCCAATTTCATCCTTCATGGGGAATTGAGCCACTACTTTTTGTCATAGAGTGGAAAATATAAATTTTCAATTTATTTGTTTTCTAATTCCTCTGACACTAGCATTTTTAAAATGAGTCTCCAATGTACAGTTTTCTCAGAGAATGCATATCTTCTCTCTGATGTAAATATGAACAAAACTGTTTGCATCTCACAGGTTGGTCTGCTTGGCAGAACTGGACCTATGATGTGAAAGTGTCATCTCAAAGTCCTTCTGAGGAAGAATGGGTCGTCTCAAACATTACTGACACCAGGTTTACCGTGAAGGATCTGGTCAGCTTCACGGAGTATGAGATGTCAGTCAGAGCTGTGTCTCCTGCTGGTGAAGGACCATGGTCAGAGCCATTTAGAGGCATGACATTTGAAGAAGGTGAGAATTTCATTGTTACTCAGAAGGAATGAAGAATGAGCTATGCGTACATCTTTTCACCTGATGAAGCCCCTTGCTTTGAGCAAAGACTGAAAAATGAGGGGCACAAGAAGGTCTATCTTGAAGATATTAAAAATTATAGGATAATTACATTCACATTTAGTTAAAGTAGCAAGATTCTCAGACTGCAACAGGATTACATACTATGTATTTATCATTAATATTTATTTATACATAAGTATGTATTTACTAATGCAAATATACTGTTGAACATGCTTCTTGATACATGGAGGGAAAAGCAAAAACAGTTATATGAGGGCTGCTCTGTCCTCTGTAAAGCACTTTCCTTAATAAAGTAGTTTGAGCAGTTTTTGAGGAGTAGTGACAGTTTATGGGAAAGTGTAGGCTCACTGAAAGCTGAAAACTCTTGGGTTTAGTGCAGAGGGATATGGGTGTGTGTATAATGTCTGAGATTAGTATATTTCTGGAAAGTATTTTGAAACCTAGTTCATAACCAAAAACTTGTGTCTGAGTGGAAAACATTTCAACTGAAGGGAATGGGCTGGCACTTGAGATCTAGGATGATTATTGCTTGATTTCAGTCAGAAGCATCCAAACTTGCAGTAGTGTTTAGGTATCTAATAGGGTTTCAGAATATCTTGCTGTTCTGGGTCTGAAAGTGCCCTGAATTTCGAACCTCCTCAAATTATTGTATTTTCATGCCTGCCGCCTTTGTCCATTATTCCATAGGGCAAGACAGTTTTAACTGTTTGCTTTTGTAACAATTGTTTATCAGTGTGAACAACCTCAGTTTTCTTTCTTTAAAAGCTGAAGAAGAACCATACATATTGGCAGTAGGGGCAGAAGGGCTCTGGAAGCAGCGGCTAGATAGCTACGGGCCAGGAGAATTCCTCCATCCTGATATTAGAAATATTTCAGGTAAATACTATCCAAACTGGGTGCTGCTACACACCACTGTTATAAGGTCTTCATAAATTTCATCAACGGAACTGAAAGAAAAGAGTTTTCATTGCAGCAGTGCAGACTTGAATGTGCAGTGAAACAGCTTCACTGGAGCCAAGCCGTTGAGTACATCCTCTTTGTTCTGCTTGGTGGGTCAAATTAGTTCGCAGTGAAACCCTACTGATATCATTATGGTTCAGCAGAGCTGAAATCAACTCTCTGAACCAAAGGGTTGTGCCTCTAGAATCCTGATAGATGTCATACTTCTATAATCATCACCATGATATATGTAAAAATTTGTGATTTCTACAAGAAAGTACTTATCTTCATGTTAACTAAGCCTAATTGTTCATTTGTATTCATTTTTAAAATGTAGAGTGTCTGATTTCATTTACCTATCTGTATATATGTATATTTCATGTGCTTGTGAAATACTAAACATCTTCCCTTTTTCCTTCAAGACCTCGACTGGTATAACGACACTCTATATTGGAGTAATTCCATGGGGAAAGTTCAGACCTGGTCAATGAATAAGAAAGAGGATACCATTGAGAATGTTTATGTGCCTGACATCAAAAATGCAAGAATGCTGGCCTTTGATTGGCTGGGACAATGCTTGTATTGGGCTGGCAAAGCAAATACGGTAGGGTAGAGTTGCTCTTTAAAAAATAAAAATAAAAAATTGAAGTCAGTATGAAAATCGTAGAACAATATTTGGGTAGAACAATATTTACTTCTTGCAATCAGATTTGTATTTGCTATTGCAATATACTGTGAAGAGGCCTTCGTTACGTGATTTTCCAGAGTTATAAAAAAGTTTGGGGCAAAATGTTCACAAATACTGACTAATGGAGAATACTGAATTTTTGGTGCAAAATTAGTAAATCAAATATGCTACCAACAGTTTTGTAGGATTCAGCATTGTAAAAATGAGTGAAGACAGTGAAAAAGAAGGCTGCCAAGTCCATTCCATCTAGGAAGGATGGACTTTATTTTGAACTTCATATATGTAGCAAGTTTGGCATAATTTGTTTACACAAAAATTTTCAAGTTAGGCTTCTGTACTGTGATATTTTGCAGAACATTGCAGTTAAAAAATAATTACAATTGCACTTTGTACACTCTCATATCAGGAACATTGACATGTGAATTATTTAAAAGGTAGTTGACTTCAAAATTGCAGTGCTAATTTATGCAGTGCTGTCAAATTATGCCTTTCATTTCTTCTAAGTGCAAAGTCAGTAGCTGTTTTAAATACTGGAGCTAGAAGGCCAGATTTCACACTGTGTTGCACCCTCATTTACACTTGTGAATAGTGAGTAAGAAGTGGGAGAGAAACTTTGTCAGACAGAAGGCTGCTGAAACTCAGAAAGCAAAGGGGTATAAATATTTCAGCTTTTTCTTTTGTTAATATCTGGCAAACATTAACTAATGATTTTGCCTTGCTGTTCTTGCACTTTGAACGCAAAAGCTTAGATGTTGAAGCCTTAGGCTTCCATAAACTTGTAATAAATGGCTGTGAGAAAGTCACTGAATTGATCACGGATGATAATGTAGGTGTGATGCTAAAAGCAATTTTTTTTGTCCTTAGATATACAGAAAATCACTGCTAGGAGGCCATATGGATGTTGTGGCTCATGTTGTATACGTAGTGAAGGATCTAGTGGTGGATTCAGTGAATGGCTATTTGTATTGGGCCACAACATATACAGTGGAGAGTGCAAGACTGAATGGAGAGGAGTACCTTATATTACAAGAGCATCTACAGTTTTCTGGCAAACAGGTGACTACTGGCTTTATTTATTTATTTTTATTTTTAATGTGATTTAGTGATTACTCTTGAGTATAGTCAGTGTTTGTGATTGTTACAACCACCATGTTAAAATCAGAAGAAAATCATGCTTTTCTTGCAGTATTGTTTTGAGAGCAGGGTAAGAATTACATCATGTAATACCCATACTGTAACTGTTGATTTCGCTACTACTGTGCCGGTGAGGATGCCAAAACTCACACTGGCAATCCCCATCCTGACTGCTCCTGCTCCTTGCATGACCAGAAGAACAAGACCTGTGTTTTGGGGACCCTGTATCTTGAATTTCTCTTCCTTTTCCCAGTCTTCTCTTTCTCCTTTTGCCCCACTCAGCTTGGCACACCTCCCTTTGCTGCATCCTCTTGAGAAGTTCCTGGTGGCTGAGAAAAGGCTGTTGCAGAGGAGGGTGACTCTTCTGGGAGGACGGAAGGGACTTTTTATAAGAGTGAGAAAAGCTAATATAAGGGTGAAGAAAAGTATGGGAGTTGTTTACCTATATTAAGGTTGGATAATGCATTTGATGAAGGCATAAGCTGGTGGAGTGAAGAGACGCCCAGAGCACATAAAAGACCTTGCAAATTGTCAGTGCCTATTAACTCCCCCCTTTCCTAACTGGATCCCATCTGATGTGCTCTGAGAGAACTCTGTGCTCTTCTCAGACAGCTTCTGTCTCCCTGCTAGCCTCTTCATATCTTTCTTCTCCACTCACCCTTCTCTGATGTCACATCAAGGCATTTCAGGGCTCAATTCACTGTCAGTTCATCACAGACCATTCTTGCTTTCTCTAGACCCATCTTGATGCTGCCATCATGTGGGATTTGCCACGCCAGGGACTTGTCCTCATTCTTGCAAGGTGGGATTCAGAGTTGCCAGTACAGCCAAGGAACTCAGACTGGATGTTTAACTTACGAATAGATCTGCCAGAATCTTTGCAGTTGCATATATGTACTTCCTGCCTTTCGTTCCCTCCCTTCTCTTCCATGTGTAGCTGAGATTAAAGTGATAGATGACCCAGTTTCCTGGCAGAAGGTCCTTTTATTGCTACAGTGGGGACAGGAAGAGTCTGGGAGTCAGTATTATGGTAACTGCAGAATTGGTGAAGCATGTAAAGTTTGCTCAACATTTGAGCGTCTCCTAGGAAGTCAGACTGAGTGACCATCCTCTCTATTGCAGTTCATTAAATCTTTGGAATCTCTCTCAAAGGAAAGCTGAATGATCCCCTCTTTCAACCACAGACTGTGTGGGGTTTCACTCTGTCCAAGGTAATGGGGTAAGCCATAATTTGACAGAAGACATCATCTCAGATTCATTATTGCTGCAAAAGCTTTAAGGCTCATCTTTTGCTTAAAAAGCCTTTTAAAAAAATTCCATCTATCCTACAAGTTTTGTTCCTGTTTTTAACTCAAGACAGACTCTCTATTAAAGAGAAACTGAAACTCTGTAGATCTATGTTTCCTGACTAGCCTTATATTATTCCCCAGAATATTTCAACCTCCTTCTCTAAAAGGAGAAGAGACTGGTGTTTCCTAGATTTAAAAACAAACGAAAACCCCAGACAATTTAAAAAAAAAGAAACAAAGCCCCACAGCAATGCAAGTACAAAACAAAAAAACCTACAACACCTTATACCTAGATTTTATTTGGTCTCTGAAAGGTGATTAATGCTTGGAAAGTCCAGCTGATCTCATGAGTCTCTGCTGCATTCAAGCTGAGAGAGTATTTGTTGGGGAGAGGAAACCTGGTTCCGGTGTGGCACATGGTTAATGTGTAAATCTGAACACACAGGTAGTGAAAGATGCCTCCACAGAAACTGGCTAGTATGGACTCTCTTCATGTATGTCTTCATGTACAACCTCAATAGCACACTTACACTTCTCATGTATCTTCTGGCTGATGTGTTGTGACAACTTGCATTTTAGCCTAAGTGACAAAAGTTACCTTCCCCTCCTCTTTTGACTTATGGCCTGTTTCTCTGAATCACCTCATTGTAACCTCAGATTTTTTGTTCTCATCTTCAGAGCCCTTGGCAGCAGTAAGACTGCCTATCTGTTGCTGTCACTTTTTTCTGCACCTTTCTCTGTGTCAGTGATACCAGCCTTCAACCCTCCACTTATTCACACCTCCTACAAACAAATATCTCCTGCTTCTGTGCTGCCCCTACTCTGTGCACTGACATCCTGAACTCAACCTCCTGCTGTGATGAACACAGGAAAAACGCCAAGTAAAAATATCTAAAGGGAGCAGTGACCAATTGTAATTGATGGATGATTATTTATTAAAATGAAACCTGGAATAAGCTCATCAAAAAGGCAGTACGATGTTGCTTAGTGGTGAAGTTACTGACCTGGTTGTCACTGTCCCATATAAATAAGTAAATATGTGTTTTTACAAGTAATAATGTGTATCTTCCTGAAGCAGTAGAGCCCTTTATCATGAAAAGAATACCTTCTTAGTATTAAAACACAGGCGTATTAGATAATTGCTGTTATGCAACAGTTGGAGCATGCTTTCTATGTAAGTGTTTCTTTCTGGAACTTACTCATTTCTTCTCTGATGAAGAATTGCTGTTCAGCTGGTCAATACAGTACTGTCAGCAGTATATAGCTGCACCTCTTTTAGCATGAAATGTGAGTAATGGGACTAGAATATCACTACTGTAGTGACAATAGGTGTCCTGAACAAGTATGAAAGCAGAGTTTGAAAGTCCTTAGGCAGGAACTAGATCACTTTATGACAATTATTTTATTTTGCAATCAGTTTAGCTGGTGTGCATTGGTATAGTTTGATGGATCTTGGCAGAGCTACTCTGGCTTGTTACTATTTAGGATCTGGCCCAGAATATTCAAAGCACTTAAGTAGTTTACACTGTACAATATGGCTGGGACAAAATAAATTTATAGGGGGTAGCGAAGATCACAAGGGGCACAAGCACAAGGGGCCAGGACCCTGTAGATCTTGCCTTTTAATGTTGCTAGTCAAGAGGCATTTCAAGTAGCTACACTAATTTTGCACCTTGTGATGTGAAATTACTTTGCATGGTCACAACTGCATATCATGCCCAGTAACTCCCATGAAATGGAAAAAGTCTGTCTGTTTTTGAAGCAGAAGGGAAGGGTGGTGTTGAATTACCACCTAACCCCTGAATATGAATAGTATATACAAATATTTATTTCCCTTTTGTTAATGGTGATACTGGGACCAGAAGAAAGAATGGTCTTGCCTGTGGGAAAATCTAATAGTTGTAGAAAGAAAAGATTGAGATGTTTCAAAAACTGTGGTAGGTTCAGGAATATGTAATTCAGTGACACAGATGGAAGAATAGGTATATGCTATAAAATATAACGCTCTTGGTTAAATATGCACTAGGGCACATACATACTGTGAGGTATTTTTAACAGCAACAGGAGCAATCATTCAAACCTTGATTTCTTGACATACAGTGTCAACAGAAATGTGTCAAGAATGTGATTACATAAGGACAAACAGACAACGAAGTGATATAGCATTTGCTTTCCTGTCATCATCTTCTGTGGTTTATTAATGAAGAGTTTAAAAAAAAAAGGTGCTCCATTTACATTCATAGTGAAAATCTAACCTTATAAAAGAAGAGCTACAACTAGTTCTTGGATGCAAAATTTGGGTGCGGGAAAACAAGCTCAGAAAGGCCTCCAACCACTTGTAAGCTGTGCTAATGATGTGGCATGGGCTGAACTTGATAACATGTAGCAGACGGACTGGGCGGAAGCAAATTCTTTGTCACTTACAGAACAGATTACTAAATGACTGATTTCCATTATTTTGCACATAGTGTTGAATTTATATTTTATTGCAAAAAAAAAAAATTAGAAAGCTTTATTTTGAATATTAAATCACATTTAAAATGGATTTTAAAAGTTCTGCACCTGACTTAAATGAAGGTGAAATATTGAAATAATGAATAGTAGGATTGCTTAATTTTTGCCCCGAATCTTATTTGATAATACATTATTTACTAAAATGTAAACACTTGAATTTCCTGTTTAACTGAATACAGCCATTAAACAATGCATGTATTTTACAGAAGAAGTGCAACACATTAAATATTCTGTGCCTAAAATCAAAGCTAGAAAACAGAGGCAGAAGATCTGAAACACTTCTTTCGAAAAGCAGTTCTGATTTTCAGACTGAATATCAACCATCTGTTTCAGACAAAGAATATTAAAATACCAGAGGTGTTTTGGAAATGTTGATAGGTTGTTTCACTAATCACTTGATACACTATTGCCATAAATCCAAAGCACTCAAATGCTCTAGGAATGAATGCTGTGACAGATGCTCATAAAATGCAATCTAGAAATCATCAGCTGCTATAAATAAGTGCCCACAAAGGAGGTGATTGTTTTCTAGCATTACCTCTTTTCGTATTAGAATAAATGTTCATGCTAATAGTGTTATTTTTGCCAACAAAGAGCTGCACAGAATGCTGTCTGCACAACACTGGTGATCAAAGGCTTCTACCACTAAAGTGAAAGTGTGTACAAATTGCTCTTTGTACTTACCGTTTCTTAGGTGGTTGGTTTAGCTTTGGATCTCACCTCTGGTTTTCTTTACTGGCTTGTGCAAGATGGTCTGTGCCTAAACCTATACAGAATTTCTATTTGCAAAGAGAGGTAAGTGAATAGTACAGGTGAGAAACTATTTTTTATTTTTATCTCTTTTTTTTCTTTGTAGTATTTTCTTTAAAAAAAAAAGGTTGTTCAGTGCTGAGCTCCAGTTTCTAATTACACTGTAAGAAGAGCTGATGATGACATGCAGATAATAGAAAACTATATGTTGAGATAGTTAACAGAGTCGTACAGTAAGAGAAACACAGTAGGGATGCTCAGCAGAAATGTGGTCATATTCATTGATTTTTAGACTTAGCTTTGGGAAATAATCAGTATTAATTGTCAGATTTACCTTGGCATTTACAACACCTGATGGCTTGCAAGTGACTAGAGCTGCACTTGTTCGTCTTGTGTGGAGTTTAAGATTTGAATTGACACTACTTTCTCTCCTGAGCAATCAGTGTGCAGTAGGCTTTCCTCTTGATCATCCTGAATGTGAAACAACTTCATTATTCTTGAAAAGCAGTTTAAAAAACAAGACAAAATAGAACAAAACTTTGTTTATACGTGAACTAAAGTGTGTGTTGATAAGACCTTGAGAAAAATTGTATTTTTACATATGGGCCACCCACATCATGAAGAAACTATTTAGCAGGGTTGATTAGTGGTAGCTCATGAGAACATATTTTTGCTCCTTTTCATATGGAGAGTGTTACCTTTTAACAAGCAGGAAATTGTACCTTGTAGATTTAATTGAACAGTATCTGTATTTACATATGTTCATAATGTTGCAAGCTGGCTTTGAGTGGAATCAACTGAATTTTCTGACTGATTTTATACTCACTGTCATTAATGGTAAACATTTAAGGAATCAAAATGTGTTGATTAGTTTTAAGTAGAACATGCATCTCCACTGGGAACAAATTGGGAGTTTTGAATCATCATCTCTGGCATGCCAGAGCTGAGAGAGTAGAAGTAACCCATCCTAATAGACCTGATGGTGTGTCAAAGATTTTCCAAATTTGCTTTGGATAGCATATGTTTAAGTCGAGAGACATTTCTAAGATGGTAAAATGACACCTCCTACAATATATTTAATCTCTTACTGAGAAGATAAGTTGGGATCAAAAAGGACCTGTATGTTTTGGCACGAAGTAACTAGACAAATTAAATTATCAGTGACATCAATGGAGGAAAATGTTAATAGACTTTAATAAATAATAGAAAGTTATCAGGGAAACTAAGAGGGTCAAATTCATCTAGGAACCTGCTATGATGTAATAGAATGAATCTCAGGCTGTGAAGTGGTTTAAGTGGGATGGCTGAGAGATGGTGGGCTGATTTTTTTGAAATAGTCCATTTTCTACATCCATATATCAGAATACTAAACCACTTCAGAATTCATTTTTTTAATGAAATCAAAGGAATGAGGGATTTGTTTTGTGGGTGATTCTCCAATGTGCTGTTCTAGAAAGTGTTGTGCTGTAGAGAACTTCAAAAGTTTTTGATTTGTTTTATTGTCTCCTACATGAGTAGTAAAAAATTGAATGATGAGAAGTTTATTAATTTATAAAACACTGCATAAATGCTGTTCTCATTACTCTGTGTGTTTGCTGATTTCATATATGTTTTTGCAGTTGTGGTAATGTCATAGTGAAAGAATTCTCAGGATGGAGTATTTCAGAGGTGTCTCAGAATGCACTTCAGTATTACAGTGGTCGTCTGTTCTGGATTAATAGGCTTAAATTCATTACAACTCAGGAAGTCAACCAGAGTGTTAGTATTCCCTTTTCAGAACCAGCTGAGTTTGCAGCCTTTACCCTTGTTCACACATCACTTAAACCTCTGCCAGGTAATTCATTTTTTTAATCTAAACCCATTTTATTAATCTAATAAGTATTGCTTCTCATTTCCCACTCTTAAAATTATGTATCCATTTAGCTAAAGATAAGAACAACAGCAACTTGATAATAAATATACTAGGCTATAGCTGGATAATGTGCAATTAGAAAAGGTGATGACTATGGCTAAAAAGAATACATAATGTTATTATTCATAGACCATTGTTTCTATTTGGTGATAAATTATGGGGTTTATTTGTAGTACCTTAAAGTTTTAAGTCTGGTTTTAAACTCTACTTATTGATAATATTATTTACATTTCTTTCATTATTTCCTCTCTTCATGAGCAGGAAATTTCTCTTTTACACCAAAAGTGATTCCAAGTTCAATACCAGAATCTTCTTTCAAGATAAAGGGAAATTCTTCAAGCTTTCACATCATTTGGAGTGCCTCCACAGATGTGCAATGGGGAACTGTCTTTTACTGCGTGGGATCAAGTGTTTTACAAATGAGGGTATTCAGTCAATCCCTCTTTATTATCTACATGTATTACTTGATCTAGCTTTGTCTACTTTTAAACAGATCCATGGTTTCTTTCTTCTTCAGAATTTAGGAGTTGATTAAGCAACCAAACTAAATACAAAGCAAATACAAAGCAAGCTGTTCTGTTCCTCCACCACTGAGGCCATCACTGGAGGAACATGGGCTTAGCAGTAGCTCTGGACTAGCTGCTGGAGTGTGAAGTGGCAGCTAAGGAGTTAGCGGGCCCAAAGATGTGTGAGAAAAACTTTCACAGTATCTTAAAGACAGAAGTGTCCTCCGAGATGCTAGTGGAAAAGCCTTTGACTGAATGTGAGATCTAGCTTTCTTGCACACTGCATTTCAGCACATTTGGCAAGTTGTACTTTAAATTCAAAGGGCAGATTGCTAGCAGATTGGTGTGCATTATGACAAGAGTTGATAAAACAATGATCACTCAGGAGGAGCAGTTCTGTCCTGGTTTAGCTACCAACTTGGAGAGAAGAATTTAGAAAACAGAATGCATTTTATTTTATTTTATTTTATTTTATTTTATTTTATTTTATTTTATTTTACTTTACTTTACTTTACTTTACTTTACTTTACTTTATTTGTTCACAGTCTTTGGAGAGCGAACGGTGCCTCCATCCACATGACTTGACAGTTCCATCCTACAAAGTTGATTGGCTGGAACCATTTGCACTCTTTGATTTTAGTGTGACTCCATACACATATTGGGGCAAGGCACCAACAACGTCTGTGTACCTTCGAGCCCCTGAAGGAGGTACTTGCATTTCAAATCCTAGTCATAACCTGCAATGAGTACTGGAACTGTGTGTCTGTCTAAGGTCTGTGTCAGGATGTAGAAGCCTGTCTAGAGTGGAATGAGCAGCTCCCAGGGCTAGTCAGCCATAGGCAGACTTGTAAGGACACATTCCTGAACATCTTTGCTTGGAAAAGTGAAGGCTCCAGGAGAACTCATTGCAGCCTTCCAGTACTTATAGGGAGCATATAAACGGGAGGGGGAACGGCTGTTTACATAGGTGGATAGTGATAGGACAAGGGGGAATGGTTTTAAACTGAGACAGGGAAGGTTTAGTTTAGGAGGAAGTTTTTCGCTTAAAGGGTGGTGACACACTGGAACAGGTTGCCCAAGTAGATTGTGGATGCCCCATCTCTGCAGACATTCAAGGCCAGGCTGGATGTGGCTCTGGGCAGTCTGGTCTGGTGTTTGGCGACCCTGCATATAGCAGAAGGGTTGAAACTAGATGAGTATTGTGGTCCTTTTCAACCCAGGCCATTCAATGATTCTATGATTAGTCCAGAGGAGATGAGTCTCTGAACCAGACTCCAGGGTTTTTGAATCTCTCAAAGCAGTCTATGATTTAAAGAGGCAAATTTTGACAAACTGTTTTCCATCACATACTTCAAATTAAAACAACCCAGGACATTCCATGATTCTATGATCTTTGGCAATTATCTGTTGCACACATAAATGCACTCTGTTGTAGCAAGCGAATTTGGAAGAGCAAGAGTGTGATCATATACCCACCATGACTATGAGTAATACAGAGAAATTGAGATCTATTATGATGATCATCAAAGGCTGCATGTGATGTATCAACCACTTATTAAGTTTTTAATAAATGTTATGCACTGTTTAACTGCATTACATTTTGCTCTCACGTAGGTTAAAGTCAAGACAACTAACATATAATGCAGAATAACTGGTGTACTGAGAAAGCTTATGAAGTGCAGTAGGTTTTGAAGAGAATAGGAGAGGGAATAGGGCTCATTCTGTATTGTGATATACATGGCACTCCATAGTAAGCTACAGGATTTTACTAAATAGATATTTCCCAATTGGAGAGCAGGAGTGTATTTACCTGTATCTTTATCTGTATTTCTATGTATCTTTATCAGATACATAACTGTTGATGAAAGACAGAAAGGAATTCCTGTGAAGTTTCGGATACTCTAACAACTCTATACTTGCTATCTGTATTTGCCAACATTAAGGCTGTCAAGCTCAGGTGCAAAACTAGAAGTGTTAATTACAAGCTACAGGTTCTGTTTTCATATAAGTGTTTCACTGTGTTTTTTATTTTTCATGCAGTTCCTTCAGCCCCTGCAAACCCTAGAATATATGTGTTGCATAATAATATACATGAAAGTGAAGAGAAAGTCCTTGTGGAGTTCAGATGGGACAAACCTGAAACAGACAATGGAGTATTAACGCAATTCAGAGTTTACTACCAACTGTTGTATCAGAGTGGTGCTGCTGACACTCTCATGGAGTGGAATGTGAGCGATGTCAAACCCACTGTATTGATCTTTTCAATCAGAGATGTGCTTCCTAGGCTCACAGTCAGGTTTCAGGTATGAAAAAGTTACTGAGCTTATTTTAGACGTTATCAGTGCATATTGATGTATCTGTCTAGGAGATGGTGTAAGGCTTGTTTCAAGAATTTGTGGCTTTTGCTTGACTGCAAAGCTGAAAAGCAATACTGCTTTATAAATGCAAAGACTTACTTAATATCCATAGTAAAAGATTTTCATATTAAAACTTGCTAGGTCATGGTTTCTGTCATGATAAAAGGCTTAAAACATAATGAAAGACAATCATAAAATAGAAGCATGGAAGTGTGTAATAGGCTGGCTATGAGTGGGAAGAACGCTGTGTTGTTTGCAATATCAGCAGTAGGAAAGTACTTCATCCTGGGGAAAGAGACAAGACTGCCTGGCTTTCCTTGTATCCAGTTGATAAATGCAGTATGAACTGTCACTCTCTAGGCCATGTCTTAAAATTTTCTACATAGTCATGGCAAAAATCTCAGCATAGACTTTGAACTGACCAGCACAGCCTTTGTCAAGCAGAACACATGCATACATTCCTTGCTGAGCTGTCAGGGGGTTTGGTTGTCATTTTGTCATCAGTTATGATGTTCTATACTGAAATATTTTATGCCACTGTTTAACATACAGAACAATCTCCTGTCTCACAGGTGCAAGCTTTTACATCTGTGGGCCCAGGACCTATATCTGATATAGTACAGAGGAATTCATCAGGTATGGATGACTTAGATGTCAGTTTATGGTTTCTGTGTAATAGCTGGTGTACTCAATCATACACATATTTGATAATAAATAGTCCCTTAAACACAGATTACATTTGTTCCACACTGTGGTAGACAACACAGAGGAGGTTGCTGAAGCTTTTAATGGAAAATTACTGGCACATTTCTTATCATTAGCTTAAATTTTGGGAATTGCAAGTCTTTTCTCAGAAGTATGCTAGATTAATTTTTCTAAGCAGTGTCAGGATAGCATGGAACGGTAGTCTTCAGTCTGTTATCTGCATAAAACTACAGTAATATATGTTGCTTACAAATGGGTTGTGAAAGGTATCCAAGAAAGTTAGATATCTATTAGGGATCATAGATTATTTCTAATTGGGCTGTGAAAGGTAATTAAGAGAGCAAATATATTTTTACTTGGCTTAAAGTTCTTAGCTAAGCATCTACAATGCCATTGAAAAATATTTATAAGTTTGTATACGATGACAAAAATGCAACATCAATCTGTGCATCTGATTATTTATTTATTTGTTTGTTTGTTGATTTGTCTAGTATGCCATATAATCAAATATACCTTGTACAGGGCCATTTGTATTTTGTACTTGCTTTATGTTATATGTTGTGAATGACCACTGTTGCCTAAAATGCTTGGTGTAAATTCTGCTGTGCCTTTTCTTTCCAGATTTTTTCCCTGTCCCAACTCTTCTAACTTCTTCTTTCAACAAGTTGTTTCTTACTGACATAGACAATAATCATACCATATGGGAAGTTCTGACAAATACAAATATAAAGGACATCTGTTATACTGCTAATGATGACAAAGTGTATTACATCCTAGAAGACTCTCTTTTTCTTCTGAATGTACAGAGTACTTCAGAGTCTCAGGTATTACTTTGTCCCTTCTGTTGATTTAAGTAATCTATATAAGAAAATGTGGTCATTATTGTCATTATTTTGGGCCTAATCATGTTTTTGAAGAAGTCAAAACATGATGCTGAAAACAAAGAAAAAGCAGCATGATAGCAAATTACATTTATTGGCAGAATTCTAGAATCATAGAATCATAGAATGGTTTGTGTTGGAATGGATTTTTAAGATCACCTAGTTCCAACCCCCCTACTATAAGCAGGGACACCTCCCTCTAGAACAAGTTGCTCAAACCCCCATTCAACCTGGCCCCAAATGCCTCCAGGGTAAGTGTGTCCACAGTTTTGCCAGGCAACCTCTTCCAGTGTCTCACCACCTTCACAGTAAAGAATTTCTTCCTAATATCTAGTATAGATCTACTCTCTTCCAGTTTGAGACCATTTCCCCTCATCCTGTACCACATGCCCTTATAAAAAGTCCCTCCTTAGTTTTCCTGTAGGTCCCC
The DNA here is from genome assembly GCF_951394365.1 of Tetrao urogallus. Lineage (NCBI taxonomy): Eukaryota > Metazoa > Chordata > Aves > Galliformes > Phasianidae > Tetrao > Tetrao urogallus. The sequence goes on from NC_136814.1 coordinate 62,540,537, forward strand.
GTCAGGTACTGGAAGGCCGTTATGAGGTGTCCCTGGAGCCTTCTCCAGGATGAAGAGCTCCAACTCTCAGCCTGTCCTTGTAGGGGAGTTGCTCCAGTTCTCTGATCGTCTTTATGGCCAGACCTGCTCCAATAATTCAATGTCCTTCTTGTGTTGGAGGCCCCAGAACTGGATGCAGTACTTCAGGTGGGGTCTCCTGAGAGCAGAGGAGCAGAATTACTTCTCTCGACCTGCTGGTCACAGTACTATGGATGCAGCCCAGGACACTGTTGGCCTTCTGGTCTGCAAATGTAGTGGGGAAGGCTGAAGTGGAAAGATACAACTTTCTTAATGACTATCAGATCATATGAGATTCTCCTATGGAAGAGATACTACTGGCCATTTCTAAATATACAATGCAAATATGTATAATATAATAAAATTGAAACTGTCAATTTTCTTTTGTCATGTGTAGCAATTGGAAGAGTCCTGAGTATGCCATTGGTAAATTTTTCCTATTAAACATGTATGATTTTACCAACATCTGCTTTGTTCACAAGGTATTTCAACAAGTATTTAATTTCAAATTCACACATAAAATACATTTTTTTGTATCAAACAAAGTTTAATTTCATTTGATTTCTTTCTAATTTTAAGCGGAAGCAATGATTGATGTTAGTGAGACAACAGTTTTTGTTTGTATAAAGATATTGGAAACTTCATCCCACCTGTTTATGTTTTGATTTCTACTTTCCAAGTAGAAATGATTTGGGAAGCCAATCTGATTTGGTAGTATCCTAACACTGGGTGGGAAAATTCTACTCTTAAGATTCTATTTTATTTTTTCTTAAGTTTTTCGAAGACATATTTCTTCACAATGTCACAGCCATCACAGTAGATTGGATTGCAAGACATCTCTTCGTTGCCCTGAAAACATCATTGAATGAAACTCAAGTATTTTTTATTGATCTGGAACTCAAGACAAAGTCCTTAAAAGCCTTGAACACACAGTTGAGTAAACATAATTCAACTATATCATCTCTACGGTCATATCCTTTTTTAAGGTAAGACACATATTACTGAAAATTTCTTTAAAGTATGGTGTAACAAGATTTACATGAAGAATTAACTCATAAGGACTCAAAAGGACTTTTAATACGAGGTTTTTACACTGTGTATGTCTCATAAACTTCTGGATGCTCTTCTATTTGTGTGCTACTTGAACTTGGACATATCTAATCTTAAAAATGTCTATGTTTGAGTAAAAGTTTCAAATAACATTTAAATCCTGAATAACCATTACCATAACATCATTGCAACCATTTTATCCAGAGCATTCCATTATTGTGACCTTCCATTCAGAAAATTTATCTCTGGACATATGCTGCTTTACTTACCTTGTTTTAAATTGGGAGGTTTCTGATTGAAGTTACTTTCAAAACTGTATTTAGGACTGTTCAGATTGAAGTTTTTCTGTTGTAAGCAATGCATTTTATTTGGTAGCCGCTTGTATTGGATTGAAGAGCTTGATCATGGCGGCCGCATGTTTTATTATGATATACTGAATAACACCACGTACCACATTTTGGGATACAAATCAGTTGAAGAAAAGATGAGGAACTACTGCAACTGTAACGTGGCGGAAGCAGAGCTAGGAAGACCTATGAGTATAGATGTATCTGACATAAAGAAACCCCAACTGCTGTTTATCAGAGGAAGAGATGAAATATGGGCCTCAGATGTGGATGGTTGCCACTGCTGGAGGATTACCAAGATACCAAGTTTTCAAGGTCTGATTGCTATGTTACTTTTCCAGGTAGTTTGTGATTAGTTCCGTCTCTACTATCAACAACGCGCATTTCAGCAAAATAGCATTTGTGAAGTTCTTTATTTATAAAACTGATTCATTTTTAGGCAAGATGGACAAAACTAATGTGTTTCACGCTTCCAGTTGTGTATCCTGTTGATGTAAACCAGGAGAAAGAGCTGTGTGAGAGTGTTTGCCAATGGAAGTATGTATTCTAGTGAGATGTCAGAAATCTCCAGGTAAAGTCTTTGTAGACACAATGTGGCTGAGATACTGACCCATACTGACTTACTGAGAAGAAGTACTCATCTGCCCTCATAAAATTATTCACTCAGGATTATGCTGAAGCTTAACTACAATATTTTCCTACAGGTACAAAAATTGGAAGCTTGACTGTAGATAACCAATTTATATATTGGACCATTGAAACAAAGGAATACACAGAAATTTTTCTAGCAAATAAAGAAGGCACAAGACACTCGCTTCAGAAGAAAGCAAATCATGAGCTGAAAATCTTAGCCTACAGCTCAGCAATGCAATCATATCCAGGTAGTGGAAATTTGGGTTGTTCTGCAAATGCAGTAAGTTTATTTCAGAGCACGTATTTGACATGTAGATCATGCTATGTGTATTTGTATTTTTAAAAAGGTGGAAATAAGGATTAACTAAGTTGTTGCATGGAAGGAAATGATGGTGATTATTGCATGTGGTTTAATGGATCAGGGGAATAATGAAAGAAAAATTCCTATTTTAAAAGTTGTGTTGAACCTGGAGATTTGAGAAAGGTGGTGAATCCTGAAGCACTGAAAAAGAGCAACCATTGTGTCCTGAAGATGATTAGTTGTCACGAGGTGCTGCAAGAGTTTAGTAATGATCTTTGTCATGATACAGAATTCTGCTGTTGTTCACAAGTATGCAAAGCTGAAAAAAAAAAAAGTATGTTCTTCCAAAGATGAACATATAAGAGCTCTGCTTATTAAAGTGATTTATAAAATAGTGCCTGAGAGTCAATTAGCTTACATGCTAGTAGACTCAGGCTTCACTTACTACTTCTTTTTTGTTGTTTTTTTTTTTAAAGAAAAAATGATAGAATGTAATGAATGAAGGAAAAATTATTTTTAATGCAATTTCAGGATTCATGGTACCTGTAGAGATAATGTTTGTAAGTATAGAGGTTTAGAACAGCTATTATTGAAATTAATGTATTAAAAAATAATTTATTAATTTTTACATTAAAAATTAGTAAATATACAAGAGGATATTTTACTGGGATGGAGTTCTATGGAATGAAACATTTTATGCTGTTTCTGGGCAGCCAACAGTGTTTCTCCTGCCCACAGCTGCTCTGACGAGAGCCCAGGCTATTCTTATCAGTACTTTGGGCAAATTTAATCCCATGTAGTCTGTGTGGGCTTGGCATTGATGCAGGATCCTGGCTTGGCCCTGGTACAGACTGAACCAGAGATACAGCTTATTTAAAGAAATCCAGGCTTAGCTGATGTAGAAAGGGAACAGTTGGTGTTTGGTCCAATGGGACTGTTTCTACCCAGAGATCTTCACAGAGTTATTCTCATTAATGATGGCTTTAAAAAATATATATATAGTGGCATAAAAAGATTTAACAAAGAAAACCAATAAACAAAACAACAAAACAAGAGAAAAACTTTGGACAGAATTATTTGCACAAGTTTAAGAGAAAAGAAAATAAAAATTTTAAAATAAGAAAAAACAATTTTATTTTCTACTTGGTACTGAAAAAGTGATGTTTGCAAAGACCATCTGTATTGACTGACAAGCTTTTTATTGCCTTAGTGATGTGTGCAGGTAGTACAGCTAGTTTCCTTTCATTCTAGCCTATTTAATTGCCATCCAGAGACACAATGTCAGTTGATCATTTAATACATCAGAAGTACTCAGTGAAAATTATTGTCCTGTCACACGTTCTGTGAGAGGATGATTTCTCTTCAGGGTTAGGAGGAAAGGGGCTGAATATGTAGCAAAGGAATTTTTTTCTCAGTGTAAGCACGTTTCTATGGAATTGCCTGACAGAATCTTCAGTTATGAAAATGACTCAGTTCTTTATTTCACCTCGGATTTTTCCCGTGAGATTTTTACTACTCTAAGAAACTATGCACTGTCAAAGAATGAACCTTACATTTATTTCTACCAAATAGTCTTTCTTATTCTCCTTCCCTTATGAGCATGAACCTGCTTTTGGAAGGAGTGACAGGGTTGCTCATTTAGGGAGAAAAGATCTTGACAATGAGGTCAATTGTTCTTGACTAAGGGCAAACAATTGTTCTTGCACTGTCATTTCCTTCCTGGCAGCAAGTCCATTTAGTAAATTTTTAAGTTGTTTTTCAAAAGTTCGTCAGGTGACAAGGGGTTTTTTTTTGTTACTTCTTTTATATTATTGCATGGCATTCTTCTATTGTTTTCTCCATGAAGACTACTTCTTCTCTTCCAAATCATGTCTCCCCATTCCCTGTTGTTACCGTGAACTTTACAAGTGAAAAACTGTTTGGAAGAAAATGAGATAACATTTAATTGCTAGGGAAAGCTAGTAGCTATTCTGCATATTTGCTTTTCTTGTGACAAGCAAGTTTGGACTCAACAGTGTGTACTACATTCAGTAATACAGCAACTAAAGTCCAAATTTCCAAGTTATTTTGGTACCTATAGAAGCATAAAAATATTTTAGCAATTCTGATTTTATCAAAGATAAACAAGCCTTTACTTTGGTTACTGCTATTCTTTTAATCTATACAACTAACCAAATATACTATATCCAAGTGGTATTCTATTCTGCTTCTATTTGTGGAGAAGGTTTTGTGATTATTATTTTCTCATATGAACAATGATAGAATCCCATGCACATTTGGATTGGTCCAACAGTAACTGCTTTTTTTTTCATTTGTTAATGTCTTTCTTAGATAAGAGGTGCCTGACTCCATTACTAAACAATGAGAAACCTACTATCCTTGATACAACAAACACTAGTTTTACGTTAAGCTTACCATCTGTCACAACACAGCAGCTATGCCCCAGAATATCCCAGCCTACACCAACATATCTGGTATTTTTCAGAGAAATGACTAACAACCACGAGAACTTGACCTACCGTTTCTCTACTCTACAGCAAAAAACTTTGGTATGTCTATTTTGGAAAAAAAATGCATGTGCAACCATATATAACAGAATGTAATATTACTTCTAATTATTTTATAAACCATTCTGCAACTTTCTGTCAGGGAATTTTTCTACTTCTGCAAATCCCATACTAATTCTTGTTTGTGATTGGTGTTTTGCTAAGTGGGGGATTCCTTAGCTTTTCCTTGCACAAGCACTCATCTGTGTTTCAACATGTCCTTGCTAAAATCCGGTTGCAGTGGATCTCCAGTTTCTACTTGATAAAAGAGATGTTGAAGTCATTACTAAATAAATACATTTTTAAATGTTTAAATAAATCTTCAACATGTTCAGCAACAGTAAGTCTTGATTTTATGCACTTTGTTGTAGCTCTGCTTGCCTTAGTAATTTTTTTTTGTAATTCTTTTTCAACTTTTCCATTGCCTATTCAAGCACCAGTCATTAAACAGAACATTATTGTAGCCATGCTAATTACACCTACTTACTAATTTAATGGACAGATGATTGGTGTTATATGTGAGTACTTTCTAAGAACACAAGTTTATTATCTGATTTAAAATTACAGGAAATTCAGGAACCTATTGCTGTCATAAACAACCTAAAACCATTTTCAAGCTATGTCATACAAGTTGCGGTGAAAAACTACTATTCAGATGAAAACCAGCTGGCTGTAGGTGGGGAGACATTCGGCACAACTCTATGTGGAGGTTTGTTTCAAATTTTATTCTGGTTTTGAACATAATTCTCATCTTAAGGAAATGTTTGGGTAGCAAGTCAGAAAGTAGTGAAATTTTCTGCTCAAACTGTAACCTGTGTAGATGACCAAATCCATGACCAAACTGGTGAATCTGTAAGAGTCAAAAGAAATATGTATGTTCTTTAATGTTTTCATTCACTGGCCTCCTGAGGAAAGATATACTATGCATAAAAATGACGAAGTTGCGGTTTTTGCCTTGGACCACCTTTTAAATAAATTGTGTTAGTATGGATGTATGATTATATATGTTTAAATGTCTAAGATATAGGCAACATTAAGACTTTTTTCCCTTGACCCGATAGTGTTCTCATAATTACTCTTTCTTAGGATAGCGTAGATATGATTTATTATGAATCAGGCTGAAGAAACAGCACTTCATTTTTATTTCTCTTTGAGTACCAATAGTGTATTTTCTGTTTGTTTTAGTAATCTTGATATGTTCTTCTCAGTCCCTTTCATATTAGAACAAGAAGGGCAGGAATAGCACTTTTGCTTTGAGCATTCAATGTATCAATTAAGGCAGAGAGATAACTGGTTAGGAGTTAGCTTATTATTATTCAGTCTGATTCTTTGCCATTTCAGAGCTGGGCCTGTGCGGCCATAGCAAGACTGATTTATAAAGCCAGTATTCATCTCACATCGTATGTGTGTGTGTGTTATATTACCAGATGATGCACAAGAAATGTGTCCAGGTTAATATCTCTACTTCCTGTTTTGGCTGTGTGGCTTTGCAGGTTTTCCTTTCTGATGTTAAACTGAAAAGAAAAAAAATCATCTGTCTCTTCAGTGCTCTCTTAGATAACTCAGTCATATTAAATACACTTATTTTATTTGGGGCACATTTTCTAGAACAGGAAATGAGGAATTTCTGTAACACTTCTGCTGATGACTTGTGGACTGTGTTTCATTATGGGGGACCTATGACTACTGAGCACATGCTAATTATTCAGCTCCGTGTAACAGGAGACAATTTTGCCTCGCAACTAGGATGCAACTTACTTTGTCTTCTCCTTGTTTTCTTCCATTTATCCTCTGCCCTTTACCTTCACAGTTGTCCTCTCCACCTTATTCTGGAGATCCCATTGCTGAACATAGATCTGGTGCTTCTTGAGTATCCTAACTACCTTACTGACTGCTCATGAAACTGATGAAATTTGGGGTATGCCATAGGGAGGAAAATCAGCTCTGCTGCACTTTAATGTATTTGGGAGTCTTGGCCCCATCTGCCTTGAAATCGAAACAACCCAAAAGCTTTCCTCAAATGCCTGAAGGGTAACTGGAATTTATAGGGAAATAGAGTTTGAACTTTCCTTACTTTCTGAGAACACTACTAGTCTGAGATAGTCTTGTACTTAATTAGGACAGGAAAATGCTTCAGCCCACTCCCTGTATCACTCTCCCTTTTGCACTGTGGGACAGCTACAGTCCCCACTTTTCCTGAAGCTCTCAAGTCCCAGAAAGAAATGCAGCATCTGAAGATATATGCTGTACCTTTGTATATGTTGTCTTACACTGCAGCCTGACCCAACAGAAGTACCTTGCTCAGTAGTTTTTTCTTGTTTTGCATGCATGTGTATATGTGTGGATGTCTGTCTTATATCCTTCTTCATGAGGAGCTGTCTTACTGCTCTTCAGATAATTTTGTTGTTATTGGAGTGATACTGCTGGCCTCATTTGGTGAAAACAGGAAAAACAATACCAAAGATCTATCCATTCTCTGTAGTAAGCATAGCACTTTATTAGAATCATAGAATCATAGAATAGAATCATAGAATCACTCAGGTTGGAAAAAACCTTAAAGATCATAGAGTCCAACCATAACCTAACCATACTACCCTAACTCTAACAACCCTCTGCTAAATCGTGTCCCTGAGCACCAAATCCAAATGGCTTTTAAACACATCCAGAGATGGTGACTCAACCATCTCCCTGGGGAGCCTATTCCAGTGCTTAACAACCCTTTCTGTAAAGAAGTATTTCCTGATATCCAACCTATACTTACCATGGTGCAACTTAATTGCTCTTCTTTTGTGGCAGATTGGCAGTGCAGCTCTGATCCATTTATTGTGCTTGGTGTCTGCTTGGTGGCAGCTTAACACACAAAAACTCATCCCCTGAAGATCCATCAGACACCTCTGATAATGTCCATGTTACAGAAGCAGAGTTGTAACCAAGCCTGGATGGCAGTCCATTTGTATTTTACTGAAAGGAATTGGGAGAGAGTACCAAGGGATGCTTGCTGCTGAACTCACTGTGTTACAGACATGCTGTAGACTTACCTTCACTGCTTTTCCTGCCTGGATCCTGTCCCACAAGGTTGGAGCAGTTCTGCTCTGAGAGAGGGCAAGTGAATGGAGAGGCACAGCAGCACTTGGATCTTAAGTATTCGCTCACTTGAGCCATCTATAGCAGGGCTGGTGATAGGTGGCACGTAGCTGCAGAGACTACACAACTACAGCTATATTCTTGTGAAATGCAGCTAGACGTGTGCATACCATAGCAAGAATGCAAAGGTTTTCCCTTACTCTCTCTTTACCTCTATTTGGGTTCTCTCTGCCCTGCTATATTTTTTTACCACTTAAATGGATTTCGCACTGTCCGCAGCACTGAGCAAATAGGCTCTGGTCCTGTGTAGATCTATGAATATTTTGAGCATATTACTAAGGAGTATGTTGCAGAAGGTAAGCAAAGCTGACCTATAAGAAGTCAATTTCAATTCTTTGCATGGGAATCTGTGTCTGTACTGCAAAATTCATATGACTTGCTGATTGAGTAAGATTGGATACTATTGGGATGTGGCAGGAATTCACACTCTTGCTTCTTTGTGTGGTAAACTGAGCCAACCTGCAGCAATGTACACCCTTTCCGTGGAGGAACTTGAATGTTGAACATGAAATGAGAGACTGGGTTGCTCCACTGAAATGGAATTTTTCAGTCTCAAGTCAAGTGAAACACAAAACTCAAAACAAAATTCTTCAGTTGGGCAAAACAAAACACTGTGACCAAAACAAATGAAGTCTGAAAACAAAATAGAAAAAAGAAAATAAATTATAATAATGAGAGAAAAAAAAAAAAAAAAAAGAAGATGAAGAAGAAATCCCAAACCCTGAGCAGTTTAGCAGGTATTTTCATCAACATTTAGAGCTTTTCACAATTTGTTGAAAATTTTCCAACCAGCTGTGACTAGAATGTGTTTGTGTCCCAGCACTTGTGTTCTCAATTTCATGAATGTAACTGCTAGTTTAAATTGTAATCAGATGCTACTAGAGCCTCTTGAAGTGTGTATGCTATTTCACACCTCAGAAGCAGCGTACATTCCCTCTCTTTCCCTCAATTCTGTAATTAAATGATAGAAGCTTGGATTAATCTGTACTTTCTAACAAATAGGAAAATAGAAGGAATGAAAAAAGTACAACTTGGAAAAATAAATGCATTCCTCTTGCCACAGAGTGTCACTCTTCCTCCACATATCTTTTAGCTGGTGAAACAAGGCATTTGCCTTCCTTGTGAGCTTAGCTTCTGCACATTTCACTGAAATAGCCTGGAGTCCTTGCTGCTAAGGCATAAATTAGAGAATATGTTCTCTTAATTCTGAAATATTGGGAATCTAGATAGTGTAACAACTTTTAACTCTTTATGTATCTGCACAGTTCAAAGGGAAGGAAAGAATGTTTAACACAGAGTTGGGGCATTCCACTTACCAGTTCAATTAGTGGTCACAGAGATCCAAGGGAAGAGTTTATTTTTTACAAAAGAGCTAGTGAGAAGTCTGCTGGCATGGAAAATAGACCAACAAGCCAAGTTTCTCGCTTACATAGCTCAGAGAATATATTTCTGAAAAAAATTGTAAATGATAGCAAGAAATGCTCAGGAGTTCTCAGCTAGCTTCCTCTTCTGCAGACCCTATATAACAAGCTGTCTTGGTGAATACTTTGTTCTTGGAATCTAGAAACACCTCTCAAAGTAAACAAAATAAATCTCATTAATTGTGAGATTCTGAACTGGACAAAATAAAGAACTGAAGAATACATGAACTTATGGAAAAATGAACTTGAGGGGGTTGTGTTTTATTTAACAACAGTTCAACTCAATCCTGCTTACACGATCAGTTTGCAAATATTTTTTTCTTTTGTAAATTACTTACTGTCCATTTGACTGGCAATCCAGAATACAGTATTTCTATTCACCACTGAAATTTGGAGATGTTGTACATCTCATGAGTATGTGACGATTTACTATCTTGGCAACTATCTTCTCTTTGCTTAGCAGTAACAGAGGGACATCTTAGATGAGTTTAGGTCAAAGGCCAACCTCATGTATTATATGAGAAATCTTGAGTTTAATGATTTCTTTATAGAAAGCAGAAGACATGGAAGCTATGCAGAAACTTATTTTTTTCTAGATATTTAAGTATAAAGTGTTCCAAAATAACTCTATAAAATAAATCTAACTTTTAGACCAGATGAAAAATAAATCAGCTTTACATTATATTGGAACTGTTCAATTCATAGAGCCCAACCTGAAGGATTTAATTAATCTTTGAACGTATCTTTTAAAAAATATTGTGATACGTAGTCAAATTTGAGGATTTCTTCTTTCCAGTTGGGAAAGAGCATGGGTATTTTTTTTTAGTGCATATCCAAGTTATCGTCTTACTGCATTCAAATCTGAAACTGATAAGAAAGAGCAGGAGTTCTGTTTTTAGGACACCAGCAATGTTTTTGCCTGCATGCATGGTGCAATAGCCAAGAATACTACCATATTCATAACTTGTATTTCCTTCCTCCATTACATTTCATTTGTCTAAAAATCAGTCAAACAAAAAAGAGCAAAACAGTGAGATCCATACCAAAAGTAGATTCATTTTAATTTCTCTTCCAGTACCAGAGGAAGTTGATTCCGTTAAGGCAGTGGTTTTGTCCGACACTACTATCAACATATCTTGGAGTGAGCCTCTGGAGCCAAATGGACCTCTAGAATCCATCCGCTATCAAATCTCTGTCAATTTATTGTCTTTGTTCCCAGAAGCTCCCTTGAGAAAAAGTGAATTTCCAAATGGGACGCTTTCATGGTCTGTCAGTGATCTCCAGTCTGGAACAAACAATTTGTTCAAGGTATAATCACAAGCAGTATAATCAGTACCTGTCTGTTACTAACCTGCAAGTTTTCAGACTGCTTCTCTGTAAATATGTATGTCTATTTTGAAAATATAAGTTCAAAAATTGACAGATTTCTCTCAGTCCTCTAGTCTTCTCATTAAAGAAAATCAAACATCACAATTTATTTCCATATGAGTTTTTCGGATGAAATCCTTTAACTGAAATATTTTCTATTGTGGGAGCATATCACCGACATCAAGACTAAATAGGAATTTCTGCTACAGTCTTGCTGTGGTTGCCCTGATACATGCTGAAGGACAATCAACAGATGAAAAACCTCCTTTCTGCAAGGAGGCCACCTAACTCCAAAGCACTCGATGTGGTGTAATAAGCAGGGCTGTGTGAGTGAAATGAATCGTAGCTAATAGATGAAGTTTTATCTTAGGAGCAAAAGCTCTGAAAATTTCAATGAATGGGAACTTTATTATTATATGAATAGTGGACTTAGTTGTTTTACCAATTGCTTTTTTTTCCTTTAATATTTTTTTTCTTTAGTAAAAAAGAAAAAAAAAGTCTAATAAAACAAAAGAAGTATCTGATATCGTGTTTTTGTGATCCAGCATGTGATGTAATGTCTGCATACTGGTGTAAGAATCTGTGGCATTTAGGAAGGATCTAAAAGAAGAAGAGTTTTAGTGAGAAAGATGAAACTGAAAAGATTCTGTGAGTAGGGGGACTGCAGAAACCACTGACATTCATCCTAAAGATATGTAACACTGAAGCATAGAACGTTTAATCCTGGATTGCCAAAATATTACCTTGTTTTAAAATGGCTATCCTTCCAAACACTCTAAAGCCACCTTTTCTACCTGGTCTTGTACTGTACATTTCATCTGTTTCTTTACTAGGTTCTTGCTTTTCATCCCAATGAGAACTGGTTTTCTGAAAGTGTCTCTGTTACTGCAAAAACTTTTGAGTCTCCAATTTCACCTTCCAAAATAATCCCCAGAAATACCAGTTTCCAGCTAGAATGGAGAGCTCCTCTGCACATCAATGGAACCAGCTTCTGGTTTGAGCTGCGTAAGGTAAAAATACTTAATTTTTTTCCATATCAGATTAAACATAACCCAGTTCTATCCTGGTGAGCAAGATAGCATGGCAGGGCATATATGAAGAATCTCAGTGGTTAATTTGGGCACAGTGATGTCAGTCTTAGTGACTCAGAAGAAGCAGGATGGAGGCAGCATTTGCCAGGAACAAGGAGGAGTGCAGCTGCAGCATTTAATACTCCACAGTGCCAAAGGACATCCTGGATGACCCCACCAGAATTCCTCTTGGGTCTCCTGTTTCAGTATAGTTCCCTCCCTCTTTCCTCACTGCTCTCCTCCAGTCTGTCTGTTAACTGTGAGCTGTATGTCTACTCTGCAAAAGAAAATAAAGAAAAGGATGTTTGGCACTAAATGTCAGCTACAACCTGGTATCTGAATTTTATTTTCCTATGATAGTAGTTAGGAGAAAATGCTGGATGTAAAAACAGGTGCGATAGTGCAGACTGCAGAGATAAGTGCAGCAGTGACAGCAGCAAGGATGGGAGCTTCAGGTTTTAATGTTTAGACCACCAGACACAGAAAATGTCCTGTGCTAAACTAGATCACATAGATTTCTTGATACAGATAATCAGATCCAGGAAGCCTACACCAGATGTTTCCCACTTGCCATAAAAAAAGCATCAAACTCCATTAAACCATCTCCTTTCAACTGCGTGATGGCAAACTGAACTTATGGCTATGTCACAGTGATCTAGAAACACAAGCTGCACAGAGCTAAGCAAGGGAAAGGCTCCTTTTAGCTGTGCAAAAGGATCACTTAATCTGTTGTCCTTTGTGGTTACCAAGACTTGCAGGTTTTCTGAAAGCAAAGGGGGAAATAAAACTAGTTTTTGTGTTCTTGGTCTCTAACAAGATAAAATCCTGTGATTGAAAAAACACATGCATAACCTCTCTCCTACAGTATTAAAATGTAGCAAGGTGGTTATATATCCACAAATAACCTGTGATATATTTTCAAGAGAGTAAGAAAGCTGACTATGATGATATTTTATTTTTCTAGTGGCAAACAAGAAGTGATTGGTTTTCTCCTGCAAGCACTACATGTACTATAGGCCCTGTTTACACATGCAATCTCACGGGAACTCTTCCTTCTTCCAATTATCTTGTAAGAGCAACAGTAGTATATATTACAGGAATGAAGAGCACTTCCTTTCCAACAAGCTTTAAAACTACAGGTAAGCACATAGCATAGGAAAACAAGATTTTAGTACTATTTTCAGAACATGAATCATCAAAACATATTTTGTAAAATTTAGCAGGTAATTTTCTTATGCCAGGACCTAATACTTTTGGAAAATAAGTAACAGAACACCAAGAAATTAAGATTCACTTCAAGTGGAACATGGGGAAAAGAGTGAGGGAAATTGAGATGAAATGCCAATATCCATATTAACTCGTAACTACTCATGAAAAGCTGCATGTGAGTGAAAATTTTGAAACTTGTCCATCACAAAGAGAACGCCAAAGACTAATTTTTCATGGGGTATTACTGATGCTGATCTTTGCTCCTTTTGTATGTCCAGTCTTGTACATGTCTAAATTTTGCTCTGTTAGCCTTTTGTTTTGCTGTACATGTTGAAAATGTTTGTATCTTCCCCATTTGGCCAAAGCTGGTGTTCCCAGTAAGCCGGGAACACCCAAAAGAGCAGAAGACTCTAAAAACTCTGTACAGTGGGAAAAGGCTGAAGACAATGGAAGCAACCTCACCTACTACATCTTAGAAAGCAGGTAAGCGATGTGTGATGCTATTTGTTACCTAGGGAGCAATCCAGAAAAAAACAAGGTGAGCAGGAACAGGCTTTGTTAGAGACTTTGTCTGGTTGTTCAAATACATGGACAGGTGGACTAATCTGGTGCCAAGCATATTGCAGTCAACCACTTTCCTCTGAGGAAGCACGAGGTGCTATGCATCCATAGGTCAGGGAATATCTCTGATGATTCTGAGCTGCCCTTTGAGCCCAAAACAATGTGGATGTTTTGGAAATTGCTGAGAATTAGTTGTCTTTGAAATTGTCATTGCTTGGGCTTTTGTACAGACTAGGAGGGTAAATCAGCCTTGTGTCTTGCTATCACAAGACGGATTCCTATTAGCAACATCCACTTATTCTGTAATTGCTTTTGCAATTGTATTTAAGAGATAGGTGGACTCATGATTTGTTGACATAAAGGACATAAAGTATGAAATTTCTGAACCAATGCGCAATTTTAATTTTCTCTGCTTTGAATATGCATTTTCACTTGTTCTGAGTTTTCAGAAGATTATTGGGGTTGTGTTTAGATTCTGGACAATTTGAAGTACACCTGATAGAACTAATCATTTTTGCTAATACAGATATGAGATCTCAAGGGCTTTCAATATATTTTTTATAGGAATAGTGAAATGTCAGTGATGTTAATGACCCTTCTCGTAGGATCTCATCCTTCTGTAAAATAAGTAGCCACTTTTTGACATCAATTCCTAGAAAACACTGAATGTACACTAACAACATTTCCAGACCAATCCTTGAAATATAGGAATATATTTGGATATACATTTTTCACTGAAACATTTGGAAATCTTTCAAATCTGAATTTTCAAATATTTAGCAAATATTCTCAGCTAAAATATATATTGAAATATCTTAGCATTCAGTGGATGTAAGGAAAGCTCATATAGTGCTGCCAGGAAGAGTCATAAGATAGTCTCACAAATATGAGAAGATTCGATAATATTTATAGTAATTTGTCAAATACAAATCACTTGAACTGCACATGTCACACTTACTAGACTCCACTGAGTGCTATTTCACATGTATTCTTGCACTAGCAATATAAGGGCTGAATGGATGGGTTAGAGCATATTGTTGACGGCTGTGACTTTGAAAGTTCTCATTATTTTGACCAATATTTGGCCAAATGTGTTTAATGCAGTCAGTGAAAGGTTTAATTAGTTTTTAATTATTTAAAACTGAAGGAGGTTCAATTTCCTGAGATATTCCTAAGACGTTTTAAATGAGCGGTGATAGAGGGAATCTAATATTTCCTTTTCCTCAATCAATTCAGTGCTTATGAAAGTTAAAGATTCACAGCACTGTGGTGTTGAGCATACTTTACTTAAGTTTTCACTCAGAAATATTTTTCTGGTGCTGTTAGGTTCCGAACAGTTCTGTGAGTGTACAGCAGCACTGACTTTCATGCTATGAGACCACAATAATTTTGACGTGCCAACAGCCACATTAAGCCTGACTTGCTGTGGCCCAGGTCAGGACTGTCTCTTAGCTGCTGTGTTCTCCAGCCTCCAGCTTCATATTAATCTCTGGAATCATACTGCATCACTGAGGCTTTTTTTAGATTAAGGAAATACATTTTTTTCTTCTCCAGCTTCAATGCACATATGCAGAGAATATGCAGAATTGCACTTTGAACCTCAAGGTATCTCTATGCCCTTCAAAAAAGTGTTAAGTCAGACCTATATTATTCTAGAAAATTTTTGCATAGCCTTCTGAAATAACCCATTTTTCTTACAGTTATGGTTAGGATGTGAACATGAAGGTATAGTTTTTACTTGTCTTTTGGTTTAGAAGTGTTTGGCTTTTTTTCTTAATTGAAGCATATTGGGAGAGTGATTGACATACTCATGAAGGTCATCTCATATGAAATATTACAGTCCTGTGTGACATGAAATGATATTTCACATATTGCCTTTCAAGTTTAATGTGTGGTCTGGTTGGTGAATAATCAGCTCTGGATTTATTATGAGCAATCAATCTCAGTCCAATGGGGAATGGAAGAAATATATGCAGCAGTCAGCAGATACTATGGGAACCTGGCTAGCTAAAGAATTGTGTCTTCCCTGCCAATGACTTGCTTCCTATTTAGCTTGTGAAACCTGATGCACAAGAGCCACTGAATTACTCTAGGCCCAGGAAAGCAAAAACTTCTAACAGTACACAAAATAAACACTGTTGTTGTGTTTGGTTTTTTCTTTTTTCTGAAAACTGAATAAGAAGTTGTGAAACCTTGGCTGTAAGATGTGCACTGACATGGATGAAAGTGTGCTGCAGCTTTGTACATCTAAAATGTTATAGCATTTCATTTCCTATGCCAAACTGAGAATGTGTGATTTCTGGCATTGCTGAAATGGAATGGTACAATTTTCTGCTGCAGAGCCAAAACCCCATGAACAGATTGAGATTTCCTGCAGGCAAAGAGATTTTGAGAAAGCTGTGAAAGTGAAGAATGGAGGAGAAGTAATGAACAACACTTACTGCATTAATATTATACCTGGGTTATTTCATTGTGCCTGTTGTAGGAAGCAGTCTGGCAACACCAACAAAGTGAAGTCTTTGTGGATGGTGGTTTACAATGGATCTTGTGACAGCCTTTGCACATGGAAGGCCGAGAACTTAGAAGGAACTTTTCAATTCAGAGTAGCAGCTGCAAATATGCTGGGGCTTGGTGAATACAGTGACATAAGCAAAGATATTGTGTTGGCTAAAGGTATGTCCTACACTTCTATGCTTTGTTAATCAAGTTTTTCCAGAATAAATAAACTCATTTCAGAAGAGAGACCTATTTTATGATGAAGTTGTTGCACAAAGAATGTGTCTGCAGGGTAATTACTGGTAGCATTTACACTGTAACCCCAATTGCCACTGCTTTGCACGGAACAGTGGGCCTGAACTTTGATTTTTCTTCTTTATACTGATTTTTCTCCATGGACCCACACTTTGCATCATGATGTAAATCTTGAAGTAAATGCAAGCTTCCATGCTGGATAAAGATGTGAAAATTACTACTTGATGTCCGTCAGAATTCTAGGTCTGTACACTGCTGTTGTTTTTGAAAATCCCATCCTGAGTGATCGAGCAGTTGGCACATTCTCTTTACATACATACTGTGGGTTATCAGAGCATGAACAGTCAAAACCTAGAGGAAGAGAACTAATTTGACCAAATATAGATGTGTCCACATAGCTTAAAAGAGAGCTTTGTGCTGAGAAAGATACTTACACAGCAGGCAACTCTAAGCAACTCTAGGATCTTTCAGTTAGGTTGATACAGTTCATATACACAGTCATTTACCAGTTTTCCCCTTCTGTTTAACAGATACTGTGACCTCTCCAGATATCACTGCTATTGTTGCTGTGATTGGAGCAGTTGTACTGGGCTTGACTATGATCATACTGTTTGGTTTTGGTATGTGGTTGATTTTTTTTTTTTTTTTTTTTTTTTTTTTTTGCATATCCTTGGTTTGCCAGGCATTTCAGATAGCAGGAGATGATGGGCTTCCAGGTCTGGGGAAATGCTGAACAATCTGCAGTATGGAAGCAGGAGGGAATTTCTGTGCTCTCATCTTTTGAGGTCTTAGAGATGTATGGTTACCTATTCAACATTTAGGAAAGGATAACAGTTCACTCTATCTTAAGGCATTTATTACTGTAGATTCCTTGTAGAAACAGCATAGAAATGCTGAAGGAGCTCTGAAGTTCTCACATATCCTAATGAAAACTTGTAATTTGCAAGTTAGGTATTGCGTTTATTCACCAAAAGAATTCATTTTATCCCCTTCAGCCTTTTTCCTGAAGGAAGGATGCAGAGATTACTCTGTAATATAAATATCTAGATATGAGGGTCCTATCCTCTCATTCCTCATCTTTGCCATGTGATATTGCACCAGCTCTTTGGGTTTTGCACTTGTCACATACGGAAGTGGATGCTTGCCTAATTTCTCAATTTTCTGTCTTCTTTGGGAAAAGGTAGTGGCTCATTCATGCTTGCTGCCAAAGGGTCATGCTGTACAGAATGACAAAAAGAAAAAAAAAGCAACGACCTTGCCGCCTTTCAGAGCCTACTCACATTCTGGGATGCTCTCGGAGTAAAATATCTTGTGGTCTTCTTTTCTATTCCAGTATGGCACCAAAGACGGAAATCAAGAAAACCAACCTTAACTGGGCAGATAGTGCTTGTCAAGGAAGATAAAGAATTAGCTCAACTCAGGGGGATGGCTGAGACAGTGGGATTAGCCAATGCATGTTATGCTGTCAGGTATGCCCTTGGAGGAAATGGATTTTCAGGACAAAAACACAGAAGAGGGCTTCCCTGGATTGGTTTTTATCAACATTCTCATCCCTGACAACCTGATGCGATGATGGGAGCCGCATCTGCTCAGAGGGCAGGTCTGCTCTGAAATATGCCCTGCCAAGCTAGTTCCCTGGTATACAGCCTGGCCTGGATTTCCTCTATCCCACGCTGAGTGCTCACTTTAGCAAAAAACACAAGTGAAGGGGGAGGGAAGGAGACATGGTGTTTTCCAAGAGATTCCAGAACATTCAGGTTTCACCCAAACTCCCCCTAAATGTAGTTCATGAGTCAAATAGCATCAGATTCATATAAGGAAGAATTTTATATAGTGTCAAGCATTTTTAACTATTAACAAGTGACTAGTATTGATGTTTTGCAGCACTCTTCCTTCTCAAGCAGAGATCGAGTCATTGCCAGCTTTTTCTCGGGACAAATTGAACCTACACAAGTTGTTAGGAAGTGGAGCATTTGGAGAGGTGTATGAAGGGACTGCATTAGATATCCTGGCAGACGGAAGTGGGGAATCCAAAGTAGCAGTCAAGGTAATCACATCTGTGTAGTCCTCTGGAAACAGAATGGAATTGCAGAGATTTGGCTCAGATGTTACGCAACTGAAACGAGCATTGAGAGATTTAGATATTTCCTTGCTGGATTTCTTGCAAGTCACTTAAAACTGAATCTATCACTTTGTAACAACTGCTGGAAAATACCATGTATTTAAGGCTGTGTCCATGTCACCTATATGTTCTAAAAGTGATGGTGACATAAGTGTTCTTATGCTTTCTGTTGAGTAGACTTTGAAGAGGGGTGCAACAGATCAAGAGAAGAGTGAATTCTTGAAGGAGGCGCACTTAATGAGGTAGGAAGAGCTTTGCCATTGGGTATCCTTCAAAACTGCTCTCATGTGAGTGTGGTGGACTTTGATAGGAATGAGAGCAGTGCTTTTCTCAGATGTGGTGTTTTGGGGTAGTCTCCTATTTCTTCTAAAGCACCTCAGATTGCTACTGATTAATCTCATGAAACTGAAGCTATAAAACTCTTTTGCAAAATTTAAGATTTGGATTGCAAATTTGATATATTGATAGAATGGATTTGTTAGGTTTTGGATTGAGATATTTCAGTCTCTCTGTTCCCCTAGAACTAAGTCATTAAAGGTAAATAGCAACATTTGGCTGGCATTATTTTATCAAAATAAATGCATCAAAACAAGCTTATGCCTAGCAGTTTCAATTTACTATGGAAATTGTTTTTTAAAAACGCACATACTTACCACTAGAGGCTGCCACATACCTATTGTACTGAGGTGCACCCAGAAAAGATAATACACGTCTGCAGTGTGAGAACTTGACATGGAAAAGTCTGCATGTCAGCTTGAAGTTCTTGTTCTTGTTCTCTCTCCACAGAGACTAGTAGAAACTGAAATTAAGTTTTGTTTGATTTTGAAGTACAATGTGGCTTTCAGATGTGTTAATCTACACTTCCTTGACTTCCATTTCATAAATGCAGGATTAGAAACATATTTTGAAAAATGAAATATTTCATTTCCTGCACAGAAAATGTAATATTACTAAATTTGAAATTGATTTTTAGTGTTTTTTTTGTTCTGTTTTGTTTACAGTTAAAATGTATCTATATCTTTCATTACTTTGCCTGACTTTTACCAAGCACTGTACACTGAAAGGAGTAAAAGGCTGGTGAAATTTAAAATGAAATCATGTAATGATGGTGTAAATTAATGATGAAGAGCAAGTGCTGTGTGCAAACTTCCTATGTCTACCTGGCAGTCATAAAGCCGGTTAAAAATTCCTCTCTATGTAGTATGGAAATTACATATACTCAGAGCTTCTCCAATTCTGCTTTTTCATGTTGTTGTGGTTTTTTTTAGCTATAAAACCAAACTGAGAAATCCTGTAAAAATATGTTATTGGAATTTATTAGATTTAAATTTAAATGCTACTGTGGGCCCGCACGTATACCAGTTAAATGAGACAGAGAGAATAGGAAAGGTTAGGTGTTACATATTTCCAGTAGTCATTAAATCATAATAATAAAAAGGCATGTTTTATAAGCTTTAAATATTTCTTTAAAGTGAAAAAGAATGATTTGGTTTCCTCATGGAAAGGTTAGAGACTTTTCTTGATGTTCTTCGGTGAAGTCTCAAATTAAGCCAAAGACAAAGAGGTTGCATAGGTGGCTCTGGTAGTTTACAAACCCTGATATTCTGTGTTTAAATGTTGCTTGCATTCTGGGAGTACATTCAGTAGTGTTCTGCTGTCCTAGCTAAGCAAGGACTATAAGTTTCTTCTACTTATTGCTATGCAGTAGTGGAAAAAGTTTTGAGCTATCCGTATGTCAAACAATAATTTGATATTTGTTATTGGTGGATCATTTGTGTATAAATATACGTAGCAGGGGTGCCTCCCATTACTTTGGAAATAAGAAATAACAGCTCAGTAGAGGAAGGACTGCAGGAACTGTAAGGAAAAATCAGGTGCGCCTTCCTTCTTCTTTTTTTGTTCTTAAGAGTGACAACATTGTCTGATTGAGAGGTATGCGCTGCGGGGGAACTGTCAAATTCAAAATCACACTTTTTGCTGAAGAGCTTTTGCCCACGCCTAAGATTAAATGAACTGAAAGAGGTTAGAAGGAAAATGTTCCTCTGTTGTATTTGTTTGTTTATTCTGGTGCATTTGACAGCACTTTAGACACCACCTAACAGTGATGTGTTCAGTTTTCCCAACAGGGTCATGTTTCTCTGGCTGATGGTGCAAGTCCTTTCACACAGCAGTGCAAAGAGAAAACTATTTTCAAACATAATAAATGTGGTTGTAAAAACACGGTCCCTGAAAGAGTCAGTGAATATTTTGCACTGTTTGTAAGTTGCAAGATCGCAGAGGGCTGATTTCTCTGTCATAATCCCAAGACTTTGGACACATACAAGCAGTTACTCTCATACCTGCTAGTTCTTCTCATGAGTGTTTTGTTTATCTTGATAAAATAAAAACAGTTGAACAAAACAGTTCTCTAGACTGTAAGATGATGGTATTGTGCCTTATGCTTCCATTTCTCTCTGTGCGTTTCTCTAAATCAGTAGTTCTACTATGACTACTGTAGTAGGAATACTCTACTAAAATAGTAGAGATACTTCCAGTGCACAAGTGGCAATTCATGTTATTCCTAGATGAGATTACCTTTGGGTATCTTGTCTCACTTCATGTAAATACGATGAAGCATGCCTTTAACATGCATGCATGTGTTACAGTGCCTGTCAAAGCACAGTGTAAACTCGTGCTTTGAAAGGATGTCACAGAATTGCCCCATGACTAAGCAAATCAAGGCAATTTAAGTTACTAAATCATGATGTTCATGGAGGTGGGATTGTAAACGATAAACCGATTCACTACTTGTAGGTATATGCAAATAATTGTCAATCAATTATATTTTTCATACTTAATCTTACAGTCATTTATTTCTGTTTAGTAAATTTGATCATCCTCACATTCTGAAGCTACTCGGAGTGTGCTTGTTAAATGAACCTCAGTACCTTATACTGGAGCTGATGGAAGGAGGAGATCTGCTTAGCTATTTACGAGGAGCCAGAAAGCAAAAGGTAGGATGACCTCAAGGGATCTATTTTTAACACTTATCTGCCCACAGTTTCTTGGTTTTAATCTTCCTTAAAGGCCATGCTGATGTCCAGTTCCTTTTGCATTTGCAGAAGAAGACCTGGCTAATGCCCTGGGATCTCAGCATTGAGTGCTGACCAGGCATTCAGAGTTGCTGTGAAGAAGATTGAGTGTCATGTTGAATACCATTAAAACACTGATTAAAAGTGGAATTTTTTTCAGTCGTGATGTGTCTGTTGAGTACTTCTCTATGAACACTGTAAAGAGCCCTTAGAAAAGTTATAACATATAATAGTGGTCATGTATCTGGTCCACTAGTTCTCACAGTTGTTGTTGTCGTTGTGGCTGTATCCCAAAAGTCTTCAGAGGAAAGAGGAGAAAAGAATAAACAATAAACCTCTTTAATTAAGAAGTTAATTAACTTTCATAGTCAGCATGAAGATTAAGAATATTAATGGTATGAGTTTATGTCAAAGGGACTTGACACTGGAATTTTAGAGCACCGTAGCAGGTGTCTATTTCATTTATATGATCACATCAAATGCACAGTCAGTGTTGAAGCCTACTGAAAAGGACGTACGTGTATTCTATAGAAATAACCTATTCTACTCACTAATATACAGCAGCAAGCAAACCTGATATAATAGCAGGAGGAAATATTTGGTGTCCCATTTCTTCCACTACAGCAAAGAAGCAATTCTGAAGGTCCCAGGATATTCTTAGCCCCAAATCAAAGAACAGGATGTGTTATCCTGCCTTGCAGTGTAGTGATTTAGCAGTTTACTCTGCAACTAATTAGCATTTGCTCTATTGGCACACAGATACTTTGCACCTGTTTTGCAAAAATCCTATAAATTTCAGATGAGAAAACAATACCATCTTTGCATGGTATTGTTCTACTATGACTACTGTAGTAGGAATACTCTAGTACTGGGGAGGCTGTCATTCTGAGTTTGTAAAGGCAGGAGATGTGGCTAACACTGTCTTTGTTTCTTGTAGTTCCAGAGTCCCTTATTGACATTGACTGACCTCTTGGATATATGCTTGGATATTTGCAAAGGTTGTGCCTATTTAGAGAAAATGCGTTTCATACACAGGTACAGAATTTATTTCCTTCATCTTTCAAGCTTTACCCCCAGTACCAAGACTAATTATCTTACCTGGGACAAAATACCTGGAAAAGATGTCACAATATAACAGGAAGGGTAAGAGAACTGGATTAAAACAAGAAGTTATGCTTTTCTGTTAAAATTACTTACAATTTTCTCAAAAAATGATGGGCTACTCTAAGATTTTCTACCAGGGAAGCAAGGGAAACTAGAATATGTTGTTCACAATGAGCAGGATCAATCACTGAAACAGGTTGCCCAAGGAAGCTGTGGCATCACCAGCCTTGAAGATATAAAAATTTAACTAACCACCTGATCTAACCTGAGGAGTGACACTGTTCTCTACAGAACGTTGAACCATTTGACCTCTGGAGATCTCTTCTGACCTGAGTCACTCTGCAAAGCTGACTCCATCTTCTTGTTTCTATAAAATTCAGGGACCTGGCTGCTCGCAACTGCCTTGTGTCTGAGAAGCGATATGGGAGCTGCTCCCGAGTGGTAAAGATTGGTGATTTTGGACTTGCCAGAGATATCTATAAAAATGATTACTACAGGAAAAGAGGAGAAGGCCTGCTCCCTGTCAGATGGATGGCTCCTGAAAGCCTCATTGATGGCGTGTTTACAGATCGCTCCGATGTTTGGTGAGCTATAGCAGGCACACACAGCAGTGTGAAAAGAATAGTAAATCACACAGCAAGAAAATATTGATTTACAGCAGCAATGATAAGCTTGAATATTTCCATCTCTAATAATTCACAAGCTAAGATAGATTTCTTCCTATGCGGTGTTTTTGTGAACTGGTAAAAAACGTGGCACAACAACTGTATCTGCTTGTAAGTATTTCTTTACTTAATGCTCTGGGCTGTAGCCCTGGGATCCTGGATGGGAAAAAATTGTGTTGCTCAATGAAATAGTTTTGTACAAGGCCCAATTTTTTTATTTGTATTTTTATTTTTCCTGTTTGAGCAGTGAATTGACTGCCTATATTCTGTTTTTTCCATTTTGTTTTCCATTAGGTTAATTGACATTTCCTTCCTACAAACAAATACTTTCCCCTTACTATTTCACCCTGTAGCGATGACTTCATTATTTTGAAGCCCAAATTTCTCAGCATGACTATGGGAAAGTACTTTGCTGCAGAGTTTTATTTGCAAGGTATATTTGGGCAGATTTGGGTTTATGGTGAAGAATGAGAGACCCTGTCAGGAGTCCTGGAAAAAAGCAAACCAATTCAGTTCTGCTGAACCTGAGATTCACACAGTTTCAAATTGGATAGCTATGGGTGACAGTTGGTGGGCAACAGCTCACCAATCTTGATCAAGTCTTCCGGCCCTACAGCCTATCCATTTAACTGCCACTCTTACCTTTATCTAAAAAGTCCGCTTAGTTCCCTGTGCCAAATCCAATGAGGTGCTGATTGCTTTATAAGTGGTACTTCAGAGAACTTGTAACTCTCTCCATTTCCAGTGACACCTCCAGCAATTTCTAAATGCTTGTTTAAGTGAAGACATATGAAAATGGAGAGTGGTGCCTAGGGATGCTGTACTGCATCTCACCATGTCTAGGAAAATGTGTTAGTAGTACATATTTATTTTAGCAATTCTAGAGCCAGGATTAAGGATGTGTCCAGTGTTTTACATCACGTTAAAACAACTTGCTCCTAATTTTTCTGAATCTCGTTCTTAGACTGGAGCCCTTTTAATTACCTGATGATAGGGAGATTGCTCATCATCACCATGGTAATCAAAATTTATTGTTGGTGTTTCTTAGGGCTTTTGGAGTCTTAATGTGGGAAACACTAACTTTGGGTCAACAGCCATATCCAGGTCTTTCCAATATAGAAGTTTTACACCATGTACGATCAGGAGGAAGGCTGGAATCTCCAAACAACTGTCCTGATGACATGTAAGTTAATTTTGTTTATATATTGTTGATAATATTTATAAGACAGCAATAGCTTTATTGCCAGGTGACTATCATTTTGAATGGCTACTTACACCCCTGCAAAATCTAACATCCACTCATTTTTTCGTTGTTTAGATAAAACAGCTTGCATTTGTAGCTGCCCACTTTGCTCCTAACTCATCCAGTAGAACTGCCTGTGAGCATGAATTTCAGTGAGAACTGAAAATGAAGTCTTAAAGTTTAATGGCTGATACACAGCTGTCTTTTAAACAGGGCTTTAGAGATAACATAAATTAAGCCTTAGGCATGAATCCAATAGTAATAACAGGCTGGGAATGCGTGAACAACCAGTTCAGAACTGGTTAGAAGTTATTACGACTGTAATGAAGAGTTAACTTGGTCCTATATACCATGTGCCATTGATAGTAGACATAACAGGCTTTCTCACTGATAGCACATCTTAGCAGACCTCTCTGTAAAAAAGCCAACAATAGAAGTTGAAGCAGAGCAAAATAAAGAAGTCTGCACTTCTGATTAGACTTCAGCTGAGCTGGATAAACAAAGGTTTCAATTCCAAACTGTATCGTGAGTACAAAATTCAGCTGTAATTGAAAGAAAAAAAGTGAATGCATATAATATATCTATACCAGACAGAGGTGTATGAATGAGGAAATTGAATCTGAGTCCAATGATCACTCAGTATAGCCTAATTTCATGTCTCAAATCCTATACAACCATTCTGCGTAAGCAGTCACAGAAATGCATTTGACAGCTGGTCCTACAAATGGAAGTAGAGGGTACTTAAGGTACAGAATTCTTACTCCTGGGGCTGAGGAAATGGTTTGAAACTGATCCTGTGATTGGCAAGCCTGGATCTCCATAATAGGTCCCACATCAATTACAATGCTCTTAGTTCCGAATGGTGATTACTTATCATTATCTGGATATAGCTGAAATATTGCATTAACAATTAAAAGAAAGGGGGGGGGTGAAAAAACTACCATT
Source organism: Tetrao urogallus (assembly GCF_951394365.1). Taxonomy (NCBI): domain Eukaryota; kingdom Metazoa; phylum Chordata; class Aves; order Galliformes; family Phasianidae; genus Tetrao; species Tetrao urogallus. The sequence continues at coordinate 62,566,145 of NC_136814.1, forward strand.
TGGAGAAACTGAAGACGTTATAATTTTTTTTTTTAAGAACACGGTGTAAACTGGAAGTGAAATGACAGCACTAATGGGAGCCCAACAGCAACTTCAGTTTCAGTACTTTCTGCTGAAAAATATTTCCTTAAAAAATTCCTGACAGCTGACCCACAAATAAAAAAGCATAGGAGATGAAGTATACCCATATGATAGTTCAGTGTTCAAGCTCACATAAAGGTTTATAAGCTGCCTTTGAAGTGAACAACAAGATCTTCAGAAGAAACAAGAAAAAGTTGACCTAAGTATTTTTTTTAAAGTCCTAGGACTCACAAATTAGCATGTCAGGTAGAGCTTAAACTCTCATCCACAGGCTGTGACTTGTAGGATCAGGACCTAACAGCATCAGCTTGGTTTTTGAAAGCCAAGGGGCTGAATGAGCTCTTAGATTCCTGTATCGTCTTTTTATCTCATTTGGTGAACGCTCAGCACCTGCGTGCAGCTTCTGTCAGTAGCCTAAATAGCTTTTTTGCTACTTTGTTCGGTCATTAATGGCATGCTGAGATTCTTGACATTCCTGCTGCTCTCCGTGTGGTTTTGAACCTGCATCGGGACATCAGCAGTCGGTGATTGTCTTCCCGATACTTTGGCTTTCTCATTGTCATTTGACAAAACAAACCATCGTTGATAGGAAGAGAGTTCAAAGGCCAAATTACTTCAGCTGAGAAGTGTTTAGGAATCTGTGGTAGGCTTGCACTGCAAGAGCAAGGAGAGTTGACACAGAAACCTTGGGTGTGAAAGCATTAGGAAGTGGGATTGTTTTCGTTTTTTAGGGGTAGGGGATGAGAAGTTCTGCCCCTGGCCTCCTTAAGATATTGTTCCAGAATATCTTGGTTTCCTCAAGAGAAGAGCAGGTACATAAAGCTTGGAAATGAACTGAAAAAGAGACTTGGGGGTCTGTAGATGAACTGTGTTTATCGAAATATGAATCAGATGTATGAATGACACTAGTTGTGCAGTCAGAGACCCACATCTGTACAGCCACCCAGAGTGTTAGCTTTACATGCAAGAGCATGCCAAGGTTCAGGCAGAGCATCTTTTAATGTCTTTTCAACAGTGAATATTCCCACTGAGTTACAAAACTGAATGGTTTTGGGAAGCAAATGGTCCATTAAAAAGTAGTTGTTTCGAAAGACTGTCTTAGGAATGCAAAAATGTTCTGAATCTGCGTTTGTCAAGTTCTTGTTTCATAAGTGACTTTGTGGATCATTCCTTATTTCTTTTTCCCTCTGTTGGTTTCTATTTCTCCTTTCTGTCACAGGAGCAGTGCATTCATTAAGCTCTGCACACCTCTGTGCACAAGGCTCTGCCCATCAGAGTCCAGATACTAACCTGCAGTTCAGGTCCTCTTCTTGAACATCCTACAAATCAGCATGACCACAAAGTAGGTGGTTTGGTTTCCAGCATCCAAAGCTGGCTTTTGAATTGACTGTGATGGATACTTTGTTGCCAACAGAAGGAAAACCGGAGTTATTTCCCTTCCAGCCCAATTCAGTACTTTTCTATCTGTATTTTTTTGTGTCATCAATAAACAGTACAGCTGAAAGTAAGTAAGGAGAGGAAGTGATTCAGTGACTGGATACTTTCCAGATCCTTAAGATTTCATTGAATTCTTTTGAGAAGTTGGTATCACACTAACAGATCTGCAACTGTGTGATATAGGTTGGTGAAAAGTGATTCTGAAAAAAATGTACTGATGTTTTTCATCCAAACACAATATTTTAATGAAAAATATCATGGAAAAATCAGAAGTAGAGAGTTGTCATCAGGAGTTCCATAAAATACTGAGTTGTGTCGAAGGACAGCAGCCTCCTTTTTAAACTGGATCCTCTGAGCAAGCCAATTCATTTCACATAACTCAGATCTCACAGCAAGGCTGTTTGTCAGGGGAGGATTTGAACTTATGGCTTAGAGGTGAATACTCTGCATTCCTTGAAGAGCTTCCTGAATCATCCTTTCACTGACTGCTCAAATGCTGCGCTCTGGTTTTGAGGCCCTAAGACCCCTCTCCCAACATTTAACGTACCCAGGTGTTGACTGCCGTTTGGTTTTCAGCCCTGCTCCCCCTGGCTTTTGTAAGATTTGTTTTTGTGTGTCTGGGGCTTGCTGCAATTCATGCCCTCGAGTAGGCAGTGTAAATCAGCCCTATCCTTTACACAAACAAGAAAGGCAGTTTTTCCACTGAATGATACCAATAGGTTTGTACAGGTCGGGCTAGGATCCCTGCACCCAGGGAAAATTGATACCATTTTTGCCTTTGATGGGAAAATGTACTCCTATTTGTTTTGGTCTGGGAGCAGAAGTCTAAATTAACCTTCTCTGTCCCAGAGAGTTTGCTTTGAACATCTTTGTAGCTGAAGGAGAATAAAATAAGCTAATAGCTTCAAGTTCTTTTTTTTTTTTTTTTTTTTAGTGAAATTTTTACTGTCACACAATTATTTTCTTGTCTGCTTCCTCAGAAAGTATTGGCCACTTTTTAGGCGAGAGAGTTGTGAGAGTTGTGAGCAGGTATTGGTGGGGTTTGGGGGTGCTTTTTTTTTTTTTTTTTTTTTTTTGGCCTTACAATGTTATAACTGCTCCCAGTCTCAAAAAATGTATCCATTCTGTGGCAAAACTGAAAGCATTCATGGTGAGTATTCCTGACAACTGACCCATAATCTGCTTTTCTTCCTTCAGCAGCTGGTGGTAATCTTTGCACCATGTATGAACTCTTCAGAAGTTGAAAATCTACACTGAACTTGCTTGTCAGAGGATTAAATGATAAGATGGATGATTCTATCATCTTTAATACTTACTTTTTATCAATTCTTTTTTCCAGACGCGATTTAATGACACGATGCTGGGCCCAAGATCCTCACGACAGACCAACTTTCTTTTATATTCAGCACAAACTGCAGGAGATAAGGCACTCTCCACTGTGCTTCAGCTACTTCCTTGAAGACAAAGAGTCGGTGGCTGGATTCATCAACCAAGCTTTTGAGGGTAAGCCTGGGCAGCACTGTCACTACACCTTCTGCCCAAGGCTGCAACAGTGTAAACACAGAATCACAGGTTGGAAGAGACCTTAAAGCCCACTCAGTTCCAGCTCCTGCCATGGGCAGGGCTGCCACCTCAGATCAGACTGCCTAGGGCCCAATCCAACCTGGACTTGAACCTCCAGGAATGGATGGGTTATCCACAGCTTCTCTGGGCAGCATGTGCCAAATAATTTTTTTCTGAGCAAATAATTTTTGCCCTAACATCTAACCTAAATTTCTCCTCTTTTAGTTTAAAGCCATTCCTCCTTGTCCTATCACTATCTGCTCACATAAAAAGTTGATCTCTCATCTGATTATAAGCTCCCCTCAAGTACTGGAAAGTTGCAACTTTCCTCTCTTTTTGTGAACTCGTGAAGATGCATTAAGCATCAGTAGGTGTGATACATTAGGTAAAGCACATGTAAAATTACCAAGCAAAAAATGTATGAGGTTGAGACTGAGCAAGCATCGCAAAACACATCCAGTTCAGACCTAACTTCAATTTCCCCATTTGCTAAAGGTGGCATTTCGGCTTTTACTTTAGGAGTACTGGTTCAGTGGTTGCCTGAAACAGAACATAAATTAGGTACCTAAGTAAGGCAGACTTTATCTTTGCCTGTGATAGATCCAGCCAGGAATCACAGCATGCCTGTGCTTTGCACACTGTGAGTGAGTAAAATGAGGTGATGTTAGGGAAGATATACTCAAGACAATGGACACAACAGAGCCCAATTACAAAAGAATACTGTTACAATTTTGTAGACAGAAATCTGAAAAGTCAAACCTGAAAAGTCAAATTTGATGTCAAATCTGAGCAAGTGTGACTTGAGCCAGAACAAGATTTTCCAATCCTCAGTAATTCCCAAATGGCTAAATCTAGGAAAAAATGGAGACTTAGTAAATGGTGTGATTTGAATGTCTTCAAAAAGAAGGTTTTTATCTCTTGAAATATCTCACTTTTATTTCACAGTTACTTTTAATTTAACTTGTTTCCTTATTTTGCTTTTCTAGTGGGAAAAAAAAACAACTCTGCTAAAAGAAGTGCTTCCCAATCCAAAAAAAGCAAAAACTAGTAATTGCTAAAATTTCTAGAAGTTTTTTTTCCCACAAAAATTTTTTGTACTGGAAACTCACTCTGTCTCGTAAACAGTTTTAATACCTCAGTATTTTCTGATTTTCCCCACCCCCAAACAAATTGTGATAAATTCCAGGAATGATGCAGCATTCACTTATGCAATTACATAGCCATTTTTCAACATAATTTACTTACATTCAGTTGACTGACATTGTTGAATTCTCAATTAATGATATTCTATTCAATATTTTGCTAGTTGGTGTCATCCAATGATATTTTACAAATGCCTGCCCACCCTTCCCCATCATAATTTCACTCTGTATCAAATCCATTCAGTATGACACGTTCATACAAGGCCAAAGATTATATCACTGATGCACTGGGACCAAAGTATGCTAGCACTGATAACCTATCATTTCCTGCTTTTTTAACCAGCTGATTTTGCATCCTTACCCAATAATGAAATGCTTAGTGCATATGCATGTAATATAATTTGCTAATTTATTTAAGGGCATCTTTGCTTTGATAGTGGTGTTCAGGGAAAAAGATATTTAATCTGGCACAAATTTAAGCCTGGAATTAGCTCAGGAAATGATTACAGCCAATTAATTAGGCACCTTGCCCAAGCTAATAGGCCTTATATTTTGTATGGATTTTATCTCACCTAAATGCAGCTGTCTAGAAGCTAGAAATCTCATCTCAGATACTGTACCAGGTATCTCCATGGCCAGGTTTTAGGCATGCTTCAGTTCTCAAAATTCCTCGTTAGGCTTCTCCTCAGGCCTTCTAATGATTTTCACACTGAGATGCCCATCAGAAAACAGCATAACTTGAAATTAATTCATCTACATATCATTCTTTCATGTAAGTTCTTTTAAATTACTGAACACTTGATAAAATCTTTACATGTCTCTATAACAGACATACTTTCCCCCCCAGAAATTTATAGTTTATCTGTTGGTTATCTTCTTCTTTCCCCAAGAGACTTTACAAGTCCATTCAAACTTTATGCTGCATACTTGACCGAAGGCCTAGAGTCTTGGTAATATTTTAATGTTACCATATTATCTGATCAGGGAACCATGCCTGAAGGGTTTCTGCAGATATCCAGCTTAAATTCATTCAATTATTTCTTTGCCTGAAATGTAAACATTTTGTGATGGAGTTCAGAGTAATGCTGGCTCCAAAAGTGTGGCTGTTTTATGCAAGGACTAGCAATTCATGTGCTAGTCAAACTTCAAGAATAAAATGCACGCTCCTTCGTGATCCCACCACACATTTTGGGGCATGAAGTCTCAGTCTGCAATTTATAAAATGCTGCAGAAGTAAGTAATTTTTAAAGTAGCTCTAACTTTGCATTCATTTTTAGCTAGAACTAAACGGAGCACTTCTTGTGTTTGCAGTAGTAGTAGGAAGATGACGGCCAGAACAAATTATCCAAAATACCATTCTGTGATGGATTGTCCTGGGCAAGGTTTTCCAAAAACGTTACGTAGTCATTGGCCTTTGTGTGTAATGAAACTCCTATCATTACCCTGCTGCCAAGAAATGCTTGCTCTCACCAGGAGATGTGGTTTCAAAAGAAAGAGCCAAATGTCAAGCAAAGTGTAATAACAGAACTCAAAATAACTATAATATTTAGCTTTACATGGGAAAATACGTATTCAAAATTCTGTTAAACCTTACCTGCTGGTAGTTAGCTAGGCCATTAGCAGGTCTGTACATGCTGTTAGCATTGTTTAATAGGTAGAAGTGCTGAAAAAATGTTAGACTTTCTTATCAACATTATTACTAATGCAGTACGTCAAGCAGACTGCAAGTATGGGTGAACTAATATAGAAAGTATGTCAGTGGTCTAGAGAGCACACTAACAGGATAGTGAAGGGATGATAGAAGAGATACCAGCTTTGCTGCTGCTAGAGTTACCCATATAAAGGAAGCAGCAAATAGCAATAAATATGTCCAAGCAACACCAGCAGCTCCTGGCATTGGTGTTTAGAAAGGGAGTAAAGGAATCTCAGCAGAGTCTGACTTTGCTTCCTTGACCAAAGGGTGGCAAGTATGGCCAGCTATAAGCAACAGTATTTCTTCCAGCACCAGGTGACTAGGCAGCAGCCCACTGGGATGTGCAGATTAGTTCTCAGGCTACTGCAGCCAATAATGTTTTTACAGAAAAAAAATGTCACAGGCAGGAGAACATGAGTTTGTTCCTTTGGGATGGCAGTCTACAGGATAAGTACTGCAGTTAATACATACAAAGCATCAGTTTCACTAAATATTTTCTGCATATCTGTGGGATCTCTATGGGTATTTCCTTACCTACCTCTCACTCATTTCAACTGAAAGTAGCATTAATGAGGTTATGCAGCTAGATCTGTTTTTACCTCATTCCTTCTCTATTTCAGCAGATGAGCACAATACCAGTCCCAGCACCCATTGCAAGTGCCTCTGCATCAAGAGAATTTAAAGGCTCTTGATATCTACCAGTTGAGCATTTACTCTTTCTTGCTCTTACAGAGTTCCCAGGACATTGACTATGGGCAGGCAAGAAGTGATAACATTTTGAGTAAGGGAAGTTCTTTCCATCTGCAACACTGAGATATTTGTGGGATACCTTACTGGTTTTGAATCAAATTGGAATTGATTCAAGAGCCCCACTCGTGGCTGAAATATAGGCTGTTCTTCCCTCCTTTTCAATAAGTGCAAAAGAAACATCATGAATCAGCATGCTAAAAGCATGGTTCTGCACTGCTGTAAAAATAACCAGTCCATCTATTCTCAGAAACAACTTTTTACATTTGTGCATTCAAGACAGTGCTATATTTTTCAAGTCCCAAGCATTCCCCTTTATGGGTATGGAAACACCTGTCTGTTTTGGCAAACATCTTTGTCAACATCAGACAACTGGGCATAAAGCAGCTGGAGCAGCTTCTTGCCTTTTTGACACAGGAGGAGTATTCTTATCAGTGCTGCTCCCAGTAATGCATTCTGGACCTATAAGGAAGAAATACAGAACTGCTCAAAAACTTTGTCAGAGCAACACCATTACTGCTGGAAGAGGCTGTCCTGATGAAAGCAGAGGATTCTGGCATAACTAGAGAAAAACAGCAACTACAGCAAAAGACTCCTCAAAAGCTGCTTGCATTTGCCCTCAGTATTTTGTTTTGTTCAAGAGCTGTAAGCATTTTTGTTTAAAAAAATGGAAACAAGTTCAGCCTTAAAAGATCATGTTTTAATCCCTAAACTGGAGATGCCTCTTGGAAAATGTGGGAAGCTGAAACACTCAGTGTATTTAGGGTTTTTTTCAGCAATTAAGGCACGTGCTAAAAATGTCACTTTTTTTTTTTTTTTTTTTTTTTTAAAAAAAAAAACTAAGTACAAAACATTTCATTGAGGGGATTTGGTATTAAAATCTGGGATCAGTGCTCTCATTGTTAATTATATGTCTGCTGACTGGGTAGTACTGGATTGCTTTGTAAGTCACTAGCTTATTTTCCTAAAACTAGCTGCCTTTTGGAAACTATTTTGCACACCTCTCCAGTCTTAAAGTAATCACTTGGACAAACGGAAGCTTGTCTGAAGCAGATGTGTTGATAAGAGACATTTTTTAAACCTTGTATCTAGCCTCCTTTGTATTTTCTGAAATTCAGTAATCCTCTTCCCCTCTTAGTTCAGTGAGTGCCTGACCCAGAGCCAGGAGAGGTCAACAAAAAGGCTTCTTCCAAAACAGTGAATGCTTACAACACTGCAGGAAAAGGCAAACTTGATGGGGTGATCATTTTGTTTGTGTTCCGTAGCCAAATGCTTTCTGATTTCAGAGTGCACATGAGCTCTATGACATTGCATGGAAAGTAATGCTGAAACTTTGCCTTGCAATGAGTGGGAAAAAATGTATTATGATATCAGATCATCTGATTTTATAAATGACATTTGTGTTGTATGAGTGTGCAGATATAACCAACTAAAATTTAGGTGCTGTGCTTACTCTGTCTGTCTAGGCCACTTGATAGTCACCAGAGAGTTGTACACATGTTCAGGGGACATTACTGTGTAAAGGTCAATATGAGAAATTAGTATCTCCACAAAAACACATCCTTGTCTACTCTCTCAATTGACTGTAAAGTGAGCCTGGGAAAAAGCCTAAACCAGATATGCAACATCTGAGTAATTAAAATTTGGTAAAATTTATCCTACTTTGTGATGTGGAGAATGGAGGCGCTTCCCTGCTTATGTATCAAGACACATTTTACTGAAACAAGTGTGGAGCCGGCTGGTTTTGGTGCTCTTTTATTAAGCATGATAATGAACTAGTTAATAAAAAAGTTTATACGTATGTTTCCCAAGACAGTATCTTGTATACAGGCATTTCAGTCCATGAATCTCTTAAAAAACTCTAAAAAAACTATCAAGATGTGGAGGAAAAATAAGCAGTCAGTGCTTCAAGCAGTTTAGTGCAGTAAAAATGCAAGATGGACAAAATCCTTGCTTTTAGCATCTTTAGTGTCTGACAGAATAGCAAGGTCGGTGAGTCACCCTCAAGCCATGCAAGATCATATACTTCATTAGACAGGAAACACAGATATATCTCTACTGATACATAATACAGAGCAGAGCATTAAAACGGATATATATTTGTTCTATTTATATTCTTACTGGCAGTGTGCAGAAACTGAAACACAGTACCTCCAGCTCCAGGTGGCCAACAGGTATTGGCCAAACACTCTAAGCACAGGAACATCTCCTGGAGCTGATTGAGATGAGCAGTTGAGATGAAGCAGTCACCATTAGGTAACTACCTTTTTCTCCCTTAACAAAGGTACATCACCAGGCACTTCCTCTGCAGATGTTCCCATTGTGGGCACTTTTCAGTTATGCCAGCCAGTTTCTTGTTCACTCCCATGCAAACTGTGCAGAAGGGGCAAGGGGCAGAGTACATAAGAGAAAAACCAAGATACAAATGGTGAGAAATAAATGTGACTGTACTTCTAAACATGTGGTCATTAACCTGTTGAAGGTGCTAAGCATCATATGCCACTGTGTTACCCAGAATTAGTTATGTTTCAGGCTGGATGCTTAGCTCTTGTAAATCGCTGTTGTCCCACTTATTTTTATGGAGCTTTGCTAATTTGCGCTAGCTGAGGATCTGGCCTTGAAATAGCTATAACAGAAGATCAACATCTCCAGATCAGTTTGTTCTGAATCTACCAATCAGCTTCTCTATGGACTTTTTTTCCTCTTATACATTGTCACCTTCTGAAATTAAACACCTCAAAACCATCTGCTTATCAAGACATCACAACAATTTGCGCCCTTCCAGGCAGGATTTCAAAACATGCTTTGGGCCCGCACAGCTTGTAGTGAGGGCAGGGAAAGGGACTCTGTGCTGGAAAGGGACTCTGTGCTGGAAAGGCAGGATACATGACCCCGCTTGCATGGCCACTGCCTCCTGCAGGAAGCAGCAGGCTGGGATGCGGGGATTTAGAGGGGGAAGCACAGATTTAATCAGATTGGGACTGGCTTCCTCAGAGGAGCCTAAACAAGCAAACTCCATCTGTCATGAGTATGAGTCAGGCAATCAGTGTCTTGCGTCACTTAATGTGGGGTCCTTTAGACCAAAGTTCTGCCTACCCGTGAAAAGATGCATTGTAATTAGTTTACGTGCAGTTTAGCTCAGGTGTTGTACTTACAACTAGTACTGGGGAAAACATCCCAAGAGGTGCATTGAGGAATTAACACAAGTATCTACACAGCTACAGTGCAGAGCTTTGAACATAGTATTTTAATTATTGGAAGCAGTCTACCTGAGGGAGCATGGAGCATGGTGGGGACCTACTTCTCAGCAGAGTTCTTGTATTGATCACTGTGCTGCCAGAGCCAGCCTACCTCATGCCCTGATCTAGGTTGTTTGGAGTGGATGCGAGTAACTCTACACTGTGCAGCAGTCCACAGTATGGACAAGCCAGCAGGATTTAAGTATTTGGAGTTGACTTCCCAGCACGACTACAGATTCTATTAAGGTGTTCCTTGGACGCCTCCTCTCGGTACATTTGTTGCCTCAGCCAGGCTCTGCTTGTGAAATCTGAGGGGATCACATCACATGGTTCATCCTGCATTTACTCACGTATAACCCAGCATGACTATACATCAATCAACTAATTTTAGCAAAGTTAAAATTGAAAAGAAAAGGGAGATATCTCATGAATATGTCCATCTCCAGCTTTTATCTTTGTTCTAATTCTTGATGTTCTTTGGAAGGGGCTTCCTAACTTTATTCAAACTTCTCTACATTGTCGTATGGGTCCCCAGGATATTGATGGTGCCTCTAGGTCTCATATTTCTGAGAGAAATTTCACACAAAAAAAGATTTTTTTTCAACTGTTAATTTTCAGTATCTTGTGTCTCTCATGTAACCTCTGTCTCTCTTCTGTCTGTCATATAACTCAGTGAGCAAAAACTATTTGCTTGTTTGCTGAGTTATTTGAGAGGCAAGCATTGTACTGCATAACCTGACATCTTTGCACAGAGTTTTTGGCTTGTACAGCAGAATGGTGCTAAGCTTTCATGGGCACTGAACACTGTGTTAAGAGAAGACAACACAGTGGTAAAGGGAGGACTCTTGTAGTAACAAATCTCATTATGGCAATGGCTGTGCAGCTTGTGTGTGTCGTGCTATAGAAGAAAGGATATCAACGCTATCCTCTTCCTCTTTCTTTTCATGGGCTATGAGCATTCCACATACATGCACACAAAAAAGTACTTCTTGCTTGTTTTGTCTCAAAAGCTCAAAAAGTAAGACAAAGCTAAGCTGCTGATTTTTACCTCTTTTTCTCTGCAGTGAGAAATACAATGGTATATGGGTTAAAAAAGGATTATAATATTTTATATATTCTGTAAATCTTCAGACCTGTTGGGGAAAGAATTAGTAATGTATCTATATATCTGGTAAAAATATCTCAGTGACCTCATACTCACATTTGTGTAAACATCACCTCATCAGTTCCAGATACTTATACAGGAAACAAATCTGAATGCTCCTCCAGTGTTCTATACTTAGGCAGGTCAGCCGGCATATGTCTGGTCTGTAAATACCGAGTTTTACTTGGGTCCTTATTTTAAGGTTTCTCTCTTAAGAGTTTGCTGCAAACATGCTCTCAGCATTTGCCAGCTTGCCTTTACTGAGACAACTTGTGCCTGAAGGTTTCCATTAAAATATTTATTAAACAAAAACCACATACACAGAAGAGCCGTACTGGTTGGTGAACACTTGGTTGGGATTGAATTACTAAATAGTGCCATAATAGTCCTGAAGTGACAAAGTGAGTATGAAATGATTTTTTGTGGCTCTCAGTCATGGTATATGAAGGCAGTTTGTGCTGTCCCAGTCTCCACTTTGCTAACAGGTTTCTAAATTCAAATCTCTTATTCGTGCTTTTTCCTCATAATATTTTCTAGAGGTCTCTAGTATGTGGAGAACACTTTTGAGTTTGTAGCTGATGTGTGTGTGTCATTATAGTGACATAATAAATTGTTTGTTGTCCCACTGCAATGGCAAAACACCTGTGACTCTCGTGAGTAGATAACTGTGAATGTCACGTTTCATTTTCCAGTTGTGAAGTAAAATAAGGGGGGAGCATAATAACAATAATAATAAAGTGTTCTTCAGAATAAATGCACAGAATAGCAACAATTATAACTTGAGCTTTTAGTTAATCACTTGAAAAAAAGTTATAGTACCTGCAATAGATATATACAATACATACAAACAGCATCAAACCAAGAAAAAAATGTGAAGCTTTTAGTAGTGGATAGAAGACATTGTACTGCTGAGTTCATGTTTCCTGGAAGACAGAATATTACAGTTCTTCTAGAGAGGGAATATACTGCAACTTTGTAGGCAGAAAACTGCCCATTTACAGGACTCTATTACTGTATTACTAGCAGGGTAACAAAAAGCTACAGATTAAAACCATTTTAGCTTTATGCAGGATATCTTTCCTACCAAAAGAGGTCATGTATTCATAAATGTATTGCCATCTGCAAAAGTATTAATAGTGATGACCAAACATCCTTAAGTGATTTGGTGGAAGGTATGGTGGTGGAATCCACGCAAGCAATAGCAGAAAATAGGTTTGACTCATCAGTCACTCTTCACTCAGTGACTAGACAGACTTTCTCTACCAGCTGATTTTCTAATCAGCTTTTTCTAATACTACTTGTATATCACTGGGTTGTTACCTTTCTTTTGTGTTTTTTTTTTTAATTTGTTTGTTTTGTTTGTTTTTTTTAAATGCAGATATTGATGTTCCACCTGCAGATTCAGACAGCATTCTTTCAACCACTCTAATGGAAGAAAGGGATCAAGAAGGCCTAAATTATCTGGTAGTAGTCAAAGAAAACAACCAAGATCAAGGTAGCATCAGCTCTGCAGAACATACTTCGGTCTAATTCCATCTGTCTAACGCTCCGCTTGAGGACAGAAGAGAGAACTCTACCAAAGAAGATGTAAGACAGACAAAATATTATGCACTTTATTATACATTTAAAGATTTCTTAAAAAAAAAAACACACTAATACTCAAAAACATCAGAACTTCCAGAGAATGTCATAAGGTACTGAAACAATCAGTGTACAATAAGACAACAGTCACATATTTTTGATTTTCTAAATGCTAAGTTTCATGCATTTCACAAGATGTAGATTAAGGAAATAAAACTTGCCATCAGACAGAAAATGATTTTACTGTGATCCCCAAAAACTTTACACAGAGACATAAACCTTGGACACAAGCAGTCCTTCCAAAAGAGAAGTAGTAGAATGCTGTCTCACAGAAGGAAACCACCTGATCGTGAAAAGAAAAACAGTTCAAGTATAGCTTCATTGAGCACTCATTAGATTATAGAAATTGAAAAGCTAACAAATGCTAGTTGTATTTTTCTGATCTCCAAATCTGTAGGCAACTGTAGAAAGGTGGCTGGATTGTTCACTGCAGGGATGATCTATTTTGTCATTTAATTTAAATATATGCTTGCAATCATCTCAAATTTTAAGTTGTACAGTTATTGATCTGAGAATCTAGTATCCACACTCCTTTTCCCTTTTAATGTTGATCACATTTCATTTATTAATAATGGTAAATGTTTTTCCTTTATGTCCTTGGAAATCAAATCAAAATATATAATAAAACAATATATAAATAATTCCTGTGTAAATGGAAGCAGTAAGCTCTTCAGAATGCATCATCATGAATAGCAATTTGTAAATTTTGCAGATATTCACTGACATCTGTCAGGAAGCTAGAATCATGTCCTGCTTTTATGCAAATTCTTCAGAGTGGGGAACACTGGAGAGTAGTAAAAATGCATTGTTTAATGCTAAAATGTAGATATTTTTAAGGAACATTGCCACTGAAGTCAAACTCCAAAAGTTTCTTAAATGGAGATCCAATACAGATAAACAAGATGTTTGACATTTCATTATTTGAAAGTCTTGCCTCAAAATTTAATAAAAACTGAGGTATTTTGGAATTAATATTCTTTAAAAATCATTGACCAAAAATAAACCAACCAAACCAAACAAAACAACTGATTCAAATTGGCTGTTACCGTGTCATTTTTTCCTTTTACAGTTTAGCCACACTTGTACATGTACAAGCCACAGTTGCCAATACCAACAGTTGAATTCTTTTATCTTTTCTTCTCTTAACCTACATTCACCAGGCCATTACTGATGGATAAATAAATACTGTATAATGTTTCCTCCCTCTTTAATTTCTGTTTAATTGTACAGATATTCTTTCCATTTCAGTAACTTATACATGAGTAACATTTACTAACAAGTAACACGTTCAAACAGGAAACCAGGAAGATCTCTGTTCTGTGGTCACCAGGATGACTTCACATGCACATGCAATTCCACTTAACTCAAGAGGACTGCTCAGTCAGCAAGCTGCAAACAAAAGTTTGAGAATGAACATGACTTCATATAATATCTTTTTCACATGATATTCTGATATTAGCAGGAGAAGCCTTCAATCCTGCCAAGAAGCTTATCTAGGCAGCAATGTTCACAGGCCCCATGACTACGTCTGTGATATAATCCACGTCAATTTAATCTTGTATAGGTCTGAGTTGGAAAATGATGATGCTAAAGCCTATCCAACATGAGTAAATTGAGTTAGTGTGGAAGGTGAGTAACAGTGACAACAGCAGTAAAAACTTTGACATCTCAAACCAGTCACAAATACCCAAAGATACAAAAAGAACAGACAAGAAGGTAAGTGTTGCTTTGTTCACATTTTGGAAAACTAGTTTTGATGGAGGGTTTATTAGAGCAGGATGAAGAACAAAATGTCAACTTCAATGCATTCCCAACAAGCAAAACTCAGAATATTGACCACTATTTCACCTAACAGTATGAAAAATTGATTGAATAAGACACAAGTCTCTAAGCACATATCTAAGAATCCTTGTATATAATTTGCAGGAGCCAGTGGAAGACACATTTTTTAACCTTCCCCACGCATACAGTGTGGTCCCAAGCATGCTTGATGATGCCATTTTTTAGCTCTGAGTCTGACCTTGCCCATCACTGCTTTCTCCCTCTTCCTTATCTTCCTGTCTTAGAGAAGTACATATACAAAGACTGTACTGACTGGGAGTTCAAAGTTACCATACCTGAATCCACTCATAACACTAGTTGCAAAAAGCTTCTTAATATTTCACACTTCCACATCACACTTTTCTCCACACATCACATTTTTACATTCTTTACCCCATGAAAGTAAGCCTCAAATCTTCATAATTATTCTCATTTTACTCATCAATTTTCCTTACTCTCTGAAGGACACCTCTCACCTTCAAGCAGCCAGTGTCTCATAATGCTTCTCATAGATACCTTTAGAGACAGTAGGAGGGATGAACAGCCATGAAAGACTCTTTTAACACACTCCATCTTAGGAAAGGAAAGAGGCATTACCTGGCCTGTATTTATATCTCTCCTTTGCTGACTCCACCTTTGGCAGACAAAGTGAAATATTCAAGAAAGTTTAAATTTAAGGATCTTGACTTTCAATTCTATATTTTTTTAAGTTAATGCAGATGGGTTTAAGGATGAGAATATCTTTTTAAGGAAGCATATATTTAGAGGAGAAAAAAATCCTAATGTATCAGAAAGATTAAATGTGAGATACAAATGAAGCAGTTGTTATGACTATAGTTGTATGACATTCTGCTGAGACACTCACCCTCCAGTGTACAGCCAATACTGTGTATCTTTACCTTCTTTCTTCAAGATGTACATTGATAATGAGTATGAGGTGTGGTACCTAATGTAGCCCTGGGGTCCTCAGCACAGGAAGGACATGGAGCTTTTGCAGTGGGTCCAGAGGAGGGCCACAAAGATGATCAGACAGCTGGAGCACCTCTTCTGTGAGGAAAGGTTGAGGGAACTGGGCTTGTTTAGCTTGGAGAAGAGAAGGCTCTGGGTAGACCTCATTGTGGCCTTCCAGTACTTGAAGGGAGCTTATAAGCAGGAGGGGGAATGGCTGTTTACATGAGTTGATAGTGATTGGACAAGGGGGAGTGGTTTTAAACTAAGACAGAGGAGGTTTAGTTTAGATATTAGGAGGAAGTTTTTCACTCAGAGGGTGGTGACACACCGCAAAAGGTTGCCCAAGGAGGTTGTGGATGCCCACCACTGGGGGCATTCAAGGCCAGGCTGGATGTGGCTCTGGGCAGCCTGGTCTGATGGCTGGCAACTCTGCACATAGCAGGGAGGTTGAAACTCGGTGATGATTGTGATCCTTTTCAACCCAGGCCATTCTATGTTTCTATGATTCTATGATTCTATGAATACCCTTATAAGCCAGCAGAAGCTACCTAAGTAAGGGGAGAAATCACTGCCGTGAAGATCATTTCTGCAAGATCTGTAGGTAGCAGGAAGTGTTTTTTGGAATCTGAATTGAAAATGTATAGAGATTCTTGCTGGCAATTCTGTCAGCTTCTTAAGAAAAGCACAGTACTCAGGCTATAAAAGTAGATGGGCTCAATTTTCACTCACTATACATCAGTTTAAATATGTTAAGATGATGTTTATCAGTGAGGAAACTGTTTCAACCTTCATCTTCTCAAGATTTGTTGTGAGTTTAGCAAATACCACTTTAGTTGTTACAATTAAAAATCTATTTATTTCAATGCAGTGTATAGTCTTGCCTCAGCATCACCAACCTTCTAGAAAGTATTATCTGAATGGTCTTGAAAAGAACCTGCCCAGATAAGAACTGGAAATAAAGGGGAGTGGGAAAAACTGCCATTTAATACTGAAATCAAGTACTGCTTGCACCTGTCAGTTAGAAAAGTTCATGCTAACAGCTCTGATTACTTGCATATAAAGCAGTGCAAAAGTAACAACCTATGAAACCGAGAAGTAAAGATCCAAGGAGGGATTCTATCAAAACTCAACGTCAAGAGATGATTAATGTTGCTGTTGCAATTCTAGAGAATAACACGCAGCAGAAAAGCTGCTGTCCATTAAAGAAAAAGCTTCCTGTCCATTAAAGACAAATCCGGCAAATACTTTTTTTCTGCCATTCCGTATATCAGGTTTGGGTTTATTGAAGTTTTGCTGAGTATTAAATACTTCTTCTTCCTTCACTGTTCACATGGCAGCATCATGTTTTTGAGTGGTTGCACAGTTCTCACCTTTCCTGCTCAGTGAGGATCCAGTCTACTTTTCCTCCAGTGTATATTTCTTCTGGCACACAGCATTTTGCAGGTAGGGGGCAATTTTTTAAGGGTTCTTTGCACATTTCCTTCATTACTCTAAAGTGACATTGGAGGGCATGGTGATGCAAATTCTTATCTAGTGTAGAGCCTTTCTCACCCATTGTATGGCTCACCACATCTCACATACGACTGCTGGTTCTGAAGAACTATTTGGACTCTGGAGAAGCAAGGTCTGGGCAAATGCCACCCTTTCCAGGGGATTATCTCATGGATCACACAAAGAGTCCAGAAAATTATTTGGTTTAGACTACCTTGTTTTTATAGAGAGGAAAGAAGAGAATGATTTCTCCCTCTCCTCCTGTTTCTTGGTACTGCAACTCTGCAGAGCTCTGTCACTCCCACACTCACCCACAGGCAGTGACCATTCCCCACGCTGAGGGCTCCTAACCTATCGAGTTATTTCTCCTACAGGATCTCTTCAATCCTTTTGGCCACCCTCGCATTTTTCCCCAGACTGTTCTCAGTTCTACAAGCTCCTTTCTGAGAGCAAGAGATTAGAAACACAGACTATTCAAAGCTCATAAGAACATTTTCTGTTCTCTATTATTTTCTTAGTCATTCCTACTATTTTATTTGTTCGTTTGTTTGTTTATGCACTCTAAATACTGAGATAACTTTTTATGGGATTATCTTTCACAGTCCACACATATTGTATCTAAGCAATGATGGCCACTTAGACATCCTTGGAGTCTATCTGCTTATTTGTGAAGTTATTATTAAAACTTTATTATGTACTTTATCTTTTAATCACTTCATATTTGAATTTCAAATGGTGTTCTATCATCAGGTCTTTGATGTGTGAGATCCTTTCCAATTCCTCAGAGCTGGAACTCTTTCCTTAAATGCTCATGCACAATGTTCCTTCTGATTATGTCAAATGATACATGTCCCAGAATAAATTGTTCCCTTTGTGAGCTCCTTTCCCTCCAGGAACTGACCATTTATTACTATTCTTTTTCTCTGAGATTTTATCAAGATACATATCAAGGTGAGGATCTTTCATTCTTTGGAAAGCTTTGTAGAAAGCATATAGAAAGCCTTTTGGAAATCCACATAGATATCCAAATAGATAATTCTTATCCATGTTTATTGTTCAGTTCATAGAATTCCAAAAGTTTGTGAGGTGAAAGTGCCTTATCAAGAGTTGGGGTTCCTCAGCTTTCCTGGGAGCTTATAAACATGAGGGAAATCAACTTCTGACAAGGGTAGACAGTGATGGGACAAGGGGAAATGGCTTTAAACTAAAGGAGGAAAGATTTAGATTAGATGTCAGTGGGAAGTTTTTTACTGAGAGAGCGCTGAGGTGCTGAAACAGATTGCTCAAAAATGTTGTCCCATCCCTAGAAATGTTTAAGGCAGAGTGGATGGGGCCCTGGGCACCTGATCTAGTACTTGATCAGGCAGTTGGCAACCCTGTCTGTAGTAGGTAGTCGGAACATGATGATCCTTGGGGTCCTTTCCAACCCAAGCCATTCTATAATTCTGTGATAACAGAGCTGACTGACAACATCTGCATCACTAAGTCCCTTAGAACTTGATTTCCTCACTACTTTTACGAGGGGCACAAAGATCCTTATTAAAGTACTTCTAGCAGAGCCACTGCACCTTTGTATGACACTCTGCAGCTGTTTTCGAGAGAAAATTTTGTCATCTATTTGAACCAACTGAATTCTCATTTTTATTTTCTTTTAAACCACAACATGATGCTCATAATATTTTCAGTCCTCAGGTTGACTCTACTGAGCGTAAAAAGATGAAACTGGTTCTCTTTGATCCAGGTTTAGGATTATGTGTTTCATGAATGACTGAGAAGGTAAGAAAGTATTCTTCTAGATTCCAAGCTTTATCTTACTACTCAAAGGTGATTTAATTAATCTACAGCAGGTGTGAAAATAGTCATTATAGAGAAGAATGTCAGTAAAACAGCACTAATGGCTCTGTTAAAATAATTCTAATGCATCTTCATTTCTTTAATTGATTCAGGTAAGTTTTTTCTTTCACATGCATGCTGGAATGAGTTGCAGGAGATGGCGCACCAAGTGGATTTTTCAAGGTTCTATTTATAATTACACTTGGCATCTCTACCTGACATTATGTTTTAACTCCAATAAATAATCAGAAACCTTGTGCTTCAAAGCCAAATGATGATGCCAGCATATTATCATTATTGCCAATTGCATGAATGATACTACTGTATAAAATAACTTTTATAATAACAAGTTAACTTCTTCAGACAAGGTTTTACATTTGGAGCACGTTCATCACTGCCTTCTATCTTTTACAGTAAGAAGTGAGCTGTAAAATAACCACTTTCTGTTTGGATACTAGTCTGTTTTGCAATGCTGTTCACATAACAGGCTTTTCTTTTTGCTACTTTTTTTTTTCCTCCTGCCTTTCTGGCAGTGTAGGTCATTCAGTGATTATTAGAGGCACGATACTGAAATACCTATGTACTCTTGTGCAGTATGGTAAGCAGCTACAGTTTTCTATCCATTCCACAGGAAATTCAGTGGATCGTTGACATTGTTTTATGTCACTAAGACATAAGTCCTCTAATTAATCTGTGTATTTCTCTTTACGTATCCAATTTTCATACCTTTCAGGAGGAAAATGCATAAGTTCTCGGTAATTTCCAGTCACAAGTATATTTAGCTTTCTCTTACAGAGTATCTGGGAGTCACAGAATTAACTTTTCATAAGAATATATTCTCTCACATCTTCCTGTCTCTTTAATCTGACCTCACCACACACCCAACAATGGAAACCAACCCACAAGATCCAGCCTTATGAGCTCACCAGCTTTCTTCTTTCCTCAGTTTGTCTGCAGACATAGTCTTTGCCATCTTAACAACGACATCATTCCACAATTTTTGAGTCTGTTGCTTAAGATAATAAGAGAATTATCCTCTGCCTAAATTGACTAAAACCAAACTAGTGACATGATCTCTGTATGCAAACTCCATGCATGCAGATACTCTACACTGAATGTGCTAAGCTTTCTTTCATTAAAACTACTCTGCACTTGCAGACAGAAGGGTTTTGCTGTTTTTGAGAAAGCTTAGAGAAGATTCTCTGTATCAGCAGTGCAAATCTTGAAGAATAGTATGTTTATTCTCAGGGTGAGCTCCTGTCAGAAATGGCCAATACAAGGAAATTCTGTTGGAAACTAGGAGCAAAGGTGAATAAGAACATGATGTGTGGGAACTGCTGTGTCAGGAGAGGTGCAACTTTCAATGCCACATATAAAGGAGATGTTTAAAATACCTTTCCACTGAAAACGGCACCGGGGGACATGGTTAGTGGGCATAGTATGGTGATGATGGCTTAATGGTTGGACTAGATCTTAGTGGTCTTTTTCAATCTTAACGATTCTATGATTCTACAAAAAGGGAGAGGAGAGCAGCAACAGCTGTACAAGTATTGTTATACACACTGATTTCTTTAGAAAATTAAAAAGCCAATTTATTTACATTTACACTTAAGGTTGAGCATAGTTTCGTGCTTCTAATTAATAAACAAAATTTTCCAAAATATAAATGTGAAGTGTCTAATGTGATGTCAGCATGACATACTGTGTTTCCACTGACTGGGTAGGAAGTTGATTCGATTTTGCAGGTGACCATGGACTAATTTCATAAAGATGAAGTGTTCTTTTCACACCGCCACTCTTCAGTGCTTTCTATCGCAGCCACATGATGTGCTGATGCAGGCAGCCCTGCTGTCTTGCTTTGCACAGGGAGGGGATGGCCACGATGAACCCCAGCCAGGGTGAAACACATTCCCTCACCTGCCCCACCCAGAGTTGTCTGCTGGCTTCAGGCTAGAAGCTGTACTTTCACAGCAGAAATGGGAAAGATCCACTACTTCTGCTGATTGTCAGCATTCAGCGTTACCATAAAATGATTAAATTAGGTATCACAAATGGTGGGGAAAATGGCAGGCTTAGAAAAATCTTTAAGAGTCTTTGTGCACTTAATCATGTGGCCTTGCAGCAGCAAGCCTAGGCAATCACTGAGGTGTCACCAGGGAGGAACAGGGTTTGGCCTCACTGTTGCTCGTTTTTCACATTTGTGTGTAGCAGTCATACTGCCACTAAAACAAGGTTTCCCACTTTTGAGTTGTCCTTAATTTTTTCCAAGACCCTTTCTCCACAGAGGCCTTTCTGAAATGCCTCTTGTCCTAATAGAGGCATGATTTTTCTGTGGTAAATGTGTGCTAAAATCCTCTTCAACAGTCTTTGATTCAATTTTATGCTACATGTTGAATAAAATGCAAAGATCCTGATGGAAACAATTCAAGAAAATAAGTGACAAAATAACTGCAGGTGCTCCATTGCTATGATGTTTGCACAGTTGTGTTTTGACTCAGATCATAGACCCCTGCAGCATCCCAGAAAAATGAATGCTTCTAGAGCCTGAGAAACAGGAAAAATAAGTGTGGGCAATAAAGTAACTTTCAGAAGATAGGCTCAAGGGCTCTAAGGGCTATGCAAATATAAGCGTTGCAAATTCTTTTCAGATATGTGTGTTTTTTAAAATCACAAGAGCAACAAGTTAGGTGGCAAAGCAAAATAACAAAGTGCCCTGGGAAATGCACTGCCAGAGAAGATAAACAAAAACACATACAAGTGCCCTCATGAGGGTAGGATTTGCATTTTCTTAGCAGAACAAACTCTGCCTTGGCTCCCTGTGCTCTCACTGAAGTGGAGGTCATGGCTAGTGACAACTGGGAGCTGTTCCTGGAGCCTCTCTTGCCTTTTTAGGTTATGAGGGTCTCTGTGTGTTTAGGATAATATGATTGACAGCTCCACTCCGGCCCCAATTAGCACCCTATAATTTATTAGCTTCTGCTTTCAGATTATGCGCTAACTTCACAAATATTTCAACCACGGAAACAGCAGATATCAAGTGTCCCTTTCCTGATCCAGCTCACTGTGACCGCAGTTAAATACACAGAGGGAGCTGTGCAGGTCTGTCAAGAGAAAATAATCATTTGTGTCTGTGTGCAACTGGGGCTGTCACAGCACTTTAGGATTCTTCCTGTGAAAAAAAGGTTTATTCTGCTGGGCCAGGGATTCAGACCCAGCTCCTTCTTCTAGGGTGCAGGACTGGAAACCAATATGCTGGCTCTTCTGGTTCTATTCTGCTTCTTGTACAAGTACTGACATTTCAACCACAGACAAGAGGTGCTGATGACAAAGCTCATGTCCCTCATCGTGGCACCCCTTTGCTCCTTGTGGCTGTAGCATGGGACCAGTGGTAGGTGCTGGAGAGAAGGGGCTTGGTGAGCAGGGAGGGTGAGGATCAGGGGTCAGAAGATGGAATGAGAGGAGAAATAGGAAAGCTGAATTGGGAGGCACCTTGCAACCTGACCATGCCAGGTGAAACAGGAGGGAAGATGCCTGCAGGTGGGACTGCACACAGGGAGCTCAGGCAGGAGAAGGCACTGGACTTCTCACTGAAGGTAGTGTCTGTAGGCATGTTGTACAGCATTCGTGCACGGTCCCTGGTCATGGAAGCAGTAGAAAATGTGATGCAATGTTAACTCCTTAGATATAATTAGAGATGGACACTAACAGTGGGACTCATCTGGTCTGAGCTGCTCGTCAGGGTAGCCAGTTCAGAAAGCAGGCTGACTATGGAAGGAGGTAAACAATAGCTCAGTTCCCAGGATTGTAGCCCCAGATCTTAATGGAAGTTTTTTTCTTTTTCTTTCTTTTTCTCCTTCTTTTTCTTTCTCTTTCTTTTTCTTTTTTGTTTTTGTTTTTCCTTTTCTCCTTTTTCTCTTCTTTCCCCATCTCTCATTCCCGCTTCCCTACACAGCATTGCTTAGCCCTGAAAGCAAGCACCTCAGTGCTCCAAATGATCTCACCTCATCTCTCTCCTTCCCCTTCTGCAACTGCTCCTCTGGGTGGCAGGCCAGGGAAGCCAGCCAGGACACCACAACCCTCCAAGGAGCTGACTCGCCTTTCTGTAACCAAAAGGGCATCTTAATTATACCCCTTGCCCAGAAAAAGATGCACGAGGACTGCCAGTCAGAGGCCTTGGTGTATCTTAAGCCATCCACAGCACTTGCCTTCCTTTTAGAAAGGGACCAACATTTAAGCCCTTGCTAGAGCTTGCTGTGAACCTTAATAGGACATCAAAGGCAAAGTGAGGAGGGACTGCTTCTGACCCAAGGAGTTGGGCAGATCCATTTCCTTGAGGACAGGCAGGGCAGGAGCTGAGGGAAGTGCAGAGATTTCAGGCTCTCTCCTCCCTTCCTCTACTCCTTTCCCCTCCCCTAGGGGCTCTGATGAAAAACCCACTGGAAGAGGTGGTAGGAAGGAAGAAATATTCACCCTAAGACTAGCTGACAGGAGACTGCAAATGCAGAAGCACATATTTGTCTTTAAGGAGCCCTGAACTTCATCCTTGCAACTGCAGCTATGTCAGAGGGGAATCTTTGTTAAAATGGAGAAGACTCTGTGGCTGATTGCCCCTGCACCTGCTTCAGCACTGCTCTGCAACAGCTCTGAGCCCTTTGCCTCCTGCCCCAGAGCCCGCATGGACTGTTATATCTTTATGTCACCTCTGAAATAATCTGTTTGCTTGAGCATGACTGTAGAGCAGCAGCTGGTACAAAACTGCAGGTAGAAGGGAGACCCTAGCGGTCTGCGTACGGCATGTAAGATACATGTAATGCAGAGAAAGCATACCTTCTGCATTTACAGATTTCTTGTGCACATTCCTGATTAAGCAATTAATCTATGATGCAAAGAAGAATAAAACAGATTTATGAAATAGCACTGAGGTTTTATTTACACTGCTATTGCATTAGGAAGCTCCCTCACTCTGTGCTGGGCAGCCTAATGCTCAGGGTGAAGTTTCTGCTCTTACAATGCAAACTGCAGCCCTAGCCCTGCACACTCCCAAACCTCAGAGGCAATGAGCAGCCTCCCACAGTCAGGGCAACACAGTGAGCAAAACACTGCTGCAAGTTTTCATCAGAACACCCTCGGACTGCAGCACACCCATAGTGGGAGCCTTTCTAAAAGTGGTTTGCATAGCACCTAACACCATAAGCCAAAGACTTGACTTTGGTGTTTAGGTACTTCCACAGTGCAACGCTATAAAAATATATTGTCTGGAGAGCAAATATCAACAGCAGTAGTTGTGTATTCAATGCATAAATCCTCATGGTTGGAAATGCTCCCAGTCAAAGTGAATGGTAAATGTCATTGCAGTAAATGACTGCTTACATGAATGTATCCAAACATATCTGGGCTGTATTGCCCAGTCCTCCTCATTAGAAGAGGGGAAAAAGTGAAAGAAAAAGGAAACAATTGCACTGAGGTACTGTCTACACAAGAGCCAAATTAAAGAAAAAGAAAAAGGGAAAGGAAAAGGGAAAGGAAAAGGGAAAGGAAAAGGGAAAGGAAAAGGGAAAGGAAAAGGGAAAGGAAAAGGGAAAGGAAAAGGGAAAGGAAAAGAGAAAGGAAAAGAGAAAGGAAAAGAGAAAGGAAAAGAGAAAGGAAAAGAGAAAGGAAAAGAGAAAGGAAAAGAGAAAGGAAAGGAAAGGAAAGGAAAGGAAAGGAAAGGAAAGGAAAGGAAAGGAAAGGAAAGGAAAGGAAAGGAAAGGAAAGGAAAGGAAAGGAAAGGAAAGGAAAGGAAAGGAAAGGAAAGGAAAGGAAAGGAA
This sequence comes from Tetrao urogallus, assembly GCF_951394365.1. Classification (NCBI taxonomy): domain Eukaryota; kingdom Metazoa; phylum Chordata; class Aves; order Galliformes; family Phasianidae; genus Tetrao; species Tetrao urogallus. The sequence continues at coordinate 62,590,735 of NC_136814.1, forward strand.
AGGAAAGGAAAGGAAAGGAAAGGAAAGGAAAGGAAAGGAAAGGAAAGGAAAGGAAAGGAAAGGAAAGGAAAGGAAAGGAAAGGAAAGGAAAGGAAAGGAAAGGAAAGGAAAGGAAAGGAAAGGAAAGGAAAGGAAAGGAAAGGAAAGGAAAGGAAAGGAAAGGAAAGGAAAGGAAAGGAAAGGAAAGGGGAAAAAAAACCTTAAACTTTAAAAAGAGCTTAAAGAAAATGCAGGTGACTCTTCACAGAATGACCTTGCCATCTTCAAGCCTCTGCAGCAATAAAGTTAAAAGCCATTTTTAGTTATTTTTCTCCTGCTAAGTGCTGCTGTCTTCCTTCATGATAGAAGACTTAGAACATTTGTGGTTTAACCAGCACTACAAGATCTGGAGCTGTTTGCTTGCCCTTTCCAGCCTGCCAGCTAGCCGGGGGCTGTGATGAAATGCTTGTGGGTTTGTCCGGCTGAAGCACCACCGCAAGCCGCCTCCTGCCCTTTACCCAGCTCTGACCAGGGATGTTCTGCCCTCTTTTTATTTCAGTGCAGCTCCTTGCCAGCTTCTCACAATATTTATTCTCACTGCTTTATTGTTGTCTTGCAGTTAATGCTCCTGTTCTTCCCCTTAAATGTACTTCTAGTGGAGATGGAACTTGGAGCAACAAGTTCTCCATTTCCAACACATTTGGAAACATTTTGCCAAAGTCTCAGAATGTAAAATCCCCTATCACAGCACAAAAGTCTGTTTCCTACTGCTTCTCCTGGTGTCAGAGGGATGATGTCAGGACTCTCATGTGCACTGAACTTTGTCTGCCATTAAATATGTTTCATTAAGAAAAGACAGAACAAAACGAAACGCTGTAGTTATGGGATCTGATGCTTTGCCTGTAAAAGCATCAGCTTGCAAGCATAGGGCAAACTTGCTGTTTCTGTTTAATTAGTCATTTGACCCTCTATAATAACATTTTAATGTACCAGTGCAGAATAGCACAGTGCAAAATATAGTCCCCTCTTCTAACAACTTCATGAAGAAACGCCTCTTACTATGGGGTCCACCCTTTCTGCAGCCTATCCTACAGAGACACCCTATGCTAAGTGGCAGCATTGCCACAACATTGCATATTCTTGTCTTTTGTATACATCACCATATTTTCTACTCATTAAGAATATATTTTCAGCTGCTAGGATTCCTAGTTAGCTTTAATGCAAACTAGTAAAATAACTCACTCCATCCACACTACAGGTATTTATTTTCTCCTTTTCCATCCTGAAGTTTCTAATCTGCCCCATTTCTCTTTTTCAATTTTAATTCCCTATAAAAACACGCAGGGTGAAAGAAGGAATACCTTTAATGCAGCTTTCCTACCGTCAAATAGATATCTTATTCCCCCTTTCAAACCAAAACAAGACAATTATTAAAGTGACAAAATGACAGCAACAAGTAGACAAAGGGAAGCGGTAGAGGCAACCCAGACCTATTGTCCCACATGTGCTTTTCCTTGTGGTGTTCCCCTTAAAGGCTATCAGGTTGAGGGTGAGCAATTTTTCCTGGGTTTCCTTTCTCCCCCTTCTTTAAGAGGGTTTTGTTTTCACCATAAAATGCTTCTTGTAAAAAAAAAAAAAAAAAGAAAACAAACAACCATTACATATTCAATGCAAATGTTATGTCAAATTCTGACAAGTGCCACCTTGGTTTTCATATTTCTGGAGTTTGAACAGTTGTCCGTGGAACAGCTGCACTTCTGTAAGCCCAAGGCAGGTGGCCCAAGCTAGACGCTTGCCACTCATAACCACAACGCTGAAAAATCTGACTAGCTCCTCAGTAGTCCAAAAATGTCAGTGAGTTCCAGTTTCTTCTCCTTTTACTTTTCTGCAATGTAAAGTAAGAATCCAGTTCAAAACTGCTGAATAGTTTTTCCCAAGTTGAAATCAAGAAATGATTTTCACTGCCATAAAAAAATATTCACACCACTGAAATAATCATGATTTCCTCTGTCCCTTGTAACAAGGCCAGTGGTTTTTCATCACTGTTTGTGATGTCATCTGACTCTTTTAAAATAGTCCAACTGCAGTTCTGGCTGTGGAGTTTGTTTAAATAGTTCATGGTCTTTGGCTCTCCTCTTTAAACAGAAGGGTTTTCCTCTCCAAAATAAGTCTAAAGGTTCATCCTTGCAAAGCCAAGTTGTTTTAAGTCCCGTTGTCTGTCCCCAAGCTGCAGGGCCATGGTAGGCTTGGAAAAGGGCAAGGGGGTCTGGGAGGCTCTGAGTCAGCTCGTCAGCTCAGAAGGGATCCACCACAGAAGGAGTAACGCCGAGCTGCAAACCAAGACCAGAAGCTGTTACAAACTGACCCGACTTCAGCTCCGAATGCCACCATGCCTAGAGGCAGAGATCTACAGGGGAGAGCCAGGGGAGGAAGAGTGAAGGACAGCTCTAAAACCAGTACAGATCCTTGCTTTTGTCCTGAGGCTGCAAACCTGAGAATGGAGAGAAGAAAAAAGGGAAGAAGAAAAAATAGATACAAGCATTTAAGGAAAGAGAAAGACAAACTCCATTTCTGCCACATGATATCAGAGGCTCAGCTGAAGCCTGGGCTCCCCAGGGCTAGAAGAAAGCAATGAAGCAAGAAGAGCCCTGGCTGCAGTGAGGACAGGCACATGTCTCTTTCTAAACTGAAGTGAGGCTGCACGGAGCCACCAGTGACTGCTGTCACCAGGCTTCATCACGAGGAACCCAAGCAGCCGAGCAGGCTTCTCTTGCCTCCACAGACACAGCCCGATGAGCTGGCACTGCTGGCCATGACTCTGTCCCCTCTGCAGCACCACTGGGCACGCAGCCCTACATGCCAGCACCTGGCCAGGGGCAGGCCACCAGCACCAGCTTTCCTGGTCACAGGGATAGCTGTTGCCCTTACATGCTCAGCAGATACAATAGCATTTTTTGAAAACTGGGAGAAAAAAAAAGTAAACAGAGGAAACTGTTTAGAAAGCTGCAGAAATTCACAGAGCTGTGGGACTGCCCTTTGGCCACAGCCCTCGGGGCTGCATCAGGCTTCCAGCACAGAGAAAGGCCCAAAGCAAGCACTACCTCAGAGTGTGTCTTGGGATCCAGAAATGTTGAGTGGGTGACACATTGCTCTTGCTTGCCTGGCCAAGGAATGCAAAGAAGGACATGCAGGATGGGTTGGGAGCTCGCACACCCATATGTTTCCTCTAGCTGCCCTCTACAGTGCCCTCCCCTCCACCACCTCAGGGCAGGGGTAGCCCTGAGCTGGGGGGATCCCAAGGGGCCAGGGACCTCTCTTCACCTGCGTCCACGTTGAGGCCGAGGCTCTGTGCCACGTCTCCCGCCGCATTGGGGAAGGGTCCCGGTGTCGTCCAGGCAGCAGCAGGGCCCGCCTCGCCCTTGCCCAGCTCGCAGGGTGGGCTGACCGGTGTGGGCACGGTGGCGGGGGGGAGGCGGTGGGGGCGGACGGAGGCGGTGGGCACCAGCAGGGAGCCATAGCGAGGGTCAAAATGAGGGCCGTAGACCTCGTGCATGGCTGCGGGGCGGGGGTAGGCTGTGCTCTGCGTCCCGAGGTAGGGATGGTGGTGGTGGTGGTGGTGGTGGTGGGCATGATGCCAGGCCTCAGGGCCACCCTGGTGCAGGTGGCCGTGCAGGGAGGCTGGGGCATAGGGGTCCGCAGTGGTGAAGGGCAGCTCGCTGTGGGCAGCCAGGGGGCTGCTAAGGGTGACGGGGACCGAGGAGGGCTGGTAGGTGCTGTTCCAGAAGGATGGGGGGAAGCTGCGCTGGCTCATCGGGAAGGAGCCATCTAGATGCAGAGAGAAAGGAAAGGTGGATGAGCACTCTCAGTCCTGGCATCCGACTCACTAGGGCTTCTCTTCACTCTCATGCTGTGGTTATCTTCCAAACAACCACCAAACACACAAAAACACACAAAACTGCTTCCCAGCAGCCCTCCCCAGCCCAATCATCCAGCACAATTAGCCCGGGGCTGGAGCAATTTGCTCCAGGCTAGGCTTCTTTTAGTACTTCTTTAGGGAAAAGATTGTTATCTAAGGTGAGAGAAACACCTTTTTCTCTCAATCTGGAAACTGAGTCAGAACAATTATGAAGCACAGCAATTGTCAAGGTTGGATTTCTCTCTTTCTTTCTTTCTTTCTTTTTTTTTTTTTTTTTTTTTTTTTTTTTGTACTAATCTCCCTCTGGAAGCATTTACGCTGCTCAACATGTTAGAGGATGCCAAACACTGCCAGGAAAGTATCTACTTCCTCAGTGTAGTTTCAAAGCAGTCATGAACAGCATGAGCTGTGCAATCAGCTTAAATATGCTAAATCTATGTGGGGGTAATTTCCCTGTCTATTGCATTGGACTTGTTCTTGCTTCTTGGGGCTCTTGTTAGCATGCTTGGGAAGCATTCTGCAGCTCTTTGAGGATTGACAGTGCAGAGGGTAAGGACCTTGTGCTTTTCTTGTCCAGTGTGAAGTGGAATAGAGATAACTAATAGTGCAGAAGGTACTATGCATTATTGATTGTGAACAGACAGTGTTGCCGATACAAACATTTGTCAGGGAGGTACGTCAGCTCTGCACCTTCTGGTATTACTCAGGAGAAAGGGAAGCAGTTCCTGAGGAGCTAAGAAATCTTTCAGCTTTCAGTGCTGAGCATCTTCCACTTACGAAATACTTTAACCAGTATTTCATTCTTAGAAAACTGATGGGAATTCAAGGAGAGAGTGAGCAATCAGCTCTCAGTTGGGCACTGATAGGTGAGGGATGGTCCCAGGAGCTGCTCTGCAGCAATGCCTGAGGTCAGCTGTTCCCTGCCACCCTAGGCACCCCATGAGACTATAAGGTGTAAAATGGTACAAAAGATTCACGCCTGCATCCACTTCTCTTACTGCTCCCACCTTTGCTCATCACAGTCCCAAACTCAAAACCAAGAGTGAACACGGGGGATTCCTGCCGTGATTCCTAGCCCTGCACCTCCACAGTCCCCGCATTCGCGGAACCCCAGCACTCGCACCCCTCCTCGGTGCTCACCCCGCCAGGAGCTGGCGTTCCGAGCTGCCTTGGCGCTGCCGAGCGAGAAGCTGCTGGGCTGGCTGAGCGCCCGGCTGAAGTGCTCGTCCACCACGGCGCTGATGTCCCCTTGGAAGTAGGTGAAGAGGACGCACCGGGAGCTGATGTACTCAGCCTCGGGGGGCCTCTCCTTCTCGGGGCTGCACTCCTCCTCCTTGATGCTGGCTGCGGCGTGGCTGGAGAAGGAGCTGCTCGCGCCGGCGCTGCTGCCGCTCTCCGGGGCTTCTTGCATTTTGGAGTACAAGGCGAGTTTCTGGAGGGAGAGAGAGGAGAGGGAGGACGGGAAACGGAGCAACGAGGTGTGCTGACCCCCGTCCCGGCCCTCCGTCCACGTCCCAGGCGGGATGCAAATCCCGGGCCCGCTCGGAGTTCCATGCAGGAGCTGTGGTCCTGCCGCACCCCCGGGGCACCCGAGCCTGGATGTGCAGGGAGGGACGGGCACTGCCGGGAGCGGGGTGACGCGAGGGACTCAGCTCCCGGCACGAAGTTCAGCACTCAGAAGGCGCTTTGCGGGCCGGATCCCGGCATCGGGGGAAAGGCAGAAGAGTGACCTACAAAACAAAGCGGAAAACGGGAGGAAGGGAAAAAAAAGTCAAAGCCTGTCCGCTTCAAACGCGTCTCAGGGCAGAAAGCATTTCTCTGTCTAGCGGGAAGCCTCAGGTATTTCCTTCAGGATTACACAATTTTTACTGGCTCCTGCCGGGAGAAATAAAGAGCGGCAGGCACTCAGTTTCCCGAAGTCTCTCTGGCAGCAGCCGCCGCGAGTTCCTTAAGATGAGCCGGGGACGGCGGGCCGGAGCGGGCAGGAGGAAGAACGAGGGTCGGGCGGCCGGGAGCCCTGGACCGAGCCTCGCGGGATATCTAATAACGTCGCTCCGTGGCTGCTGCCTTTCCACTTGGCTGCCGGCTCAGCCATTGAGCTAATAATTAGCCCCCTAAATAATGTCACCCGCGTGCGGACGGGCGGGTGGGGGGGGCAAGGTGGGGGAAGACATCATCTGCTATTTGTAACAGGTATGCCGGCCTCGCTGCCAGGGCTGGAGGTGTCCCGCGAGCCGCCACGCCGCGGCTGTGCGGAGAGGGAGAGGAGCGGAGCGTGACTGCCCGCCCCCAGCCCCGCACGTCCGGGGCTGCCGCCTGTCCGCGGTCCGGGGCGCTTCCGCCTCTACCGCTCCTATTTTTCGTTTGCTGGGGAAAGCCGTTTTCCTATTCCGAAGTGATAAGGGGAAAAAAAAAAAAAAAATTAATTAAAAAAAAAAAAAAAAAAGGAAGGAAGGAAGGAAGGAAGGAAGAAAAACACCTCCAAAGAAACGGGAAGCTGAGAGGTGCTGCAGGTGCTGCCGAGGGTACCCTCGAACGCGGGGAACGCGGGGCTCAGCATACAGCCCGGGCTGCACACGCGCAGGCATCCCCTTACGGGTGTCTCCAGGGCAGCCCGCGGGGTCCCGCCGCCGAGCGGGGCTGGAGTGGGAGCATCCCCGGTAACCACGCGAAGAGTGGTGCACTGCTTCTCCCGCGGCGGCGGTCAGGAAGCACCCCGGGCAGCCCTCCCTCGCCCTTCCCGGTAGCCCTCTGCAACCCGGGGGCATCGTTGCCCGCAGTCGTCGAGCTCGGATGGAGCCCGGTCCAGGAAAGGAAGGAAAAAAAAAAAAAAAAAAAAAGGGAAAAAAAAAATCCCTTAAATGACATATCGGATCTGAAGTCCCGTTCTCTCCCGCAGTCCCGGCAGTACGTACCGTGCCGAGCCCCGCACCAGGGTGGGATGCAGCCCCGCTTCGCTCACCATCGCAAACTCCGGCTCTTCTCCCCCACCCCCTCCCCTTCTCCTTTTGCCTTTTTCCTTTTGGTGAGGCTCGGGGCCACCCTCCCGTCGCCACCCCTCCCACCCCACGTACCTGCGGGTAGGGGCTGTAGGCTGCGGCGAAGTACGGCTGGGGAGGACCATACACTTGGTACATAACATCCAGACAGCTCATGGCTGTCCGCGGCCGCTAATTCGTTTTTCGGTCATCAACTCGCGTTCTGCAGAGCGGAGCAGTGCTCGGCGGGAGGGAGGATCCCGGGGGTTAAGAGGCACAGCTCACTGTGGGAGGAGTGATTGAGGGGTGAGACCGCGCCGCGCTGAAGTCCCCCGGCTCTGCCTCCCCCCCACGCAGCTCGGCTCCCCTCCCGGCGCCCGCAGCCGCGCTGCTTCTCCGCGGGACGGGGGCACTCACACCAGGGCAGGGAGGGAAGAGCCCCCTGAAGCCGTCGCTCTCTCCTGCCCTTTCCCTTCCACCCGCCGTGCCGGGGCGTGTTTTCCCGGACGAAGCGGGGACTGTCCTGCAGGGAAGGTAATGTCTCCCAAACCCAGCGTGCTCCTGGGAGCACTGGCACCAGAGCTCCGGGATCAGAGAAAGCTGGAGAAAAGTTATCTCAACGGGAGGAACCTCCCTAGAAACGTAGGATGGAAAATGCCGGGAATGAATGAGGATGCTTGTGCACAGTTCCTGTAGTAAAAACAACCTGTCGGGAAGGTAAAGCGGCTTATTTCACGGCTTCCCGGTGAGCGCATGCACACGGACAGGTGAACGCATCCCAAAGCAGCTTCGACGGTGGTGTGTAAGAGAACTCGGTGTGTAATGCAAGGATGGAGGCTCTCATGTCGATGCCAACCCCTGAAGCATCCACAGCACGGCTCACAGCGACTGAGGAAAGGGGCCCGACTGAACTTAGTTTTAGGGCTTATGAAATGAAGACAAAACTATGGAGGAAAAATGAAAAGAGTTGAATTTTGAAGGCCTGGAATTCTTTCATTATATTATAGAAGAAAATCCTTATAATTAAAAAGATTTGTATTTGTCTCTGCTTTGTTTATCAAAAATACAATTTTTATAATCCAGATTCTAGGAACTCTTGTGAATGCTTATCCTTTGCCAAAAAAATCTCATATTTCAGTGCCTAATGAGCATAAGTTCTGTTGTTGTTGTTGTTTTCTGCACCAGGTGCAGAAAATTCATAATTCAAATATTTTTTCCTCCCTCTTCTAATTCAGTAGATTTGTTTTCTGTACTGTAATGCAACTCAGAGCCCTGGTTGCACAGCTCAGTCCCAGCACTGCTTCCTGTGCTGCCAACCCAAACGAATTGTATGCTCATGGCTGGGATGGGAACAAGGAGAAGGACTGTAGGTACCAGGCCTCAAAAAATAAATGTATCTAATACTTCATGGCTTCACTTCTCCTGTTCAGGAAGCAAATAGCCACAGTAGTGGGAAGGAATCACCCCATGGCTGGCATCCAAAAGGCTGCGCTCAGTGGAGGAGTGCACCAGCTTCCTGCAGCAGGAGCAGGGACCTCACTGGGACCACAGGGCCCCTCTCCCAGCCTGGTGTCCCCACCAGGGAGTGTCCCCATCCCCAGAAGGTTGGGGCCTGTCTCAAAGGTGTCAGTCTGCTGGGTGACACATTTACAAGTGAGTACGCTTAGAACACGTGCTCTGAAAGCACAGCACATTTCCCTGCTGGCTGCACAAGCTCTTCTCCAGTGACTTTGTGCAATAGCAAAGGTAACACCTGACTCTCCCCTCGGCTGAGCATGTGCTTCTCGCAAGGAGAAAAAAGCAAAGCACAGCAACAAAACGCAACTGTGTGCAACAGTGTGGCAGAGTCCAGGCTGTGTCTGCTGGACAATCATTCCCTGAGGGCTGAATTGAGTGGGTTTGCTTCACTCCCAGGTAGATGTTACTGCAAGTGGTGCTGACGAGGCCTGTTGTGTACACGGCTTCTTTTGTAACAGCTATTTGACTGTAAAACTGCCTAATGTAAGACACGAGCAAACTGTTGTACTTCAAGCCAGAGCAGTGTGAGCACTCGTGAAGAAGTGTCGGCATTGCTTTAGCACTCTCTGAAATCACTCTCCATATAGGAAATTATCCTGGAATTCTTGGGTCAGCATTATATTCAATAATGATCTCACTGCTTAAGCATAATTTTATATAAATGGTTTTTCTTGGTCCTAACTAAAGGACTTTAGGTGAGTTGACTCACATAAAGAACAACAAAGGCTTGAAATAAAACCATCTGAGTTACGCTAGAGAGAAAAAAAAAATGATAACAAGGAGGGAAAGAACATTTTTAGAAAGGATATGGGTTAGAGCTGGCTATGTACCGTGAAAGTACTGACATGGGCCTCGGCCTGTGTTCATAGACAGGTAATGTTTCACAGCAGTAATGTGAAAAGGAAATCTTGTTTTGTAGCTTCTTGCTATGGCTGAAGAATGGTGGTCTCTGACAAACAGTGAGTCACAGAACCTTGCAACATGCCTTGGGCTCATTCCTATAACACAATTCAAAGTTATCTTCTAATCAAGCTGTAATCTTTCACAAAAGAATGGGGCATTACTGTGAACAGTTCTCTGGACAAGAAAACACCCCATCAAACAAAGCATTAACATTCAGAAAGTCAGGGACAAAAAAGGCAAGGGAAATGTGACAGGACTGACAGCATGGCTGCCCACCATCCCTGTGAATGCTGCACCAGCACCAGCACCACATCCTGTGCACAGCGGTCTGCTTAGCCAACATACAATCCAGGAATTAAACATTTATTGACCAGTAGAGATCCTTCTGGTTTTGAATCGGCCCAAGTGGATTTCTTATGCTGTTGATAATACAGTTTTTCAGAAGCTCGGGGAAACTAATGTTGACTCCAGAAAGGCACACTCTGCCAACTGGGAGAGACTGCAGGCTGCATGGGGAGTTCTGTCCCTGCCTTAGCAGTTTATCGCTGCGCTGAACAGCCTTCAATGCTTCCCACTTCCACTTGGAGTAGATCTGGCTCCAGCTTCCAGCTGTTGCTTCATGTAATGCCTTATTGCACGTAGCTGAAGTGTCCTTTCAGATGTGATATTCTGTGAAACCTTTCTTATTCCACATATTTACCTTTTTTTTTTCCTGAGAGTAGACACAGATACAGCTCCTTGATTTTCTGCAGACTTTTTATACCTTCTTTCTTGTACTCTGTACAATTTTTCAACAATGATTTTAAAATTTTGAAACAAGAACTCATTACTACTTTTAATACCTTTCTTGCCAGAGTTGTGTATGAAGTAAAGTATCCTTTTAGCAACTTCTGTTTATGCTTGAGGATTGCATCTATTTGTTTGTTTGTTTGTTTGTTGCCACAACAGAATTTTAAAGACAAGGAGTGCACACTTCCCTGATTTCCCACTGGGAGCTCCACGTATTTTCACTTTAGGAGTCCTAAACTGTGGACTGCACTGTGATGAGGACAGATGGTAGGGGGCTATTTCTGACGTTTCTTTTGAGCTGTCATATAGCTGACTGATACTCATGCAACCAACCCAATGCTTTGGCGATGCCATGCAATCATATGACACCTGCTCGTGCTGCCCATAGTGTCATTCTTTCCAGGACCCTTTCCACTGCCCACCTGCTGTGTTCCTAGATGTGCAGCACTGCTACTGGCTCCATTCACATGCCACTTGCTTGAAAGTGCCCTCTGGCTTATCAGTTATCCACTTGTCTTTCCATATGTCCCTTTTCCCATCTTACTCACCAGCCTTCTTGCCAGTACGTTACATACAAAATTTATTGGTGAGAATTTATGTCCATTTTCAAATTGTCCATAAGCATCTTGAACAGTTCACAAACTATCTAACACAAATACTCCTATATAATAATAAAGATTTTCTGCTGCTCCAGTTTTATGCATTTTTGTCCATTTTCTCCGTGCTTCATTTCTGTGTGTAATGTCTCCTCTATGAGACACTAACTTTGGTTTCAAAGGCTTCCCTCTTCTGTGCTCTTATTTTATTCTCAAATGTCTGAAGGGTTCAGTGCATACCTAACTTTAAGTTACAAATATCATTGGTGGGTTTTCAGTGGTGAAATCTGGCTGAAATGAATGAAGTTCAACACCTCCATTTTTGTTTCTTATCCTTGTAGTCCCTGTGCTCAGTCTTCCTAAAAGCTCTCTGTTTCTTCTTAGGACATGGCAACTGCTACTGTGGTTTTCCCAGGGAGGTTTCTGAGGTGCAGTCCCTGGGTCCATGTGAGTGAAGATTTCAGGCTCAGAAATTGCTGGTTTGGTTGCATTAATGGGCATTGAATTAATGAAGCTTACAGATTAAAATCGGCGAGGACACATATCATTGATCTTCTATTCTTTATTGTCTTGAGGAACTCAGTTTTGTTTTGCATTTAATTTTCAATCTCAAAACACTTTGTCATTAATTTTGATCTTTCTTTGAAGGAGTGCTTTTTCCCTCTTTTCTTTCCACTCCTCCCCTCCTCTCCATTGCTCTTTGAACTGACTGCTGCCTGTTTTTTCATTACATGCACAGCTACTACTGAGTAACAGTTTGTATAATGCGTCTGCTCCAGCAACGGGTTCTGCAGCAGCTGGAGTGCATGCAGTGATTTCCCCTCACTGATGCATGTCAAGGAGCTGCAGTGGGGCCGGGTCGGCATCTGGTGTATGTCACTCACTCCTTTGGCCCAATCCTCTCTGCCCATCAGCCCATGGCATCACCTGTCCCTGCTCTGCTGATTGTAGCAGATGAAGAGATCATTGTGCAGGGCTGGAAGGGAAGCCTAGAGCTGTCATGAGGGAATAGATTAACATGTGTGAGAAGACACTGGGCACATTGAAAGTAGGGCTTGCTTTTACAAGGCTCATTGAAGCTTTTTAAAGAATTGGTATGAGAATAGGCTTGGTCTGGTCATAAGAGGCAGAGGTAGCAGCTTTTGTGATGCATGTACCTCAGCAGACTGGGATCTGAGCTGCATCACTGCATGCTTTTGCTTCATGGGCACAGAACCACCCAAGTCACCCAGCAACCAAACTGGCCTTGTTCCAAGATGCATTCACCAAGATGTTCTATTAGTATTTTTTTGTTTATATATAATATATAAAATATAAATATATATTTATATATAATATATAAAATACATATTTGCTCATGACAAAGAGACAGTACCAGGCAAAATATGCCCTAATAATGATTCCCAATCACAAAATAGCATATTTTTTTCTGGTTTGTTATGCATATTTTCATTACTAAGTGGTGAAAGTAGGAACAGGCAGTTTCAAGGCCCACTGAAATTGCTTATGCACAGACTTATTAACACAGCATATCCACTTAACTCCTTTGCAGTAACCATACTCCGTGATTTTGATGGCACACCGTCATACACCTGCATGTTTTGCTTTGGAAAAAAAAAAAGGAAAAGGAAAAAGTGTTATAATGAGAAGACCTTACTTTCTATAAATGTTTTCATTTTAGGAATGTTTTCCTTTTCATCTTTGCAGATAAAGTTTCAGACAGAGGGAGGTAGGTGGCAGAGAAAGCTTGAGAAAGTGAGTGGCTAGATGCAAGGAAACAGTAAGACTCCTAGATTCTTAGCTGAGCATAAACAGGTAATGTATATGCTTTTATTTTTGCCTGCTCTGACTTTTGTGTAATAAAGACAATGCAAAGCTAAGATGGGAAAAAGAAAGATTCCCATTTGCTTCCATGATTAAGTCTCTCATGAGTGGGACCATCAATTGTTCAGAGCAGGCAACACTTATCATACTGGAGGGGCTGACAGGTTCAGTTCAATTTTCTTCAATGTGCATTTGGCTAAGCCTCAAAAAAAAATGTCACTGGGAAAATGTCAAGAATACATTTTTTAAACAAAATAAGTGTAAAAGAGTAAAAAAAAATTCTCAGCAAAATACTGGAGGTGGAGCCATGGTACAGGGAATTGTGTTCTCATCTCCTGGAATTGCCCCAAATAATGTGGCACCTGGATTGAGTGCAGATAGGTGTGATTTCAGAAGATAAAAAATATCCTGACTTTCTTAAACTGAGAAAAATCCTAATTTTAACATTCTTATGGCTATATATAATGAATTTCTTAATCCTAATGGTTGCAAAAGATAATCCCATATTTAGAAGTATACTTAGAATAGGAAAGAGAGAGGAAGATAGTAAGAAATTAAGATACTGCCACAGCAGATATGCACCCAGCCCACACGAGGGAGAATTGGATGAGACAAAATAAAACATCATTTGATTTTTTTAGTAATACCTATTATTGAAGCCCAACTCACTTCAAGTAGCATATTGTAGCCCAGCTGGAGGCTGTGCCATAATTTTTCGTTTGTACCAATGTAGATTTATCTCACTTAATAAGGAAAGATAAGAAAATAATCTGCAAGGAATTATTTATAATGAGTAATGATGTACCAGAAATATAGCTTGTGCCCCATCCCCCTGCTTGTATAAAAAATAATAATTGTAGAACAAGGACAAAATTATAAACCCCAAATAATATTTATTGCACATCAGCAAAGGGAAATGTGAATAGCAGATTTCATGTGCTGGGATGATTATGCAGGATGGCTATACATTTTCAAAAAGGATCTTTTCTCATGCTAAGGTAGACACTTTCCTGAATTGTGAGGTGTTTTACATGTACACGTAATTTAACCAGTGGGCTGGCAGAGTAGGAAGGAGTCAGCAATTTATAGACACTATGCTGTTTCATATTTCTTCCATGATTATGCTTCCTTCTGAAGTAATCCAAAGACAACTTGCATGTATTGAAGTACTTCTGGTCTATAGAGTGAAACTTACGGAGATGGCATCCTAACAAACTGAGTTTTTGAGATGCTGATTCGGTTTATAAACAAAGCTTTAAATATATATATATATATTTAAACTACATAACAGAGAATGAAAACTCAATTCAGAGTTATTCCAGTTTGGGAAATCTTTTTAAACTCTTGGTATAAGCTGGTAAGAGCAAAATGCACAGGATAACATACTTCAAGTTTCTGCTTCACAAGAAATGAATAGGCAGAGCTTTGTTTAGGCTCAGAATTCAGCATTACTTTTTGGCTAGTGTTTGAAGAAATTTTTTGTAACTCACAGTTCACTGACTGGGTAGAAAGATGGCATACTGTAGAGGAAAGCATGAATTCTGAACTATTTATATGTCCATGGTTGTTGAGGTAGTACAACTGCTGCATTAGATAAACTGGCTTGCCCTCCTTTATGGCATTACTTTTGGTTGCACTCTTGGTCATGGGGAGTAATTTTACAATTGACATGACTCTTGTCCCAGTGTGTCCCTCTATCCCCAAAGATGTCATTACTGTGGGAGGGGCTGTTCCACGATGCAGGGATGCCCTACAGGGCAGCTGGTAGCAGAGAAATCAGAAATGGGCAAGAAAAAGCTGTTGGGAAATGTCTGCCATCAGCTCCACACTTGAGAGGAAGAGCAGGAGCCCCAGGAATCTCCTTCCTTTCCCGCATACCCTGCGCTGCGTTCCAGCCTCCTGCACACCCGAGGACAGAAGCATGTCTTTCAGTATGCCATGTCTTTCCAGCATGTGTGTGCCAAGCCATACTTCAGTCTCTCGCCTTCCAGCACCATGCAAACTCCACAGTCCTCACATTCCCGCAGCACTGCACACCCCACTCCTACCTCTTGCAATTGGGAGCACAGCTTGCTGACATGCTCCGGGGAAAACCTAGAGCAGATTAAGGGGTACTGTGCACCTTTATAAATGAACATCCCCTCACGTTCTTCACCAGAGATTCAGAAGTTGGCCACAAATCTTTTTTTCATGATACATTTGTGCATTACCCTGACAGCGTCACCCTGTAAAATAGGGCAGCGTTCATGTGTTCAGCACTATTCAGTTTGCCCTATACTGGGATTTCTCCTGAAGCTCTCTAAAAAATGCACACTTTTCCTTCATTCCCAGCAGCATCCTAAGAGACTGCCACATGACACCATTCTACGCTTCTGTTATTTGAGAAAAGTAAGATGACTCCCACTCCATGAATTGTATCAGTGTTAATCTCCTAAATCAGTGATGCTGCCTCACGGCTTTTACATAGATGAGGGAAGCCTGGCACAAGGGTAAAATAAACTTTCCAAAGAGCATTCAGAGCATCCCAAGACTGCATGTTTTCATCCAAGTAGTCACATGTGCTTTGGTCAGAACTGTGCTTTCTTCTGCATTTAGGCAATTGCATGGTACTGAATTGACTCTGGATTCAAAAAACAGTGAGGAGAAAAAAATATTATCATTAATTTAATAGAAAGGCAACTATTTCTAAGCCAATCCACTTTTTTCTTCAGCAATGCTTCTTTGTATTCACCAAACATTTTTCTGTTCTCAAGATATAAATCAGTTTTAAATTTCTCTGCCAATACAGAGTGAATCCTTTTGCTTTCCAGAGAGAATGAAAATTATTTATAATGTGTGTGAAAATATACACACACACAAAAAAAGCATTGTCTTTCACACTGAAGAGCACCAAATGTACTGGAAGTTGTAGATCACGTCTGCTAGATTGTTTCCACCAAGATTATTTACCTACTTATTCGTCTACCTATCTAAAGATCTGCCTATTTACCTCCCTATCTATCCGCCTAACTTCTTATCCATCTAATAGCCTATTATACTAATATTCTTAAAATGATCAAATACTTAAGTAAAAACAATTTGAAAGGAATTTCATGGAAATTCAGTGCCTCTTAATACCTAGAAGTCCAGCCTTCAGATAAAAAATATCTGACAGGAGAACTCCTAAACCAGTGGTTGTAAAGAGCACTTTGGCTTCCCAGAGTTTTGTAGATTCATCAGTAAGATTCAGATTCACCTGCAGTTTATTTTCTTTTAGAGACATTTCCAGTTTGCTGTTGTATTCTGTAAAAACAGTTGGCCCAACGCATAACCATTGATTTCCCAAAGGCCTGCTGGCTTTACATTTTTCTGTTTCCCTCCTCTCTCCATTTCTTTTTTTTTTTTTTTTAATTTTCAGTAACTGCAAAATTATATCCTTTGAGAACATTAACATCTTTAAAAATCCTAGTACAGATCAGTTATTGTTCAGCTATGTAATATACACTATGGACGATGACAATTTAATTTTCCAGTGTTTGATTATTTTGAGACTGCATTCTCTGATGTTGTTGTTGTCTGGTGCTTATTCATTGTCATGGGGGGAATGTTCACCTTGCACCCCACTCTGCCAGAGTCCTCCTGTCAACTCATTTTGCTAAAGTCAGCTGAAGTCTCAGCTCCAGGAGGCTTCAGTACAGTTCCATCAGTTTTTATGGTGAGATCTTATTGTGTGTATACCTTCAACAGCCACCCCCATTGATCTGTTTTGGGTTGGGACATTTTCTTTCAAACTTGCATCCTCATATCAGCTCTGCCAGTGTAAGCAGCATTTCCAGTGGGAATGGCCAGGTGGCTGTTGCAGCTTTCCTTGACACCTTGATCTGTAAGCCTTCCCAGGGCAGGTACTGTCCATGTGCAAAAAAAATGCACCTTCCCCCTGCACTGGGGTTTTCCTCTTCACCTGCTTGCTAACCTAGAGAGAACAACAGCTGGACAAACAAGAAAATGGATTGCTATAAGTGAGGCTTTTAGGAAGGGGAAAAGAAGATGTGGAGGAAGAACAGAAATTTTCTGAAACATGCTAAATGATTATTGCCACTATGGGCAACAGCAAATGCAGTGAGACTGAGCTTGAAGAAATATTTGTTATAACCACAGCTCTTTCCAAATTTTATTTTCTTAGTTAATTTACATGCATTGACTGCTTTCTACTGATTGGTTTACATAAATACATGTACATTTGGCTTTACTAATTAAGTGGATTTCTTCTCAGAATGGAGCACTGGTCACTTCAGATGTGCTCCCAAATGAATACATTCCAGTATAACGTGACAAATATACAGTGAGTAGAATTGTTTATTGTGATGAAGATAGTAAAAGTGGTTAAAAATCTATGCATATATACATATACAAATATACATGGACACATACACATATATACATACCTTTAATGCATATATATACACATTATTTTTCACTCTCTGGCAATCATAATGAAAGTTTGGAGATTAAAATTATCAACAATAACTTGTTCATTAGAAATGACTGAAAATTGGAAGAAGGACCCTTTTCTTGGAAAAAAAATGCAAAATCTAATTGAAGAACTGGCTCAGCAGAAAGCGTGTAGCCAGGCAAGTAATTGATGCTTCTCTGAAATCAGACCAGAAAAAGATCCTTCCTAGAGGTCATAAAAAGAACATTTTCCCAGAGATCCTCTGTAAAAAGCTGCTTCCTCCCTCACTGTAGGAGCTCCTTTATCATGTACCCCAGGTTAATAAATGGTTACTGGAGACAATGGCCAAACATATGGGAAAAACAAACAAACAAAAACAAAAAACCAGCACTCAGATACCTACTTTTGGTATAACAACTGCCCATACTCTGGAGGAATGTTGGTTTCTGTTTTCTGTAGATCAAATGCCCATATCACCAAAAATGCATTCTCAAATCCACAGTGAAAATCCACAGGGTCTGGGGCTCAGAATATTTCCAGTTCTATGGATATTCTGGACTTTAAGATGTTATTAAACTATATACTTTTTTTGTTTCTTTTCCCCCAGTATTTGCTTACTTTAGCTGGTTAGAATGTTCCAATATTTCCCAATTTGTGAACATATAGGAAAATATTGAGCAAACAGGAAAATATTTTGGAAAAAATATTCCATCTTCATTTGACCTCTGGAAAACTCATTCACTGGTAAGACTCACTGTATTAAATTGCCTGTGCTACTGAGTGAAGTTCTCAGAAAAATTTGCATATAGGACAACTTACGGACATCAGAATTTATTCTAAAAATGAATTGAGGCAGGGACGGGGAATAGTTAGAAAAAATGGGCTTAATTAGGAAAGAGATAATTTAGAATGAATGCAGTGGATGCTCCTCAGTTTTTAAAAAACCATTTCCTCTTTCCATACTCTTCTGGATCTGCCAGTTTATATCTCCCTGTATCAACAGATTTCCACTGCAAAATAGGGTAAATGGGGAGTGGTGCTTTCTATAGGATGACACTTAGAGAAAGATTCCAGTGGTTAAGCTTGATAGAGAGAACATTTTTGTATTATAATCTCATGATTTGTAGTAGCATTTTTTGTTTGATCTCAAGCACTTCTTATGGAGGGAAAATCACCTTCCATTTTGGCAGATCTTCCAGGCACAAAGGAATCTTTGGTTGAAAAATGATGTGATCCAACAAACCATCATGGCAAGTACTTGCATGTCAGCTGCAGAATACAATCGCATTAGATTTGGATGTGCAGTGAAGAGAGACATATCTTTGATAAGTCAAAGACAGGAAGTACATTATGTGAGCCATAATATGGCATTGTAATATGCTTTAAAAAACCTGTGGACAAGAGGATTTCTTGTTTATTACTAGCTTTGTTATCTAAAAAGCTTGTGTGATAGTCAAGTTTTGGAGGTGTGGAGAAACAAATACTTTGACTCTACACTCTGTTTTTTCTACTGAGACTGTTAATTTAATTCCAGATACTATCCAATGGTTCATAAACACCTGATTTTAGCAGTCTGAATCCAGACACTGAAGAAAAAAATCTGTGGTGCTGAATTTACCCTGAGCGACCAGAATCTCATCCATTGACCCCCAAAAGACTTAAAAGAGACTTTGAAAAGAAATGCTTAAAGCTACAAATAGGGATTCTGTAAAATCTTCTTTTAAAAGTGATCTTGTATACATTGGTTTCATGTTATATAATGGCATGTCAGACATGCTCTGGCTCCATCCGAGGGCTGAGCCCTTTTCACTCAACACAGTACAGAGCACACACAATCCTCAACTGGTAACAACTCCATTCTTCTCATGGACAACATATTTTGGAAGACATTGAGGGATTGGATTCAAAACAAATATAGAGAAAATACGAAAGACGTAATGTGTAAAGGAGCATTTCATGCATGTTCAAATTATGCCTGGATAAATTATTTTGTGAGAAAAATAGCACAGTGCAAGGAAAAGGGAAAGCACAATTGAGTGGACAAAGAGACAGCTCAGATGAGCTTGGCTGAACAGCAGTTACTAGGCTGTAAGAAATGGACATGGCAAATGTACTACATTTGCTTAAGACTCCATGAAACTCCAGGGAAAACAGGGTATTCATAGAGTGGCTCCACTGACAGTGAAAAAGTTTCATTATTATTAGTCATATGCTGAGGATGTCAAGGAATTTTAAGGCCGCACTCTTTGCATTTTTAGAGGTTATTAATGAAATAGCATAGCAAGGTGAATTACATTAAAATATTTTTCTAACCATTCCAGAAATCTGGGTCCAAGTTGGCATAGGGCTGGCAAGTGGTGAACTTTTGACCGAAGCTCAGATTGCTGGGAGACACATCCTCCTTGTTAGTTTCGGGTGACAGTTCACTGTACTAGAGACATCCACTTGTGTGTAAAGAGGCAAGTGGGGGAGGAAGATTTAGCACTGCATTTTCACAGGGGCAAGAAATTCCATCCAGCTCAAATGTGTTTTGGCCCGATGCCTGGCTCCTTGTCAAACACATGACCATCACTCGGCTTCCTATTTCTGGCCCAAATCTGGATCCTGGGGATAAGTGAGCCCCATTAGTGGTTAAAATTAGGCAGCCGAGCTCTGACTACACATGCTGACTCTCCAGCAGAGGGTAGACATATTTAAAACCAAAAAAGAGCAAGACGCACCAAGATTTAATGTCAGCACCATGTATAATTCAAATTTGGACTGCTATCATGCAAATAGCAGCTGATCCACTTTATGGAAAGGACTTTGAAGGCTTTACTGACTATCTTCTGACCAAAGATTTCCTATAATGATCGCTAAAGGCAAGAACAGGTCATTACGCTTTTCATGGTGGAAATTCATCATGTTGGATTCTTACCGTGTCACAATTTAGTCATATGTTGGACAAATTCTCCTGATCTGAGTATGAAGAATCAGGATATATGGTTTCTACATGGCTGTACTATAACTGAGGAAATTTATTTCAAATTAAACAGCAGCTGACTAACTGGTTGGAAAGTAGACATTTTGGTTTGCTTAGTGATCAGAAAATTCCATTTGCCAAAACCAAATAATTAAAACTGTGAACATACAGACTATTTTATTGGATGCAGCATTTTGACTACTGCACTTGTATCATTTCTCTCGTATCACATCTACCTCTATTTGCTTGGCCAGTGACATTGGCCATGGCAGTCTGCTGGGCAAGGTCCCACACAATTCTCTGGGCTTTATCATACATCCATAGCTTAAAATTCCCTCCTTGAATCCAGTCATGAATGACCATTTTCTGTCCTTCTGTCCTAAACCTTTTCCATATATTGAGATATACTAAAGAAATCAGCTAGGGAATATCAGGTTGGGTAAGCTGGCTCTTGTAGTTGTAGATGTTTTATTTAATTATAGCAACTTTAAGAAGTGAACATGCATTTCCATGTAGGTTCTGCACCCTTTCTCATCACTACTAATCTGTGTGTTATAACTTTGACTCTAAACTGACAAGTGATGTGAAGATCAAACTGATCTCTTATCATGAGCCACTGCATCGCACAACCACCTGTTCCAGTCAGTCTTTTAAACCTTATGACAGTTTAAAGCTTTTTAAAAATGAGTATGAATTTAGCATATCCTCTTGTCTCCTCTCTGTGTAAGCTTTTTAGGTCTTATAAGATCTTGACACCCTGAGAATTGCAGCGTGTGGTTTCTGCCAGCTGTGCTGGTGAGGAGGAGCACAAGAACCGCTTCAAGCTCAACTGGCTGGAACTGCTTTCCTGACCTTCAGCATCAGGGGAGATAGGGACAGGGAATACCCCACCTGATGTCTGCTGATCATATAAAGAAACAATTTACTAGTCCACAAGGTGCCTAAACATGCACGGTAAAAACAAGATTTAAGTTTTATATAGACAAAAATGTGTTAAGTGACAGGCTGGAACAGCACATTCATTACAGAAAAGTCTGCTAAGAAGACAGCCTGAGATACGTTGTTCTAACAGAAATTTCCAGGAGATCTGCAGTTACAGCACAAAGCAACATTCTTGAAGTTAATAAGAAATACACTTAGTAAACAGAAGAGTAATAAGAAATGTGCCTGATATGCTTTAGTAAATGACTGCCAGCACTAACACTCTGGTATTTTAAATGCTTCCAGTCTAATGAAAGCTTTGAAGCCAAAGGAAATACATTTGATACTTGTGGGCTGATAAATCTTTGTGGGTGTGAGTGATGCTGCAGAAGCAGAGAAGCACCAAGTGCAAACTCAGGTGCAACAAAGTGTGGTATCTGCCCCTTGGATCAGAAGAGGCTCAGGCAGATCCATATCAAATGCTTCGGCACCACATTCTGAGCCCTACCTAGCAGTCATGGGGCATGTGTGTACTTTTGCACATGTGAGTGTTTTAACACTCTGCCACAGCAATCAGGTCAATCAATATGATGCAGGCAAAAAATGGTACATGGTGTTGTTAGCTGTATGGATAGAAACAAACAAGAAAAATCACTAGTGGTTCAGATCTGGTGCAACAGACTCCTCCCTTTCTTCCTTTAATGCTTTTTGCCCTCTGCTAGCAGGATCTCAGCTGGTTTTTCTGCTGCATTCAGTCATATGCTATGTCTGCCCTGCAATATGCCAGCACATTCCCCATAGGCGCAGAGTGCCAGCAGCTGCCACTCAAGAGAGAAGATCAAGAAAATTCCAGGCAAGGCAGAGCCAACCTGTCCAACTGGCAAGAGGGCTGTGACCAAGGGTATCAGGGTGAGAGAAGCTGCTCATTTTAGATCTGGTTAACGATTATATGTACATCCTCATTAGTGAGATGTTAACGATTCTGATTTAAAATATCTGCTTGATATCTTTCAGTATAATTTTACTGTACTGAAATGTTTTAATAGCAGAATCTAGAGTTTCAAAAAGTGTGTAAAAATCCACCTTTAATAGTAATACCTTTATTTAAAAGATACAGGCTCTAAACTGTTCTTTGAGTACCTTGAAACACGCACTATCATCTATTTTCTCTGAACGCTGAACTTCCCCACTTGCTATTGCCAACCAAGCAGTGTTGGTCCAACTGCCATTTCTGAGTTGCTTGTGCTTCCTTTTCTATAAAGAGTATTAAACTCACCTTTGATGTCAGTGAATGGAACAGCACACTGATTACGACTTTCTGAAAATGCTTAAATACATACATTAGTATAGATGGTTGAATTGTCATTAAGAAGATCTTTTTTCAGACACGAAGAGTCTGTGATCAGTGCCTGGTAACACACGGCTATTCATCTCGGTCTCCACAGTAGTAACAAATGTCATCTATATACAGAAGCTACTCACGTATCTCTTTTGGCTGACATTATTGATGCTTGTTTTTCTGAACACGTATATCAACTAATTGCTACTGCCAGAGCTTTAGGAGGCAGGTCAAATAATGATGGTTAAGTTAAGGAAAGTTAAGACACTTTGAACTCTCAGAGCTCTTGAAAATATGAAAGAACTATTTCTGATGGTTTGAAAGAGCTAGCCTTTCACTTATCAGGGATACAATGTTCTCAAAATGTGCTCATTTGCTACATTCACTTCTGTACACACTGATAGTAGCCATCCCTGAAAACACTTCCCTATACTCTTTCTAACAGAAGGAGATGGCGGAAGAAAGAAAATAAAAGCAAGAGGCCTGATTTTGCATCTTTCAGACTGTTGTGAGCTATTATCACAGTTCACATCCTGTCTAAATTTTTTGGAGGCTGGATCTGCTTAATCTATCTTTGACCTTGCCTACTCAACCAGAAACTGTTTCCAGTTCAGTTTCATCAGAGGATCAGATCCGTTCGTGGACCCTTTTTCTGGTTCCTTTTCTAGTCTCTTTCCAGCATCACTTTTTTGATTCTTCAGCTCTTCCAAAACCGACTCCAGAGATTGGTAGCTAGGAAGTATTTTTGAACTGAAGAAAATAATAGGACCAGCAGGCTTCCCCTTCAAAACATTTATTTTGGGAAAGAATAATTAACTTATAGAGTAAGAGGAGTGAAATGTCCAGAAACTTGGCAGGGTTCACAGTCTTCCTCAAGGAAAAGTAGAGCAATGCATGCTAGAGATAAAATAAGGATGAATAAAGAAAGAGTAAGTTTCAAATTCTGGTGAGTAGGTAGGTTAGTGTTGGAGGAAATAATGTCTTTGGTTACATTTTCTATTAAGGTTTACAGTGTTTCTTCACCCCTTGTCCCTTAGGTTACTTACTGCCCACGAACCCACATACACTGTATTTCACATAAGCTTTACTTTTTGATTCATTTTCCTCTGCTACAGAAGTCATACAAGTCAATATTCTGACCTGTTCTACAATTCCAATGATAGTCTCCATGTTTTTCCTTGTTTGTCATTTATAAGGAATAAATGTGCCTCACAATGGCATGGCAACCACTGCTTCAGGCAAACCACATCTCTTATCTTCAACGTTCAGATGCTGGAGATATACTTTTTTAGAGAAAATGTGCTTACTCATTTTGCTGACACAGACATAATTAATTAGCACTCACCTGACAGAGTTTACATCACACTTTCATTTGACATTTAATGACTTACTTGTGTCCTCCTAGGCATCCTGTCCATTCTGTGTGTTCTGTATAATTAAGACCATGTGCATGTCACATTCATATAGTCCTGACTTCTAATGTTTTTTTTTCCACCAGACCAATGCAGCAATCCCATTCTTGACCTTTCCTCTATACTAATTGCTTACACTGACAATGACTACTGAATCATGGCATGTGTACCCCCCGGCCCACAACATTTTGTGTCTGATGAGAAGCTTGGGAGGCTTGTACAACCCTTGTATTTCTGCATTCCCCAGATAACAAAGAATACAATGCAGATTTATATCAGTTTCGAAACTGAAATAGGTCTATTGTCACTGTGATGTGACTGTCCATACCTCTACAACACTTCTAGTCCACAAAACTTCTGCACTCAGTGGAAGAACATAGTTGGTCATCGCTTATTGATGCAATCTTTTTATTAGACAAAAAATGGGAGGAAGGAATGATCTCTCTCTCCTGAAGCTAGCAGTACCTGCTTATCAATAATACCTGTAAATTCGGGAGCAGTAGATATGAAGATACTTTGTCTGCTTGTTAAACTCCATCTCTTTTTCTTTCACAACAAAACCAGCAGCACTTGAGTTGTTATTTCAGAAGGCTGAATGGGGCAGGAAAAAGGAGAAAACAGAGAAAACAGGAGTGGTGGCTGATGGGAAGAGGTGAAGTGTCTTTCCTCAGCAACTTTTGGAGCCTTTCTTTGTCCACTGTGTCTACACCTCCAGGCAACACTCTCCTTTCTTTCTGCTGTCCAGGGTGCCCATCCTGTCTTCCCACCTGAACCTGAAAAATTGGGGGCCTCCATCTCCTCGTTTGCAGAGAGTTTGCCCATTCCTAATAGTCTTGCTAGTTTTCTGCATGTGGCTATTGAGGAATTCCCATGATGATTCCATCTTGCGATACAGCCTCATCTTCAAATTTGAGACTCTTTCTGGAAAAAAATGTCATTTCCTCATCTATTTGGTAAATGCAGTAACTAAACTCTCAAGTACTGTGACTTCAACCCTGCTTCTTCATCAGGCCTCATGGAGACTCTTGAAAGCACCAAGGCTTACTGCCAAGGAGAGGAATTGCAGTCCAAGTAGCGCACATAACTCCAAGCTTACTCTAACAACACCTTTGTTTTTCAAACATATGCTCTAAGCTGGCAAATGTTATTTAGTTACTCTCCATTAAGCACCTGACTCAGGCTTGCAGCCTGGAAAAAGTAACCTCATGTTAGGCTTTGTGGACTGCCTAAGAACCTGATATTCCTAAACTCCCTCTGCAACCGTCCTAGGGAGATCTCATGGCAGTGACATATGCCGAGAGCCATATAAAGAGGGGACACAGAACAAGAGCTGGACATTGCTAAGGGGGCTGTGCCTGTGTGATATGACAGAAAAGTGAAGGAGTGGCACTATACCTGTCCTTATGTGGAGATTGTGGGGAATACCTCCTCCCCATTTATCATGACATAATTTTCCTGTGGGGGTTATAGCATTTGTTGACAATGAAACATAATAGTAGGAAATTATCTGATGCATTTTGATATGTCTAAGTGATATTGAGCAGGTGGAAACATGAACAAAATCTTCCATCTACAAAAACAGAAGTTGTGTACTTGTCTTCTATTGACAACCCTTTATTATTTATATTCAGCAAGGACAACAAATAGAAATGTCACATCTAGGTCAGTGCTGAGAAAGCCAGCTCTTCCTGCTGGGCAAAGAACAGAGTATTTGACTAGTTTAATGGGGAGTAAGTGTAATGTGTTAGGGAGAGTTTCAAGGCATAAGAAAAGGGAGAGGAGTGGAGGTCGTGAGGCAAAGATATCAGGAAAGGAAGGTTGATATTCATGGTTCATCTTAGAAAATGGAAAGAAAATGACCTTGATTGAATTTAGTGAGTGTGGAAGTGGTCTGTGGAATTGAGACTTGAAGTTGCACCTACAAGTTAATTTAAAGTTCCTACCAGGGAGTACAGTGCAGCACCTCACATACACAGCTTGCTCAGTATCAAGAATGAATATTAGACTGTATTTACATTTTTACAACCTTCTCATCTCTCTCTTTGCTTTCAGCCCCAGGGAAAGTTACAACAGGGTGAAGAATATGCGAACAGATGTTTCCAGGCCTAGAAGTGAATAGCGCTGGGTGCTTGTTTTGATTGCAGCAGACTGAACAGTGAAGTCTACTTTGCAACAGAGCAGTGTGTTTACTATTCATGGCTCGGAGTACTGATATAGCAGTGGAGGCCAAATAAAGGTAGGCCACCATTTTGTTAAGCAGATTTATCAGCATTTGGGGTCTCTCTCTCTGTTTAAACTAGTATGTGACATTGCCACTGCATATCGTCTTGTTCTATAAATCCCAAAGACAAATTTCTGCTTTGTAATAGGAATCACCTTGGATATTCCCCAAAATTATTGCTACATAGTTTGCTCTGCTTCTATTCTCACAAATCCAGAAATTATACCTGCAAATTTTTTAGAGAGGTGGTTGATGCTCCGTGCCTGTCACTGTTCAAAGGGCGTTTTGATAATCGTATAATCATAGAATGGCCTGGGTTGAAAAGAACCACAATGATCATCTAGTTTCAAACCCCTGCAATGTGCAGAGTTGCCAGCCACCAGACCAAGCTGCCCAGAATCACATCCAGCCTGGCCTTGGATGCCTCCAGCGGTGGGGCATCCACAACCTCCTTGGGCAACCTTTTGCGGTGTGTCACCACCCTCCGAGTGAAAAACTTCCTCCTAATATCTAAACTAAACCTTCCCTGTCTCAGTTTAAAACAATTTCCCCTTGTTCTGTCACTATCAACTCATGTAAACAGTCATTCCCTCTCCTGTTTATACACTCCCTTCAAGTACTGGAAGACCACAATGAGGTCTCCCCGGAGCCTTCTCTTTTCCAAGTTAAACAAGCCCAGTTCCCTCAACCTTTCCTCATAGGAAAGGTGCTCCAGGCTTCTGATCATCTTAGTGGCCCTCCTTTAGACCCATTTCAAGAATTCCACGTCTTTCTTTTGCTGGGGCCCCAGATTTGTCTGGATACTGTACTCCAGCTGGGGCCTCACAAGAGCCAAGTAGAGGGGGACAATCACCTCCCTCTCCCTGCTGGCCACTCCTCTTTTAATGCAGCTCAGAACCCAGTTGGCCTTCCAGGCTGCAAGCACACACTGCTGGCTCATATCCAGCTTCTCATTCACCAGGACCCCCAAGTCCTTCTCTGCAGGGCTGTTCTCAAGGGGTTCTTCTCCCAGTTTGTATAAATATCTGGGATTTTCCTCATCCAAGTGAAGCATCTTGCACTTGGCCTTGTTGAACCTCTTTAGGTTTTCATGGGCCCAGTTCTCCAGCCTGTCCAAGTCCCTCTGGATGGTTTCCCTTCCCTCCAGTGTATTGACTGCACCACTCAGCATTAAGTTAATGAACTGCTATAGATATCACAGCCTTTGCAAGCATGATTTATTCTTTCCTAACTGCAAACTTTCTTGTGCAGTCTGAGATGTATGCAATGTAGAACTTTTCCTATAATTACAATTGTATGGGCTGAAACTAGAACAGAACTAGAGATTATAGTGCTACTTCTTCTGAGGACAGGGCATTAGCTTTCTCTCTGTAGACTCTGGTTGCACAGCTGAGTGTCACATCACAACTTAATAGCCCTACTAAAGTTCATCATGCTATAAATGCCTAAAATCCTAATAATATCTTTACATGAGTATGAACATAAAGTGAGTTTACATACAGTTTGTATGGCACTGCTCACCCAAGTAGACACATCTTTTCAGGCTTTCAATGTGCACCAAATGTATTAAGGGTGCGTATTTCCCTGTGAAAGTGAAACTGGACAGAATGCTGTTCAAAGAATAAAGAGAGGTGACATCATTCTGTTCACCTACTAAATTAGAAATTTACTCATTCCCTTTCATGTCTCAGCTGACCTGATCTGGATTTTAACCAGCAAGTAAACAAGTCCCATTAACGACACTATTCAACACCACTTCTAGCAAGATTCCAATATGCCTGCAGTTAAGCAGTGTTTCAGACAACTAGCACCAGGTCAGTGACTTAAAAACTGACTTTTTGCACTTGCCACTTGGATAAGCAGAAGGACAAATAAAAATCTTATGAAAAATAAGAAAGACAGCTGCAAAGGGTGCAATTGGATCAACTTCAGAATAAGTCTGTGGAACAGAGTGGCATTTGCAAAGGCACTGAAGCTCTCTCATGGCATCAGGATGGCGGTGGTGACAGAGCCATCTGTCCTGTCTTTTTTGCCCTTTCCTGTCTGCCATTAATTTTCCACGAAGGCTCCAGGCGACAGTCTCCTCATAGTGACCATACTTGGAAACAAGGTGTATGACAGGCAGGGAGAGAATGGCGACAATCCCTGTGAGCTCCCTTGTTACAGCTTGGGAAAAAATAGCTGAGAGTTTGTAAAGTGGTGAAGAAGAGGTGAAAACTGAGGAGATCTGCTGACAGGAGGATTCAGCAGGCACACACTCCCTTGTTACGTGTGCCTTTGAATTGTGGCGCGGGAATGGAGGCGTGCTTTTTGTGCACGCGCTGCTGAGAGTAAACAAGGGAGTATTTCTGCAGCAGCTGTGAGTGTAAGTGGAGAGCTGTCTGTTGCTGTCCTGCAAGACTGCAGTTTTACAGAAACGTCTGTCTTGTGCTTCTGAAACTCTCTCATTTCATGCACCAACCATGCCAGGCATTGATTCAGCAAACTCAGAGGTGTTTAAAGATGTCTTGCTAAGCTGCATTTACAATGAAGAAATCTTCCTCTAAGAAAGCCAACAATCTCAGCTACTATGCACACAGAAATCAAGATAGTTTACGTTCAGATTGGTGCTATTCTTAGCAGCAAGCAAGTCTAGACATGGTTTACAGCATTTGATTACACAAATTCCAGTTCACAGATACTATGCAAAATTTGTTTCTGCTCCCCATTTATCTAGTTACCATGCTCATCATTAGACTACCCAAATATCTTGCAGTATTGCATTGTGTGATGTCATTAATACTTAACACACAGTAGTTTTCTGATATCTTCCCCCAGAAGCAAATGTGCAGAAGATATCTTTTGATGTCTTCTGTTTTTATAACTCAGAAATATGTGTGCATGCACAGAGGGACATGCTGCTGAATGGCCAAGTATGTATGAAATGAGCTGTGTATGAGTAACAATAACTATTTCACTTGGTATTGGTTGATGGCTACTGAGGGAAGACTGATGTTCAGTCTTCACGCAATTCTACCATCTGCAAGTTAAAAATAAAATGAAGGCGACCAGCTCATGACTATTCATTTTAAACAGTAATCAATTGTGGATATTTCCCAGTCTTTGCTCACATTCCATGCTACTTTCTTAGGGCCTGGTAGGATAAATGAGCATGTGATGACAAGCTCACATTTTCATTTAACACAGTTTCCATTTTAAAAGATGTATACTAGGAGTTTGTCAGGAACACAGACCTGCAGACATATGCCTTCAAGTGACTGGTGTAGAGAATCATGAGAGCAGCTAGGGGCTAATATTTCTCAGCGTCAGTGATTTTGCTCATGTGTTCTTCCTTTCTATTAAGAAAAAGAGTGAGATATGTAACTTACATCATCCTGATAGTGCCTTATTTTCTTCCATGGTAGGATCAATATTTGATTCCCCTTTTCTTTCAACTTTTGAAATATTTTCTGCTTAATAACGTCAAGTGTATTTCTCTCCTGTGTGAATCAAATATGTTCTGAAGTTATAAGAGTAAACCATGACATGACTCAACCAAATGCTCAAAAAAATTTATTTGTAAGAACTTCATTTCATGTATTTTTTTGTTCCAAAAATAAATTCTGTTGGCTTGTAGTCAAAGCTAGAAATGCAGAATTTCTGGAAGTTTTGAAGCCCTAGGAAGACACATTGCTTCCCAGGGTTTCTCAGGTTTTCTTCTATTTTCTAGTAACTGAGCTTTGAAAATTCAGTGTGAGCAATGCACTTGTTATCAAAACTAAATGTTGTTAACTTTAATAATATGAGTTTTATTGTTTCGTTAGAAAAAACATATGCATATATGTAGTGGGAATAGTACTACTACTAGTGCTCAGACCTGGATGATTTACAAACAGAAGAGACACAAATCTTGTGAGAAAAGTTCTCTCTTTTATCTGATTGCCTATTAAAATACAATACACATTCCTAAGAACTTTATATATATTCATTGGGTTTGAATAGTGAAAATAGAGCTAGTAGCAAATACTTTTTTACTCCATGAAGATGTATTTGGAGATAATATTGTATTGCTAACACTGCAAAATATTTAGTCATTTGACCTACAGAATAGAGGAATTTTTATAACACAAAGCTGCATTCTTCTGCATTCTTTCATTCTTTTTAATGAAGTAACGTTCTGTGAAAGTCTTAATGTTTATGGAGGTAAAAGTAAGTGCTTGAAGTTTTGAAGTTCAACACTCTGGAAATGTTCCCTTTAAAATTTTCCAGGTTTTTTTTTTTTTTTTTTTTTTTTTTTTTTTTTTTTTTTGTGCCCAGACATTCACAGAAAAAGAAGTGATGAAGAAAACAACAACTTAATATTCTGAACTTTCTAGGTTTTCTCCAAGATCCTCACACAGAAGCAGAAGAGCTATAACTCCCATGCAGTGATCAGCACAGAGGGCGTTGATGGCTTGGGCATGTGCCAACTGGATGGCTTGAGCGTGTGCACAACTGAAGTGATGAAACACTGCTTGACTACTGAAAGTTGAGATGTTTTAATTTTCCTCTATTTATTTTATTAAAAGTTGTAGTTAATAGCAGCATCTTTCTGTTAAACGGGAAGAACCCATGTTTAAACAGAACATTTGCAGACGTATTGCCCATGAATGAATGACTGAGATAAAAGGTGTGGGGCCACCAGCATAGGCTTTGCTGTCATTGGATGACCCATGACCACTGATCTTATGTGGCCACAAAGGCTCAGACTGTTCCTTGTATTTTGAAGCAGTCTGCCTGGCAGATAAGTGAATGAGTAATGGCCATGTGTCCTTGGGGATTCCCATCCTCTTCCTTGGGCTGAAATTCACCTCCAGCAACACAAATGTAGGTGAGGACTTCCCATCTCTCCTTTCCCTGGCTTACTGCCTGGAAAACTTCCAGAGTCCAGTTCCTGCTTCGTGATGTGGATCTACAGGGGCTGGAAACATCCCTGGGTGGAAACTGTGTCAGAGGGTAGCTCACTCTGGGGGAGGTTTCATATCCAACTGTTGGCCAGAGCCAAAGGAGGAGCCCATGTCACCTCACTAGGAATGAGAGAGGGCTGGAAATGGAGAAGTTCTGCTGGGGTGCTTCCTTGTGACTGTCTTGCATCTACTCATCCTGTGAGCCCTTGCTGGTGTCCAGGAAGACTGGTGACCATGCAGTTTGGTCGGTCATCTTGGAACTCATATTTGCTGGAGAAAGTTACACTGAATTTGATGTTTCTGTCGGTGCAAGGGTAGGCTGCACTTTGAACTGTCTTTCAGCTTCTTTAAGAATGTTGGAGCAGTGGTTAGTGCTGTGAGGCTGAGCATTATTTCATTTCAAGGCCTTCTGAATATTTTTCACAGACTTGCAAGGGAAAATTTGATATTTCTTCCTGATGCAATGACTTTTCAAGTCAACAGCTATTTTATTCATACCCAACCAAACTAGTATACAGGTAAACTCCAACTTATTTATTTATTTATTTATTTATTTATTTATTTTAAATCTTGGTAAGGAGAGGATTACCAGCTTTTGCCATACCTCCCAGTTTCAGCTGTGACACAGTTGATTTTCTTCATAGTGCCTGGTGTGATGCTGTTTTGGCTTTAGGAGGAAAAAAGTGTTGATAGCACACTGATGTTTTAGTTGTTGCTGAGCAGTGCTATACAGAGTCATGGACATTTCAGCTTTTCATCTTCTTGTATTGTCCTGCCTGGAAGGGGAATGGGGAGCACAAGGAGCTGGGAGGGGATAGAACGGGGATTGCTGACCTAAGCTGGCCAAAGGGATATTCCATACCATATGACGTCATGTGAAAGAAATATAAAACTGAGGGGAGTTGGCTGGGGCAGGCAGCTGTTGTTGAGGACTGGTTGGTTTGTGGGTGGTGAGTAATTGCTTTGTACATCCCTTTTTTTGTATATAAATACATATCTATATATCATTATAATTACTGTTCTTTTTCTCTTCCTTCACTGTCTTAGTAAATATTTTTTATCTCAACCTATGCATTCTGCCTTTATTCCCCCCTGATTCTCTCCCCCATCTTACTGGGAAGTGGGGGATGTGAGCAAAAAATATATGCTGTATAGATACGTGCTGGGTTAAACTGCAGCACACAGGAAAAAAAAAGAACAGCACACATTTGAGTTTGAGGGAACACCTTTGCTTGACCATAAGCTATAGCTCTCCACACTCTTCAGTAGAGAGAAGCAGATGAGCAGAAGGAGAGTCAAATCTCCTATGAGAATGTAAGTATACATAAAGGATGAAGTCACATTTACATAAAATGAGTGGAAACCTCTGGTCCAGGCAATCTGCGATTGTATCACATTTGGTACATGATCGGAAGAAAGCCTGAAGCACCTATATGGTTTGAGGCATGGACAAATTGTACTATGTAGCATGGTAACATATGCTAGGTTACAGCCAGGGAATGAGAGAATCCTATGCAAGAGTAAGGATTGACTTGACAAGTGGACTGCAAAGAGATTTAGAGATCCTGGACAGATACAGTGATGCACAAATAGAAGTTCATGAGGACATTGCTTCATGGTTATGTAATGGAATTGGTAGCTGTCTATAATTGTCCAACTGAACTACTTAAATGAACTGAATAGCTAATTGAACCTGTCTCATGTTATAAACTTTTTTCATCTGGGCTTTTTTTTCAGTGATGCCTGTAATATCATCACAGCTAATTTTAGCTGCCATTTTCCCCTTGAAACTATTTACCAACACAGTGCTCTCAGTCTGCTGTAGTAATAGGAAGTTGGGGCTGCAGAAAGTCTTTCCAAGATGAATGCATTTCTGTCAATGAGATTGAATTATAAGTAGACACACTAATCTGCCTATCATCAGAAATAGCCAAAGAAAAATGCACAAATGTAAACATAAAAGGGAGCTCTCATAATCTGCATGCTTGTCATAGTTCACTGTAAATCAGCCTAAATGCCAGTAGGCTTCTTCTTTCTGACACAAGCTGGAGCTTTTCTTATTGAGATCTTATCTTCTCACAAGATACTGTATATTAGTGAAGTTAATTGACTAATCATTTTCAGCACTGTGAATGTAAGTAAATAATTCCATCTATTTCTACCTAGGCTTCTGTTTACTGTCCAAGTGTGCCAAGTATTCAGACTAAATGAAAATATACACTCTAGTAACCATGCATGGCATCTCCCATAACAAGCTGCAGAAACTCTCTGAAGCATTGCTGTTATGTTGTGGGGAATCCTGAGAATCTTAGGCTTAACTCATCATGCTGCCCAGCTTCTCACAGGGCTGGCCAGGCAGAGACTGGGTCAGTGGTGGGATTCATATGGACAGATCCCTGTTTTAGCACCAGCATCTGTCAGTTTTATGGAAAAGGAGCAGGTCTGCAAGTAATGAAGTAGTGGTGTCTGAGAACGTGCAGAAGACGGTGTGAGGCTACATACTTCAGCCAGCTCACAAGAGCTGAAGTGTTATCTAATAGCTGATGTTTTGCATTTTTGAATGTCCCTGCATTATCAGCCATAAATATTTTGTGACCTTAAGCTTTTCCTTAAATGGTGGGGAAGGGAAAATTGATGCTTCATTTTCCTTCCTTATCTTTGCCTTCCAGTGATTTTTTAAAAATCACTTTTACTGTACTTTTCGTTTCAGTGACAATACTGAAAAGTGGGATGGGGTGTAGAGAATAACAATTCCTGGATTTTGCTTTGAATTGTAATGAAAACTTTCTAGCTGACTTAGGGGCAAGACAAATTGCTAGCAAATGAGGATTTGTCCCATGGGAATATAGGATCTTTTTTTTTTTTGGAGCTAGTATCTCAGAATTAGTTAGGCATTTTTTGATACCTCTAGTCTGTCTGCATAGTACATGTTATTCTGCTTCTTTCTTCTTTGTACAAGATCTTACTTCATCTGAAAAGGTTTTATATGAAGTTAACTCCTCAAGTTACAGTCTGGACACAATCACCAATTCCTACCATGTTGACTCAACTGGATAATTTGCTCCAAAAATCTTTCCCTTCATGCCTCTCATTCAGAGGAGATGGGGTCCTGTGCTCACTGATGTATTTTTCTGCTTATTTTAGTCCTGGTTCTTTTTGTCATGACTTCTATCCTCAAGGGTGTAACTTATTGCCAAGAATTTTTGCCTTGCACACATCCCCCACCACATCCTTATCTCCCCACTACATCCTTATCTCCCCCACCACATCCTTATCTCCAAATTGGAGGGATGTAGATTTGATGGGTGGACCACTCAATGGATGAGAAACTGGTTGAAAGGCTGCAGACAGAGGGTGGTCATCAATGGCTCTATGTCCAGGGGGAGGCCAGTAATGAGTGGCGTCCCCCAGGGGTCTGTCTTGGGACCGGTGCTCTTTAACATCTTTATCAGTGACATCAATGACAGAATCAAGTGACCATCAGCAAGTTTGCTGACGACACCAAGCTGAGTGGTGTGGTTGACACGGTTGAAAGAAGGGATGCCATTCAGAGGGACCTCGACAGGCTGGAAAAGTGGGCTGGGTGAACGTGATGAGGTTCAACACGGCAAAGTGCAGAGTTTTGCACTTGGGCCAGAGGAATCCCAGGCATCCATACAGGAGCGGTCCTTGAGAGCAGCCCTGCAGAGAAGAACCTGGGGGTCTTGATAGATGAAAAACTTAACATGAGCCAGCAGTGTGCTCTTGTGGCTTGGAAGGCAAATGGTATCCTGGGCTCCATCAGAAGAGGAGTGGCCAGCAGGGACAGGGAGGTGATTGTCCCCCTCTACTCTGCTCTTGTGAGGCCTCATCTGGAATACTGTGTCCAAGTGTGGAGCTCCCAGTACAAAAAAGACAGGGAGCTGTTGGAGAGGGTCCAGAGGAGAGGCACGAAGATGATCAGGGGACTGGAGCACCTCCCATAGATGACAGGCTGGGGGAGCTGGGCTTGTTCAGCCTGGAGAAAAGAAGGCTGTGGGGTGACCTCATTACAGCCTTTCAATACCTAAAGGCAGCCTACAGAGGGGAGGGAAGTCAACTCTTTGAAAGGGTTGATATGTGTAGGATGAGGGGAAATGGTTTTAAGTTGAGGGAGGGGAGATTTAGGTTGGATGTCAGGGGGAAGTTCTTTACAGAGTGGTGAGGTGCTGGACAGGGTGCCCAGAGAGGCTGTGGATGCCCCATCCCTGGAGGTGTTCAAGGCCAGGTTGGATGGGGCCCTGGGCAGCCTGGTCTAGTATTAAATGGGGAGGTTGGTAGCCCTGCATGTGGCAGGGGGGTTGGAGATTCGTGATCCTTGAGATCCCTTCCAACCTGGGCCGTTCTGTGATTCTATGATATCTGGTTAGAGAACACCAACTCATTTTCTCTGTTGTGCTGCAGCCATGAGAAGCAGCAACTGCTGACTGCTGTGGAGGCTGGCCTTGCTCACAACAAGGACTTGTTAGATAAAAGATAAAAGGTTTGCTGTGAATTGTTGAGACAGAACATTGAATTACCTACCTGATCTTGGCAACATGGCCATTGGCAATAGATTTCCCCCTCCCCGCCCCCCGTCTTATTTTTTTTTGGTTAACCAAACTAAACTCCACATTCTCTACATTTTAGGTCAAAGGAAGTGATGTCTGCTAATTATTTCTGCACAAAAAGTGCAGATTTTTAGGTTAAAAACATTAAATTGGAATTGAGAGTAGGACCTTATTACATCCTGAAGTGTCCCTTTATTCATCTGCTCCTAAGGAAGGACTTTCTTGAATAAATAGGGATTTAAATAATTGAATGCTTCTAGTAATGGAGATTGTAATACACACAGCCAAGAAACTTGCAACTTTGTGCTCTTAATGTTTAAAATGCATTTTGTCAAATAAAAAGGCCTTCATTATCATCATATTCTTTCATTAATAGAAATAAGTAATTCCAATAAATGTTATTTCACTTCCATATATAATGTTCTTATATATATGTTCTTCATATATAATGTTCTGGCACTGGAATGGACTGCCCAGGGAGGTGGTGGAATCACCGACCCTGGGGGTGTTCAAGGAAAGACTGGATGTTGCGTTGAGGGACATGGTTTAGTAGGAGCTATTGGGAATAGGTGAACGGTTGGACTGGGTGATCTTTTAGGTCTTTTCCAACCTTAGTGATTCTATGATTCTATGATTCTATGATTCTTATTTCAAAAAAAATCATATTAATTATCCAAATGAAGTTCTATTGACATATTTGTTTATTTATCTTATGGATAGTCTTATTTTGTGGAATCTTTACTTGTTCTTACCTTAGCACTCAAAAAAATCTTTCATGTGGACATACCTAATCACGTTCATCTACGCAATTCATATTTGCTTCATTTCAACTTATCCTTAATGGAGCAGGTTTGGGTGAAAGCTATGGGGGAGGGAGCTAAATGTAACGTTTAATGGGAAGTGCACTCAAACCCTCTAGTAACTGGAACTAATGGGGACAGACAGGATTGTGAAATGTGAGCATACAAGATCTCCACTGAGAGATATCCATTCCACTTTGTCCACCCAGGACTTACTTCCCAGAGAATTTGGGCTCTTTCTTTAAATCAGTTTGAATATTTACGAATATGAACAGTGCCGCAGTGATTTCTTTCTAAAGATATTTCCTGAAACTCAAGAAATCTTCCTTCCAGAGTGTTTCTATCAGCACTTTAGGCTGCTTGCTTTCTGATGTAGCTGCTTCCTGCATGCTTGTTTTATTCAACATACAACAACAGGCCTCTGAATGTGATTTGATTCTCACAGAAAACAAAACCACATTTTTAATATTTCCTTAATGAAATGAGCTTTAAGAATATAAATTTGTCTTGTTGTAAGTTGTAGCAGTTTACTCTTGCACAACTCTTAGGGATATAGCAAGTGTTATCAGAATAATGGTATTGTAGGTCTCTATAGAAGAACAGCATGGATTATAGCTAATGAGAGTATTTTAAGGAAGAAAAGAATCTGGTAATCCAACACCTGAACACTTTATGCATTGCAGAAATAAAGAAGAGCCCTTCAGCGTATTCTTCCTAGTCAAAACTAAAATTTTAAGCCAGATGTAGTCATCCATCTTTTCCGTCTTTGATAATTAGAAACATGCTTCATTACCTTGCTAGTACCAGAGCAACTTTCCCTTGAGCACAGTATGAGCACCCACTGCAACAGTGGCAGACTAATCTAGGTTGCTGAGTACTCTGCAGACCTGGACAAAAAGGACTTTGAGTACGCTGAAAGGGGAAACTTCTACAGAGTATTCCAGAAAGTAGACTGGATGAAAGAATTCTCCTGGCTGGCACAGAGAAGATCTTTTCATGTTGGAATGGTGGAAAGAAAGAAGAAGGAGTAGGGAGAAAAGTCAGTCCATTGATGCAGCCATGATGTGCAGACGTTGCTGAATGGAGATGAAGGGAAAGTGTGGTCTTCTGGAATGCCAGGAGTATTTAGTCAATTGGATCCCATGTTCGCCTCTGGGTAATGAGGCATGCCAAGCCA